>NC_081298.1:96415000-97060000 GCF_030435805.1 Mustela lutreola | reverse complement strand
AACATCCAGGTGGAGTTAGGCACTCCCTCATCTGTGTTCCCGTTGTTCTCGCCCAGGCCCCAGTGCCGAGGACATTATTCAGGACTGCTAAGTTGGGAGGAGAATTCTCTTTTACTCAAGACGAAAGCAAAGAGGGGGAATGCGCCCCAAACATTGAAGAATAAGGAGTCCATGGTCAAGGGGGAGGGGAACTGGGCCAGGAACCAGCACCTAGAGAGGGTGGTGGGAGCGAGCCCAGGTCAGGTCCCAAGGCGCACGTGGCACGGTGCCCGCACTCAGATGGCCCGTCCTCCGTCAGCTTGACGAACGGAGGGAAGGCTGAAGCGATGAGCAGCGTTACGAAGCCAAACCAGAGGCCGTGTTGGTCATGGGCAGTGACCGCAGTCTGGCAGTCTGGACCGAACTCGTCATGCTCCTGGAACTTCCCCCGGTGTTTCCCAACTGGCTTCTCCACTGGTGTGACCAAAGACCTGGACTGCTTGACTTGGTAAGCCACACCGACCATCCCAGCCAGCTGCATTCCAAGCCCTGCTTTCCTCTGCAGGCGCCTGTTTCTAGTCCTCCATGGAGGGTTCAACCCCCTCACTGGGGGGCCAGCCCCGACTCCTGGCTGTGAATCTGTGTCCCACACCCCCTTGTTTTTCCAATTGGGTGTTGGGAATTTCCTCCGTTAAGCCTCCAGGTCTTCCTTCCTTCTGGATTTAATGAGCTCATTTATTTTTCTTTTTCACTTAGCAGGTTTTAGGGCTGGTTAATGAGTGTTGGGGTTCTCTTTAAGAGCCAAGTTGGGCCAAGCTCAGGGCACTTTTCTTGCCATTTCCAGTCCTCAAGTCCCCAGTGTCTCTTGCAGTCTCTCCCTGGCTCTGGCAGTCACTCTCCACAGGGCAGTTCCCATCTGTGGAAATTTCTTGAATACAGTGACACATCAGCTTCAGGGTTTTGTTTCTTCACATACTTTAGCTAGGGCAGTTGTTTCAAGATGATCCTGTGCTTTCTAAAAAGAAGAAGCTGTTGAAGCGCTAGGGAAAGAGATCCATTTTTAAATGCAGAGTTTCCTCGTTAGGTTTTGTCTGAATCTTTTGGTAGATTTTGGGGGTGAGGGGGTGGCGGCTGTGAATTCCAGGGAGACTTGCCAGAGGCTATTTAAACCTCCTTTCTGTGAAGTGTTGTAAAGAGCTGCCAGGAGGGAGCACTGATAGAAGGGAACTTGGAAGCCTTGCTGTGGTGATTGGCACTTGGGAGACTTTCAGCCCAGAGAGAATGAGAAAGAATGCAGGGTCCCTGTGGCAAGAACAGGGATCCTCAGGGACTCAATGGCTTACTCGGTTCCCAGAAGCAATGTGAGGTCATGACTTCACAGCTGCTTTGGTGAATCATGTACCACAGGAAGTTTAGCCCAAGGGATCCCCTTGCCTGTTTTGTCCATTCATTTGTCCATCCAACTGTCCATCTGTCCACCCATCCGTCCATCTGTTCATCCATCCATCCATCCATCCATCCATCCATGCAATAAATAGAGATTAAGGACTTGCTGTGAGGCAGACACTGGGTCAGGCCCTGCGGTGGCAGGAGGAATAATTGGACGCAGTCCTATCCCACAGGTCATCTCCACACATGTCAGAGAGTGAGGATCCTGTGCAGGAGAGTCAGAGAGACAGTGGGAAGGTTCTAGAGGGTAAGTCCCGGAAACCCCAGCATGCTGGGCTTAGGCAGTTTGTAGAGCTGTTGTTGACTCCTAGTTTCCAGCTCCCGAAGCTTGGCACCACGCTGCCCTCCTGAGCTCCACTGCCCCCCCAAGGAAGTCACAGCCCTCATCCTGCCTCTGAAAAGGGTCTAGGCTGGGGGTGGCCATGGGCGGTCTGAGGGGCTTCCCTCCCAGCTGAGAGCGAAGCTCTGGGGCCAGTGTCACTGTGGCACAAAACACATTTTTTGAAGCTTGTTGGGATCGACCCCAGCAAAGATGGAGAGAGGGGAGGCAGGGTGCTGTCAGTTGTGTCTCCTGGGGGTATTAGTTTGCTAGGATGGCTGTAACAAAGTCCCACAGAATAGGTAGCCTGAGGAACAGGAGTTTATTTTCTCACAGTTCTGGAAGCTAGAAATCCAAGATGGAGGTGTAGGCAGGGGGATTCCTTCTGAGGGCTGTGAGGGAGATTCCGGTCCCAGCTTCTCTCCTTGCTTCCAGTGCTTGCTGGCAGTCTCTGGCACGCCTTGGCTTTGAGCAAGATCACCCCAGCTCTGCCTTCATCCTCATAAGGTGTTCTCCTCGTGCTGTGCCCCTGAGCCTCAAATTTCCCCTTTTACAAGGATACCGGTCCTGTTGGATGAGGGCCCACTCTAATGACTTAACTAATTACATCTGCAATCACCCTATTTCCAAATCAGGTTCCATTCCGAGGCCCTAGGGGTTGGACTTTAAGGTAGAAACTTTGGGGGAACATAGTTCCAACCATAACACATGTTCCTGACTTTATTATCCTCCTGCTACCATCAGCAGTGCCTATGAGGAGGGGCCCAGCGTGACTGTACCTCAGGAAGGGTCAGGAGTGGTGCCCCAGGGAGAAATCAAAGGGAGGTCTGGAAGCAGGGAAACATCTGCTGGAAGGAGAGCGTTTGTGCTGAAAGCAGCGTGGCCTGTGGAAACCCCCTGGGCGGCTGCGGGAGGGGCAGCTAGCCATGCAGGGATTTGGTCCTCTGTGCCTGGAACTGGGTAGGACTCTGAATGGAAGGAAAGCCCCCAGCAGGCAGCCCTTTGGTGTGGGACAGAGTTGCAAAGGGGAGCAGGGACAGGCTGCCCCTAGGATCTGGGTGAAGTGGTTCCTGGAACCCGAGGAAAAGGGAAGAAAAGCAAGCAAGGTCCAGAGTTCTGAGGTACTTTCAGGTAGTCTGGTGGCAAGAACTGGCCTGTCGGACTGATCTCAAGGGTGTCTGCTGTGACTGAGGCTGTGTGAGTGACTGCGTGTTCCTTCGTGCAACCAGCCAGGATTTGCTGGGACTTTGTCAACCACAGCCTCTTTGAAACACAGAGGAATTTAATTAAAAAGGGTAATTATGGCCTGTGATTGTAATAGAGCACTCGTGGACTTCGACAAGTAATTTTGAAAAAGAAAAATCGGAAACATTTACCTCAACCAAATAATAAAATTTGAGAAAAAGTCATTGTCATTGAAAACATATATTTTGGCACATGAATAAATAGCTCAGGGAATGGGCTAGATGTCAGGAATGTGGACATATGGAAAATTTGATAAAGGAGACATTTCAATTCAGTGGAAAAAAAAAATGATAGATTCAAGAAATGGTGTTGACCTAACTGGGTCTCCATCTGGAGAAAAAACCAAGGTAGACACCACCTCCTATCTCTTGCTCCTATATACAGTAATAAATCTCAGATGGGTTTGGTTTAAAGATCTAACTGTAAGTGAACAAAGAAACATGTAACATATTTGAGGAAAATCGAGTGGAAAATTCACTTTCCAAATTTCCAAACTGCTATAACTTTGGAGTGGAGGGGACATTTTTAATAATTGTGGAAATCCACAAAACTGAAAGAGGAAAAGGAGGGTGCGTGTCTCTATGGGTTTTTTTTTTTCAAATTTTAAGAAAAAAACACCATAAGAAAGATCAAATGGCAAACTGTAGGTTCAGCTAAATGTGGGTAGACTATATGAAAAGATGTTATACTTACTTTACCCAAGGCTCATATAAACTGGTAATAAAATGGCAAAAAACAATAGGCACGTAAGGAAAAAACATGAACAGGCAATTCACAGAAGAGAAAATGAAGATTTAAGTGGATCCAAAAAGGATTGGTCAGAGAAAGTCAAAGGTGATGATTTATTGGTCAGATTGGCAAAAATTAAAAATACCAATAACATCTTGTGCCTGAGAGCATGTAGGAGGACGAACACTTTTACACCTAGCTGATCATATGAACAGCTGAAACCTCCAGGAAAAAGAATCTGGCAATGCTTATCAAACTTCAAAATGCCACCAGTGATTCAGCAACCCCATTTTGGGCAGTTATTGCAGTAGATATAAAGACACTGGTACCCAAGAGCAGACGGACATGGAGGTTTATGGACCGCTGTCTGGTGCGGCAAAGTATCAGGAGAGGCATAGTCATCCATCAGCAATAAAGTAGCGGGATAAACATGGCGCCCGCGTGCTGCGGGACCGTATGTCGTGCCACAAAGAGATCTGTCAACATATTCATCTGGGGAGATGCTAATACATTGAGAGCAAAAGCAAGTTGTGAAAAGTATGTATAGTATGATCGCTTTTTGTAAAAAAATTGACTAAAAGCACATTACACCTAGCACCCATGCCCGTGTGTCCTGTGTATTTATTCCAGTGTCGAGAAGCATGTTCACTGCGTGTGTTACCTCCAGGCAGAGGCATGAGACAGAGTGGTTTTTAATTTCTTGTTTCTGTATCTTTGGCTGTTATGCTAATTACAAGAATCATGTTTTTGCTTTTTTAATTAAAAGCAATTGGATAAAGGCAATTTTTTTAAAAAGAATTTATTTATTTATTTGACAGAGAGAGATCACAAGTAGGCAGAGAGGCAGGCAGAGAGAGAGGAGGAAGCAGGCTCCCCGCTGAGCAGAGAGCCTGATGCACCGGGACTCGATCCCAGGACTCTGGGATCATGACCTGAGCTGGAGGCAGTGGCTTGATCCACTGAGCCACCAAGGCACCCCCAATAAAGGCAATTTTAAAGGGGAGGGGGGAAAGGGCAAAGTGTTTAAAAAACGTCTAAGACTCACGGGCCCTCAGGGTGAGTCGGCTCTCTTTAATGGACTTACGAGGCCCCTGGGATCTGGTGTCCATAGGCAGCCCCATCCTCTTTTCCCTCTGTTGTGCCTTTCCCCCTCTGTTTTCCGGCTGTGCAGACCCAGAAACATTTTTTTTTTTAAAGATTTTATTTATTTATTTGACAGAGAGAAAGATCACAAGTAAGCAGAGTAGCAGGCAAAGACAGAGGGGAAGCAGGCTCCCTGCTGAGCAGAGAGCCCGATGCGGGGCTCCATCCCAGGACCCTGAGATCATGACCTGAGCCGAAGGCAGAGGCTTTAACCCACTGAGCCACCCAGTGCACCCCCAGAAACATTCTTGACCGTACTCTGCTCTCACCACACACCTTGGGCCTCCTTCCATGGGCTCAGCAAAATACCCACCTACCGATTCCTATAGCTCCTTCTACCCCTGTCCCTGGTGGTGTTGTGGGCTTTCCCCTTAGTCACCTGTGAACTTAGTTTTATCCCCAGTGGACGGTAATTCCTCAGTGGGCAGGAGTAGCATTGGTCATGGTATCCCCAGGACCTTGTCTAGCTCATTGGAGGTACTAAATCCAAGAGGAAATCAGGATGGAACAAATGAATGGACACCAGGCCTTAGAGACACAAAGGACAAAACATAGTCTGCGCCCTCAAGATTGCTCGGTGCCGAGACAGGCATGCAAACAGCCCAGTTATAATAGAAGAAGATAATTACCATGATAGGACTGAGGGAACATAAGCTGCCCAAAATTGCCCCAGGGGAAGTCTGAAAGGTTGCACAAGTGAGAAAACATTTAATCAAAGATTTGAAGAACGAACATTTACCAGGAAATAAGGGGAGGGGGTGAGGTTTCTGGCACAAGGACAAGCCCCTGCAAGGGCACGGAGGCATCAAAGAACATGGGAGCCTGAAAACCTCAGCAAGCATGAAGTTCAAGGTTGGGGAAAGGAGTAAACAAGAGAAGATAAATGGAGGCAATTGTCCTGGAACAGATCATTCCCAAAGGTCCCTGTGGGCCAAGCCTGGGAGTCAAGGGTTCAGAGGGGGCAGTGCGGAGCAAGGCTGAAGCCGGGGTGTGACATGAGGGGCTTAGATCATACCAGCAGGATGTGGAGTGGGGGCACAGGTGATGTCAGATGAAGGGCCACTGGCCCAGGGTGCACAGCAGGAGGGCGGTCAACGCAACGCAGTCTTCCCCTGGGGAAGGCTCCAGCTGAGCCAGCACGGGGACTGGTGCAGTAAAAGGGGGTCGAGCTGACATGACGGGGTGCTTGATGGGCTGGCGTGAGGACGGGGAGGGGGGAGTCAAATTTCTGATTTGGCAGCTTGTTTTCTTTATTAGGACTCAGATGACCCAGAAGAGAAGCAAGCCTGAGAAAGGCAGAAAAGCCGAGAACTGGGTGTGGGCCACATTGAGAGGATTCCTTTCCTAGGGCTGCTGAGTGCCCTGAACTGTGTGGCTTCAAACAACAGCCTTGAGGCATCGGCAGGGCTCCCTCTGAGACTCTGGGGGGCGTCCTTCCTTCCCTCTCCTCAGCTTCTGGCTGTGGCCCGTGATCCTTGGTATCCTTGGCTTGCAGTGGTGTGTCTCTGGTCTCTGCGTCTGACCTCACTTGGTCTTCTCCCTGTGTATCTTCCTGGGGCATTTTCCTCTTCTTTTGAGGACACCAGTCATAATGGATTAGGGCCCACTACCATGACCTCATCTTAACCTGATTATATCAGCAAAGACCGATTTCCCTAGAAGGTCACATCCACAGGTACTGGGGTTTGGACTTCAACACAGTCTTCTGCGGTGGTGGTGTGGAGAGACTCGATTCAACACACAGCACCGAGTTTGAAGGGCCATGGGACCTTGGGTGGAGATGTCCAGGAGGCCTCTGGAAACACGGGAGTAGGGGTTCCAGGGAGATGCCTGGGCTGCATCTTTATTTAGGATCTGCCGGCAAAGAGACAACAGCATGAGGTCATCACAATGAGCAGCTGAGGGGCCTGAGTAGAGAAACCTCGAGGAAGCTCAAGGTCAAGGAGGAATACAGGGCAGAGGCTCCCACAGGCAGGAGTGTGTTGTGTGTGTGCATGTGTGCACATGTGCGTGTGAGGGACTCTGTGGGAGTGACCAACCCCGACCTGGCCTGGGTCCTTCCTTTGCTGGGCGCTGGTCTTCACGCACCAGCGTGCCAGTTCTTTCACGCCTGAATCTCCGCACCACATCTGACACAGCTTTTTTCCCTTACTCAGGAAGCACTGGAGCCCTGCAGCCATCCCCCGTAGGAGTCCGTGGGGACGTTCCGAGATGCTGCTGGGGCAGCCGCCTCTCTAAGCTCAGCACACAGTGCAGCATTGATAAAGCAAACAAGGCTGGCTTGTTTGTGTTTTGTGTTTCTCCAGAAGTGAGCTGGCAGTTTTGTAATAACACTGAAGAATAACACTTTACTGCATCACCAAAATATTCCCATATGGCCATAAAAGTGTTGTCCAGAGCCTATGCAATCTTGCCCCTCCCCTCGTGCACACCCACTCAGCCGTCGGAAAGGCTGCAAAGCCGCCTCTGGGGTGTTAGAGAAAGCTGCAGATTCTCGACTGTGAGAGTGAAAGTTAGAGCAAGACCAGAGCGACTGAGCCCAGGGTCCGGAAGGTGTCCTCGCTTGTCCCTGCATTTGATATGCCTATGGTAGACACCCAACAAACATTTCCAGGCTTGGGTGGCCTAGGACGTGAGGTGTGTCATCAGTAAATGAGCAGGAGTGAGACGCTTGTGTGTCCCCTTATCTTTTTCCCTATGGGACTTGGGCCACCAGTGGCCAGGCTTACTGCAGATCAGTGGTCCTGGGCTAACACTGCTCATTCCAGCAAGACCCATGTCCTCTGGTTCTGCAAAATGCATGACAAATGATGGCCACAGTGACTATTTGCATTATGACTTCATAAAAACAATGGCTAATATTTGCCAAGTGCCCGCTACGGATGGGGTTCTGTGCTAAGGGTTTAATATGCATTATTTCAAGTAACTCTTGCAATAACTCTGAGAGACAGGTGCTATCTATATCATTGCACTTTAAAACAAATATGGAATTTAAAATGATGACATCATGTTCCCCAAGTCCTCGCAGCTAGAATGCGGCTTTGGGGGTGTTTGAATCTAGACCGCTTGGGACTAGAGCCCACCTACTGTTGTGCGTGTGAGTTTTGCCTACCTCCCGTTGAGATTCCTTGTTCAGTTCCTGCATGTTTAACTTGGGGATTATTGCCCAAGAGATGGGGCAAGATCGGTGAGCACAGTCAGGATGTCCTCAGGGCAGCTGCTGTCAGGTTTCAGGAATTAGGACACAAGTTTGGCTCTGGGAAGGAAAGCAGCAGTGAGTTTAGTGGGAAATGCAGAGGAGCCTGAGTGCCCAGGGTCATGGATGCTCTGGGACCCCAGCCTGTCTGTCAGGCTCTGTTCAGCTGTCCCCACGCGCCAGTTTTCAAAGGGCACGGACTTGAAGCCTGGGCTTCTTTGTCTGTCAGTAAATTATGCATCAGGTCCAGTGACTCATAGCCTTTGGGGATTAGCAAGGCCCTCAAAAATAATCCGGTTTGACTATCCGATTTCACAGGTGAGAAGCCTGAGCCTAAAAGGCAGTGCGAGGACAATGTCAGATTAAAGATGGCTGAGAATCCTTTGTCACTTCTCCCACTGAGAGGAGGACTGTATCCCTCCCCTCGAGTCTGGGCAGGCTCTGTGACCGCTTAGCTTATAGAAAGCTGCCCAGGTGACACTGTACCAGTTTCTGGACTCTAGCATTAAGAGACTAGAAGGTTCTACTTCCTGCTCTGTGAACATGGACTCTGGGGACCCAGATGCCATGCCATGAGGAAGCCCAAGTAACACCTTAGAGACACACATGGAGAGGAGCTGGGGTCCCCAGTCAACAGTCCCTGCTGAAACTCAACATTCTGGGGCCAACTTCAGGTCCAGCCAAGCACTCCTTCCTGGAAGCATGTGGAACAGAAACAGCCGTCTCTGCAGAGCCCTGCCCAGATGTAGATTTTGAGCAGACGAAATGCTTGTTACAATTTTAAGTCACTAAGTTTGGGACTGGTTTGCTATGCAGCAACAGAAAATCAGAACAAGGACCAAGTAGTGGGTGTTATTCTGACCCTCCGCTGACCCTTTGCCTTCAACAAAAGTTACCAAATCTAATGATCCTGAGAATCCTGGGGCCTGGGGGTTCTGTAGATAGATTCCAGGATCTATTGAATTAGAATCTTTGGGTGTGAGACTCAGACATTGCCATTTTTACTTGTTTGTTACCCAGGTGATTCTGAAGATCAGCCAGCTTTGGGGGTCACTGATCATGAATTGTTTGCAATTAGGAGAAATGTCCCAGCATCACCTATGTGCACAGATTATCCTAGACTAGATATTAGTGAAATGTTTCCATTTATGTTAAAATTCCTGGGTGCGATGAGTTATTTCTCTTCTCCAGTTAAACGAACACGGGGATTCCAAATTCTTAAAATACTTACCCTTCATTTAACTTGGTGTTGGCCTGGATGTCTCTGATGCCGCTGGACTGGGCTAATGTGTGCAAATAAAAGGAAGGAATCCATTAATCATTAATGTTATTCACTAAATATTTATGACTTTCTGCTCTTGTAATAGAGTAAGATTGCATTTCCTGGATCCCTGTGATGGAGTGGGACCATGTAAATAACTCTGGTTAAGGAGCAGAAGTGATATGTGTCACTTCTGGGCCAGAGCATCTTATTACAAGTGCAAAACCCTCCAGAATTCTCTTGCTTAACCTGTACTGTGAATGACAATGTCTGGTGGTTATTATAGCAGCATCGTCCCCTGAGTGACAATGAATGTTTGGGGCTTCCTTGCTGACCTACAATGGACATTTGATATCAGCAAGAAAAAATTGTTATTGTTTGAAGCCCCTGAAATTTGGGGGAAGACTAGTGTAAGATCATCTAGCTAGCCAAATGATAGAGCCAGAGATGGTAGGCTTATCATTCCGAAGCCTCTTCTGTGTTTCCTGGGAAGATTCATGCCCCATAGCCAATTTGAATTTTCTCGTTAAAGACTTACAATCCCAAAGATCTATTCCCATTCTTGTGTAAATGAACACTTTGCCCACCAGTAAACTTGTCAGAGACCTGTCAGTACTCAGAACAGCGAGTAAGTGTTGAGAACATGATGTTATCAGTTGAAAGGTAATGGATTTTGTTTGCCTATCACATGGGACTCTGATAAGGATGACTCCTGGGGCATAAACCAATTTAATGAAAAATCTAATTAAATGTATAAAATACACTATATAATAGTATCTTTTCAAAGGGCTGTCTTACAAAAATAAAAAACTTAAAAAACAAAGGGCAGGGCACCTGGGTGGCTCAGCCGGTTGGGGTCGACTCTTGATTTTAGCTCAGGTCGTGGTCTCAGGGTGGTGAGACCAAGCCCCATGTGGGGCTCCGTGCTGGGCGTGGAGCCTGCTCGGGATTCGGCCTTCCTCTTCCTCTGCCCCTCCCCCTGCCTCCTTCTCCAAAAAAATAAAAATAAAAAAGTAAATAAAAGGCTGTCTTGCCAGGCACGTTCTTGACTTTTCTGAAAAGCCACTGGTGTGAGATATTTTTTTGTCAGTGAGATGAGTGTGGGTCTCCTACACTCAGCAAAGTTGTGCTCGAGGATAAGACTTGATTTTCAGAGATGATTTTTCTCTTACTTGTAGTAGAGAAGCTGAGAACCCCAGTATTCCAAGAGAGGCAGTGCTGCGTTGTCTCCTGAGCCTCCTCCACGCAGTCCCTCATGCAGCCGCGACGGGCCACCGATCCATATTCCTTCCCTTAGGAGAACAGGAACCTGGGAGGAGCTTTCTTCTGTCTTATTGGCAGAGTCTCCAATGCTTCCTGGTATCCTGGGTAGTGGATTTATTTTACCGTTTAACAAATAATGAGGTATCTTCTTATTTGACCTATGTTTGAATTTGGTTTCTGAATGTAGAAGCTTTATTGCTTTATTCAAGTCATATGCATATATATTGTTAATAGGTAATTCAATTATTGCAAATAATGCAGAAATCCCTCCTTGCTAACTCCCATTTCCCATTCTGCTTTCCAGGGTGGGTTGCTGCTATCAAAATTGTGATATGTGATATGTGTATCCCTTCAAGTTTTTATACACATGTTTACATCCATATATGTTTCTGTAACATTATATAGTATTTGAGGATTTTATTTTTTTACATACATGGAATCTACCCACTGTCTGCAAATTCCTTTCTTCACTTAATAACATACTTAGAAAGTTTTCCATGTCAGTGAAAAATAGAGAAATCTCATTGTTTTCTATGATAGGGATGTGCCATAGTATATTTAATGATTTCTCTATTTAAAGACATTAAGGTCATTTCTAAGATTTTGTATCCAAATAGCGTGGCCACAAGCATCTTTCTATGTGATTTGTGTACATATGTGACTGTTTCTTTAGAGTTTATACAGAAAAATGGAATGGTTTTGTCAAAAATTCTGGAACTTTCGATTTCTTTTTTGCCTGTTTAGTTAGTTAGTTTCAGAGGTAGAGTTTAGCGATTCATCATTGTGTAGAACACCCAGCGCTCATTCCGTCAGTTGTCCTCCTTAATGCCCGTCACCCAGTTACCCCAGCCCCTCACCCTCTTCCCCTTCAGCAACCCGCAGTTTGTCTCCTATAGTTAAGAGTCTTCTATGGTTTGTCTACCTCTCTGTTTTCAACTTATTTTTCCCTTCCCTTCCCCTATGATCCTGTTTTGTTTCTTAAATTCCACATATGCATGAAATCCTAATTGTCTTTCTCTGACTGATTTTGCTTAGCATAATACCCTCTAGTTCCATCTACATCATTGCAAATGGCAAGAATTTCATTCTTTTGATGGCTGCATAATATTCCTCCTTTCTCTTTCTCTCTCTCTGTCTCTCTGTCTCTCTCTCTCTATATATATATATCAATATCACATCTTCTTTATCCACTCAACTGTCAATGGACATCTGGACATCTGGGGTCTTTCCATAGTTTGGCTACTGTGGACATCGCTGTTATAAATATTGGGGTACAGGTGCCCCTTCAAATCACTGTGTTTGTATCCTTTGGATAAATACCTAGAAGTACAATTCCTGGGGTATTGTACCCCACACAAAATCATAGGGTCGCTCTAATTTAAACTTTTTTGAGGAATCTCCATACTGTTTTCCAGAGTGGCTGCACCAGCTTGCATTCCCACCAACAGTGCAAGAGGGTTCCCCTTTCTCCTCATCCTCACCAATATCTTGGAACTTTAATTTTAATAGATACTCTTTAATTTCCCTCCAAGTGACCAGATCATTACAGAAAAAATGGCCATATCCCACTAATTTTGCCATCACTTATATTAAGGCACTTTTTTTTCAAAGATGAAAATATTTTATTTGCATTTATAATTAACAGTGAAATTAAACTGGTTTTGTATTTTTATTTCTATGAATCACCTCTTTAGAATCTTTTCTCATTTTCCTATTGGACTGCTTATCTTTTTCTTATTGATTTACTGATGTTCCTTATATTTTCTGCCTACTCTTCCTTTATCTGTCATATTCATTGCAATGATTTTGACTATTTCTTTCAACTTTGTTTGGGGGTGTTTTTTCCGGCTGCCTCATTGCCTCTGTTATCCATTAGTCAAGTTCTTGTATTTCTTATGTCTGGTAGCTCTTTTTGGAGGCACAGATGTTTTGTGACTGTGAGCAATTCTGTGTGTATGTTCTTGTCTGTTAATTCCGATGCATGTATTACCTGCTCACTGGCCTGCATAGGACAGGGTGAGAAGTAGGAGAGCACAGCATCGCCAGCTGCTTGCTGTGTTTATACCCAAGTGGGTCTAAGGCATGCCTAGGTAGGAGCAAATTGCTGCTAGAAGTGCTCCTCATACTGGCTGGGGGTTGTGAGTTGCCTGAGGCAAGAGTCTGCTTCTCTGCCGGTACACAGGCTCGTGGCTCCTGGATAAGCACAGATAGCTCCGGTTGTTTGCTGTCTGATCCCAAGGATCCATCTAAGCTGGAGGCATGGGCGGGAGCAAGGGAAGATAGAGCAGAGGAGGAAGGGTTCCACATGCTTGTGGCTCTTAGTGTGAAAGCTTATATAAGAACCCTTTTCGTTGGGGCACCTGGGTGGCTCAGTCAGTTAAGCGGCTGCCTTCGGCTCAGTTCATGATCCCAGGATCCTG
This sequence comes from Mustela lutreola, assembly GCF_030435805.1. Lineage (NCBI taxonomy): Eukaryota > Metazoa > Chordata > Mammalia > Carnivora > Mustelidae > Mustela > Mustela lutreola. The sequence continues at coordinate 97,046,996 of NC_081298.1, read as the reverse complement.
GGATCGAGCCCCACATTGCGCTCTCTGCTCAGCGGGGAGTCTACTTCTCCCTCTCCCTCTCCCTCTGCTTGCTGCTCCCCCTGCTTGTGTTCTCTGTCAAAAAAATAAAATCTTAAAAAACAAAAAAGGCCCTGTTAGTGATTACAGGACCCTCCTACTCTACCCTCTTGGTAGGCTGTGCCCTATTTTTGCTTCGCCTTTTGTAGGTGCCCTCTCCTGTGTGCACGTTGGTTGTTGTGGTTTTCTTCAGTCCAATCCTACCTGTGTTCCCTGTTTTAGCGAGTTTTTCTTGGTTTCTGGTCTGCTAATGGTACATCTTACTTTCCAGCTTGGACAAGACTTTCTGAGAATTCGGGGTGAAAGATTGCCATGTGAAATCTGTGAGCTGTCTTGAATTAGACGATCAGAAGTCATCCTACCTGATTTACATGGCACTCTTCCAGCACATTCTTCTGAAACAGTAAATGCTTCTCTTGAGCAAGAGAGAACAGGGTAAGATGGGAGGGTTTGTCTCATTAATGTAAATATTCTCATCTAGCCGTAGTTACACCAGACTATTTACATAAACAAAACAGATAGAAGCAGATAGACGGAAGGAACCCAGACAGTGTAAGAGAAAAAAGAAAAAATCTATCTTCGGATTTCTCTCTGACAGTATTGTCTACTGGAATTTACCCGAAGGCCCTATCCTGACTTACGAGTTGCCTGTGTCCATTGTTTTTGGATGTAATTTACATATTCATATCCTAGTTAGTTTTCAAGTTGCAACACGTCTACAGCCCTCACTAATAAGTCCCCTGGGAACCAAAGTGTCCTCCAACAAACCTGGCTGAGTGAAGTAGAAACAAACAGACTGTAAATCTCACAAAACAGCCTTGGCTTTGTGGCTTGTGGCTGGGGGCAATATTTTTGTAAGTTGCTCATGCCTGTGACAAATACGTGCCCTTGCAACTTATCCTTGACTGGGCCTTGCCTCCGGAGAACAGGGGAAATCCTGCTCACGGACAGTGGGCCTCCGTGAGCAGCCCGTCATTTCTTCTTTCCCTCTTCCTCCTTTTCCAGAGCCCGGGTCCTGTGCTCCCTCCCCCTGTCTATGAGTGAGGGACAAAATGAGAAAGGACCAACTCTGTTATCTCTGAGTTTCGATGTGCTATCTGATCCTGGGGTAACACTGTGTTTTGCCCCTCCCTACCTATATACACAATCTCTTGGAAAAATTCCATTCCCATGTCACAGATGGGCCACCACAAGGAAAAGTAGACCGGGCCTCTGCATGTATGTTAACAGAGAAGGTAGGTGACTGCAAGATAGTTTCCATTAATCTCTCTGGAAATTTTCTCCTGTTGAATGTTGTTAACTGTGTTCTTACATGATGAGATGGAGAAAGTGAATGGGCTGACTTTTCTTCAGGACTGTAGTTTGAGACGTATTTGAGTAAGTTGAAGCGGAGCATAAAAGTTTATTTTATTTAAAGTAGTCAGAAGAGGTTAACTGACTTTGTTCTCCTATCACCAATTTGAGGAAATCAATATATCCCGAGATACCCCGTCTATCAGGCTCTCAGCGGCTCAGAGAATTTTACATCCTTGGTGGAATGACAAGACATGAATACACTAGCCTTGAAACTGCAGGGGTAAAAAGCCAAGAGGACACCTAATTTGTTGAAGTAAAGATATTCAGTTTCAAATTGTACATATTTTCCTTTATCAAACTGTGCTGAATTCAGAGGGAATATAGATTTGTGGAAATTGCAGATATTTGATGGAAATGAATTCACAGTGTTAAAAGAAAGTGTCAGATTTCTAGAATGCATCTGAATCATCCTTTATGTTTCTGTAGCTGCGCTTGGGATGGAAACTTCAAGATATTCAGAATGGGGGCGCCTGGGTGGCTCAGTCATTAAGCGTCTGTCTTTGGCTCAGGTCCTGATCCCAGGATCCTGGAATTGAGCCCGACACCGGGCTCCCTGCTCAGCGGGAAGCCGCTTCTCTCTCTCCCACTCCCCCTGCTTGTGTTCCCTCTCTCGCTGTCTCTCTGTCAAATAAATAAATAAATCTTAAAAAAAAAAAATGATATTCAGAATGGCTGAACACTAGCGCCCAACAGTCTGACTGTTTGGGTTACAAGTGTATTGTATCCACCAGGAAGAAGTCCTAATCCTGAAGTTTGGAGATAGGATATACATACTAAACTATAAATATATTCCATATTCCATAGGTTTGATAACTCCTAGCCTGTTGATACCAGTTCTGTAATTAACAGGGATAAAATTAAACTTCTACTCTTAATAGGCCTTTAAATGTTTTATGGAAACAGAATTTATTAAAATATGTTTTAAGGGGCACCTGGGTAGCTCAGTCAGTTGTGCGACTGACCCTTGGTTCCAGCACAGGTCCTGGGTTCTGCCCTGCGTTGGGCTCCAAGCTCTGCCCTCCCCCACTCGTGCATGCTCTCTCTCTCAAATAAATAAACCTTTAAAAACTAAAATTAAACAAAATAAAACGTGTTTATTTGTTTTGGTATTAGAGCTAAAAAGCCCGTATTCCTGGCTAACAAATGGAAGATCAGTAAAACTTACCTGCCGCTCACATCACAACCGACTGTGGCCCAGCTAGTAAATAAAGTGCCCAGCTAGGCAAGGTCTCTCTGGAGGGATTCTGACTCACGACGGCTCTCCACCAGTTTCAGGACTTTTCGGTGCCCGAGGATGATTGTGCAAGACGGGTGCAGGTGCTGGTATCGTTTGGCCAGGCTTTTCCCCCATATGAATGGGATGATGCTCTTTTTCATTTCTGTGCCTGAGGTTCTGTTTCCATCTGCCTTCTGTAAGGAGCCCTCAGCTGGGGAACGACTGGCCCATCCAAGCAAAGGCTGTCCACGATCCAGTGCGATCCCTCTGTGCTTGGTGTTTTGCCTGGGGCATTTCAGCCCCCTGATTGGGATTTTTTATAGGTCTTTTTGGGATGGTTGCATGACGCATTGTTGGTAATGAAACTTACATCTTTGTTCTGGATGAACGCCGTCCTTAAATATACGCTTTTCAGCTGGGATTATCGCCATACTTATTTTACAAACATTTGTCTGCCCTAAAATGTAATTTTAGGTTTTTGTCCAAGATGTGTGACAGATTCTAATCCCCCCACGCTCCCGGCTTTGTTTTCCATCTTTACATAAGGGACGCTCCTATCCAGTTGAGGTATCTTGGACCTCCTTGTCTATCTTGCTGGTCCTCTTTCCTCTAAGCCATTGTGACTGCAGACATTTTTTCCTCCCAGCTCTAATGGATTAAGCCATAGTTCAGGTTCTTAAAAAAGTCCTTATGAGTGGTTTTATGCTGTGCAATCTTTAGATGTTAATTCACAGCCCTTCAACATTCTCTCGTCAGGCAAAGCCTAAGGGAGAGGGGAGAGGTTGACTTCTAAACTGCTTACGTAATGAAACTAGCTTGAATCTTTTTATGGAATTTTTCTTTTTTATTATGGAAGTCATACAATACCTATTTGAGGAAAAACAAAAACTAGAGTGAAAGAAAAGGAACCCAGTATCCAGAGAAAATGAGTATTCATTCTGAGTGTCTTTTTTTCCTCTGCACTTAAATTGCCCAGCTGTTAGGGCTATTACTCAGATTGGTGTCCAGCTTCTACATTTTGTATTACATCATAAACATTTCCTTATGGTAATACTAACTTCATAAACATGTGTAATGGCTTCAACACACGGAATCACAGAGACGGATCATCATTCAACAGTCCCATAGTTTTGTTTCCAAATTTTAACGTGTATGCATAATGATATAACGGGCATCTTTGTGCATATGGCTATTAAAGGTTATGTTCCCAGACTGGTAGTTTGCTGCCTAGAACTAGACTCAAAACTCCAGAAAAAGTCTCCCCAGCATGAAATTCTAATATTTAAAAGAGAAAAAGAGGGAAATCTGAATTAACCTCTTAACAGACCCAGGGTATATTGAACGAAAGAAACTGATCTAGGTGCCACACTCAAGAGTAAAGTATAGACTTTTTCCAGATGTCTTTTTTTCTGTTCTATGGTGCAATCCAGGATATAGCTTTTAAGATTCAACTTTTAAAACATGGTCGTAGTAGTTTATTCAGAAAAAGAGCTGCGTTGTGTATTTTCTGGGTCATTGCATAGCTAATAATGTCTCCCTGACTCTGACTCATAGACAGCAGCCTTGTGGGTAGGATTCTTGAGTCACAATCCCCCCCCCCTTCCTATTTTTCTCCTCTACTATTATTTTTTAAAGATTTTATTTATTCATTTATTTGAGAGACAGAGAGCAGGAGCAGGGGAAGAGGGACAAGCAGATTTGGTGTTGAGCACGGTGCCCAACGCAGGGCTTGATCTCACGACCCTGAGATCATGACCTGAGGCAAAACCAAGAGATGGATCCTCAACCGACTGAGCCACCCAGGTGCTCCTGTTTTCCTCCTTTAAATATATGAATGTAATTATCGTGTTCCTTTTACATTCCTTTTTCTTCAGTCTGGTCATTCTGGGTCCCTTGAGTTTTTCTCCTGTGATCTGGTTCCTCACATGATCTTGCTCCTTGTGTGATCTTTGGCAAGGCGTCACGACTCTGATTGCTTACAGCTTGTCCAAATCTCACTGGTGGCTTGCTGTCTAGCACTGGATCAAAACTCAAGAAGTCTCACAGACACACAATACAGTAGAGTTGCCGTCTTCAGCACTTGGCTTTGGGACACACAGCCCATGGCCATGATCCCTCCTTTGGCAGCTAGATCGCTTTGTTGCCTCAGACTGAATGTCTGTTCACATAAAGTGTTAATACCAAATAAAAAGTTGGTAATAACATGAGGAAATGCTTATGATATCCTCTGAGTTTGAATATTGCCTGTTCAAATAAAATAAATGCATGGGTTATTGATCTATCTTAACCCATGCCTCTCAATGGGAGTGATTAGTGGAAAAATCTCTACATGACAGTGGTTTATGGTTCTCCAAAGCTCAGCCTCACCTAACAAAATCGTATTCATTAGTACTTAATTTCTTTGAGGGAGAGATTAAATCAAATTAAAATGTTTTCCTTAGGGGAAGTGATAATGAAAGCTGTACAGTTGTTATCTTCAACAAAATACGGATGGCCCCAATCTGGTAAATTAATTTCAAATCTAGGAAGGCCTAAATGTTTAAATGTCTTTACTATGAATTGACCTAAACCTTCGAAAAACAGTAAGCTATTAAATGAGGTAGCACCTTGGTCATAAACAAAATTGGTGCCTTGGTACGGTTATTAACAGACCAAAGATTCCTCCTCATAGGTAACATATCATTTTGAATACAAACATATAGTATAATGAAAGACTCTGCTATAATAGAATGAAGACAGATTGGGGATAGTGGTACTTCCTTGGTTTATTTAACCCAAGTTAAACAGTAAAAGAAATCAATCTGGAACAACTGCTAACATATCTTTCCCCGTCCTGCGTGATGTTTGCATTCTCTCTCAATGGCTCCAAACCACCACCACCACCACCACCATCATCATCACTAATTTTTGTTGAGCAACTGGCAGGTGTAGGTGCCATGCTTACTGTCTTGCATTCATCACCACTTAATGATCTTCACAAAAAATCCCGTGGAATAAGTATTAATGACCTCAGTTTACAGAAAAGGAAACTGAGGTTCAGGGAAGATAAGCAGATTTTCAACTTTGTATTTCTCTTATTTAAAAGGTGAGGCTGGTCTTCAAGGTCTGCCTGATTCCAAAACTCACATGAGCATTGCCTTTCATTCATAACATCATATTTTTATTTCACAGTCATGAATAGGCTCTAGACTCCATCTAATTGGTATCATTCCTGGGATCCACCTTTCCCCCTGTTTAAAACTTTGGATGTTATTTGGTCCATCTCCACTTTGATTTCTTGGGAACTATAACCACCTCCTTGATCACGGTCTGCATGTTCCTTTGGTAAACTGGCACAGTAGAGATGTGGGCCTAGAGAATTAACTTCATGGGGACCAGCTTACCATTGCTAGCACAATTAGGATTAGAGTTTAGTATAGAATGAGTTTGAGAACCATCCAGATTAGGTAATGAAATCCCATGGGGCTGAGCTTTTGCTAAAGAAAAAAAGTACCCCTTACCAATCCTGGTTCTGAGGGAATTCTGCCGGGAGAATGCATGTTCCAAGTTTCAGAGTTAGTAAGGCTGCAAATTTTATGAATCACTTGGCTCTCTACTCTCTGAAGCTCTGGTCTGGTTTTCCTAAGTTTTGGCCAGGGATTGTCATGGCCATGGTCAGCATGGGAGGTAGAAAGATTCTGGGGACAAGAAGACCCCTTTAAGGCAGCCGACGTTGACAGGTTGGTGGCATTCGGCATGGCTCTGACCACCTCTGGGTCGCCAACTCCATTATGGTGGTCTTCTCTTACAAACTCTGGGGCTTCTAGGTTAGCCCAGCTTCAGTGCTATTCTGTTTGACTCTTAGTGCATCTTCAACATAGGAACACAGGAAAACATTAAAACATTTTGATGGATTCACACATTCTGATAGAAGGGCAATAGGTCTTTGATCTCTATTGGGGAAAAAATACAAAAGAACCACAGAGGATGAACATTAATGTGCTGAACTCCAAAAACAAATAAAAGGAGAGCTTTTGTCCTATTTGCTTTAGTTTCTTTTTCTTTGGAAAGAAATAAAATGTTGCAGGACACCTGGGTGGCTCAGTGGGTTATGCCTCTGCCTTCGGCTCCAGTCATGATCTCAGGGTTCTGGGATCGATCGAGTCCCGCATGGGGCTCTCTGCTCAGCGGGGAGCCTGCTTCCCCCTCTCTTTCTGCCTGCCTCTCTGTCTACTTGTGATCTCTCTCTCTGTCAAATAAATAAATTAAATCTTTAAAAAAAAAGAAATAAAATGTTGCAATAAAGTTGAACTGTCTTTTGCTTTCATCTCCAGCTCCATTCACCTCCTTTCCTCCCCAGAAGAAAGGACTACCACGAATCTGTCATGTGTAAATGTACATACATATATATATATCCACAAACAATATATAATTATTTTTCATAAAGTGTGCAGAAATGGTCTCATATGACACACAGTGTTATGCAACTTTCCCCACTGACATTGTTGTTGAAATTTGTTTTTGCTGATATATAAAATATAATTCAGTCACTAATTTTCTTATTTTTTTCTTCCTGTCAGTATTTATCTATTTTCCTTCTGATGAGCATTTAGGATGTTTTCGATATTTTATGACTGCAAACAGAACTCTTTTCTAGAACACAGGGGCAGGACTATACCTGAGGCATTAACCTACGGTTAGTATGACTGGGTTGTCAACTTCCGGGTTCCAGTTTTTTTGGAACAATTCTCCAAAGTGGTTGAATCAAATTGTACTTGCATTTGCAGTTTTGACAATTCCTGTTTTTCTTCATCCTAGCCGACAGGAATATGTCAGACTTTCAGCTTTTGTGCTGTTAAGAAGTGTTAAATGGAAGCTCAGTGTTATTTTGTTTCATTTTCCCTGTACTAGTATTTCATATGCTAATCATCCATTCATCTTATTCCGTGAATACAAGGAAGGAACGCTGGTCCCTCTCAAAAAGTGGATTTATTATACTAAAGCTTTAGTTTTGATTTAATCAAACGAATCGTGCTTTTATGATTTTTGCTTTTTGTATTCTGTATAGGAGGCCCTTCCCTTTCCAAGGTCATATAGATACTATGATTTTTCAGTCAATCTGAAATTTATTTTTTGAATGGCATTAAATGGAAATTCAATGGTACTGTTTTAGCTACAAAAATTTCCATGTGGAAATTAAGTTGTCGTAGTTCAATATATTAAATAAGTCTTTTCCCTCAATGATTTATAATGTCTCATCTACTTTATAGCAAGGAATTTATATATCTACTTTATACTGGGTCTATTTCTGGACTCTTTATTCTATTCCGTTGATCTGTTTGTCCATCTCTGGGCTGTTATTCTGGCTATCTTACTTTATGGTATACATATATAGCTTATAAAGTAAGATCTTTGTTCCAGAATTATTTGGGCTACAGCTTGGCTTTTTGTTTTTCCATATGCAGTTTAGAAATGGACAAATTGCAATGAAAATCCCTTGTGAGGTTTTGATTAGAAATGCATAGAATTGGGGCACCTGGGTGGCTCAGTGGGTTAAGCTGCTGCCTTCGGCTCAGGTCATGATCTCAGTGTCCTGGGATCGAGCCCCACATCAGGCTCTCTGCTCAGCAGGGAGCCTGCTTCCTCCTCTCTCTCTGCCTGCCTCTCTGCCTACTTGTGATCTCTGTCAAATAAAATGAATAAAATCTTTTTTTGAAAAAAAGAAATACATAGAATTTATAGATTAAGTTGATAAGAATATTGTTCCAGATATCTTCAACTTCTTCCGTCAAACTCACCCTTTTATTTTTATTTTTTAAAAGATTTTATTTATTTATTTGACAGACAGAGATCACAAGTAGGCAGAGAGGCAGGCAGAGAGAGAGGGGGAAGCAGGATTCCCGCTGCACAGAGAGCCCGATGAGGGGCTCAATCCCAGGACCCCGGGACCATGGTGGCCCAAGCCGAAAGCAGAGGCTTCAACCCACTGAGCCACTCAGGTGCCCCAAACTCCCCCTTTTAAAATAAGTAAAACATTACAATAAATTTGAATTCCTTTCTCTTTTACTATTATATGCTGGAAGGCTGACTTTTACTCAACTACCTTCCAAGGTATATATTTTATATATATATATCTTAAAATAATACATGCTAGCTCTATATATGTTATTAAACAAATGAATACAATATCTAAAGAGTCAAGGAATTTGATAATACCCATAAAGAAGAACAAGGGATTGTGAAATAAAAACATTTTAGATGTGAATCCTGAACATAAGAAAATCTTGACATAAAATACAAAAAAAAGAATCAGAAATCCTGGAAATGTCAGGAAATTCTCTGAAATTTAAAGTACAAATCAATACATAGAATAAGCTCTAGACTAGGAACTCTTTCGAGATAATTGGTGAATTGGGATATAATATGATAGAAATCACATGGAAAGCAATAGAGCTAAAGAGATTAAAAAATATGAATGTGATGACATGGAAGGCAGGCAAAAAGGTTCCAACACAAATGAAATAGAATATAAAGATGTACAAAATAAAGAAAATGGCATACAGCAAAAAATCAGTATTAGAAGCAATAGAATGTTAGAATTATAGAAAAATATGAGTATTAAGACTGTAAGAGCAGGGCGCCTGGGTGGCTCAGTGGGTTAAGCCGCTGCCTTCGGCTCAGGTCATGATCTCAAGGTCCTGGGATCAAGTCCCGCATCGGGCTCTCTGCTCAGCAGGGAGCCTGCTTCCCTCTCTCTCTCTGCCTGCCTCTCCATCTACTTGTGATTTCTCTCTGTCAAATAAATAAATAAAATCTTTAAAAAAAAAAAAAAGACTGTAAGAGCAGACAAGGTTCTGAGCAGGATGAAATAAACTCACAACTAGATATATTAATGGAAACTCTAGAACATGAAGGATATAAAGAGAAACTGTTACCAATTAATAGAAAAGAAAAAACTAGTTAGACTGACAAAAGACATTTCATTAGCAGTTGTAGATGCCAGAAGAGAATAACATCTTTAAAGTTATGAAGGAATATTTCTGCCAACCTAGAATTCTGTACCCAATCAAGTTATTGTACAAGAGGAGAGAAAATAAAGATATTTTCAGAAAACTAAAAAGCACTTACCATTCATAGACCCTTGGAGAAAGTTACTAAAGGATGTACTTCAGCAAAAAGACAAGCAAATTCATACTGAAGACATGGGATATAAAAAATGAGGCAAAGCTAGTAAAATTAATTGGTAAATCCAATGAAATAATTTGTGGGAATTAAAAAGATGGAACTAATATAAGAAAGCTGTGGATTTCAGTGAGGAGATAATACAAGGAAGGCCTTTCTCTTCTTCAAAATGTGGATGGGTGACAATCACTTGGAACAAGGCCATAGATATTTCACTTTAATAAGCCACAATCCTAAGTGTGGTCTCAGCTTCTGGTAGCCTTCTTCCTTGTTTTAGGTCAAACTGGGATGTCAATAGTCTAGATGGCTTAAACAATAGACATCTACTTCTCAGAGTTCTAGAGTCCAACATCAAGGTGCTGGCAGATTGGGCTCCTGGTGAAGGTTGGCTTTCCGGCTTCAGATGGCTGCCTTGTCATTGTTTGCTCACATGACCTCTTTGTGTGCTCCTGGAGCGACTGAACTGGTTTTCTTCTTAGTCTTGTAAGGGCACAATCCCATTATGGGTACTCCGCCCTCCTGGCTTCAGCTAAACCTAATCAACTCTCAGAGATTCGATGCCTAATCCTATCACATGGGGATTAGGGTTTTAACACATGAATTTTGAGAGGATACAAACATTCAATCCATAACACCCATGAAGGGGTAGAATTCTAACCCTCTCTGTCCATTTCTGAATCCAGAGGTTTAGGGCTTCACCCCTGTTGATTGCTTTCTCATTCATGGAAGTGTTTACCTTGTTGGTGAGCATACCTTGTCCTACTTAAAAAATTTTTTATTTTATTTTATTTATTTATTAGAGAGAGAGAGAGCATGAGAGGAGAGAGGTCAGTGGGAGAAAGAGACTCCCTGCCAAGCGGAGAGCCCAACGTGGGACTTGCTCCCAGGACTCCAGGATCATGACCCGAGCCGAAGGCAATCACTTAACCAAGTGAGCCACCCAAGTGCCCCCACCACCAAATTTTAAACTGTTTTTACTGTCTTTGGAGCAGGAGGGAGAATCTCAAGCCAAAATGCATAGAATTATTATGCAAATTTCATTGACTGAAAAGCCCCCGAAGTTTTGGCAGGACTATCTGTGGGCAGCACAGCATCACTGTCACCAGCTTTCCCCGATGGATTGCCGGCACCAGGAAGGAGAGGCCAGAAATGACATTTCTTAGAGTTTCCTTCTGTGTTCCCAGGGTAATGTCAGTCAATGAAAGGCATTTGCATGAGATTGGAAGGCAGAGGAGTGGGAGAACCCACACCCACTGGAAACCCACCTGAGGTTCTCAGCAGCTCAGGGCTATTCACCCATGAATGAACCTCTTGGAGACAGTAGTTTGCTAGAATGGCCAACAGTAGACAATAGACAATCTCTTGCTTCAGAGTTGCTGGCCAAGATGGATGGTAGGAATTTCTCAAAGTTTTCTCATATTTGAAGCAGCTACCAAGCAAGCTCTTCAGACCCTCTCATGATGGTGATGCAGGCTGAAATCATCACAAATAGCCTCCTTGACCTTTGCTCTCTTGTCCTGCAAACATATGTGAAAGCCTCAAATGTCCTTGTTTAAAGTCTTTCATACTTAGATTAGGTCAAGGAATGTGGTAGCCAGCCCCAGAGACAGCCCCAGAGACAGCCCCAGTGATTGCTTTCTCCCACTCTTTATGACTTGGTGCAGTCCTTGCCAGCCCGAGTCAGGGATGGGTCTGTGCAAGCCTTCGAGTAGGTGGGAGGGATGGTGTGTGACTTCTGAGACTAGGTCACAAAAGGCATTGTGGCTTCTGCCTTGACCTACTGGAAGACTTGCTCTGGGGAAAGCTAGTTTCCAAGTCCAAAGGACACTCAAAGAGCCCTCTGGAAAGGCCTGTCTGATGAGGAGCTGAAACACCCCATTAACAACCAGCAGCAATCTGCCAGACATGGGAGGAAGTTGCCTTGGCGGGGATCCCCCCAGTTCCGGGCAAGTCTTCAGATGACTGAAACCCCAGTCAACCTCCTGAGAGGCCCTAAGCTGGTATTTCCCAGTTGAGCCACTTCCAAATTCCTGGCCCTTAGAAACTGTGACAAATAATAAACGGTTATTGTTATTATAAGCCTCTAATATTTTTTTGTGGGGAGGAGTGTGGTTATGCAGATGGAGATAACTAATACAAGCGGCTTCTATTTTCCTGACCAACCCCTTATTTAAAAACTTTTCATTCTTATGCTTCTAAATCATCGTAAGTGCCTATGCAGTCACTGAATAATGGAGTTAGACTCATGGCCATTTTTTTGCCTGGATCTTGATGAGCCCAGGCAGCTTGTGTGTTTGTGTGCATGTTTTTTAAGTAGGCTCCGTGCCCAGTGTGGGGCTTGAACACATGACCCTGAGATCAAGAGCTACACGCTCTACAAACTGAGCCAGCCAGGTACCCCAGCTTATGTTTTTCAAACTGGTTGCCAGTTTCTAGCTGCAAAGGTTGTTTGTGTCTCCCCAGATCATCAGCGTGCCTATTGCCTTTTCTTCCTGCAGCAAGAAGACAGCAAGTTTGAGGGTGGTCAGATATGACTGGTTGAATCCCATCGTTGCTATTCTATGGTTGTATAATCTTGAGCAAATTTCTAAAGCTTTCTAAATTTTCATTTGGTTGACTTTTAAATAAGAATAATAGTTCCTACCACATAAATTTAACAACTGGTTACATTTTAAGAATATATTAAGAATTTATAACATAGTGTCTGGCACATAGTGATCATTTACTAATAGTTTTGATGATGATGATAGTGGTGATGATGGTGATGAAGGATACATTTTGGTGTTTGGCAGTCAAGGCCTCCCATAAGTACTTTCCTGTTTCCATGATCTATCTCTCTCTTTCTTTCTTTTTTTTTTTTTTTAAAGATTTTATTTATTTATTTGACAGACAGAGATCACAAGTAGGCAGAGAGGCAGGCGTGGGGTATGGGTGGGAGGGTGGAAGCAGGGTCCCTGCTGAGCAGAGACCCTGATGCGGGACTCGATCCCAGGACCCCAAGATCACGACCTGAGCTGAAGACAGAGGCTTTAACCCACTGAGCCACCCAGGCGCCTCTCCATGATCTCTTCTTATATAAAACATCAGTTCCAAATTTGTATCTAACAGCAAGGACCATTTTAGTGTCTCTTATTGTTCTCTGGGTTGACTGGGATTCCTTGAGTGGATCTTCTGCTCCATGTGGTATCAACCATAGGCATCTGGAGGCTTGACTGGGTTGGAATATGCAAGATGGCTTGTTCACATGGCTAGTCTTCATACTGTCTGTTGGCTGGGAGCACAGCTGGGGCTTTGATCAAAGAGCCTACACATGGCTTCTACAGATGGCTTGCACTTCTCACAGCATGGTGTCTGGGTTCTAAGAGACAGTGTCTCAAGGACAAAAGTTCCAAGAAGCAGGAAGCAAAAGCTACCGATTCTCTTAAAGGCTAGGGTTCAAACTAGCACCCCATATTTCTGTTATATTCTATTTATTAATCAGTCATGGAACCAGCCCACATTTAAGAATAGGAGAAGTAAAGTCTATCTTTCCATAGGAATAGAGACAAAGAACTTGGCATCATCGTATTCCCCAATTTCCTGTCCAAATGTCTCCCCAAATTCCCCTAAGGGGATCCTAAGGAGCCTAAGTCTACTCTCATTGCCAAAATATATCTGGTTGCTCTTTGTCTCTCTGTTCCTCCCCATAAAGCTTTCCCTCAGATACCTCTACCCTCTGGGGGACCCTTGGAACAGACTGTCAGGATCAGCCATTGACTAGGGCCTCCTGCACAGTTTTGTGACAACACATGTACCCGTTACTTGACACCTCCATACTTGAATACTAACGTTGTTTGTGGCTTCCCAGTGAGTGGGTGTTTCCACTTCTTGGCTTTCTGTGTCTACCTGGTACAGGTCTTACCATTCATCAGTGCTTAGGCAATAGTGTCTTACGTGAATGAGATACTGTGTGGAGACAGTGGGGGAAGGGAAATGACATTTATTGACTACTTGGGGTCGAGCACGCAAAGTGTACATGCTATCACTTTATCGGTGCTCCCTGCCTACCCTATAAGATGGGCATTATCATTCCCTTCCGACAGATGAGGAAACCGAGTACCAGCCTCACTCACGCAGAGTCGGCAGGTGAACCAGAACTGAACACAGGTCTGTTTGACACCAGGGCCTGTCTTCCTCTTTCATCGGTGTTGGCCTGCCTACAACTCCCTTGGAGTGAAGCTATCTGGGAAAAGAGGGGAAAACTCTGTAACTACGGACTGTGGTTTTCAGAGCATTTGAACCATAAACTCCCCATGGCAAGGGCATGTTCTCATCAGCCTCTCTGTGTGCAGGCATTTACCCCCGCTCGGGGCCAAAGCTAAACATTAACTCACACCAGCTCTGCGTTTTCTCTCCGTTCCCAAACCCTCACGGCTCCCAGTGGCTTTGGTCCTAGACCCTCTCAATTATTATTCCCTTTGAAACAGCTTCCGGGCATCATGATGACATGTTTGGAAACACCGTGGCATATTTGCAGTGATTTAGCCTCGTTGAAAACTCCCAGGTCCTCGGCTTCCACAGGCCTGCGGGCTCCAGCGGTTCCTGGGGGCCTCTGCTCGTGCCTCCGTTTGAGGAAATCTCCAGAGAGTGTGTGTGGCTCCTTGTCCACAGCCTCGGAGGGAAGAAAAAAATGCTGGCCACGCATTTCCAGAGGGTTTCAGGGGATCAAAGAGAGAAAAGCAAACACTGAGGGAAAATGTGCTATTTATTCTTGGAACAAAGTAACATTGGCAGCTTTCTCCTCACCAGTAATGCTTGTTTTCCTGAAAGGATTACACACGCGTTTGCTTCCTCCCCTAGGGTTTAACCACCACTCTGCTCCTGACCTGCAACTTCTGTCTCCCACCCCCTCCCAGCCGAGCTTTCAGTTTTCTCCCAGGCTGGGCAAAAATTAAAGAGATTAAAATCATCCATGAGAGAAAGTGGGTTAGTGCAGGGGCTGTAAATGCCCGTGTCAGCAGTCCAAGTCAGCGGCTCCAATAAACGCGGCCATGTGAGCGGTGTCCTGGGCCGCAGACGGGAGGACCTCAGAGATTCTAGGCCTCCTTCTCTGAGGAAGGAAAGGGAGACCTCGTCTAAATGAGGAGGGCTGCCCGGTGGACGTGTCTTTCTTTGGGAGAGCAAGTTCATTCTTGTTGTTTTTCATGGACATTTCTACTTTTAATTAAGTGATGAAACAAATTCACTGAAGGCTGTGTGGCAGAATCATTTATTGAGATGTTCTTTTACGTCTTGTTCTTTTTGCGGTACTCTTCTCTCCTCTGCCTCAGGAAGGTGGGAAGACCCTGGTGTGCCCTTGTTTTGGGGGGCCTTTGTCTTTGAAAACAGACTTTCTGATAGGAGAAGACATCCTTCCTGCCTATGTTCATTGAGGGGCATTGCAGTGTTATTCTGTGCTGGGGGTGGGGGTGAGAAGTTGGGGGGTGGGAAGAGAGGGGGTGTGGTGGGGGTAGGGGTGGCTGTGATTATCTGAGGGTTTTTATCCTGACTGGAAGCTAAGGGAGTCCCTGAGCAGGAAACTAAGGATGGATTCACTGGAGTGTTCATGACATCTGAACACCTGGACTCTGCTTTCCCACAGCACGGACAATGGGTACTGCTTGGGGCAGGAGGGATGAGGGGGGCTGTAGAAATAACTAGACGTTCAGGGCTGTGACCTTGGGAACCTCTGTGGGGAAAAAGTTCCAAGGCCCAGGCCTCAGCAGACAGAACCTGCCTCCAGGTTCCATGCAGGCTTGGACAATAAACCCAGATGTGGTGACAAGTATGGACCATGTCTGGAGGACCCTCTTTGCATCTGCGTTAATGGTCTATGTCACCAGGGACCTTCTTCTGGCGCTGGGAAGCTGGCATGCCTCAGTAATGACTGAGGTTGCATTTCTCCATGGGGAGAGTAGGAAGCTCAGGGCAAATCAAATTCAATGGGAAGAAATAAAACAAGCATGGGTTGTCTCTTGCACCCTTATCATGCAGTAGCCCCTGCTAGGTGCTGGGCACGGTGCCCAACTCTGGAGCCAGAGGGACAAGCACACACCGTGCTGGTGGGACCGGGATCCCGGTGAGGCAACGGCTCACAGCTCACGAGGGAGACATGTCCCCGAGGCTGCAGATTCTCAGGAGGGAAGCTGCCTCTATTGGGGGGGGGGGCAGGGAAGCCTTCGCAGAATGGCTCACCTTTGTTCTGAGTCTTAAAAGATGAGTTGGAATTCCTCAGGGGAAGATGGGGGTGGAGTCGAGAACATTTTGTACAAAGGTACAGGAGCGTGAAACAGCGATGACATGTTTGGGAGTCTGTGAAGAGGCTGATCCGGTGAAAGCGTGACAGGTTGTTACCGGATGAGTGGGAGAAGCAGGCAGAGGCTGCCCCAGAGGGCTTTGCATCCCAGCCCAAGGAATCTAGACATCATCCTGGAAGAGGTGGGAGACCCGGAAGGATTTCAGTGATGAGGATAAGATGTGTTCGTTGAGGAAGCAGAACCAGCTAAGGAAGATCACAAAGGAGGAAGGATCATGAAGGTAGGAGGGGGTGTAGGAGAGGGACAAGTGTGGAAGTGGGGGGGGGAAAGAGTGTGCAGAGGGAAGGGGCCAAGAGTGGGCAACCCTGCAAGGAGGTTAGCAACACCAGCTTGGGGGCAGCCCCTGGAGTTGGACATTTGGGGTCTGTTGGTGATGTGTGTGGTGAGGACAGTTTCAGTGGAGGGCTGCGGACAGACCAGATGGAAGTGAGTGGAGGACTGAATGGCGGTTAAGGAAGTAATGATAAGTAAACACACCCATTTGTTTGAGACATTTGGTTATGAAAAGAAATATATGGAAAGGTATCAATACATGGGGATATAATGTAGAAGGTTCATTTAATAGTAATTTACTAATGTGCTTTAAATGATAGAGCAGGTTCAGGCACATTCAGGGTTGAAGGGAAGGAGGCAGTGGGAAGATCAAAGACAAGAGAAGAGGAAGTAGAGTGAGGAAGAAAGTTCTGGCAAGCAGGGGCTTAAAGCACAGCGAAGACCCGTGACCTGACTGAACTTCCCATGTGCCCCGGGGGGTTCAAGCTCTGTTTCCTTGCCCATCTTATCACAAGTAAACCCTATGCTTCTGAGAAGTGCAGTAAACCACTAAAAATAAAGCAAATGGATTGTATGTTAAATACATTAATCAAACTCACTAATTTAAAGAATGCCAGGTGTGGACATTTAAGTGAAGCAAATGAATCAAGCCTTTCATTTATTATCTCTTCTTCTGTTAGGACCATAGTCTTACACTCCTCATGCACACCCAAAGTAGATCTCAAACTCTATCTGCTGTGCCCAGATACAGAGGACTGATGGGTCACTGGTGGCAAGTATCAGTTTAATAATAGAAATCACTCCAACTTAAGCACCGGGGTAATGAACAGACTGCCATCCATTTGGTCCGATTGCATCTAACACACCTGTGCATAAGGACACAGTGTTCCAGAACTTGTTACCATGAAATTTATGGACCAGAGAAGGGATTAAATGGATGTGCTGCGGGGTGTGTAGAAGTTCGGGACCCCTTGACCATCCACCTGGCTAGTGCGATCTCTTCAGGGAAATGAAGAGCTGGTACGTCTTGTCGTCTGTCCTGTGTTTGCCCGTTTATCTTTCAGACCATCTCACTCTAATTTGTCTCTGAATTTCCAAAGCTCACACCTTTTGATCACAGGAAGCAAATCTTGGAGGAATTTTGGAACCGCTGCAGGCAGTCTTGTAAGGGGACTCTGTGTCCGGTTCAGTGATGCCGGTAGGTTGAGCTGCTTTAATTTAAAAATGTTAAGCATTTACTTATTTATTTCAGAGAAAGAGAGCAAGAGCGAGCGCACAAACGAGCAGGGGAGGGAGAGGTAGAGAGAGACTCAAGCCGACTCCAAGCTGGCCGTAGAGCATGATGCCGGGTTAGATCCCACGACCCTGAGACCATGACCTGAGAGGAAATCAAGAGTCCAACACAGAACTGACTGAGCTAAACTTTATACTTTGTTCGGAACTCTACTGTTTTTTATTCCTCTAAAAATGTGACTTTTTATTTGCCACAACTCAAGTATAATTTTTTAATAGGTCATGAGTCTAAAATTATAGTAAGATGTCTCTGTCTCATAATGAGTCCATGATATTTTCAACAGAAAAGTAGAAAGATATTTGCTTTCTAGATAACTTTTTAGGGTCAAATATAGCGGTCAAAATATAGTGGCCAAAAGATCTAACTTGCCTTGTCTTCGAGATTAACTATTAGCAATTTCATTTAGGCATGCTTCATAGTTCTATCTTTTCACATTTTTATAATCGAAAACTCTTACTTTTACAGTGGCTTCTTATTGGTTAGAGAGAGAGAGAGAGTTGGTACAGATGATTTATTAAAGTTCTGTTCATGTTTATTTGACCCTGTTGGCCGAGATGAAGAATGGAAAGGACATGTCAGCCTGTGCATGAGAATCTCCCTATGGAAAACGGAGGGAGGAAAAAGATGCAAAATTTATACTAGCTAGGTTTATGGTTTAACTGGTGGATATGTTTTGATTCAAGACCCATCATTTATCAGAGGTAAGATTGTATTGGGCAGCAGCCACTAGCTAGAGAAATATTTTGATTTCTACTCCAGGACTCTGAATAAGATATAGTGGTTGAGCCAAGAGTATTTAAAGACTTCCAATCTTCTGACTGGGGCCCAGGAGGAAATAATTCAATGGGAGAGAAGCTTCCACTTTGAAACAGAATAGAGACCAAGCTTCACTGATGCTCGCTTCTCATGTTCTCATCCCTTCTGAGCACAAAGCACTTGAAGCAAGGTGATCAGCATGCTGCGGGCAGGAGTGAGGGGGACCCATCTATACGGTTTATATTCCCTGGGGTTTTTTCGTTCTATTAAAATTTCTTTGAAACCATGACTGGTGGGCCCAGCATATCCTCATATGCCTGTGTACAGGTCAAACTTCACTGGGGGAAAAGGAAGAGGAAGGCCAGTTATGTGGATTTTTTTTTTAAAGATTTTATTTATTTATTCGACAGAGAGAGATCACAAGTAGGCAGAGGGGCAGGCAGAGAGAGAGGAGGAAGCAGGCTCCCCGCTGAGAAAGGAGCCTGATGCGGGGCTCGATCCCAGGGTCCTGAGATCATGACCTGAGCTGAAGGCAGAGGCTTTAACCCAATGAGCCACCCAGGCACCCAGGACTGTGCATATTATAATTTGGTTGTCTGCATCTGGAAACTAGAATTTCAGAGGGAACATAACCGTCAACACTGACTGATTTGGTGATTAAAAGCATCCATCAGACCTTGTACAAAGCTGGTGAAAGGTTGGCCTGGACGTGTTCGGTGTTGCATTCTCCGACATTTGGTGTCTGGGAGGTGTTAGTAGCTAATACTATCAAAGGAGTGGTTTCATCTTGACAGGCTGTTATGGAATGGAATGAATGAATTGAAATGCCATCTGGTAAAATGAGTATCCATGGACCTGCACAGATATCCCATTACTTTGTCAGGGAATGTAATGGCAAAAGTGAGACAGTAGGTTCAAAAAGAAGAAGAAGAAGAAGAAGAAGAAGAAGAAGAAGAAGAAGAAGAAGAAGAAGAAGAAGAAGAAGAAGAAGAAGAAGAAGAAGAAGAAGAAGAAGAAAGAAAGAAAGAAAAAGAAATCATCCTGCTTCTCTAAACTATTATTTTAAACAAGTGCACCTTTTCTTTTCATGCTCACTTTTGTAAGATGAGTAAATGTGAAATGACCATAGGGCAGAGCATTTAAAAATAAAAAAAGAATCTCGGCCTCCCGATTTTCCCAGAGTGACATCATTAATGGTGACACATTGGTGTCTCTGTCTGCACATCCATTAGCCTCTCAGCGGGCCATGAGGCAATTTCCTTTGTCTTTCATTGTTAGGTTTACACGACTGCCTTGCTCTGACGCTCCTGGAGAACATTCACTACTTCTGGAATTCATAAGTGCTGGGCTTCTGAAGGCTTCTTGTAAATAGCAGTGCCGCAGGAAAAGGAGCAAGGATTCTGGTTTCGATCATTTGTACTTTCTTGGGACAGAACCAGATTTCCTACCCTTGACCGTGTGGGGATGACCTCACTCACTCAAGGCTGAGATAAATCTAGGGATTTTTGTCAGTTTGGAATTGTCCTAACATGCTTCAGACAAGGGAGTGATTTCAATATTTTCCTTTTCCTGATGACTTTTGGAAACCATCCACTACTCAACTGAGCTACTTACTGTTTTGCAAACTTCTCACCTGTGAGGACCTAGATTTTGTCTCTGCATATCCTACAAAAGTGGTTCTTAAAACTGACTGCATATTTTAGTTACCTGTAGAAGTTAAAGAAAAAATAAAAAAGCCCACCTCTCGAGATTCTGATTCAGTTGGTCTGGTCTGAAGTCCAGATTGTTATTTTAAAACACTCGCCAACTGAGGTCTGAGTGTCAAGTGTAGGTTGCCTACAGTGTCTGGGCAATTTCCTGTGAAGGGCCAGTGGTCTCCAGGAACTTGAGTTAACTGAGCTCATGGATAGGTACATTGGCTACATGGGGACACCGGTTTGGGGTGAGGACTTATCTGGACATACCTCATTGCAGCTTGTTTTCAGGTAGAGCCATAGGAGCCTGAAGGTCTCACCAGGTCAGCTAGTAGCTCAGCTTCATTTGGTGTCTTCCTTTAGGTGTTGGGCCTCACTTTCCTTATCAATAAAATGAGGATAATCAAAGTCTGAGGTTGTATTTTTGTTTGAGGCAACACCAGTGGTAAAAATTTGTCACAGTGAACTTTGTGTAAAACGGTCATATTGCTGTTCTAGAAACACCGATGGGAGTCTGGGAAGGGGCAGCAGCAGGAATGTGTCTGGGGATCTGGCCAAACAGAAACGAATGAATGGGGCTCAGCGAGGACCGAGATATAGGGATCCTCCTACCCAATCCTGGCATCACGATGTTGTCAAAGGAATGTCACAGCCCCCCTCACTGATGGATGAAATGACCACATCTCCTCTGGGCTAACAGAAGGGACCTGGTCCTGAGTGGGGTGAGCTGTAGCCCACGGCATCAGGGTGTGGGGTGGTGGAGCCCCGCTCTGAGCCCAGGGCCTTGGGGGCCCCGTGAACTCTCCAGGGAGGACCAGGAGAGTCTGTGCCAGGCCTGCCAGGCCTGCCAGGCCTGCTGGCAGCCACACCTCCGTGAGGCTGCTCACACTGGAGCCCGGCTCACAGCCCAGGGCTGGACCATACCGTGGTTCCTTTGGGTTCTGGTTTCCCGGGATGAACCTTTTTCTTTTCCTAACTGCACACTACTGGCTGGAACTAGAGCTGACGCTGTGCGTGTGCACGACACCCTCCTGTCTCAGCCTCTGGCCAGCTAGTCCTCTGGATCTCAACCCTGTCTTGTGCTCTCATCCGCCTCCACCCTTCAGGCCAGTCCAGGAGGCCTTCAGGGACCCAGGAGAGCAGCTCTGCAAGGCGGCCACTGAGCATCTGCCCTGGCCTAGCACAGGGGCTTCAGGCCTCTTCTTCATGTCTGACCTAAAGGCTAAAATGCTGCCTCATACTCTTCTCTTCCTCTTCCTCCTCCTCTTCCTCTTCTTCTCTCTCTCTCTTTTAAAGATTTATTTATTTGGGAGAGAGGGAGAAAGCAAAGGGGGAGAGGCAGAGAGAGTTGAAACAGGTTGCCGAGCAATATGGATCTCGATCCCAGGACGCTGGGATCATGACCTGAGCTGAAGGCCGATGCTTTGCCCACCGAGCCCCCCAGGCGCCCGGGTATAATGCTGTTCTTTCCTTATGTCCTCCTAGAGATGGAAAATAGAGCTCCTCCTTTATGATAGTCGTGCTGTTACTGAAGCTCTGGAACTTCTCATCTTGGGACAGAAGCCCCACTTACTTTCAATCTCTCTTAGTCTACAGGTTATGTCCCCGCACCTGCCCTCAGGCTGTGGGGTGTCAAGCCACACACAGGGCCTTGGTAAAAAGGCAATCACGGACAACTATTTTATAGGTGGGAAAATGAGGCATAGAGGGGTTTGATGATGTGTCACTGTACAAATGAATGGGACTTGAAGGACTCTCTTCTCCCTGGAAGGGGCAGAGTGAGGGGAGGGCAGGGGTGGGGGGGGGGATGGGGACAGCAGTAGCAGCGGCAGTTGGGGAGCTGCGGGGACCAAAAGAGCTTCCCTTCATGATGCCTCAGTATTCTCGTTTATAAAATAAACAAACAGGAGCATTTCATCTGTCAAGACGCTGTGACGATAAAAGGAAATACAGGTGAAGAGGCTGGGTGCGGGGTCTGGCTGCTGAGACACTAGTCCGTGGAAAACGCACGCACACGCAAAGGTGCACATCTGTCCATGAAGCCAGCAGCTTCCAGAACTCTCAGGCCTAGCCTGCAGGCTGCCTGGGGTAGCTTCTGGGTGCAACTACTTCTGTAGGCCCCTGGGCCAAGTCACTCCAAAGCCATTCCTTCAAAGCCGCCCTCTACGTAAGGACGTATGTTCTGGAAAATCACCCATGGAAGACCCTCAAGAGGGCTCTGGAACCTCCTCTGTTGAGCTGCACAACCAGAGGCGGGGGGTGCCTCGGACAGCAGCTCTCGTCCCTCTATGTCTGTGGTGCCTACGACCAGCTGGGGTGCAGGGGCTCCCCAGTACCTTCCTCATTATCATGAAATGAGGTGATCCCCAAGCAGGGTATTTAGCCCAAGGCCTGGTGTGCACGAAGTAGTCAGCAAATGTTAGCAGTTCTTTATAGCCGTGGTTTTAAATCCAAAGCTAGGTTCACGGGTCTGAGTATTTCCAAATGTCCTTCCTCCAGTTTAGGGGGACAAATGAATAGGTCCTGGATTAGGGCCAGATACGGTAAGTCTATACCATCTTTTGGCATCAGTGCACTTACTTATTTATTCGTATATTTGGCACACATTACCAATTATGTTTGTGGCCCTGCGCTCAGCACACAGTCCTTGGATCCCTCGTGTTCATGCATGGCTGTGCACGGGCCGGTGTACATAAGACGAAAACCACGAAAACCCACTTGTCAACATCGCCTTCCATTTGCCTACAGATAAAGCTGGAGAGTTAGGAGAAGCTCTTGGCACCGCGCAAGCAGGGGATGGGGCGGGGGTGGAATCTGGAGTTAGTCAGGTGTTTCTTTTACAGATAGGGACACTGAGGCCTGAGAGGGGAGTACATGCCCAAGCACAGAGAGTAATTTAGGGACCATCTGAGGCTAGAATCTGCTTTCCTGATTAAGTTTAGGGAACAAGGGCCCTTTCCAGCACACCAGTCACCTCTCTCTGTGTGAGAGTGAGATAACTAGTCTTATATTTTCTTTTCTTTTCTTTTTAAAGGTTTTATTTTATTTATTTGACAGACAGAGATCACAAGTAGGTAGAGAGAGAGAGAGAGGAAGAAGCAGGCTCCCCGCGAAGCAGAGAGCCGGATGCGGGGCTCGATCCCAGAACCCTGGAATCATGACCCAAGCCAAAGGCAGAGGCTATAACCCACTGAGCCACCCAGGCGCCCCTTTTATTTTCATTTATACGTGGGTGTTCTTTTCCTTTCTGAAGAGGTGCATTTCAAGGTTAAATGAAGTAGCTCTCGAATGAGTCTGGAACAGTGGTTCTCAACTCTGACTGTATTAGATCATCTGGAAAGCATTCCAGAAATACTGATGTTGGAGCCGCACCCCGAACCAGTTAAATAAGCATTTGTGGGGGTTGAGAAAAGGGTCTCATACTGTTTTTTAAAGCTTTGCAGTCTAATACACAGTCATTCCAGTGTACGGCCACTGGTATAGAGAGAGGAGCTTCCAAAATTCTGGTGCATATTTGAATCTCTGGAGATCTTGTGAAAATGCAGATTCTGATTCAGTAGGTCAAATGAGACTGGCAAGTTCTGATTTCTAAGCTCCCAATCGGTGTTAATACTGCCAATCTCGGGGACACCCTTGGGTAATAGCTCCAGAGGGCATCCTGGATTCTGTTCATCCCGGATTCTGATCATTGATTACTCTAGCCTGAGGTCTGGAAGTTACCTCTTCCCTTCATCTTCTCCTCATTTGCCCCTGGCAGCTCTTGTCACCAGGTCCTGTCAGTTCCACCCCAGTGCTCCCTGCAGCTCTTACCCATTCTTGATGGACTGATTCAACATTCTCTTTCCTGTTTCCCCATCACCGCTCCCCGCTTTGGCCACATTCTCTGCCATACGGCCTCCTCATAGGGTTTTCTCATTCCTTCTTTCCTCTACCCATGTTGTTTTTATGACACAGAACGCTCTTTCTGTCCCCGACCTCTCTCTTAAGAGACCACAGCATCCCTGGACCTCCTCTGTGCTTCTACTTGTCACCAACGACGACTGTCTAGGAACAACCTGCCCTTCTGGTTCAGTTCTGCGTTTCCAGCGCCCAGCTCAATGTCGATCAGGCTCTCAGTAAATACTTGCTGAATTTAACAAACAAAACCTCAACTTTGAATGAGCAAGGCCAAACAAAGACCTCCGCAGCTTTCCTGATCAAAATGAACATTCCTTTCAGATTATGCATCAGGTTTAAATACCCCACTGGAAAACAAGACAAAACAAAACAAAACAAAGTCGATCAAAATTAACAAAGTAAGTACTTATATCCTGTCTGGGTTGGGTGGTTTAATAGGGGCTCAAAGCAGGCGACGGGACAGGAATGAGAGGATGGATGCTGGCAAGAGCTCGGAGATCTGCTTTCAAATCTGGACTCGTCCCAGCAGGGGGAAAGGCTAGAAATCCGGGACAGGGTGGAGACGGCCGGCCGACCCGGGACCTTCCGGGGCCCTGGAGAGGGTCTGAAGCGCGCGGAGGTAGGCATGAGTTGAGGAGCATAAACTAACTTGGCGTGGAGGGAGGCGCCGCACGCCGCCACCGTTCAGGTTTCGCGTCTTTCCAGCGCCCACATGGGCCGCGGGCTTGGGGAAGGGGGCGGGGGAGAGGGAGGGCAGGTCCGGAGCCGAGGGGGTGGAGGAAGGGGGAGACCGAAGGAAATGAGACAACCTTTTCCTCCCACTGACTCGCGCTGCTCCAGCGTCTGCGGGACTCGGTGCGACCGCCCGTGAGCGCCGAGGCCAGCACCCCGCGCCCCGCGCCAGCCCCGGCGGCTCCTTCACTGGGATTTCTCTCCGAGGCGTCACTGCCGTCCCAAGTCCGGGGCGCTTCTTTGCTGCTTCCTCCCCTCGGCGATCCGCTCCGGGTCCCCCGGCTTGGCCCGGCGCGCCCCGAGCGCAGCCCCCGGAAGTGCGCGCCGGCGGCCCCGGCGAAGGTAAGCGGCGCCCGAGAGCGCGCCCAGGGCGCAGGGGACGCCAGGCATCCCCAGCCGACCTGGGTTTCTCCGGAGCGCCCCCTCTTCGGAAACACCCAGAGCACTTCTGACCTGAAGCCGCTGCTTTGTTCCTGAACCCTCTGCCCAGGTGTTGTAGGCTGGGTGCCCCAGGGAACTCTGCTTCCCAGCGCTTTCTTTTTTTGCCTCCTCTTCCTCCTGTTTTCCTGTTGCTTCTGCACGCCCTACCCCCGCCCCGTTTCTTTTTCTCGATCCGCAAACTCTCAGCTCTCTGCCGTTGCAGCTTGGCTTCGGAGAGCGGGTCCTGCGCAAATCTCGGCGCTTCTCTCCTCCCCCGCCACGGGAGCCTGGGCTAAGCGGGTCGGCCCACGGCAGTAACTGCCTTTGAGCCCAGGCCTGCCGGGTGCGGACCTGCCCGAAATTTCTGTGGCGCGCGTTTAAACTCACGGATCTCGCTCCTTTTGGAGGCACCCAGCTCGCCGTGCGCTTTTGGCGACCCCCAGGACCCCGAAATCAGCGCGCACTGGGGAGTGGAAAGACTGTTGGCGCCCCCTAAAGCCTAAGTGGGACGCTCTGCTGTTGGAGAGCGACGCAATCAGCTCCTTGCCGCTCTCCCCTCGGTTCCCCAGGAGTTGGGGGAGTACTCGATCCTAGGCGCGAGGGAGGCGGGGAGGTGATGATGATGCCTCTCTGAGGGAGAGGAGGGCCAACCGCGTCGTGCAAGCTTGCCATCTTGCTCTTATTATACCACCTGAGTTCTCACATCTAGCCTCTGAGTAGGGACTCCCCCTGTTCTACAGGCGGGCAAAATGAGACGCAGAGAGGGTAAGTAATGTGTTCAGGGCCACACAGTTGGGAAGGGGCCCAGCCAGGATCTGGGTACCAGCTGGTTTATACCACACATCCCATGTCTAGACGTATAGAGGGTTTTCTCGATCCAGAATGAGCAGGAACCGGCCATCTCCTGCTGGCTCATGCCGTGGAGAAGCTTTTTCTTTTTTGTGCAAATGCATCTCGAGCCTATTTGCACCCAGATGATTTATTTAGTACCTACTGTCTTCACAGTTCAGCGGCAAGCACCGAGTTTTCACCTTTGAACCTCACTCTTTTATCCTCTTCTCATCAGCCAGTCTCTCAAAAAATACACAGTTCTGCCCCAGAGTTATTTCCAGACAGGCAGTTCAGCTCAGCGGCTAAAGCCCAGGCCCTGGAGCTGGACCACCAGCCTGGGAGTCTGGCTGAGGCCCTCCTGTACCTTTCTTTCTGCAGCCGGAGTTCCTCATCTGTAGAGTGGGGATGGGAGGATTTAAAGCAGTTGTTCTCAACCAGGGTTTCCATTTTTGCCTCCCAAGTGACATCTGGCAATGTCTGGAAGCATTTTTGGCTGTCGGCATGTAAGTGGGGGAGAATGCTGTTCATCTGGTGGGCAGAGGCCAAGGATGCTGCTGAGTAGCCTGTAAGGCACAGGACAGCCCCCCACAGCAAGAATTCTCCAGCCCCCCACACGTCGGTAGTGCTGAGGTGGAGAAACCCTGGCGTCATGTCTCGGTTCGTGAGGGGTGCTCTTGTGCCCAGCTCTCAGCCTCTTTTCTGCTCCAGTTAGGTTGATTACACCAGCCCCGTCCCCAAATCTCCTCTCAGTCCACTGCCAGAATTATGTTGCTCAAACCACAGCTGGCCCTGCGACTACTTTGTCTTAATACTGTTGTTGGCCCCCCGGGGCTAACAGAAGGGGTGGGAAGCTGTGCATGTTTTGCAAGCACCAAAGCCAGCTCTTGTAAACACCCAGGCTTGAGAATCGCTGTCTTGCAGGGTAACATCTGACCTGCGGCATTGGCTCACACGGCTGTTCATGGTAAGGCCTCACCTTACCTTCCCAGCCTTACCTTAGTTCACATCTGGAGGTGCCAGGCATACCACCCAACTTAGGAGTTTGGTATTCTGGGTCCTGACTTTCTGGAATTCCCTTCCTCCTCCTTGGCACATTCCTCGTCATTCTTTGAGGCTAGAGCTCCAGGCTCCTCCTGAGAGGAGCTCCCGAGACTAGAGCTCCCGTCTCCTCGCTCCCTGCTGCCTCAGCGCAGGCCCTCCTCTGCCTTTATCTTTCAATATTTCTTCCCTGTAGGGGTGACTATATAGGGATCCCTTGCTCATCCTCACACTGGTCTCTGGGTGCCTCGAACCTAGCACAGGGCTGGACTTGAGGTGGTGGTGAAGCTTGTGGGCTGCCAGCGTTCAAATCCCAGCTCTGCCCCTTATTAATTCTGTGACCTTGAGCAAGCTGATTCAGTCTCTCAAAGCCTTCTTTGGTATAATAGGAAGAAATCATCTGTCACCCCTGCAGACTGGTGTGACGAACTAATGAGATAATACTGACGGCCACTCCATCCATGCCAGGACCGGGTTCGAGTTTAGCATTTTATGTTGTTACTCATTCAGTCCTCCCAGTGAGCCTTTAAAGTTAGAACTGGTATTGCCCTATTTTCCCAACAAAGAAACAGAGGCAGAGAGAGGCTCAGCTGTTGGCACAAAGTCAGCTAATGAGTGGTAGGGCCAGGACTCACACAGACGTGAGGACTGTGGCACACAACACGCTTCACGCTCTGTAGGTAGAGGCCTTAGCTCGGTCCTCCCCCTAGAGTAAGTGCTCGGTAAAGATGGGCTGAGGTTTGTGGTGTGTGTTCATTAAGAGCCAAAGTCCGTCAGATTTCCCACCCTTACCATACCTGTGATCTACCACTGTGCCATGATTTTCACGGCTTCTGTTCTTTTCCTCTCCTCCTTGCCTGGAGCCCAGCCTCAGAGAGACAGCACCTTGGGATCAGTCCTCTGGGTCATCACCAATAAACTTGATGCTAAATGCAGCCGTAAGTGAGCTGTAGGTTAGGGTCAGAAGAGCACGAAGTCTTGGGGGAGGAGGGTGTGGAGTTCACCTGCCAGGGGGAGAGAGAGATTTAGACTTGGGGTCAGGAACGGACTCCAGCTTTGCCCTTCCCAAGACCGGACCCCTAGCGGTGTGCAGCGAGCACATAAGTACGGTGAAATCCATCAATGAATGTGTGATGGGGGGGGGGGCCGTGGCGCCCTCCGGGTTCTCCACCTTATCCTGATCAGATGCAGAGTGCGCTTTCTCTTCAAGTTTTATAAGGACCGTTTATATAATAAAGGCAAAACCTGCTAAGAGAATTTAATGCCCTATACAGGGTTTTGGGGAACCGGGTTTGGAACTGGTCACTGACCTCCTATTTGTGCTGTGTGTGATCCTGGATACCAGGTTTACAGGTGGTCACTCCACCGACTTGGAATCTAGTATTGCCGTGAACGCAGCACTGCCTTTGAAAGCTGAGCCCCTTCCTCACTGTTCCCTTAGATACTTGCTCTGTGGGCCAGACGGCCTTGCACAGATACCCGCATGTTTGTGTGTTCTGGCTTCTTCCACAGCTGACCCACTCACCTTACCTACGGCCCCCCTGAGTTTGCTTGTTTTGGCAGCTTGTCCCCCAGACTTCAGTGGGATGAGGTTACCTGGTATGTGCAAGGCCTTGCGTTTTGTTAGGGGTCACAGAAATACTCTGATAAAGTTGCTTTTTAGGATACAGCAGGGTGAGAATCTTCCTATCCATCAACCCGTTAGAGACCCCTCGGATTACCTCCCCCCTTTCAGACACCACACTCTTACTGTCTCCTGGCATTAGCACCTCTCTCGGGCCAGCAGCTGGCTGATCTGAGAAACAGATTCCCCTGGGTGCTGAGGACTGCGGTAAGGTCAGACTCAACATCTTTGGGGCATCCCCTGCATTTTCACTGAGGCCCAGAACATCGCATCTCGGCTGCCGTCTTGAGTAGCCCTTCGTCACTGACCTGCAGGC
Organism: Mustela lutreola; assembly: GCF_030435805.1. Lineage (NCBI taxonomy): Eukaryota > Metazoa > Chordata > Mammalia > Carnivora > Mustelidae > Mustela > Mustela lutreola. The sequence goes on along the minus strand of NC_081298.1, from coordinate 97,017,996 downwards.
AGATTCATGAAGCTCCCTCCTGCTTGGGTTTGTTTCTAGGGAAAGCTACCTCTCCCTGTTTTGGTCTTGGACTGTGTTCCCCGTGAAATCTACTTCCACTGTTGGCCTCTAGGTGAAAATCTGTTTGGTGCTGTAAGGGGCATTTGGTTTGGACTAAATTAGATGGGATCATAAGTGTCAGGGTGGGTTTGGACTACACGTGGGGTGAGTGGCTGGTGCTGGCTGCCAGAGACACAAACATGAAGAGGACATGGTCCTTATCATCATGGTCATAGTCCGCAATGTGTGAGGGATACACGAACAGATCATCAGTGTGCAACAAGTGGAGAAGAGATAAGAGCTGAGAATTGGGGGCCAAAAGGCAACAACCACTATGGAGTGAGGTGAGATTTCTGACAGAAGAGGATATTGGAGTTGGGTCTTAATAGAGAAGTAGGAGCTTGTTGGGTTTGGGGGGACTATTGAGCATGGGTGTGACAGACAGGAAACTGCATGTATGTGGTACAAAGCCAAGGAAGGTACTGACAGAGGCCAAGGTATGTGAAGAGATGGGAACTGGTAATGGAGCCTTGGTCGGGGGGTAACTAACTTTTCAGCCGGGCAGGAGTCTGTTCCTCTTTGTTGGGAGACAGTGGAGGGGGAATTTTAAGCTCAGGTGTACTGAGCTCTTTGAATGATGGCTCTCCCTCCTGTCTCTATTGGCCTGATTCCTTCAGGGCAATGGGACCAGAGCCCAGGGGCCGTGGGAAGGACACTGTCTCCAGTAAGCAAAGAAACCTCAGTCACAAACAAAGCTGCATTGGTGGTTGTGGGTTGTTTTGTTTTCTTTTCAAAGCTCTGGCTGATGAACTGTGTGGATGGCCCCTCCTGAGTCTGGGTTTTGAATGTTACCTTTACAGCATCCAAAAGGCTGAAACAATTGCTGAACTTAGCGGGGAGGGAGGAGGAAAGGAGTGAGAAGGGTGATGGGGGTTGTCTCTCAGCTCTGTTTTACATAAAATCCAGCATGTGACCTCCTAGATCAGACTCCAGGGCTGCCAAGTTCCCTGGGTGGGAGCTGTCTTCACAGTTGCAGTGCTCTTGGACCCCAGAGTCTTTTGCAAGAGGCTCACCACAGATGATGGGTACATATGCTTGCTGATGGGACCCTGGATATAAGTGTTTCTGTAGGTCATCCCAAGACATCCCTCATTTACTCGCCATCAGTGACCCCTGCCCCCAGCATGTAGGAGGTGCTCAGTAAAAGAGAAACGAGTGGATGAATGCCCTAGCATGTAAGACTCATCCTGACCTGCAAGACGCCCTTTCCTGAATGGAGAGACAGACAAGAAACCCAGCCAACACAGCACAGTGTGCTAGTGCCGCGACAGAGAAGGCACGGGGGCGCAGAAACAGGCTCTATTATAGGGTCAAGGAACAGAACCCAAGGGGCAGTGGTCGCTTGTGAGGAGCAGCGTCACCCCAGGGCAAGTGGCTGGTAGGTGATGGCAATAGTAACCACTGGGGCAGGTGTCAGTCCCCTTGATAAGGACTTGACTTGCTTTCCTGGCATTGCCCCTCACGACCACCTTCTGAGATGGGTGTTGGAGGAGGAATCGGGATCCCACCCACAGATGACAGGCAAACCTGGGATCCCATCAGGCCCCCAGACTCCAAGCCCTTCACCACGGCCCCAGACAGTTTGGGGACGGTCATGTGATCCTTGAAGATGCTGTTAGGAAATCTAGTTTGCAAGAAGGCAAGACCAGGTGTGTGGGTTGTGCGGGGTGGGTTGGGGGTGGGGATGACCATGTCCTTCTTGCTTATCCCCTTTCCTCTCCCCTGCCTGCTGTCTGAGGCCTCACCTTGTCGGGAGACTGAAGCAGTTGTAAGCTCTCTGCTCTGGGGATCAAAACAGCTGTCCGCCTCGTCTTTGATCATCCAGGCAGCTTGCACTTTGTCCTCTAAGGTGAAAGCAGGCGGAAATGCTGCTCAGCAGAAGAGTAACCGTAAACTTGTATGGGAAAGAAGGCTTTTTACAAAACACCTGCTGTAACGTAAGCCTCTTCCCCTTTGCCCTGTGCCCTTCTGCCCGTGTCATTCTGACCGTCAGTAGCCGCAGGGAACAGATGTCGGGGGATCTTGTTTCTGCGCAGGGACCCCTGATCAAAAGGGTCTGCCTAAAGCTGTCTTCCTCTGGCACCTCCACAAACACAGCTGACGGGTCCTTTTACTCGCTCACCTTGTCAAGACAGGCCACAGCAGCCCATGGGAAGGGATGGGAGGGGGTCTCTTACTGGGAGACACATACATCATTTTCCGGAAGCTCCTATCCTTTGTGCACTTGGGAGAGCGCGCTCTGACGGCAGCTCCTCTCCTTGCTCCAGTGAGACGTGCTGGTGAACCTGTGGGTGGACAGAATGAGCACTGGGAGGGGAGTCAGTACTGACACTATTCTACTACGTGGACCTGGTCCCTTACTCTCTCCATGGGTCAGTTACATGGAGCAGGGATGGTCAGCCTGAAGTTCTCCAGCATTAGACCCTGCTGTGTGTCAAAACAGGGTGAGGGTGTTGCAGAGGTACCGAAAACAGTGACTTGGACATTTAGAGTCTGGAAAAGATGCCCGTGAAAGTGAAGGTTGTCCCTGGGGGTGTAGGCTTGCCTGGTCACAGAGACAGCTTTGTGGCTTTGCTGTGTCTGCTCAGCTGAAGCTGTCAGTGTTTGCTGACACCCTTTGCACCAGTGTGAGGGCCTGGGAACACAGAGAAGAACAAGATACTCTTTTTGCTCAAGAGCCTCAGCAGTCCAGCATGGACACAGGACACTCAGAGATAGGAATACAGTATTTTGCTATCCATCTCTCTCATTAAAGCAAGTGTTCTGAATGCAGGACTTATGTCTTCTTGATTCCCAAATCCTTGGAGGCTGCCTTGAGCTCTCACATATAGTAGGTGCTCGGTCAATGACTGTTGTGCCTCTAAAATTCTGTGTTAGACTCACTCACTGAGTGAGATAGCCATCAAGAGGAGGGGCACCTACACCGGGCTTGGATAGCAGCTGAGTCCAAGAGGACATGCGTCCAGGAGGCTGAGACGGAGGGATCCAGGCTGATGAGAAAAGAAGGACATCACAGTCAGAGAGGCCAGGAAGAAGGACCGCCCTGCCAGGTGAGCAGGCAGGGTGTGCTCCAAGAAAGCAAGGGAGTGAGTATGGATGGAGAGAAAGGAGGCAGATCTATAAACGGGCAAAGGGACCGCATCAGGAAGAGTCTTGCTGAAGAATTGAGATTTTATTCTGTATGCACTGGGGAGCTACTATAGAATTTCACACAGAGAGAAGTCAGAGTTTCATTGTAAAAATAGACCCCTCTGGCATAGAGTAGACATCGGAGAGGAATAAGATAGAGGGCAGGAAGACCAGTTAGGACACCATTCAGTTTTCAAGAGTGGGGAAAAGCCCGGTGTATGGAGTCAGACAGACCTCCGCCTGCGTCCCCGCCCCACAACGTCTTTGCTTCTTTGTGTAACAGGCTCTCTGTTAAACCTCTCTGTGCCTCCGTCCTCTCATCTGAAGACAGGGACTCCCAAGTTCTCCCTCATGGTTGGGTGATGTTCAGGATTATGTAGATGAAGTAGGTGAAGTGTCTATCTCCGTGACTGAGCCATAATCAGTATGTGATAATAGTGGTGGAAGTTATTTTTAATACTATTGTTACTTATTGTCATCCAGGTGAGAAATAATGAGGCTCTAGAGACATTGGCCATAAGGGTGGGGAATTGGGCACAGGCTCAAGAAATACTTTGGCAATGAAGTTGACAGAGTTCGGTGACTGATTGCGCGGGGGAGTAAGGGAAGGGCCGGAGTCTAGGATGACTCTGGGGTTTTGGCCTGGACAACCAAGAGGAAAGATAGTGGTGCTATTCATTAGGAGACTTCATGGTGAGGAGGGGAGGGGCAGGGGGAAAGAGAGGAGGGGGTGGAGCAGAGGGAGGTGGGGCTGTGGACAGGGAGAGCAGCATTTGCAGGAAAGATGATGAGCTCAGTTTCAGACAAACCGAACTTGAAGCATTTTAGGGATGGCCAGGGAGACATGTGTAGTAGGCACATGGTTTGTAGATTTGATGGTCAGGAGAGAAGTCTTTTTTTTTTTTTTTTTTTTTTTAAGAGTTTATTTATTTATTTGACAGATAGATCACAAGTAAGCAGAGAGGCAGGCAGAGAGAGGAAGGGAAGGAAGCAGGCTCCCTGCTGAGCAGAGAGCCTGATACCAGGCTTGATCCCAGGACCCTGGGATCATGACCCGAGCCCAAGGCAGAGGCTTTAACCCACTGAGCCACCCAGGTGCCCCCAGGAGAGAAGTCTTAAAGAAGGTTCAAGGGCAAACTTTTAACAAGAGGTGAGGAAGTCATGGTATGGCTCAGTTGCCCAAGGAGAGAGAGAGCACGGGAAGAGGAATTATGATGCCTAATACTTATTGAGTCTCTACTGTGTGTTCTAAGTACTTCATGTGCCTTAATCCTCTCAACAGCCATTGCCAGGGAAGGCCATTATTGTACCTGCTTTATAAATGAATAAGTGGAGGCACAGGGACAGTACGTCACTTGCCCGAGGTCATACAGCTGTAAGTAATAGACCTGGGATATTAGCCCAGGCAGTCAGATCCGGGCCTGTGCTATCTGTCTGTACCAGACTGCCTCCGAGAGTGGGTGGCCTCTGAGGGAGGGGAAAGGGAGGACCCAGTGCAGGCGACAGGGAGGTGCTGGGCAGAGAGGCAGGAGGAGATGGGAGACTGCCATGTGGAAGAGGAGAGAGTCCGGGAGGGAGGAATCTATAACATCAAGTGACGTGGAAGTCCACTAAGAAAAGAAGTGGAATAGCCATGGATCTGGGAATTAGGGAGCTATTGGTGATGGTGAGGGGAGTTTGAAAGATGAGGAGGCTTAAGGAACAAATGTGAGGTGAGGAGGTAGTGATACCAAGTACAGGCAATTCTTTCCAGAAGCTTGGCTTTGGAAGTACCAGGAGAGAGGGAGTGTTTCAGAGATGGAAAGACCCGTTACTATATACAGGGGGAGGGACAGAGCCAGAGTGGGCCCCACAGAGTGGCTGTGAATGCACTATACACATCGGCAGCAGTATCTCTGTGTCATTTTTCTTTTTCACACAGATTTTTAATACTTCTCCCCATGTTCTGGAAAGCTTCCATGTGAATGGCTGGAAATCACTCATGAAGCTCCTGATAGGTGTTTCAGATCTTTAGCTTTTGGTAGGGGCAGTGGAGAAAATGTTTTTCACAGGGCCCAGCGTGAGTCATCACGTGTGGTCAGATCCAGATCATATCAGATGCATGTGTAATACATCATCTACTGAATTTGTCTTTGAAATAGTCTGTGAGAGAGCACAGTGCGCTGGGGCCCGACGTCACGTGTCTCTCGTCCATTTCAAAGCCAGTACCCTTCCCCATTCCCACACTGCGCTGGAGAAGGAGATCAGGGCTGGAGGTGAATCTGCAGAAGGAGACAAAGAGCTGCTTGGGTCTTAGAGAAATTGGAAGACGCATTATCAGGTGATTTGCTGGGGTGACAACCCTACACTTAGAATGACTGTAGGTGATTGGGCTACTGCCGCTAAAGTTCTTAATAATAAACAAGACTGACATTTCCTTATAAATGCTTTTTACCAGGCTTAGAGGACACAGGTCCAACAGGCCCTGAGAAGATACATTTATCTAGAGCCAAAGACAATCTCTGTGTTTTAATACATAGGATTCTTTTGTTGTTCAGACCAGAGGTAGATGCCACAGAGGGTTAAAAGCTTGACTTAAACAAGAAATTCAGCTCTGCCTTTGTTCACAGTGCTGACATCCCAAAGGCTCAAGGCTAGAATTAGGGTTCAGCTGCCAACTTCATAAATTTGCCTTGGTTGAAATGGCGTCTTTGCTCTTCTTGGATACATCTCAGAGAAATGCACTTACCTTCACAGAAGGCCTTTATGGATGGGGCTTTCAGAGAGGCGCTGTCCAGAATGAGAAAGGCCACACAGGAAATGGCCTTGGGATATTTTTTTTCCCCACACGCAGCAGCAACTCAGCTGAATAACTTCTTGAACTTGAGCTTTGAATGTCAAGAAAAGTGAATAGTGTGTCTTTCAAGAGTCACATTTCAACTTTGATGGTTCCCTTGGTTCTAGAAGATGCGGTATGAGTGATTCAGGGAAGGTTCATTCCAGCCTAACCCCCTCTCCGTCCTGTCCCACCTGGGTCTCTCACACAGTGGCTGGGTATGAGTGTGAGGGACACATAGGTCACTCTCCCTAGAGACAGAGGGAAAAAGCTCTCGGAGTCTTGCTGATCTTTCCTCAATAGACAAGGAGTAGAGGACGTTCTTCAGGAAGGAATGGCCAGGATTCCGAATAGTTCAGTGCAAACGTGGACTCAGTCTATATCCTATATATGGCTTTCTTCCAGTTGTACAGAATCTGAATTTACTGATATGGGAAAGGGCCATGTACACATTGCATGCTGATTCCAGGAATGAGGGTTTGCATATGATCCAAACATCCACACAGCTACCAGTGCTGCTGTCACCCACCCACCCTTCTGGGCCACGGGAGACCTGAAGGGTCTGAGAGGCAGGATCCTGCATGTTCAGAAAGTAACAGTTTTGATGTCTTTGGTTTTTTCATTTGCATTTGATTTATTAGCAAAATCTTTTTTTTTTTTTTTTTTTATTTGTTTAGTCATTTGCTTATTCAGCAAACTCAACAACCACTGTGTGGCTGGCTCCAGGCCACACAACGGTAATGTGGTGTTGAATCCACCAAGTCCTAGCTGCTGCCTTCTTAGAGCTCACAGTTGTTAGGGCACAGACATTAAAGCGATAAAGACACAAAGAAATGCATGATTACAAACTTTGGTAAATGCGGTGCAGGGAAAGAACAGAGTGCTCCAGGAGGGGGAGAGAGAGAGAAGAAAGTTTAGCGTGGGGGTGACCAGTGAGGAAGACAGATAGGAAGACCCATAGTGTATGCAACCATTTATCGGTGGGATATCATTTCCAAGGAAGGAGTGCCTTTGGATAGGGCTGAGGGGGCAATGCTAGAAGGCTTCATAAAGGAAGGAATATCGAGGAGTAGTTAGAAATTTTCTAAATGGAAAGGGAATAGAGTTGCTCTGGGGAGGGGACCTGGCGTGTTTGGAGGGTGCTCATTCAGTGAGGATGGAGATTAGGTTGCAGGGGGGAATAACGAGAGGTGAGCTGGGAGAATAGAGAAGGGTCAGCTCACACCACATAGACTTTGTCTTGGAGGCAATTGACTAGAGAGAGCGGTGAGTTACCCAGGGGAGTGTTCTAGAACAAGTTACCAAGGGTCTAGCAAAATTTTTCTGTCGAAGACCAGAGAATAAATATTTTAAACTTCGCAGGTCATACAGTCTGTGTTACAGCTACTCAGCTCTGCCAACAGAGTGGCCAAAACAGCCATAGACAGACATAAACGAGCGAGCGTCACTCTGTTCCAGTAAAACTTGAAACACATAAACAGGCAGCGGGCTGGATTTGCCTGCAAGCTGTAGTTTACCAGTCCCTGCTCTAGAATGACATCCTGGTGGCCTGCTGGAGGTTGGACTGGAGGAGGGGGAGACAATGGAGGTAGGGAGGCTGGTTAGGAGCCATTGCTTTAATTCAGGGTAACTAGATGAGAGATCCTGGGGAGAAATGGTTTGTGACATGCTTCGAGGTAAAAGTGACAGAATTGCATGGCCCATTTGATGGGAACATGTCTCATTGTTTCTTTAATGCTCAGTGGACTAATTCTTCCAGTGAAGAAAAAAAAAAATCTCAGACATTCTATGTGTGTGACTCAGAAGCAGGCATATGTCCTGGGAGGTCACCTGCTGGTCACAAGACACCGTGCTGGGGGCATGACATAGATGACCTCATTGTTAAGCATAATTCTTTAGGATATTAAGTTGTATTTCCTGTTTTCCAAAGTGAAGCTTAGAAATCTGAAGTTGCTTGCCCAGAGTCACAGAGCTGGCACATGGTGGAGCGGAGATTGAACCCAGGTCTCCTGTCAGATGTGCCTGTGCCCTTCCAAATGTAGTCTTCTCCCCTCCTTGCGGGGTGTGGCACAAAGCTCTACTTCCTGAGTCTCCCAGCTCCCTCCTCTCCCTCTTTCTGTCCCTGTGAAGACCTATTCCGCCCTTTACGGTTTTCTATTAGCCTCTGGCGCAGCAAGGACGGGATGTATGTTTAAGCTGCAGAAACCTGGGGGTGAGCTTCTGTGTTCGAAAAAGGCCGTGCAGCAAAACTCAAACCCAGACGTACAGGTCTAGCCGGATGATCTGTGCGTGTTACCGTGTGGAGAAGTCGGTGTGGCCTTAGGTTATGGATGAGGAAATCCCTGAAAGTAAGTGCCTAGGTTAAAATACCATCTGGTTCACTGGCTGATGTAGATACCAGGAGATGTTTGTCCCATTGAGGTAATAGTATCAGATAAGGGAAAACTACAGGTTTAAACCTAAGAGGTCAAGGTTAGCTTCTGAAAGGACAAACCTGATAAGGTGTGGTCAAGGAAATCAATTCAGTTACCAGCTCCATCAGGTTGTCTAGAAACCCCACTGATCATTAGTTTAGTATCTGTCCAGATTCGGCTAGACACTGTTTCTGCCTTGACTATTTTATTTTATTTTTTTAAAGATTTTATTTGTTTATTTATTTGTCAGAGAGAGCGAGCACACACAAGCAGGCAGAGTGGCAGGCAGAGGCAGAGAGAGAAGCAAGCTCCATGCCAAGCAAGGAGCAGAATGCAGGACTCGATCCCAGGACCTTGGGATTATGACCTGAGCCAAAGGCAGCGGCCTAACCAACTGAGCCACCCAGGCGTCCCATTGCCTTGACTATTTTAAACAGGACATTGGAGACAGATCCACGAACAGCTGAATTATGTCCTGTATATACAGCAGTCCTTTTAGTGAGATGTAGTGACCAGAATTGGGTCACATGGTAAGTGGAATGGCAAGAGACCACCAAGGTTGACGTGGGTCAATTATAGGACCCAGGCCTTGGGCCCCAGTGGATGGACACAAACAGAAGTGGGGCTCCTGTAGCAAGGAGGAGAGGCAGATGCCTTCTGGGGGTTAACACAGGTGTCTGCCCCAAGTGTTGATCTGTTTTGACCACCAGCCTGTATTACTTTACTAGGGCTGCCATGTCCAAGCACTACAAAGTGAATGGCTTAGAACAACAGAAACATATTGTCTCACAGTTCTAGAGGCCAGACGGGTATCAGCAGTGCCATGCTCCTTCTGAAACCACAGGGGAAGCGTTTGTTCCAGGTGTCTCCCTGGCTTCTTGTAGCCAGGTAACTTCCTGTAGCATTTTCGTCTTCTATCTGTGTCTTCACATCATCTTCCCTCTGTGCGTGTCCCCTTTTTATGCGTGTCTCCCTCTTTCTGTCTTTCCTTTTTATGAGGACACCAGTCATACTGGATGAGGGCCCACCCTAATGGCCTCATCTTAACTTAGTTAAACCTTGCAAAGACCCTATTTCCAAATAAGGTCCTATTCTGGGGTACCGAGTTAAAGACTTCACCATGTCAGTTATTTATTTATTTTCTGATGGACACAGTTCAACCCCTAACACAGCTCAGGAGTTCAGAACTGCTTCCCGAGGCCAAGGTGACGGATCCCACTCCAAGATTTCTTCACCTATGGTCATCTTTCTGTATGCCTCCTCTGTATGCTAATGGGGACATAGGGATTTCGTCTCTAGTGTCTCCTCATTTATCATATGTCAGATGGTTTCCCATTCTGACGTCTCAGCCTTTGCCTTGGCAGTGTTCTTGAGACCATAGTCAGCTGCATTTGTCCTCTTGGGCTCTGCTTTCCCTACTTTGCCCTTTGCTCATTCGTTTACTGGTTCATATGATGCACATGCTGAGTTCCTGCCGCACTCCGCTGTTGTTGTTCCAGGCACGACGCTAGGTTCCGAGGATGTAAAGATGAAAAAGGTGACAAAGACCAGGTTCTGCTCTCAGGGAGTTCTTGTGGGAGGCCACACAAGCAAATGGGGTGACACGATTGCGAAGGGCGGTGTGCGTGCAGATTCTGAGCACTGTGCGGTCCCCAGCACAGCATCTCCTTTGGCTCCCTAGTGCCTACAGGAAAGAGTCCAAGCCCCCTCGCAGAGCACGCCAGGCCCCTTCAGTAGCATCATCTCTTGCTGTTCCTTTCCTTTCACTTTGTGATTCATTCCTTTTGGTCCGCCTCTGTTCCCCAGCTACATAGATTTCCGTCTCAAATCCCGTCTTTCTACATGAATGCCATCTCTGTTGGAATGTGCTCCCCCTTCCCCATCCTCACTATTAGCCGCTTGATTAACTCCTGTTTCTTCTTTGAGACTCACATCTGGGGCTGCCTCTTCACTGTGCCCCCCCATCCTCTCTCTGCTCCCTCTGCTCCCTTTTGGGAGGACCTTTTTGGGAACAATACTCCCCTCCCCCAGAGAGACGCTGTTGGAAGTTTATCTGTGTAACCCCAGCCTCTAGTAGCTTGCTTGTGTTACTAGATGCTCAATCAGTGAATGAGTAAGTGAATGAGCCAGTGAATGATTCCTAGTCTGTGTCTTGCTTCTGCTCACTTCCAGCTGCCCTTTTTCTCTGGACTCCTTCTCCCCCGAGTCATATGTCTGACCACCTCATCTACCACAAGCCCAGGGCTCTTGATGCTCTTTCCCTTATGCCGACGCTTCAGCTCTGCTGACCCTGTTGGTCAGTGGCCACAGGTGGATACCCATTCACTATCTCATCTCTGGTCTGCCCTGCTTCCCACAAAGAAAGACCTGTTTTCCTTGGGGAAGATGGATCTTCGAGAACAAGCAAAACTGCCTCCATGACCTTTTCTGGGTCTCCATTTCCAAAACGCCTCCCTTTCCCAGTATTAGGAGTGAGGGACAGGCCATTTCTGCCACACTGATTAATTCAATAATCATCTTTTTGAACCCCAAATTTGTACCTGGGTTCTCTGCAGAAGCACACCAACTCGCTAGGTTCTGCCTTCTACTGAAGATCTGTTTCTTTAACCCCTTCCTGCTGAATATATTGGGTTTCTCCTACATATGGACTGACATAGTGACTTAAAAAAAAATTTTTAGGGGCACCTGGGTGGCTCAGTTGGTTAAGCGACTGCCTTTGGCTCAGGTGATGATCCCAGGGTCCTGAGGTGAGCCCTGCATTGGGCTCCTTGCTCAGCGGGGAGCCTGCTTCTCCCTCTCCCTCTTCCTGCTACTCCACCTGCTTGTGCTCTCTCACTCTGTCAAATAAATAAATAAAATCTTTAAAAAAAAAAACTTTAAAAAATTTTTTAGCATTAAAACTCTTTAAATGAGTTTAAATGGCTTATCCATGAGTGAAACAGAAAAAAAAAAACAATATTTTGTTGTATATGTTATTTTATGTGATAATTCTAGCTTACGATATAAAGTTAATTAATGAAAGCAATGAGACTGTTATGATGGATGAACATGAAAATTTGAAATGGAAGGTTTGGGATAACGGTTGCGGCCTCAAAGTGTCCTTGCCATTAATAAATCATTGTGTTTTGTATTAGCTGTAAGGCCTTGAGAAAATTGTGACTGCCAACATTGGAAGTAATAACACTTTTAAATAGGATACTTTGCAGATTCAGGTTATTCTGATTAAGGTGACCCAGAACCTTGAAAGAGGAATATAGGAAAAATTGGTTTTAACATTGACTCAAACACTATGTGACAACTGTTTTCATTCCTTAATTATAAAGGAGCTAACTGAAAGGAATAAACAGGTTCTTCAACCAATTTATATCTTTGTTTGACAGAAAAACATGTTGTATCATTATGAAATATTATGTTATTAAAATTATTTTCAACAGCTTCAGTGCCTGTTTCTCTCTAGTATCATTTAAAGCCTTTAACAAAGCAAAAAAAAAAAAAAAAAAAAGGAAAGAAAAGAAAGAAATAAAAAGATGCATTTGCCATGTTGAGCCCAAATTTCAATTCTCACTTTCACTTTGTCACCTATAGGAGGAAGGAATGGTAACAGCATGTCCCTGCATTACTGAGTTGGAATTTTTGTTTCACTTTATTTTTATTTTTAAGATTTTATTTGAGATAGAGCAAGAAAGAGAGCACAAGCAGGGGGAGAGGCAGGCAGAGGGAGAAGAAGAAGTAGGCTCCCCACTAAGCAAGGAGCCTGATGTGGGACTCCATCCCAGGACCCTGGAATCATGACCTGAGGCAAAGGCAGATGCTTAACCGACTGAGCCACCCAGGCACCTCTGAGTCGGAGCTTTAAAAGCCTGCCAAGCACTCTAAGAATAAAACAAGCATCAGTGCTACCCACATTCCTCGGTGCAGCGTGTTGTGCGATCACTCGTTACTGCACGGTGCACTATTATATCTTTATTAGAGCGTGCACTCTCTGCATACCCCTGAGGCTTGCCTGACATTTAATTGTGCACAGCCCACATGAGCCAGGGTGGTGGGAGTGTCCTTGCACACATGATTTTAAAGCATGAGGAGACTTGCTTGGGTCTGATGGTTAAAAGACATTTTTGGAGCTGCGGCTTTCCTGATTAACTACATGTGTTCAAACATAGGCACGGTTTGGGCAGGAGAACCTTGTTTCCGAAGTGAGCATATCAACCTGCAGCACCTGAGGTCTGTGATCTCTCACATTTGACCTATCGCACACTTGACTGTATTTGCTTATGGTTTAAAAAACATTTAAAAATATGTAGCTGGTCTCAAACATGTGTAGAACCTTTGGAACTCCTCGGTTGAGCCCTAGCATCTTGGAGTGAGGTGGGAGACCGCTGGGGCGTCAGGGAGGCTGTGGGGCTGGGGCAGGCCTCCTTGCTGCAGTCAGAGAGATGTCTGCCCGGCTCAGGAATTTTCACCTTCCAGATGCTCAGCGTTTGTCTGTGTGGACTTGATTTGTCACAGAGCAGGTCGTGTGTGGCTGTGGGACCAGCTCCCCCTGGCAAAGAGCCATCAGGAGGGTCTCAGGGGGAAGCTGCCCGCGTCCCCAAGGATCGACGCGGTTCCTGCGGAGGAAGGCTGGCGTTGCCCCACTTCAGATTTCTCTTTCCCGCAGCTCCCTGAGGGATGGCACTGGACTTCCAGACTCCCTGCCATCAGGGTGTTTGCTCCGCCCTTCTGACTGATGCTCTGGTTTTAATAATTGTAGTGGACCAAGAACTCAGCTTGGGGCCAGGAGGCCCGCGGAGACCAGAGGACTAGGAATGCTTCTTGTTCCCACTTGCGTGCTCCTTGGTGGGGCATGATTTCTGTGAGTCCCCACACTTCTGGATGCCTCAGAGAGACTAGACTTGGGGGACCCTACCGGTGGTGGACCAAAGTCTCTGCTTGAGGAATACTGGTTAGGAATACAGTGGCAAGTGGATTGCCTTCTTTCATGGGCTTCCTTAAAGGAGCCACAAATCTGCCAGCCTGTCCGGTCCTACTCGCCATTCTGAAGAGAAAGCCACGCAGGATTTGGTCAGAATTACTCAAGCACATGCTGGTGTGGCTGACCCACAGGGTTGGAATCCTTTTCCTGCCCAGTGCGGTACGCAGTGTGATTCTTATGACTTCCTGACAGTCCCCATGACTGTTTCTTCTCTTTCCAGCAGACACTGGCAGGCTCCTTTCCTCCAGAGTTGTCAGTGAGCCTTCTCCTCTCCATTTGGTCTACTCAGTCAGGGCACACATCAGCTGAGGACTCCCACACACCAGCAGTTAGCGCTCCAGGATCACTGCACGCCTCCAGCCTTCCTTTCCAATGGGATTCCCCCAGACACTGCATTTCATACCTTCTGGCCAAACTTAGTGTTCCTGGGTCTTCCTGTGCCTCCTCCATGAAGGAGAATATGATGTAAGGCCCCTCTTTTCAAAGAGCTTGTAGCCTAGTGCAAAATATTAAAAGCTCACACTTCAGCTATATGCAGAAGATTGGCATGCAGGGTTACAGGAGTCCCAAAGAGGGAGCAATTACATATGCAGGGGTGGGTCAGAGGAAGTCCTCACGGGAGGTGAGGTGATGTCGATCTTCAAGGATGGGTAGGACTCAGAAATGCAGTAAGTGGAGAAGTACATTCAGCACAGTGAAACCCAGAGGTAGACCCCATGGGGAAGTATATGAGGGAGGGAATGACTCCCATTCGCTTGGACGTTGGGCCGTGTTGGAAGGAATGTGACTGTGTAGGTGGTGATTTTAGCACAGAGGAGCGGCATTGCTAGAACACGGCTTCCAGGTGCTCAACCTGGCACCAGTGTATGATGTTGGGGTGGGGGGGTGGAGGAAAGGGAGGTTTTTCTGAGTCAGGCAAGTGGCAGATGGCATGGAGAGTCAGAAGGGATAGGAGGTAGAATTTCCAGGACAAGGGAGAGGAAGGGCCCACCATAACCCCCAAGTCTGATCCGGAGTGACTGGGAGGCTCAGGGGATTATGCAGACTGTAGAGAAAAGAGGAAGTGTGTGGGCGGGGAGATGGATTTAGGACGCGCTGGGCTGGAGAGATATCTGGCAAATCCAAGTGGAGACTCCCATTTCCCCTAGTCCAGCCTCAGCTCTGGATTCTCCTTGGAGGTCAGGCTCCTGTCCCCTCTCCTCCTGGTGAGGATGACCAGCCCCACTTTGACACCAAATACTGACCCCCTGATGGACTGACCTCAGGCTGATGATGAGAAGCTTGGTGTCCATCCCTAGCCCCTCAAAGGACCAGCCTTTGCTCTTTTCCTTCTCAAATGCCTATCCCCTTTCTTATGTTCTTACTAACTAATGTTCTTACTAACTAATGTTCTTACTAACAGAAACCCCTGCCTCCTTACCGCCCCCGTCCCCCGCCCCGGCTGGTGCCAGAGCTCTGGTGTCTGTGGACAGAACCCAGAGGCTGAAAGGCAGTCTCTAAAGATAACTTCCTGGGTTTTCTCTTTGTCCCACCAGTCTAGGGGACACCTTGTGGCTTCCACTTTTTTGGAATGGTTGGTGACCATTTTTAAGACCCATATGACTGGCTCCCTTCTGCTGTCTGCAAGGCCCAGTCTTCAGGGCGTGTATGGTCCTTAGAGCTGGGTCCTGCCCCTCTCTCCACTCCTAGGTGCTACTTCAAGTCCAATAGCACACCTCAGCAAGTGACTTCTAGGAAACGGGAGGTGTCCAGCAGGCACACAGCACACTCGGTGCCTGGCACCCACCCGCGACCTTTGATGAAAGCATCTTTCATACTGTGCCCTGGGGTCTGAAAATTCCTTCTGGATTCTCACCCCTCCCTCTGTTCTACCCTGGTTATCCTCCCACAGCCAGACACCTGGCCTTTATGCTGCGGGGAGGTCTCCGCCCTGTGGGTGCTTATGCTTCCTGTCTTGGTGGGTTTTGCTGCTGGCTGCATCCGGGTTCTGGCAGAGCCATCATCCGGTTTCTTGGGAGCCTCCCCTGTGTGTATGGTTTGGGGCCTGCAGAAATAAACTGAAACTGGGGAGGGATCTGGGAGCGTCCAGGGCCTCTGGGACTGATTTAGTCAAACATCTTCAGTCACTTTCTTCTCATTCTGAAGACTTCACATAATTAAAACCACTCCTGGCCAACACTAAATAAATTTTGCACATGCTGCTTGAATTACTGTGCAGTCTTACCCCAGTGTGGCTTTCTCAGAGATTAATATTTCACTGAAACTATTCCTCTGGGTAGGCTGAAGCCAGCAGCTGTGGAAATTCAACATTTGCTTTATACAATGAAACTTTAGGACAGGGCTGCTTTTTGCATTTCTCAGATATGTAGCTCATTTGGAGGGGAAAAAAAAAAAAGCATTCTTGGTAGAGTGCACGTGGCATGAGTCAGATAGCCTGGCTTGTGTTGCTATGTATTTGGATATAAAGTGATGAGAAAATGTGATTTTTAATGTTTATCATACAACATTGGTGCATACAAGTTAGTTATACCATTTATTGAGCACCTACTGTGTGCCAGGCATCAACATGTTCTGTATTCTCATACACACCTCAGGAGGGGACCAGACCTGGGCCTATTTGCCTTCTGATCCCTGTTCTGCCCTGAATAGCGGGGTCTGACCGGGAGGCCGCCTTTCTCAGAGTCCAGGGTGCTCTGGTTTCCTGCTGGGTTTGGCCTATGGAGGCACCAGTGGGAGGTTAGAGGAGAATGGAGGAAGCCAGAGTATTTCCTCACTCTCTGTCTTCCTCAAGCATCTCTTCTAATAGTGCCCACATTTCTATGGTTCCAGATTCTTCCTGGTGACCCTGGCTCCTGGGTAACATGCCTCCTCCCTTTGTCCCTTCAACTGTCTGCAGCCCATTGTTGCTGATCTCTTGATTGCTTCACGGTCCCATCCTTATGCCAACTAATTTCATCTTTTTAAAATGATGTCCATCTGAGAAGTTCTTTAACTCTTGACTTTGTCATCTATCATGTCAGGCTTCATCCCTCAGCTTCTCCATCACCTTCCACCTGTACGTCTATCTTCATCATTGCAATCCATTCCCTGCACTCGATTCCTTCTGTTGCCAATACTTGAAACAGTTTCTGTTTCTCTGCTTAGATGCTGATTGATTGACTGATTGAGGTAGGAACCAGCCTCATTTTAATGAGGAGGAAACAGAGGGTCAGGGAGGTTCAGCTAACTTGACCAGTCTTAAAGATAGGGGCGGATGGAGCTTGGTTTTAAATTGAGGTCTGATCAGTCCTGAAGCTTGTGCGCCTTCTCTGACATTAGCCTGTGTTCTGTTTATTGGTGCCACATGAACCAAATCTAATTTCTCCTACATAATCCCTTCATATTGTAGAAGAAAACTCTCACCATCTTCTCTTTCCCTTCAACTGTTGCTCTTAAGAACGAATTGTGAATTTCCCCTGATGTCCTGGTTGAGTCTTTTAGATTAGTCTTTTAGATTTCTTCTTGAACTTTAATGTGAAGATTATGGTTCAGGATGACTCTGGAGACAATTTTAGATTTATATGCTTATTGTTAGAAATCACAGGGAGAGCCTGTGTTCCATTTAACCAGTTTCCCTGATGATAACATTTTGCAGGACTGTAGTACAATATCACAGCAGGGATGTTCATTGTGATAGAGTCAAGAAGCAAAACATTTCCCTCACCACCAGGATCCCTCTGTTGCCTTGCACAGCTGCACTCACTTCTCTTCTGGCCCCATCCCCTCCTTAACCCCTGAAACGAATTTGTTCCTCACTTCCGTAATTTGACATTGCAAGAATGCTATAAAAATGAAGTCATACAATACACAACCTCAATCAAAGATTGAGGTTTTTTTTCCACTTGGCATAATTTTTTGAAGTTTCTTCCAGGTTGTTGCATGAGTTAAAAGTTGGTTTGTTTTTTTCTTGTTCTGATTAGTATTCCATGTCATGGATGTACCACAGTTTGTTTAAACATTCACCCATTGAAGGAAATTTGGGTTGTTTCCAATTTGGGGCTATTACAAATAAAGCTGCTATAAATATCTATATGGGTTTTGTGGGAACCTAAGTCTTCATGTCTCTAAGATAAGTGCCCAGGAGCAATGCAGTTGCTGGGTTGTATGATAATTGCATGTCTAGTTTTTGAAGAAATCGCTAAATTGTTTTTTCCATAGTGGCTGTTCCATTTTACATTCCCATGAGCAATGTATGAGTGATCCATTTTTTCCACACCCTTGTCAACATTTGGTGCTGTCACTATTTTTGAAGTTTCTTTACATATTCTAGATACTATTCTTTTTGGTAGATAAATGATTTGCAAATAATTTCCCCCACCTCCACTTTTTTTTTTTTTTTTTAAGATTCTATTTATTTATTTGAGATGGAGAGAGAGAGAAGGGGGAGGGTCCAAGGGAAAAACAGACTTCCTGCCAAGCAGGGAGCCTGATGCAGGACTTGATCCTGGGACTCCAGGATCATGACCTGAGCTGAAGGCAGTCGCTTAACCAATTGAGCCACCTAGTTCCCAACCCCCCCACTTCTATAGTTTGTTTTTTTCATCCCCTTAACACAGAAGAAATTTTTTTTTATCTTGATTATATCCAAATTATCAATTTTCCTTGTTTTGGAATTTGATTTTGGTGTCACGGCTAAAAAATTCTTTGCCTAGTCCTAGATCCCAAAGATTTTCTTAATAAGAAGTCTGAGGTCTCAGAGAGGTTCCTTTGACTTCACGGGTGAGAGAAGTAGAAGATAGAAGGTTCTGGTTGGAGAGTGGGATTTCTGAGTGTGAGTCAGTCGCCCACAGTCTCTCAACACCGGCTCTGTGATTTTAACTGTGGGAGGCCCTGGGAACAGAGAGCAGAAGGAAGACATGGTCCCTGCCCTTAAGGAGCTCGCACCCCCTATTCGATGTCAGAGGTCCAGGATGTGTCGCTGGAAATGGTTTGCTACGTTGGAGGGGAAGTTGGAGGCAGCAAAGGAAGCAAAGTGGCTGGCAGGTTAGTATGTTGGATGTGTCACTCACCGGTGTTTATCAGTCCTGTGGAGAAAAGCAGGTTTCTTTCTACCACGTGAATCCTCTTCCTATCCTGTGGTCTGGAAGCTCTTTTTCCATTCAAGCCTTTGCCTCTCAGATGCCATGTGGCCATCCTGGGGACAGTTCTTGAGTGGTTTTCGCTAGTGTAGAGGGAAGGGTGAGTGGGTCTCCAAGACCTGTTTCCACGCTTTGGTGCTCGAGTCTCTAAAGAACTATCGATCCTGTGCTTTAAGTTTCTTTTTTCGTTCTTGCCCTTAATTTCGTCACCAGGAAAATGGAGATGGCAAGGTGCCGCAATTCCTTTGTGAGGCTGAGTATCTGTAAGACACGGAGAAACAAGCAGAAGTCAGATGCTGCAGGAGTCAGCAAGAAGTGTGTCCAAAGGACCGCATGTGTATAAGGGGAGCCGGGGGACTGCTCAGCGCCCCAGGAGCTCCGGGATGGATTTCATTCCTTCTCTACAGTTTTCAGTGAAGCTGGCAACATCAAGAAGTTGTGCAGATCTAGTTGTTCAGAGGCCCCTGGTGGCCTCCCCAGCTGGGTTGAACATAGCTTGAGGCCTTGCGACTCTGGCTGTGGGATTCCACGCATCAGCACTTCTGGGTTTTTTGTGCCTACACAGAGCTGCGTGAGACTTCATTTCATGGCCATCTAGGCACTGCTGTCTGGGAGCCAAATTCCCTCCCTTCCTGTTCCAAAGAGACTGGCCTGAAAACTTCACGGATGAGGGGCCACGTGGACACATCCCACGGTAGCTGTGGTTGTGGGCTTTGGCTGCGGGAGGGAAGAGGAAGCCTGCACCGCTGGTCTTTTACCCCTTGCTTCCCTTTCTGCTATGAACTTGGGAGTTTGGTGTCTCTGGCTGTCTGGCTCAAACTCTGTATGAAACTCTGGCAGCAGGCTTTACCCTCTCAGGAGATGCTACTGCATTTTTTTCAGAGGTCCAAGTAAACCTTGCCTGGGTTTCTCTGCTGGGTTCATGACGATGTTAGGTCTAAGGCATGACGTGATCTTCTGAGCACGTGATGGCTTTCTGATTTTGTGTGTGTGTGTGTGTGCCATTTCTCTTTTCTTTCAGAGCCTGAGAAGCCAATTGGGGCCAACCAAGTTTCAGAACCTCTACTGCTTGGCACCAGAATCACCAGGGATGAACTGTATTTGCCAGATGATCCTCTGTTCCTGACAGCACATCCTCCCCAGGTAGCTAAGGGGATAATGAGTTTTTACCCCCCTCTGCATGCTGCGTAATGAGATAGTCACTTGCACAGCAGCTTATGCACCGGGGTCTACTCACTGCTGCTACTGAAGTATAAGATGAAATCTGTCAGCCTTGGGCACATTTCATTTTATACACTCAGTGATTACATGCAAGATAAATGAGTGGACTCAGAGTTCCAGAGAATATGATTTTGCAGCACTGGGAGTGAGGTTACCTCTAAAATGGAAGCCAGTGAAAATAATGTTCAATGCATATAATTAGCCATTCCATCTAAGAGATGGTGCTCATAGGCTGTCATCTTCATCAAGAGACCAGCGTCTGTTTAGGGACACAAAATTATGGGATGTAAGTGATGGACAGAAGCTGTGTTTTTTCAATTGTGTTGCAGTTTGTCAGTAATTAGTTGAAGGAGCTTTGAGTCAGGAATGAGAGAAGGCCATCGGAGAGTAAGATTTGTAAGAATTGGTGGGTTCTGTCCAAAGAGAATGTGCTGTGATGTTGGTTGACTGGACCTGGAGTGTCCTCTAAGCATGACTTCCCCTAAGTAGTGTGGGGTTAATCCAATGGGTTATCACCAGGAGAAAGCCCTAGCTTTGAAAATATGCAGCTCCATAGTTGTAATTTTGTCCTTGCCAAGATAATCCCAGGATCCGGTTGTCTACAAGAGGACCTGCTTTAGCTCTGGTGCTAGCTGACTCCCCAGTTATGAATTAATAAACTGCTACTGGTAGATGTATTCCCCTTGAGGGCTTCATTACTGTGAGCTGTTCTGGTCACTGGGAATATTGAGTTACTGGCCTAGAGCTTGGACTCCTGTCCTGATCAAGGCCTGCCAGCCCTCTCTCTGACACTGTCCCAACAGTACTGGTGATGCATACATGCTTCACAAACACTGAGAGTCACTTAGACTGGTAAATGAAGTAATGATGTTTGTTTTAGAATCGGGTTTCTCCACCTTGATACATTCACATTTTGGACCAGATAGTTCTTTGTTGTGAGGGACTAGGCTGTATGCTGCAGAATGTTTAGCCTATTCTTCCCTCCTGCCCACTAGATGCCAGTATTAACACCCACTGCAGTTGTGACAACCAAAAATGTTACTGCACATAGCCAATGTCCCCTGTGGGGGGCTAACTGCCCGAAGTTGAGAATCACTGATTCTAGGAGCTAGCCAGCGGTAAGGGACTTCCCTGAGGAACAGACCACAAAATTGTACTTGGGGGTGGATGAGTGCTTCATGCCCCTCACCTTCATATTGGTAGGTGAATTGGTGATTGTTCTCCAGAGAAACAGAAGCAGTAGGGAATATATATCCTACCACTAGGAGATACATAAGAAGTCCCAGGGTCTGCCATCTGCAAGCTGGAGACCCAGAAGAGCCTGTGGTATCATTCAGTTCGAGTCTGAAGGCCTGGGAATGAGGGGAGCCGAAGGTGACAGTCTAAACTGAGGCTGGAGAAGAAGAGATGAGCTGTCTCAACTTAAGCAGTAAGATAGGAAAAAGGAGGCAGATTCCTCCTCCCTCCAGCTTTCTTTCCATTGGGCCCTGAGCAGCCTAGATAATGCCCACCCACAGTGGGGAGGGTGGTCTGCTTTTGTGAGTTCACAATTTCAAATGCTAACCTCATCTGGAAACACCCTCACAGACACACCCGGAAATAATGTTTAATCTGGGCACCCCACGGCCTGTCAGATTGACTCATAAAATTCATCACCACAGTAAGAGATGCAAAAAGGTTTTAATGATAGGGCAGATCACCAGGGGGAGGTGTCTAGAGCTACTTGGACTTCTCATCTCTATTAAGGGAGAGTCAAGGAGAAGGTTTGGATTTAGAGTTTGGCTCTGGTGTTGATCACTTTTCTAACTTCTGAAGACCATGCTGTCCTGAGCAGAATCTCTTCTGCCAAGCCCTGCCCTCCCTCTGTCTTGGTCTCCTCACTAAGGCGTCCTGTAACCACCTGGAGAACTGCCTGAGCAGCAGGGCTGGTGAGGACTCGCCCTTGTACTCTAGGTCAGCTTTATAAAGGAGGCACTAAGTGCTCAGGCTGAAGGGGAATCACAGAGGTCAGGTAGAGCACTTTGCAAACTCTACTGGGCATTTTATAAAATGGGAATTTGATTCTAAAAATCTCGGGTGGTGTCCAAGATTATGTAGGTCCAACAAGCTCCCAAGTGATGTCAATGATGCTGGTCCTTGAACCATACTTTAAGTAGTAAGACTTTAGACCAGAGGTCTGAAAACAATGGCCCATGGACCAAACTGGATCCACTACCTATTTTTGCAAATAAAGTTCTGTTGGAACATAGCCACACTTGTTCGTGTACATTTTGGCTGTGGTGGCTTTTGTACTGCAATGGCCAAGCTGAGGAGTTGAGACAGAGACTCCATTGCCCATGAAGCCTGAAATAGGTACTCCCTGGCCCTTATAGTAGAGATGCTCTGACCTCTGCTCTAGGCTGACTTGTGCCACGTGGACCAACTATGGAGGATCTTCCTGGTCACTCCTTTGGATGGATCATCCAGAGGTTACCTTTCCTTACCCTTGGCCTGTCTTCTTCGTCCCTCTTCTTCTTACCTCTGGCTCCTGCAGCCCTCCCCGTTAGTGCCTGGGGCATGACTCAGAAGAATTTCTGTGCCACAGTGAACTTTCCATCTTGTATGTGATCTTCTCATTGTCCTGACAAAGTGTTCTGCCTGGCACCCCACTCAGAGCCTGTCAGCCCTGGTATTCTTTGGTCGTCTAGGTGAATCACACTCAGACCTGTTTAGAAACACCCTCAGAGACTTATGCATATAAAGCTCATGCCTGAATGCTCTATTTGTTTCTCAGCCAACCAGCATTTCATCAGGCACCATGCTAGATTTTCAAGTGACAAGGATACATCAGATGCCTCTTCAGTCTAGGGAAAAACCTGTAAACTGATCATTCAATTACCATATCGTGGGTGCTATATTAGAAGAGTATTTGGATACTTTGATTGCCAAAGAAAAAGGTCTGGGTGATGTAGAGCTTCACTGCAGTGGACCTTTCTTTTTTTCCCTCTCAGTCATGAATTTTTATCAAATTTTAGACAAACACATTTTTGCATCTGGTGGTGTGATATGTTTTTCCTCTTAATCTCTAAATGTGGTAGATTACAATTATTTACTCTCCAATTTTAAAAGTGAAATAACTTTTTAAATTTAAAATTAAACTACATTTATGTGTAGATATACATTGGAATTTTATTTGCTTCAATTTTAATATCAGTATAAAATAATTCTACCACCATTTCTGTTAACTTAAAACCAGAATTGGTTTGCAGGATTCCCTAAATGGAGCAACACTTTTAAAATTCACTGTTGTACCACATGAACACCTTATTTTTGTTATTATTTTAAAATTGTGCTGAAATACACACAACACAAATTTATTAGCTTAACTGTTTTAAACTTACAGTTCAGTGGCATTAAGTGAATTTACACTGTTGTGCAACCATCCATTTCCAGAATACTTTTCATCTTGCAAAACTGGAACTTTGTACCCTGTACCCACTAAACAATAACTTCTAATGGCTCCTTTCCCCAGTCGCTGACAACCACCATTCTGCTCTCTGTCTCTGAATATGACTACTGTAGGTATTTCACATACGTGGAATCATACAGTGTTTCTGTTCATTACAGTTCTTTTGTGACTGGCTTATTTCACTTAGCTTAATGTCCTCGAGGTTCATCTATGTTGTAGCATGTGTCACAAATTCCTTTCTTTGAAGGCTGTGAATAATACTCCATTGTGTGTGTGTGTGTGTGTGTGTGTGTGTACATATATATGTATACACACACCACATTTTGTTCATTCATCTGTGGATGGAATGTCAGTTGCTTCTACCATTAGGCTGCTGTGACTAATACTTCATTAATAATTGGTGTGCAAATATCTTTTTGAGTCCCTGCTTTCTGTTCTTTTGAACATGTACCGAGATATAGAATTGCTTGATCTTATGGTAATTTTAGGTTTCATTTTTTGAGGAACTGCCACCCTGTTTTCCATCGTGCCTCGACCATTTTACTCTCCCATCAAAAATATGAGGGTTCCAATTCCTCTCAATCTTCTCCAACACTTGTTATTTCCTTTTCCTTTCTTTCTCTCCTTCCTTCCTTCTTTCCTTTTTTTTTTTTGTACTACTAGCTATCCTAATGGGTGTGAAGAGGTATCTTGTTGTGGTTTTGATTTGTAGTTCCTTAGTAAGCTTATTGATCATTTTTGCGTATCTTTTTTGGAGAAATGTCTTTTCAGGTCCATTGCTTATTTTTTTTAATCAGGTTGTTTTTTGTTGTTGAGATTCTAGGAGCTCTTTATATAATCTGGATATTAACCTCCAATCAGATATATGGTTTGCAAATATTTTCTTGCATTTTGTGGGTTGCCTTTTCACCTTGTTAATTGTGTCTTTTGACGCATAGAAGTTTTAAGTTTTGATGTAGTCCAGTTTATTTTAACATTTGTTGCCTGTGCTTTTGGTGTCATATCTAAGGAATCATTGTCATAAATCCAATGTCATAAAGCTCTTTCCATGTGTTTTCTTCTAAGAGTTTTATAATTTTAGCTCTTGCATTTAGAACTTTGATCTATTTCTAGTTAAGATTTTTTTTAAAGATTTTACTTATTTGACAGAGAGAGAGATCACAAGTAGGCAGAGAGGCAGGCGGAAAGAGAGGGGGAGGCGAGCTCCCGGCTGAGCAGAGAGCCTGATGCAGGCCTCCATCCCAGGAACCTGACACCATGACCTGAGCTGAAGGCAAACGCTTAACCCACTGAGCCACCCAGGCACTCCTCTAGTTAAATTTTAATATGATACAAGGTAAGGGTTCAACTTCATTCTTTTGCATGTGGAAGCTCAGTTTTCTCAACACCATTTGTTGAAGGGACTGGTCTTTCCTCAATGAATGGTCTTGGCTCCCTTGTTGAAAATCATTTGACAAGGGGTAAGGGCTTATTTCTGAGCTCTCTGGTCTATTCCATTGGTCCACATGCCCGTCTTTATGCCAGTACCACACTGTTTTGCTTATCGGAGCTTTGTAATAAATTTTGAAATCAAAGTGTGAGACTTCCAACTTAGTTCTTTTTCAAGATTCTCCTGGGTATTTGAGATTCCTTGAGATTCCATATGAACTTTAGTATGGATTTTTCTATTTCTGAAAAAAAAAAAAAGTCATTGAGATTTGAGATTGCTATAGGACTTTTGAATTTCTTTAAAGGAAATGTTGCCAAACCGATAAGGGGAGGCGGGGGCATTTTAAGCAAAAGGAAAAGCGTGATCAAATGCATGAAAAGATAAAAGAACTTGGTGTCTTTGGGGAACTAAAAGTAAGCTGGTAATGTTGGAGCACTAGGTATGCCTACATTTCTGTGCATATGTGTATGGGTGTAGACTCGATTAGAAGATGAATTAGGAGCTAAGGTAGGGGTCAGATATTATGGAGGTGGCTGTGTTTTGTGCTAAAAAGTATAATGGGGATTAGTTGAACGTTTGGGCTGTGGAGTAAAGTAATTAGATTTGTACTTTATGGAGATGACCCTGTTGGTGAGAGCGTGTGCTAGATTGAGCAGGAAGAAGGCGTTAACAGAAGGATTTGGTGTGCATTGTGGCAAACCTCCCAGAAATGGAATGGTGAGACCTATGCTATAGAAGTAGTGGGGAATGATAGAAGGGAATGGATCCGAAGTAGCTTTGCACCACCACATCCTCAGACATTTTCCAGTGACTCCACTCTCTTCCTTGGTCCCAAAGACCTCACATCTGCAGAATAGTGTCTGAACTCAGAGTGGCGGTTCCAACTCTTCACCTGCATCACAGAGTTGTGACCTTTTAAGAACTCATATGCTTGTTGAAGAAGGCCTGGGGCTCTGGCCCAGAGAAGCAGAGTCCCTCAGCAGCAGCGGGCCCCTTTTCAGAGCTCCTGAAGCTCCAGCTCTTCATCCTGCTACTCTTCTTTTTTTTTTTTTTTTTTTTAAAGATTTTATTTATTTATTTGACAGACAGAGACCAGAAGTGGGCAGAGAGGCAGGCAGGGAGAGAGAGAGGGGGAAGCAGGTTCCCCGCGAGCAGAGAGCCCAATGCGGGGCTCGTTTCCCAGGACCCTGAGACCACGACCTGAGCCGAAAGCAGAGGCTTCAACCCACTGAGCCACCCAGGCGCCCCCATCCTGCTACTCTTGGGCCTCTAGCCGCTCCAAGGACCTTGCCATCATTCCTCTCTTACCTGTGGGTTGGGCTTTCTTTCCTTGCTGTGGTTTTCCCTGAGCCCATTGGAATCCACCAGAATGTGAGTTGTCTTCTCTGTTGTGACCCAGTCTCTTCACTTGCGGAATTGCAGTTCCCCTGGCCCTCTTGTGTGGTCCACGTTATTGAGACCGTGTCCCACCTGAGAACCTGTGTCTTCTCCAAGGACTGGAGCCTTCTGCTTCTTTAGCTTTCCGCATCCTGACATCCGTCCACTCGCTGTGACTTAGTTCCCCGTCCTTAGTTTAGAGCTGAGGAGTTCTTGAGGTCATTGCTGCTTCTTCCCGTCTCCATCTCAGCGAGAGCCTCACTGGGTGAACTGGGTAATGACAGTGCTGGGTCTGAGCGGCCGCAGCAGCAGCTGGGAGAGGAGGTGCTCCGTCAAGCACAGGCTGAGCCGCTTAACATGGAGCAACTAAGTCCCTCTTCTGAACCCTGGTGGGACGGTTCTGCAGGCTGTGTGTGTGTGTGTGTGTGTGTGTGTATGTGTCTGTGTGTGTGTGTGTGTGATTGGCCCATCATGGTCACAAGTGGAGTCATGGAACTGGGGGCAGAGAGTGGGCTCAAGCTCCCAAGTTCCTGTGGGCATTTAAGAACCGGAACCACTTTGGTAGTTCTGGAACAGCCAGCTCTGACCCACTGCCAAAGACACCCATCTGGTGATCTGTGGGATGAGGCAAAGTGATCAAAGTACACCAGTGCTGTCCGTGCTGGAGAAAGCAGAGCCAGGAAAGGAGTGTGCTGCCACTTGGGGTTACAGTGAGTGATTAAAGTGAATGATGGGCTGTGCCTAAGAGGTGAGCCAGACAGAATGCAGTAAAAAGTTCCAGGGAAGGTGAGGGGAAAGTGTTAAAGGGGAACTGGGGAGGAGATGGGGAAGAGAAAAGGGAAAGTCTGGAAAGAACATAAATGGAAGGAACTGCTCCTTCCTTGAAAGTCAAGAAGCGGGCTAGAACAAAAGGGACAAGCGCCCCCATCCCTGGCTGGAAAGGCTGGCTGGCATTTAGGAGACTGGTTCTTTGTTCTCGAGTCCAGCGTACCTGGAACACAGCCTCAGGAAAGCAGAATGTGTTCTCATCACTCACTTTGTGTTCCCAAACAGAAGAGAAGAGAGGGAGGTGCCGCCTTGATCGGGCTCAAGCATTTCCAGGAGGCTTCCTCTGGATGCCACGTCGAGGCCGCCCTTCTGCCGCCGTAGCACGGAGCTGCTGATTACCGAGTGCGTGGACATGGCTTTGCTCAGCAACATCCTAGCGGCCTATTCCTTTGTCTCAGGTAGTTGTCCAGTCTTGGCTGGGCCAGGGCTGAGGGCCGAGGCTATCTCCTGGGTGGCCATCAGTGGCCTTGTTCTCAGGAGAGAAATGTTACGTGGTTGTAGCAGAGGGATTCTGCTGTGCCCAGATCTTCTGGTCTGAAAGTTAAGCTTGGCATTCTCTAATCTGGCAGTGGGTGGTGGTGTGGGGTGTGGGAGGACTCTAAAAACTTTATCTTGCTTAAGATGTTTGGTTTCCTTTGGGCTCACGTGAGTGAATGAGGTAGCCTGGGGCTGGCTATTGTGTGTTTGTCATGTATTTGACTCCCTGTGAGAGAAACTCTTGGAGTAGCCTCCCCCTGCTCCTTTCCGTGAAGTGGTTCTCAGTCCCACCCAGTGCGCACACGCATGCGCGCTCCCCTGCATGTGAAATTTAATTTCAAGCTGAAATTTAAAAAAAAATACATGAAAATGCCTGTGTGTGGGCTGTGTTTGTGGGGCTGTATGAGATGTGTGATAACCTCCTGGGAGACATGAAGACACAAAAACATGTGAGTCTGAGAGAGCCTATTTGTCCCTTCCTTAATGCAAACTTATATATGCTCTTAGGAAGATGGCTGATTGTCTCTCTTCAAGATCCTTTTTTGAGAACAGATGCTGTTTATATAAGAGGAGCCATTTAAAAATACCTGAAAATATCCCTCAATCAAGCTGAAATTTAAAAAAAAATACATGAAAATGCTCAATGGTTTCAATGACCAAACTGATTTTCTGCTGCTTGAATGAGTTTTTTTTTTAAAACATTCTTCAAGTTTTATCATTTATTTAAATGATATTCCTCAAACAAAGATTGAGTTTTTGAATACATAGAAAATCAGAGTATAGTGCAAATATACATTCAGATGACAGATTGACATATATTTTTAAAAATGGGTTTAGTTTTTGGGTCCCCACAGTATAAATCCATCTCCTGCAACCTTGATGTCAGGGGCTTGTTTATGACAAAACTGGGTGGAAATATGGTGCTTATGTGGAAAATCCACATATAATTCTATGATGTCCTTTGGAGCCTACTACTTTTTTTTTAAATAATTTTTTTATTAACATATAATGTAATATTAGTCCCAGGGGTACTTTTATAATTTTTTTTTTTATAGTTTGCTTTCACTGTGTTTTGTTTTGCCTATTGTCTCTGGATGTTGTATAAAAAGGAAGAGGCTGAGGTTCTGATTAGAAGTCCTCTAATCAGAGGACTGATTTTCCTCTCTGGCTCTCTAGCCAGGGTTGGTATGTAGTGACCTCAGAGTTCAGATATAAAACCTGACATTTCTATTTACAGTGGCAAATCTGAGCCAGGGTTGAGGATAAAGCAAGCTAATGGCTTCTTTTTGAGAGAGGATCTTAGATGACATGCAACCTGATTTTAGAAAGGTCTTCTCAGGGGTGGCAAGATGCAGTATGTCGTCTGCACAGACCTCAAGGTCCAGGGTTCACCCTTCCTAGGTCATCAAAGGCCTGGCCATCAGTCAACTCCTCACCTCCCTAGGAAGTCTGGTCTCTGGGGCCTCCTTCCCTGGGCAACCGCACATCAGAGGAATCTCAGCTTTGCCCCTTCTTCAAGGCTGTACTGGTATCATGTTTCACAAATAATTGAATGTTTACTCTCAACTCTTTAGTGAATATATCCCCAAAATGAAGTGGTGGCAGGGAGGACCTGGAGGTTCCAAAGCCTCCAAGGACACTTGCAAACCAGCTGTTGCAAGAACATATCTGGGTGAGAGCATACAGGCTCCTGGACTTTGGAGTTCTGCTTGGCACAGGAAGTACCTGGCAGTTTTCCATTTCAGCCGGCATGACCCTGAGTAGTGACCATTGAATGTGGTAATTCATTGAATGGTCTGGTGTTTATTGTGTGTCTTGTGATCTTGCTAGGGCTGAAAGAGGGCATGGCCCCGTTTCTCTGCCCCCTCCTCCAACCTTTCTCCTTCCCACCTCATATTCTAGAATTAAATAGTGGTTGGGACACAGGGAGATAATGCTCCTTTTAAAAAAATATGGGATGAAATAAAAAGAGAATTCAAGGAAATGGAAATGGAAAATAAAATGGGTTAGATCCAGTAAATAGACTTGCTGGCTGAAAATGAATTCTGAGTGTGATGGGTAACAATCCTAGCTGCAAAGAAAATGAGTTAAGAGAATTTAAAATATGAAGGTGAATATAACAGATAGAAAAATAATTGTTTTAAACGAAAAAGATAGAACAAATGGATTCAAGGCAATAATAATAAATATGTTCGAAGAAAATTGTGAAAAATGTCCTGTTCTCACTCAGCTGAATCTGGTCTTCAACTACGCAGAGGCCCCTGATTGCTCCTAATTTCTTCCAGAGCATCAGTTGCCTCTTATTTTGTCCACGTGGTCCATCATTTCAGCAGCATACTTTTAATAAATGCATATTAATGCTTTATTATAGAAAATTTAAAACATAAACAAAAGTAGGTAGAAAGCATAATGAACCCCATGGGACTCATCAACCCATCAATAGCCTTTCTCTTCCCTACTTGTTTATTTTAAAGCAAATATCAGAAATTATATCATCTTTTTTGTTTGCGTGTGTGGTTTTTTTTTTTTTTAAGACTTATTTATTTATTTTAGTGGGGAGGGGCTGAGGGAGGGAGAGAGAGGATCTCAAGCAGTCTTCTGGAGTCAGCAGGGTGTTTGCTAATGCACACAACTCGCTTCTTTGTCCAGTTCCTGATTAAAACAACTCGAAGTACATCCCACTTTCTCCCCTTTTGCCCTCGGAGCTGAAGTAACCAAATGCTGCTACAGCTTTGCAGATTGAAGCCATTAGAAATTCATGGCATCAAACCTCAGCTGAGCCTTTCAAGTAGTACTTCAGTCTCTGATTGCCATCTCGTTCCCACTCTTCACAACAGCCATTTCAAACCTTGACAATTCTAATAATTTTACATACCTGTTTATCCAAATGTACCCTAAAATTAAATGGTGAATGCAAACTAAGAGAAAAATGCAGCCTTAATGAAGAAGGGTTAACATTTATAACATATAAAAAGCTTTTACCAATCAATAGAAGATCGGTGTCCCAAAGAATAGTAGAGAAGGCACGAGAATCAGCAGTTTGCCAAGGAGAAATTACAAATTGCTGATAAAACATACACCACCCGAGTTCTAGAATTAAACAAACGCCAAATAAAAGCAACAGCGAGGTTAACATTTTTATTTTATAATTTTTTTTAAGACTTGAGTGCTTATGTATTTAATTCCAGTTTTACAGAAAGTGTGGGGAAATGAGTCCTTGCACACAGTATTATGGGAACGCAGATTGCTACAGCCTCTCTAGAGAGTGATTTGCGAACCTCTATCGAAAACCTTAAAAACATGTATACCATTTAGCCGAAGTTCCACAATTAGGAATTTATTCTAAGGAAATAACTGGGGATATGGACAGAAATTTTACTATGAGGACAATTGATCTCAGAACTGTTTATATAATAAAAAATCAGAAAAATAGGTGAATATTAATTGAAGTAGAAAAATAGGTGAATATTAATTGAAGTAGAAAGATGTTTATGGTGTGTTTTTAAGTGAGTAAAACCATATAGCCTGTGCAGTATAGGGCTATTTATGTTTGTATATTCACACGTATATGTAAGTACATTTTATTGCAAATTATATCTGGATGCTGGGATTTTATAAATGTGTCTGTGTATTTTTAAATTTCTTTTGCTTAGTTGTATGTTTAAATATTCTATACTTCAATGATACCACTTTTGTAATAAATAATGTTATTTTACTGAAATTTAAAATTTAGAATTAAGGCGCCTGGATAGTTCAGTCAGTTAAGTGTCTGCCTTCAGCTCAGGCCATGATCCTGGAGTCCTGGATTAAGCCCTGCACTGGGATCCCTGCTCAGGGGGATGTCTGCTTCTCCCTCTCTTCTACCCCTCCCCCCGCTTATTATCTCAAATAAATAAGATCTTTAAAAAAATAAAATTTAGAATTATATCCTACATATATTTTACAAATTACCACTCCCTTGTTCTTTGCTGACTTCTAGACCTGTGTATCTAAATGCCCTGAAAGTTACCACTTGTGTGTGCCATAATCATTTCAGATTCAACCTGGCTGCAATGGAATATGTCTTTCTCTGTCAGTTGCTCTTTCTCTTACGTACCATGTAGGGCATCACCCACGCCAGAAGTATGATGTATCTTACTCACTGTGTATATCTAGTTGCTTAGGGTCAGTCCATTTTGCCTCTCAGTGTCTCTCAATGTGACCCCTCCATTTTATTCCCACCATCATTGAATTAATTGATCTGATCCAAGCCCCATTCTGCTTTTGCTTATCTTGCATAATGGCATTTTCCATGATCTATCTGCCTCCCATCTTGCTTCATAGCAAAGATTGTGTTTTGTGGCAAAATGATCTTTCCAAACTGTAGGTCTGATGATTTTATTCTTTTTTATTTTTTAGAATACTTTAGTGGATCCTAATTATCTCTGGGATGAAATCCAGATACTTTTGTATGGTTTAATAGTTAGGATTGCTTTCAGCTGCAAATAACAGAAAACCTCAACTTGGAGGCCTAAACACATAGAGTTATCTTACCTTCATAACAAGAAGTCTGGAGGTACGTGGTGCGTTGGCTTAAAGATGTAGGGACCACCATCTCTGTGATTCTCATGTCCTTTCTGTTATGTTTATCATCTCATGGCTGCAAAGGGCTGCTGTTGCTCTTGCTCTCATTCAAGATGGTTGAAAAAAGGAAGGACAATCCAGTAGATCTCATATTTCATTGACCAAAACTGTGTTACATGACCATCTAGCTGAAAAAAAACAAAAATGACAAAGCTTGTTCATCCTTTAGACCAGTGCTTTGTAACCAGGGATGATTTTGCCCTATGGGGGATTGCAGGAAGTATCTGGAAAAACCTTTGGTTGTCACAACTGGGGTGGGGGGGTGGGGTGCTGCTATTGGCATCTAGTGGTGGAGATACAGCCTATATAATGCACAAGACAACTCGCTACAACAAAGAATTAACTGGTCCAAGAGGTCAGTAGTGCTGAGGTTGGAAAACACGCTGTAGAGGCAAGTAAGGGAGAAGAGAAGGGGATTCTGTGAGTTATCCAATCTGCAGTTTCTTATGGGGCTTCTCAGGGCTTTTAGTGTCTGAACTTGACTTCTTGCTGCTCTTATTTAGTTGTAGAGCTCCCTGATCAAGACCTCACTCCAATTATTTTTAAACCACTTGCTGTATCTTTTCTCATCTCTGCTTTTTGCAGCCATTTCCTTTTCCAAGTATTCTTCCTTCAGTCCTGGAGGGGCCATTACCCTCACAGTCTTCAGGGTCTGCCATCCTCTCTCCTCACTCCCCAACCCTGGCTTAGGTGCCACCCATGTACTCCTCACACACGTTTTGTTTCCCTGTATCTCAGTACTGGGATTGGAGGGGTTAACATTTCTTGTCTCAACTCTGTGCAAGCAACCCCTTGGGATCATAATATAATAATTTATGATGAGGATACAAATATCATTTATAGTAATAACCTCATAAATAACTTCTAATAGGGTTGCTAGAAAGATTAAATGGAATGATTGCTCTTTTATTTAATGTTTTGAATTGATAATACATTCTCCTGGTCACTCTTCCATTTCCTTTCATTTCTTCCTTAAAAGTCACCTTCTTGGTTAGATTCCCTTTGGTCACTCCACCTGCCTGCTCTCCTCCAGCACACATCTCACACTTTGTATCCTCCTTCCTATTTTTACTGTTTTCTTCTCCTTATCACCTTATTGCCATCTAACATATACCCTGTTTTATTTGTTTGTCTTGTTTATTTACTGTCTCTTCTAGTAGAATATAAGCTTCCAGGAACACTTAGATTTTTCTTTCTTTCCGCAGCCTCTAGAATAGTGTCTGGCACCTATTAGGTGCTCAACTAATCAGTGAATTAACATGGCTCAATGATCAAACAATATAAAGGGATATATAGTAAGAAGTCATAAAGCTGCCCCTTCTATCCAGTCCCCACATTTGAGCCATCATCAGGCCTTTCTGCATCCTTCCAGAGTTCTTTGTGCGCAGGTAAGAAAGATGAACATCTAATCTCATCCTCACCCCCTTTTAATTCACAGCTAGCATTTTGTACTTTGTACTCTTTTGTAATTTGCTTTCTTCACTGAAAAATATTATCATAAAGATGTGTTATAGATGGTATTCAGTGTATAGAGGGCTTCCTCCTTTTAGATGATTATATACTATTCCTTTGTACAGATGAACCATAATTTTAACCAGTCCTCTGTTGGCCAGAGGTAGTGGTTCAAATCTTTTCCAGCAGGGCAACAGAGTTGCAATAAATCCTGTGGGCAGACATACATGTTCACATGCATTTGCAGAGTAAGTTCCCAAAAGTGAAACTGTTGGATCAAAGAGTGTATAAATTATGAGCTAAGGTCAATATCACCAAAGTGCCACTTAAGGAGTTTTACTTACCCATTTACTCTTTTTAAGATGCATCAGAAGGTCCTGCAAACTATTTTCAAACTGTTGGATTTTTGACAATCTGATAAATGGAAAATAACATCTAAATGCCATTTAATTTCTGTTCCTCTAGGTCACAGGTCAGCACATGTTTTCTGTAAAGGGTCAGATAATAAATATTTCTGGTTTTGTGAGCCATACAGTCTCTGTTCTATTGAACTCCTGTGCTGTTAGCATGAAAGAAGACACAGACAGAATGTATATGAATGGGCGCAGCTGTGTGCCAACAACAAAACACATAGTGGTCAGGTTTGGCCCCTGAGCCACAGTGTGCTAAATCTTACTTTGGGTGAGCAGCTTTTCATACACTGAAGGGCCATTTGTATTTCTTTTTCTGTGAACTGGCCGTATCTTTTGCCCATTTTCTTTATTGGTTGTTGGTCTTTTTTTCTTAATGCTCTTTCTAGGTGTTCTTTGTATACTAGCCCTTTGTCTCTGTGGCTTATTTAAAATATTTTTCATAATTTTGGCAAATGCCAAGAACTTTAACTTTGTTTACAGTAATTTTTTCCAGTGCAGATATGCTGGGGAATCGCTTTTTTTTTTTTTTTTTCATTTAACCAATATTCCTTTTCTAAAAAATTTAAATTCAATTAGCCAACATAGAGTACATCATTAATTTCAGATGTAGTGTTCAATAATTCATAAGTTGCATATAACACCCAGTGCTAATCACATCATGCACTCTCCTAATGCCTATTGCCTGATATTCTTTGAATGTGTAACAGTAAGTACAGCGGTGTGAACTATGTAATAGTCAGCTAGAATAGGAATCACTTTTTCCTATGAGATTGGCTTGAGAGAGGTGGTCTCTTAGCAGTGAGGGAGCCTAACCCAGCATAACTCTATAGATAGTCACAAATTTGGGGTTTGGAGAAAGTACCGTACTTTCTGTTTCATGTTATTCCCCTTTATACTGGTAATCCTGTGAGAGTGAGAACTTTTGTGTTTTTAGCCTGAAAGGCACTGTAGACTAACAGTAAATTTTTGTGGAATAAAGAACCCATTTATTGACCTATCATATTAGAATAAATTTTAGCAGTTGAACTATACTCTCCTGGAGAGGGTTTGATAAGAGTAGTACTTTCACACGCAGCTGATGGCAAGAACGTATAATGTATGACTTTTGAAAAGCCACTGGAAATATGTTTCAAGAGGTTTAAAAATATGTATGCCCTCTAACACAAAGATTCCTTTTTTGAGAATGCACTACAAGGCAACACGTGAAACAAGCAGGAAAGGAAGTAGCATTATACACAAAAGTACTCTGACTCTGCACTTGTCCAAACCCATACAATGTGCAACACCTAGAGTGAACCCTAATGTAAACTATAGATGCTGTGTGATTATGATGTGTCAGTATGATGTGTAGTTTCCTGAGTTATAGCAAATGTGCTGCTCTGGTGGGGGATGTTACTAAGGGGAGAGGCTATGGGTATGTGTGGTTGAGG
This sequence comes from Mustela lutreola, assembly GCF_030435805.1. Lineage (NCBI taxonomy): Eukaryota > Metazoa > Chordata > Mammalia > Carnivora > Mustelidae > Mustela > Mustela lutreola. Next base: position 96,982,752 of record NC_081298.1, on the reverse strand, counting down.
GTTATGGGGAATCTCTGTACTTCCCTCTTAATATTCTTGTAAACCTAAGACTGCTTCTAAACATAGTCTTTTTTTTTAAGATTTTATTTATTTGTTTATTTATTATTATTATTATTAATTTTATTTGTTTATTTGAAAGAGAGATCACAAGTAGGCAGAGGAGCAGGTAGAGGGAGGGGGGAAGCAGACTCCCTGCTGAGCAGAGAGCCTAATGCTGGGCTCAATCCCAGGACCCTGAGACTATGATCTGAGCTGAAGGCAGAGGCCTAACACATTGGGCCACCCAAGCGCCCCATGCTTTTAAACATAGTCTTACAAACAAACAAAAAAGGTATGCAGATGAAAACATAAAATGCAACCAAGTAAATATAAATAAATATGTACATATTTATAGGATAGGAAGAAAGAATAGAGGAAAATTCACTTCACTACATTACACAGTGTGTAGTTATATTCAGGTTGTGGGCTTAAGGTGATTTTATAAATTTTTTTCATCCCTTACTCTTTTAATATTGTATCATTACACACACACATACATTTATATGTATACACACGTATATACACATATATACATATTTATCCATATATGATAAGTTTATTAACTGGACTTTTAGAAATTGTATATTCATGATTTAATTCAGTAAATGTTTGTGAGATGCAAACAATGAGCAAGGCAATGTGCTGGATGTTCTGGAAATCCAAAGTGAATCAGGTGGATTCTGCCCTCAAATTTCTCACTGTTGTATGGGAAAGATAGTCATTACATAACTAATTATCATGCAACTACATAAAGTGCTGCCTAGATCAGAGGGGCTAATTAATCATATTCTTCCTCCCTTCCAGACTCAAGGAACCAGAAAAGCATCAGAATAGGGTATCAAGTGCACCATTGGTTACACCAGGGCAGAGAATGTTCAGGGCCTTCTACAAGCTTCTAAGCTCCCCTTAGTCCTAGGGTCATAGGACCATAGGTCTTTCCTGCTGTAGATGAAGGAAGGTGAGCAGGGTGGTTTAGGATGATGGGTAAGGTAAAGGAAGCCCTCTTTTGGGGGTGCTTATGGCCTGGACAGGTGGTAAGAGAAGATGAAAGAGGCGGAAACGAAAGAGAATCCTCCAGAGCCAGCCTAGTGGGGGAGCGATGCTCCCATAGCCCCTCTTCCCGAGGAAGAACAAGCCAGGGCTGGGAGAAGGAGGGCAGCTTTCTCCAGCATTTCCTAGAGGACAGAAGTGTTAGTGGGGGTTTTTGCTTCTTTATGAGGAGGGGCAGAATCGCATAAAGAGGAATTCTAACAATGCTTTAAGAGTTCAGAGAAGAGATTATGCTGAATGCTTCCTGATTCTACAAAAGCCCCAGTACTGTCTTTAAAACCTATTTGCAAAACATTTTTCTTTCCAATCAAGAGATTGCAAGTTTGGGGCACCTGGGTGGCTCAGTTGGTTAAGTGTCTGCCTTTAGCTCAGGTCATGATCCCAGGGTCCTGGGATGGAGTCCCAAGTCAGGTTCCCTGCTCAGTGGGGAACTGAGCAGGGAACCTGACTTCTCCCTCTCCTTCTGCCTCTGCCTTGCCACCTGCTCTTGCTCTCTCTTAAAATAAAATAAAAACAAATAAATAAATACAATCTTAAAAAAAGGGGGGGGAGGATTGCAAGCTTTGAGGTCAAGAGTCTAGGCAGGGGAACCAGTTACACAAGCACAGAGACCAGCTGATCAGGCCTAGACAGATGCTGCTGGGCATGATCTGACCTCCAAGGGTGCAAATGAAATTAGCTCAGGACCTCCACATAGAGCCTCTTCCTGCCCATGAAAACAATGACCCTGCAGGAAGCTAGATACAGCAATACATTTATTTTTATTTACTGGGGGAAAACAACTGACAATAGCCCTCCCCACTCTACTTCCTGGGCAATTAACAGCTGTCTGGATCTGGCCAAGACCAGGGTGGATCATTGGCCAAAAGGAAGTGACCTGGAGCAGAGACTAGAAAAAACAACCATGATAGAGCTACAGTTTCGATTTTTGCAGAAGCATGATGAAGAAAAACAAAATAAATTATATCAGCTGTGAAAATCAGCCCTGAGTCATCTCCTCAGGAACCAGTGAGGCCCAGTCAACTCCCTTGCCCGCTCTCGTTGCTTTTACTGGGCTTTTTTCTGGGGATCCTTGTCTGAAAGCTGTAGGTAAAAGAGTATGTTTTCTGGTTAGAGTAGCAGGATGGATGCACTAGTTAAGCTAGAGGGAGAATAGTGATTCCCGGGATCAAGTTGAGTAACCATCTTCAAAGTTAACCTGTGTAATAGCGGGGTGGTGAGGGCAGGGTGCAGAAAACATGGAGACACACTCACAGGGAAGAAAGGGTGGGATGAGAAGAGAAGGAAGTGAGGATGAGGAAAATGGATTAGATGGATGGAGGGTTGGATGGAAGGGAGGCAGAGAACGTGGAAGGAAGAAAGAAAGGGAGAAAGGGAGGAAGGAAGAAAAAAAATAGAGTTATCTTTTATTGAATGCCTATCTCTGCCAAGATCTTGGATAATCTCTTTATGCTGGTCACCTGCAATCCCTTTAACCTTTACCACAATTGAGCCCAGTAGGTAAGTAGTGTTTAAAAGATGATGAGATGAGGCTGCAAATTAATGCTGGTCTGCCCAGTGGTTTTCCATCCTGGTGAAAGCATGGATTGGGTTATCCTTTGGGGAAAGCCTTCTCAGACCCACATATCTGAACTTGAGCTTTTCCACTCACCTTTGTGTTGTTTCTGGAGATCCCTCTTCAGGTTCCTATAGAAACTCTTCCTTTTAGTATGGGAATGGGTGGGTCTTCTCCCCTGCTGGGCTGTCAAGTTCCTCAAGGCAAGAGCTCCCTCAATCCTCTTCCTTTCCTGGATATCAACTAGACAGAATTCAGTTTTATTCTCTTTCACTGCTTGCTTGCTTATTTATTTATTTATTTATATCAAGCACTCAATTAATTTTTATTGAGATATAATTGGCATATAACATCGTGTAGATTTAAGGTGACAAGGTGTTGACTTGAAACATTTATATATTGCAGTATGATTACCATCGTAATATTAACTACTTTCACATCACCTAATTATCTTTCTTTTCATGGTGAGAACAATTAAGATCTTATGTCTTAGCAACTTGAAAGTCTATAATACAATATTGTTTCTATATTCAGTAGGCTGTGCATTAAGCCTCCAGGACTTATTTATCTACTGGTTGCAAATTTGTAGCCTTAAACAACACATATCCAATTCTCTCTCTCTCCAGCCCTTATTAATCATCACTATACTCTGTTTTAAGGAGAAGGTCTTTTTTAGATCCCATGTGTTAGTGATATCATACAGTATTTGTCTTACTTTGACTTAATCTCAATTAGCATAATGTACTTAAGGTCATAACACATTTTCTTTATGCATTCATCTGTTAATGTACACTTAGGTTGTTTCCATGTCTTGGTTATTGTAAATAATGCTGCTGTGAATATGGGAGAGCAGCTATCTCTTAAAGACAGTGATTTCATCTCCCTATGTTTCCTTGATGATCTTAATAGATGAAAGAAAAGCATTTGAAAAAATACAACATCCTTTCATGATTAAATTCCTCATCAAATTGGGTATAAAAGGAGCATATACCTCAAAATAATAAAGACCATATATGACAAACCATAGCTAACATTATGCTCATTAGTAGAACATTGAAAGCGTCTCAACTGCATACAAAAGCTCCACACTTTTATTCCCCTCTTTAGTTCTGATGACACCATTTACCTCTTTTTATACATTGTGTTCATTAACAGATTGTAACAGTTACTGTTACTTTTAGTACTATTTTCCTTTAACCTTTATACTATACTTTAGTGGTTAACATACCATTCTATTACACATTTAGAGTTTTCTAAATCTGACTGCATACTTAACTACAGTATACACTTTACAGTTGTACACTTTCAGAGGTTTTCATGGCAGTAATTAGCATCTTTTCACTTTAGCTTGATGAACTCTTTTCAGCATTTCTTGTAAGGCAGGATACCTTCAGCTTTTGTTTCATGGAGAAAGTCTTTATTTCTCCTTTGTATCTGAAGAATAACTGCCATATAGAGTGTTCGTGGCTGGTAATTTTTTCTTTTCACTTTTTTTTTTTCACATTTTCACTATGTCATTCTACTCTCTCCTGGCCTGTAGGGTTTCTGCTGAGAAATCCGCTGATAGCCTAGTGGGGGCTCCTTTATAAGTTATAATTTTTTTTTCTCTAGATACATTTAGGACTCTTTTTCTTTGATTGTTGACAGTTTCATTATAATGTGGCTTTGAGGTTTTTTTGCATTACAGTAACAGGGTGATCTATTAGCTTTGTCAACTTTGATGTCAAAGTTTCTCCTCAGTTTGGGGATGCTCTCTGCTATTATATGTTAAATAAACTTTCTGGACCCTTCCTCCTCTTTTCTCCTTCTGGAACCCTGATTATGCTAGTATTTGTACATTTGACTGAATCTCACTGCACTGGGTCATTTGAAAAGCACTCTCTTCTATGTCACTTATTTTGTCTTCCATTTGTCCTACTGTGCTGCAGATTCTCTCTCTTGCATTTTTCATTTCAGTCATTGAATTCTTCAGCTCTAGAATTCTGTCTGGTTCTTTTTTATGGTTTCTATCTTGTCAAATATCTCATTTTGTTCATGTATTTTTTTCTGATTTCATTGAATTGTCTCCTATGTTTCTTTGTAGCTCATTGTTTCTTCAAAACAGTTACTTTGAATTCTTTATCTGCTAGATCATAAGATTTCATGTCTTTGAAATTTTTATTCAAGGATTTTCTTTTGATGATCACACTTTTTCTTTTTCCTAATCAGAGTTTTTTTATTAACATATAATGTATTATTTGCCTCAGGGGTACAGGTCTGTGAATCATCAGGCTTACACACTTCACAGCACTCACCATAGCACATACGCTCCCCAATGTCATAACCCAGACACCCTCTTCATACCCACTTCCCCCTGGCAACCCTCAGTTTGTTTTGTGAGATTAAGAGTCTCTTATAGTTTGTCTCCCTCCCAATCCCATCTTGCTTCATTTTTTCCTTCCCTACCCCCGCAAACCCCCATTTTGCCTCTCAAATTCCTCATATCAGGGAGATCATAAGATAGTTGTCTTTCTCTGATTGACTTATTTCTCTCAGCATAATACCCTCTAGTTCCATCCCCATCATTGCAAATGACAAGATTTCATTTCTTTTGATGGCTGCATAGTATTCCATTGTATACATATACCACATCTTCTTTATCCATTCATCTGTTGATGGACATCTAGGTTCTTTCCATAGTTTGGCTATTGTGGGCATTGTTGCTATGAACAGTTGGGTGCATGTACCCCTTCGGATCACTACATTTGTATCTTTAGGGTAAATACCCATTGGTGTGATTGCTGGGTTGTAGGACAGCTCTATTTTCAACTTTTTGAGGAACCTCCATGCTGTTTTCCAGAGTGGCTGCACCAGCTTGCATTCCTACCAACAGTGTAGGAGGGTTCCCCTTTCTCCACATCCTCACCAGCATCTATTGTTTCCTGACTTGTTAATTTTAGGCATTCTGACTGGCGTGAGGTGGTATCTCATTGTGGTTTTGATTTGTATTTCCCTGATGCCAAGTGATGTGGAGCACTTTTTCATGTGTCTGTTGGCCATCTGGATGTCTTCTTTGCAGAAATGTCTGTTGATGGATGACACATTTTCTTAATTCTTCAAGTTCCTTGTAATATTGTGTTGCTGCTTTGCTTTTGAAGTAAAGAATACCTCCCTAACTCCTCCCTAGTTGCTTTCGGATGGGGTATATTGTTTGTTGGTCCTATTGTATATGGGGTTCTCTCAGACCTTGTTTTTATACACCTGCTCCACATTTCTTGCTCCCTCTTGTGGCAGAATTCTTAAGCTTTTATGTCTTCTCTGGATCTTACAGCTCACCTGGCTGGCTCCTGGAAACCTCTCTTTTTTTTTTCCAGAAGGTGGTGCTACAGTTCAAGTTTGTAGTTTCTCTCCTGCCCACAGAGCCAGGTCTGTTTTTCTGATAGCATTCCAGTTGTCACCCTGCTTTCACCACATTTACATTGTTTATTGACTACTCATATCTGCTATTAGTGTCTTCTATTTTCTTCTCGCCTCTCCTCTTTGTACCTATAATTTATGTCTGTTGTATTCATATCACTGTCATTTTGGTAGGAGTTTCAGAGGGAAGGAGGTATCATAAACACATGCATTCAATATGCTGTGTTTAGACTGATAGAACCTTTTCGGGGTAAAATTTAGAATGCATAAAACTTCAAAATGCCTATGCTCTTTGATGCAGTTGCCATATTTTTAGATAACTAATCTGAAGAAATAATTCTACATGTATATAAAGAGATGTGTACAAGGATACAATCATCTTGACCTTAGCATTGCTCATCATATTGAAAAATTATAAACCATTCATGTGATAGTAATAAGGAGATAGTTAAATAAACTTTGATATGTCTGTACTACAGAAGACTATGCAACAGTCAAAAAGAGTGCTGTTAGCATATCTGGAAATCTCTCTAAGAAATATTCTATTTTATGAATATTAAAATATTCATTTAAAAAAAAGGTTAGTATATATAATCCCACTTATATTCTTTAAAAACCCACAAAACAATGTATGTTTTGAGTCATACTAACCAGTGAATAAAGATTATGGAAAACCAATTTGCTGAAAAACCAATTTGAGTCCTGTCAGATTGACCATGCCCTGGGACCCACGGCCAGGCATGCCCCTATGTTCTTATACTTACCCACAAAGGGAAGGCTATTCACCCAAAGGCTCTCATCCTGTGGAGCACATCAGAGAGGGATCCTTACTGGGCCCACAGAGCATACTGCACATTAATAGAATGATTATTTTCTTTTCTTACCAAAGAAAACCACAGATTTCTCCCTCACAAAGTCACCAGATGAGGCCATCACAAAATACCGACACTGGTTTTCCAACTGTGATCGTATAAGTTATCAATTGCTGCGCAGCAGATTACCTCAGAACTTAGTGACTCAAAACAACACACATTTCTTATCTTGTTTGTGTGGGTCAGGCCAGGCCTGCACCAGGAGGGCATGCTTCCCTGCCAAACTCCTGCACATGGCTGTTGGCATGGTCCGTTTCTTTGCAGGCATTTAGCCAGAGGCTACTCTTTGTTCCTTGCCATGTGGGCCCTCTGTAGAACAGCTCAGAACATGGCAGCTGGCTTCATCAGAGCAAAGGAGTGAGAAAATCCAGAGAGAACGCACAAGCAAGTTGGAAGTCGGTCTTATGTAACCTAATCTTAGACTCATCCATCAATTTTGTCATATTCTGTTTTTTAGAAATAGATTATGGGGTCCAGCCCAGTAGGTCCAGCCCTCAAAGGAAGGGCTTGGGTAAGATTTGGAATACTAAGAAGTGGGGGGGGGGGGCATCTCAGGAGCTAACTACATGTGTTGACTTGGGCCTGTGATGGTATAGTTACAATAAAGGAGGCATTGATCCTTGATTTTACCCATAAATTTGTTGCTCCCCCCGCCAAATGCTGCTTACATCTGTGATTAAAAGGTTCTTCAGGGGTTGCAGGAGCAAATTCAGAAGCCAAGGATCTTTCCCTATAGGCAAAAATAGGTTTTGAACACATACACACCTCCTAAGCAAATGACATCTAAGGACAGCTGCTTGCTTATACTACATCCTAAATAATACTTTTCTTTCTTTTATCTTTTCATTCTGAAATTATTTCAAATTTAAAGTTGCAAGACTATAGGAAAATGATTCCACACGCCCTATACCATTTGTTGATAATTATGTTTTGAATCCGTTCTATAGTTTGTCCCATGGGAAGGCAGTATTTGTAACCATCTGAGCTTTGAGGTGTGATGAGAGCTGTGCAAGGCGGCCGGGAGCCCTGGGTGCTCCCTGCATCTAGAATCATCATCTCTCAAATGCCTCTTCTTCCTCCTTCTGCAGAAAATCCCGAGCGAGCAGCTCTGTACTTTGTCTCGGGCGTGTGCATCGGGCTGGTGCTCACCCTGGCCGCCTTGGTGATGAGGATCTCTTGCCACACGGACTGCCGGCAGCGTCCCCGGAAGAAGTTCCTGCAGGACCGAGAGAGCAGCAGCGACAGCAGCGACAGCGAGGATGGCAGCTCGGACACAGCGTCTGACATCTCGGTCAGGAGGCACCGCCGCTTTGAAAGGACTTTGAACAAGAACGTGTTCACCTCGGCGGAGGAGCTGGAGCGCGCGCAGCGGCTGGAGGAGCGGGAGCGCATCATCAGGGAGATCTGGATGAATGGCCAGCCCGAGGTTCCGGGGACCAGGAGCTTGAACCGTTACTATTAGTGGTGGGAGCCGAAGCCCGCGCGGGGCAGGAAGCCGCCGGCGAGGGCCAGAGTCCGCAGGGAGGGTGGGCACAGAGCCGAACGCAGTTCTGCTGAAGTCCTGGGGGCAGAGATAAGCAGGACATGCCCGTTTTCTAGCCAGGAGACCTCAGCTTTCCTTTTCGACTAAATTAACGGAGAAGTAGAAAAACCAAGCCTGTTTATCAACCTTTCCAGGTCGTGGAATGGTGCTGAAAAACCCCCTCCAGAAATGTGGATGGAGATTAGAGAAACAGGACTGTGGTTTCTCTTGATTTCTGAGGCTCTCAGAAGTTTCTGCAGACTTCAGTGCTATGAGTTATTCCTTTATAAAAGGAAGATTATCATGGCATGAAGGCTAGGAAAAGCAGGGTGAACTTAACCCAGTAAATGCAACTTTTTAAATGACCCCATGCTATGGAGGTGGTACTCATCCAGATAGCATGATTTATGATTATTATTTAAGGCTGATTTTTAAATCTTGTGTTGCAATGGCAACCTTGTCCATTTTAACTGGCACCTCAGGGATTAAAATTCTATTTTTTAGTATAGTTCCCACCTCATTCATGAAAATGGGTAGAATTAATGTATTATGGGAGATGTGTCAGTGTGCTAGAAAATATCAATAACCTCAAAGGATGAAGGGTTTTATTTTAAATAGTTTATAAAATATATATTAATGTGCATATTTGAAGATGCTGCATAAGAAGAGCTGTGTTTTCCCTCATTTGGAGAGAAGAAATTTTGTTATGACTCTAGATGATGATGATTTTAAACATTTTGTTAAGAAAAAAAACAAACAAGTTTGGATTTCCAAGAAAAGAATGAGAGTGGGAGATGAGGAATAAAGCCAAAATTAGGATGAGATTAAAAAAATAAATAAATATTACATAAAGGGTTTTTTTTGTTTTTTGTTTTTTTGTTTTGTTTTGTTTGTTTGTTTGTTTCATGTCCATCTCTGTTTTATACTTACTTTAAGTGGCAGCCCTTTTTCATAGGTGGCTATGGTCTTTTGCCAGGCCCTTGCAACAACTTGAGAACTGGGAGGAATGGAAAAACTGGAGAATAAAGAAATGGCCCCTGTGTGACTAACCAGGGACCTGTCATTTGCTGTGTGTTGTGTGTTATAGTTACAATGTGGCTGAGTGGTTGTTAAGCATGGGATAGATGTGCCCAAGGCTAGAAATAAGATGGTGGCCTCTTTGTGACTTACTTCACTAAGCATAATCTCCTTCAGAGGAAGTCAATTAGCATATGGTTTCACTTATTTGTGGAACAGAAGGAATAGCGTGGAGCACATTAGGAGAATGGAAAAGTGAAGAAGGAGAAGTCGGAGTGGGAGAAAAACCATAAGAGACTATGGACTCCGGGAGACTAATAGAGGGTTTTAGAAGGGAGGGGAGGAGGGATGGGTTGGCCTGGTGATGGGTATTAAGGAGAGTATAGATTGCATGGAGCACTGGGTGTGATGTGCAAACAATGAATCATGGAACACTACATCAAAAACTAATGATGTACTGTATGGTGACTAACATAACACAATTAAAAATAAATAAATGTGGGGCGCCTGGGTGGCTCAGTGGGTTAAGCCGCTGCCTTCGGCTCAGGTCATGATCTCAGGGTCCTGGGATCGAGTCCCGCATCGGGCTCTCTGCTCAGCAGGGAGCCTGCTTCCTTCTCTCTCTCTCTCTCTCTGCCTGCCTCTCAGTGTACTTGTAATTTCTCTCTGTCAAATAAATAAATAAAATCTTTAAAAAATAAATAAATAAATAAATAAATAAATAAATGTGACAAACTTAAATAAATGATGATCACCTCTTATGGAGAAGGGATGTCAGTAGGGAAAAAAGAGAGCGAGGCTGAACCACTTAGAAATGGGTTACAGAGAAGGAATCAGTATCCTCTGGCCTTCTATCTCTGTCAGCTCCCTTCTCTTGATATGCAGTGGGTTCCTTATTCAGCCTGTCTGGATGCTCCTGAGCCTTCCTACTGGGAGTATTTCCATTGGTGTCCATCGGTGTCATCATGGGACCTGAAATGTTGGTCAGAAGACTTTATCTGATGGGGTCTCTATTGCTTTAGCAACTCACTGTCTACCCTAAGGGTTTGGAAGGCTGTCTTAAGAAATGAACAATCACAAATCTGTGTGCCCAGGGGGCAATACATTTGGCTTGAAACCTTGGTGGATGGTCTGATTATATCAATTTGGGTTGCCTCATTGGGTAGTAACAACGGCCAAAAATCTTGTTAAATCAGTATCTTTGAATTTGGGTTCCCACCCTTGTGATTTCCGTCCTAGGCAATAATTGCCTGGGCTTCAGATTAACATCATCTTGGTCTCTGTCTCTTAGAAAAGTGAAAGAATGAGGTGTTGCCTTCAACCCCAGGATTCATCCAAAGCTGGTAACAGGGAAGGATATGACCCTTGTTAGGATGGAAGTGTTTGGGAAGGTTCTGGGTCATCTGGCTTTCTCATCCCAATAGCCTGATGCCTTTACCAAGTCTATGAAATTCCTATTTTTAGGGTGGTGGGGATTTCTCTAAGTCACAAAATACTAGATAACAGTTTGACCTACTGCTTCACTTCCATATAGCAAGGATTTCAGCTTTTCAGCCAAAGATAGGGAGACTTCTACTGTTACCTTCCTTATCTTGACCCAAGCAGTTCTACATTTAGGTCTGTCCTTCCTGGTTCCAGTTTCTGCCTTGGGTCACTTTCATTTGAAACAGAATAATATCCAACTTAAGAGCATTTATTTCATATAACTGGGGAAAGAAGGGTTGGATCAGGCGTCATGGATGACGGGGTCCAGATGCTGAAATGCTACCAAGAGTTCTTTCTTTCTCAGCTCTCATCTCTGCTTCTCTCTGTTGCTGGTCTCATTTTTTTCTGTTTCAGGTGATGCTATGTCCTGTGTGTACCACTACAGTGTATTGGATTCATTGCTACTCACTGAGCTTCCATACAGCTCACAGGTTGTATGGGGGACGGGGGGAGGGCAGTTTCACTGTTTACTTAGCTCAGAGGACAGCATACAAAGTATGCTTCTGTCCAGCTTCCCTAGTCTTCCATGGTTCCTCAGAGAAGCACTGGCTGACAGTCAAACATCTGAGAAGTTGTTAGAAGTACCGTTACCCTAGGAAGCTCCCACCAACTTCCTTTGAGGGCCTCTTCCTGCACTGTGAGGCACAGGTGGTCACCATCCACTCATGGCATATCTGAACCCTCTCAGCTGAACCTTCAATACTGGCAGGAAGTGTACCTTAGGCACTTTTGGACTTAACATCATTCCAAAATGACACAAAAGGAAAGAAACACCTTGCTTCAAGGTTGAAAATTAAAATCACAGGGAAGGAAATCTAACAACAAGAACAAAAAAATGGGACACCTGGGTGGCTCAGTGGGTTAAGCCACTGCCTTCAGCTCAGGTCATGATCCCGGAGACCTGGAATGGAGTCCTCCATCAGGCTTCAAGCTCTGCGGAGAGTCTGCTTCTTGCTCTGACCTTCTCCCCTCTCATGCTCTCTCTCTCAAAGAAATAAATCAAATCTAAAAAATCAAATCATATCAAATGAAGTCAAATCACAGGGAAGGAATCCTTGACCTGGCTTGTATACTGTGCCCTTCTAGGATTTTCACCATTTCAGATATTACATTTAAGTCCTTTTAGAAAGGATTTGTTTACCTACTTGAGAGAGGAAGAGAGAGAGGAGTGGAGGGAGAGGGAGAAAGAATCCCAAGCAGACTCTGTGATAAGTGCAGAACCAATACAAGGCCAATCCTGTGACCCTGAGATCACTAGCAGAGCTGAAACCAAGAGGTGGATGCTCAACCAACCATGCCACTCAGGCACCTCGACATTTAAGTCATTAACCCATTTTGAGTTAATTTTTGTAAGTGGTGTATGACGGGGTTCAATTTCATTTTTTTGCATGTAAATTCCCAATTTCCCAGCACTATTTATTGAAGAAACAATCCTTCTCCTATTGAGTATTCTTGGCTCCCTTGTCAAATATTATTTACCTATATATGTGTGGGCTTATTTCTAGACTCTCTGTTCTGTTCTTTTGGTCTTTGTGTCTGTTTTTTTGTGCAATACCAGACTGTCTTGATTACTACTAGATTACTAGATTTGTTATATAATTTTTTCTTTTTTATTAACATATAATATATTATTAGCCCCAGGGGTACAGGTCTGTGAATTGCCAGGTTTACACACTTCACAGCACTCGCCATAGCACATACCTTCCCCAGTGTCCATAACCTAACCACCCTCTCCCTAATCCCCTCCACCTGGCCACCCTCAGTTTGTTTTGTGAGATTGAGAGTCTCTCGTGGTTTGTCTCCTTCCCCATCCCATCTGTTTCATTTATTCCTTTCCTACTCCCCAAACCTCCCATCTTGCCTCCCAACTTCCTCATATCAGAGAGATCATATGATAATTGTCTTTAGATTACTAGATTTGTAATATAATTTGAAACCAGGAAGTGTGATGCTTTCAGCTTTCTACTTTTTGCTCAAGCCTAATTTGACTATTTGGGGGTCTTTTGTGGCTCCATATGAATTTTGAGACTATTTTTTTTCCTATTTCTATAAAAAAATGCCTTTGGAATTTTGATAGGGATTGCACTAAATCTACAGATGGCTTTGGGTAGTACAGACATTTTAATAATATTTATTTTTCCAATCCATGGGATATCTTTCCATTTACTTGTGTCTTTTTCAATATCATTCATTGAAGTCTTATAGTTTTCTAGGAATAGATCTTTCACCAACCTGGTTAAGTTTATTCCTAAGTTTTTAATGTATTCAATGCTATTGTAAATGGGATTGTTTCCTTTATTTCTTTTTCAGATGGTTCATTATTAATGTAGAGAAATAGAACAGATTTTTGTATTTTGAATCCTGCAACTTTGTTGCATCTGTTTATTACTTTTAAGAGCTTTTTGGTGGAGTCTTCTAGGTGTTCAATATATAAGATCATACAACCTACCAACAAAAACAATTATACTTCTTCCTTTCTTATTTGGATGCATTTTTTTCTTTTTCTTTCCTAATTTTTCTGGCTAGGACTTCTAGTACTATGTTGAATGGGAGTGGTGAGAATTGGCACCCTTGTCTTGTTCCTGATTTCAGAGGAAGAGTTTTTGACCTTTCACTGTTGAGTATATTATTAGCTGTGGGCTTGTCATATGTGGCCTTTATTAAGTATTTATTGACAATTGTTACCATAAAAGGATACTTTTAAGTATTATGCTTTAATTAGACCTATTTTATATTCATTGAGCATTTTCATCCATTTCCCTTTGTAATAATTCATGTTAGAGTCAAAGTTAACTTGTTCCTGCCTTTCTTGATGCTAAATATTTTCACCTTTATTTATATTTCTTATGGTACCTTTTCCCTTTTGTCCTAATATTTTATTTACATGTATACATTCTAATATTCACTGTGTTGAAGTAAAATGGCAGCACTTCCTGCCTGTTGCCATGGCTTTCACAGTTCCAACATCATTCTTAACAGAGTGGCTCTTTTGATAAAAACAGCTAGACTTACTCTTCTAATCAGCTTTGGGCAGAGCAAAATGAGGCTCATTTATTATGTCTTTTCTCATCTTCTCAACCTCTACTGCAATAGCACACATTGACACATGGGCTCCTCTTAAAAACTGTGGTTGAAAAAAAACTGTGGTCAGAAAAGGGTGTCAATCTTCTAATTGCCTGCCATCCCAAATCAGTTTTTATAGGTCACGGTATATTCTTTCTTTGCCCTAAAGATTGGATTTAATATTTAACAAATTTAGTACTGATAAGTATTAGGCTTCAGTGTAAGAGTCTCCCTAGGTCTTGCTTGGGAATCTGCATCATGACCTCACGTTAGCCTCATTGTAGATTTGAAAATCCATGAGTTTTTCTTTAAGTTTTAAATATATGAATTGCTCTTTCACCATGAGATAAGAATATCTTCTTTACATTTTCCAGCTGGAATCAAACCTTCCATTGTGTCCCCTGTGTTGCTTGCACACTCACACTTTATGTGATTTTTCTGCACCTGCTGATGTGCCCTAGCCTTTAAGCCTCTGGCCGTTGTACGATAACCCTACTCACCTCTGTACTCCCAGTATGCATGCAGGCCTTGGATCACAGTAGCTTCTCATTAGATAGTTTTGAATAATAGAATAACACAAAGCCTCAGAGCATGGGAAATAGGGCCAATTGCAGCATCCTGTTCTACAGAGCTTCAAAGCCTTAAGTGGTTGCAACAAAGATGATTTCTCTTAAGTTTATGAAGGTTTGCTTTACCTGCCTTCTTTATTCCTTCTTCTACAGGTGAACATTTTCATGTCTTTTTCCAATTTAGAATCTCTTCTTTCTTCTTCTACATTAACTCAGATGTGACCAGGTGGGAGGGCTCTCAGGGCACTTCCCACATTTAATCCAGCACTGAGAGTCATACACAATTTTTACAGGTTCATAAGGAAGGGGTATTCCTTCTTGAAATTGCAATAGCTATTCTTAACCTCACTGATGGCCAATTTTCCAGTCCCTCAGGCTTGAGCCAAATAAAGGGAAACTTTTATATTAGGTCTAAGCACTGGGAGTGTGCTTCTTGTGCCTCCAAAGTCATTTGATCATCTATCCTTTAATTATTCCTACTTTCAAGATCATCTTGGCCTCACTTGATCTGAGGCACTTAATCCTCAGATGCATTTTAAAATCTCCTTTCCATAGGAAAAACCACTGTTCAGTCCTTGAGAGAGGGAACTGTCATATGAAAGTCTCTTTCTCTAGCTCTCTCTTCCTTTTTGTTTTCTTCCTTTTAGCAGTAGTCAGAGATCAGGGCCTAAGAGTGGCATCAATGAAATAAAAAATGACCTTCCCTTCCGACTCCCTTCTGAAGAACACAAGGAACCTCTGAGACTCTAAGAAGAAATACTTCTCTGGGCTCAAGACCAGGCCCCATATTTGGGAATCTGTTCAGAGTCAGAATTTTGCCACCAGCTCCACATAGTCAAAAAGGTGATGGGGGTGCCTGGGTGGCTCGGTGGGTTAAAGCCTCTGCCTTCGGCTCAGGTTATGATCCCAGTGTCCTGGGCTGGAACCCTGCATTGGGCTCTCTGCTCAGCAGGGAGCCTGCTTCCTCCTCTCTCTCTCTCTGCCTGCCTCTCTGCCTACTTGTGATCTCTGTCTGTCAAATAAATAAATAAAATCTTTAAAAAAAAAAAAAAAAGACGAGGTGACGAACCAAAATCTGTCCTTTGTACTCCCCCAAATTTGTGTTTTCATCCATAGTCTCCGGTCTTTTCACAGAGAATATTTGATTCCTTAGACTGTGTAATAACACCAAGGCTCATATACGTCCTCAAAATGGAAAAACTGTTATCACTCAGGATGATATGTGGATAAACACATACCTTGAATGGGAAGAATGCATTTCTGCACTAGGAACTTTTGATAGGAAGGAGAGATATATAAACAGAAAGATGTTTTCTCTTTAGGATATTACTGTTATTTTGCAGAATTAGACTTATCCGGGACTCAAGTGGCTCTTCCTACCTTTTTGAATACTTCTCCAGGTGGGCAATTCATCACTCTTCATCAATGAAGAGTGACCAGGATATCTGTAAGTGACAGAGGCAAGATAAAGTAGAAGTGATTTAACTGAATGGCATGGGCCTCTAAGGAAGTACTTCCTGAGAGCTTATAAAGCAGAATTTTGCAAATTTTAGCTCATGGGCGAAGCCCAGCATACCACCTGTTTTTGTACCACTTGCAAGTTAGGAATGGTTTTTACACGTTACAATAGTTACATTTTAAATGGTTAGTTACATAAGTACTACATAATAGCCTCAATGTTGCCTTGACCCACAAAGTCTAAAATACTTACCATTTGGCTTTTTATGGAAAAAATTTGCGGACACTATTGTAGAAGAACAGGCTGGAAATATTGATAAGGAATAGGATAAATGCAGAATTCTATCCCCATCTGGACTGTGGCAGGCTGAATAATGACTCCTGAAAGATATCCATGTCCAAATCCTTGGAATCCATAAGTATGTTACCTTACATGATGAAAGGGACTTTATAAATGCGATTAAATTAAGGAGATAACTGAGATAGGAGATTATTCTGCATTATCTGTGTAAGCCTGATGTCACAGGGTCCTTGTAAGAGGGGGACAAGCAGGGTTTGAGTCAGAGAGGTATGATGACAGAAGCAGAGTTTTCAGTGATGTGACCATGAACCAATAAACATCAGCAGCCTCTAGATGCTGGGAAAATAACCGATTCTCCACAGGAATCTCCAGAGGGAATCAGCCCTGCCAACACCTTGATTTTAGCCCTAAGACCCATTGTGGACTTCTGAACTTCAGAACATATGATAATAAATGTGTGTTGTTTTAAGCTACTACATTTGTGGTGGTTTGTTACAGCACCAATAGGAACAATAGGAAACAATATGTTTATCAACCCTGTGTTCCTTGGGCTGTAGAAGAATCATAGGCTTCACCGTAGAGTCTCAGAAAATGATAGGAAATTCCTATAGACAAGCTGGGTAAGAGGGAGAGGTGAAGTTGAGGAAGTTTAGGGTGGAGAATGTATAGCTGATTGCCGACTGATGGTTTTGGAGAACATTTGGCAAAGGCGCTCAAGGAAGAGCTCAATTATAATCAGTTAGGGAAGGAAGAACTGCCTAAGGGAATGTGACTAAAGTAAGGGGAGGTAAATGATTGGCAGAGCTGAGAGGTGAGACTTAGCTGCATTAGCTAGCCTCAGGTTTCAAATAGCCTCCAACCAAGTACCTATCCGAAGGCTAATGACGTCTCTATTGGCAGAACGGGATAAAGGATGGTGGCTCTTAAAATGATGAGGATGTGTTTTTATGTCAGCCACATAAATCTGTGACTTCTTTTCCAATCAGAGTATTTATCTCCACCTGCTCTTAGGTTCAGATCAATCCTCCTCCCTCCAAGAATCCATCTGTTCATTATGTTTTCTGTAATTTGCACACAGTGGTATCCTTGGCAACCAGTCATTTGTCGCAGATACAGCCCTTAGAGTTCAAAATTAGGTCCTTATTTCAAATACTATTCACTAAACAAAATACTATTCACTAAACACACCAATATCTGTTAAGATAACTGTTCTCAAATTATGTTCTGCAGTTCACTAATTATCAGTCCTTGGACCTCGGGGTCTGTATAACTCACTTTGGGAGGCACCTTCTTTAAATCAATAAAACTAGATGCAAAGCACAGATTAAAACTGAAATTTGGAGTGAGCTCCTGCTTGTATTCCAGGCCTTCTAAGAGCCACTAGTACATAGAATTCCTGAAGCTTTCTCAGAAATTTGGGTCCACACTGAAATTGACCCTAGTATTAAAATTTTTTTGTGAACCATATGAAAACAAAAGCATGAAAATTCACAGCTACTTTTGGAGGGTCTCCCCAAATATCTAAGAGTTTTAAAACTTTTCTAAACCAACTTGCATGTGAGTACAGTGACCTACAATGTCTCCTTTCCCAAGATGCCTGGAGCCCACAACCACCAGTTCCTCCTAGGTCAAGGGGACCATTGACAAGATTTCTCTAGGGACCAGGAAGGCAGCACGTGTTGCTAAAGGTGCCCCTTGACATGCAGGATGCCCAGCTTTGCCCTTTTGTCTAACCTAAAAGTATGGAAAATTTTAAGAATGCTGATGTTCCCTGGCTGGATTTGAAACAGAGCCCCAAGGATCAACCTTGACATATAGCAAATAAAGAGGCAGGCAGTTTGTTCATTGAGTTTAACAGCTCTAACACAACTCAGTGCTTAAACTGTATCTGGCAAGTAATTTCTTGTTTAATTATCTCTCTCCTCCTAGATTTCTGGGTTTTATGAGGTCAGTTAAATCTGTCTTTTCAGTATTCCTAGCACAATGCTATGCCTTAGTCTATGGTCAGTAAGTATGCATTGAATGAATGACTCAATGTTAAGTTTTTAGTATCCAAAAGCTCTTTTGTAATTCAGAGGCGATTCTGGTGTTACTGCTGTTGCTATACCAGAAGGCAATACTAATTGTGTTGATTGTTTCTGCCAGGCTCTTGAACTGCCAATAGGGGAAAATTTGTTCTTTGGCAAGAATGAACAAATAAATAAAATAACCTCTGATTATATCTGAAGATTTTATTAATATGAGGAAAACCTATGAAAGAGGAGAATGTTTATAAAGCAATTTTATTTATTTATTTATTTATTTATTTATTTATTTATTAATTTATTTATTACCCCTGAGATTCCTTGGCATAGATTCTGGACTTTCCACTGGTATCATTTCAGCCAAGTGTTTACTGGTACTAACTATGTTCAAGATACCAAGAGAACTGTGTCCTCTACTGAGTCTGCAGAGGAGGTGAGAAAGTATATAATGGCTGCCTTGCAAAGAATATATGATAGAAATAAGATTGAAAGACAAAGTGCTAGAAAATTCTAGCAGCTGGGGAAAATAGCCCTGGAGCTGCCCCTGTTTCTCTGAAGCATTCAGTCTGAGGGAGAATGAAGACTCAATGACACAAGGAGAACTGAATACACATTTCAAGTAGATACTTTGTTGGACATATTCATTAGCCGTTTTTCCTTCAAGCAGAGCACCTAGCTTTTGGGAAACAACATATACACAGTGTTTGCCTTCTTCCGTAGGAAGGGCAGCCTTATCTTTACATCCCAGTTAGCAGTAATGCTTACCCCTACACCTTGTTGGTGTCTCATGCACCAGAGTTCTGCGTTATTTCTTATTTAACAAAGACTTTTGTGGATACATGAGGTGTTCTCATATATGAGAGAATCTTATAGGTCAGAAATCAATCATTCAAGATTAGCAGAAACTGCCCATCTAATCCAGGCTTCTGTCTATTCAAAATGATTTAAAATGATTACATAACAATTCCTTTCTGAACACCCACGGAGGTCCTGGAGTTGAGCCTGAAAAATGGTGAGGACACTGACAAAAGAGAGGGAGGACAACAACCTGTTTATAGGCAATAGCCAGGGAGAGCTTGAGGCAGAATGAGGGACAGTGAGAGGCTGCAGTTAACTAGAGGCACGACACATACTTAGGGAAGTGGTGGGGATTCAGTCCTAAAAGGTAGGTTAGATCTAGTTTCTGGAGGGTTGGGCTTTGAGAGCTGGCTAATAAGACTGGCCATTTGTCTTTGGGCAATGGAAGGCAAGGAAAGATTTATGAACCAGAGGTTATATGATCAGCACATGCTTCAAAAAATTGAATTTGTATTGGAGAAGGCAGAGTCTTGTGGAAAGGCTAATAATTTGGTTACAGAATCAAGAAGATCCGACAACTGACTGATTGTTGGTGGGGGACAAGCAAGAAAAAGATGAAGTCCAAGGGGGTCTGAAGCTGAAATCTGAATGATATAAACTTGCCATATCAATAAAATAGTAAGATTAATAGCACTTAAGGAATACAGTTTAGTTTAAATAACGTTTTTACATAATTATATCTTTAAAAAGAAAAAGTGAGTCAGTGGAAAAACTTGTTTTTGAGGGGAGTAGATTATAGTTGACATCTGTTGCTTTTGCCTATCCAGCATTCTTTCTTCTTTTTCTCGCTTTTTCTATAAAAGACTACAGTTCATGTGATTGAATCCAATCCATTGCTTGCAAGGACTTAGGTCAATAGTGAACATAACTGTATATTTCCGTCATATGAGTGCTTACAGGATGGTCAGTGTCCCAAGTTAGCCCAGTGAAATTCAATTGTAGGACTTTCGTTAGAATTATTGGGAAAGAGAAGTTCTTTCTTTCTCTAGGTTTACTAAAGCAGTGAAAGTAAGTCTGGTGCTTATGGTAACTAAAATGAACATATTCTAATAGAGAGACCCTGACTTAGAAAGAAGGGAGTGAACACAGACATAAACAAGAGAGAGACAAGTACAGAGAGACAGAGACAGAGAAAGGGAAGGGAAGGGAAGGGAAAGAAAAGAAAAGACAAGAGGATGAAATTCTATTCTTGACAACACTGAGTTCCTGGACCTAGCTCAGGACTCTTATGGCTACGTAGGGAGATACATTCCTCTTTCCCCCATTTCAGCTACTTTAAGTTGGATTTCTGTCATTTGCAGCACCCAAGACCCTGGTGAATGCAGCAATGATGTGTTTGACTTCAAACATATAGAATCTGTTTCCAGAATGGTGTCTTAGTGGACTGTAACTCCGAAGAGAAGCTGTAACCAGGGATACATATTTGAAACTTACCTGCATGAAAGCAATGTTAAATCTCTGGGAGGAAAAACAAAAAATCTCTGGGAGGGACTGAGGTCCCCAAGAGAAAGAATGTAGAGAAAGATGGGAGGGAACAGAGGGCAGAACAATGCTTAGTCATGGGAACTGAGAGACACAATTGGAGAGAAGAAAAAGAAATGGTCCTCAGGGTTAAGAAGAGATTAAATAGAATGAAGATTGTCACTGGGCTGGCAACTAGCAGTCACTGGCTCTCATTAGGTAGTGATCTATAAGGTCATGGGTGTTAAAAATTACGAGAGGAGGGTGCCTGGGTGGCTCAGTGGGTTAAGCCGCTGCCTTCTGCTCAGGTCATGATCTCAGGGTCCTGGGATCGAGTTCCGCATCGGGCCCTCTGCCCAGCAGGGAGCCTGCTTCCCTCTCTCTCTCTCTCTGCCTGCCTCTCTGTCTACTTGTGATTTCTCTCTGTCAAATAAATAAATAAAATCTTAAAAAAAATTACGAGAGGAGATGAGAGGATTTATAGGTTATGAGAGGATAAGATTTGGATTTCCCCCTATAGAGGCCTTGACTTTATCCTCCATTGGAGTCTGTAGAAGATTTCAGTAAGACGTTACGTGTCTTACCCACCTTTAACACTCTGTGCCTGACAGCCAGTTGGTGCTCAATAAGTGAACGAATAAAAAGAAAATTGGCCAATGTATGTAAGGAGTGTTTTTATTTAGGAAATGGATTTCTGTCAGGGAAAACACGTTATTTACAATGTACTTCAAGTCTGAAGTCTGAGAATGTGCCTCTAGCACAACAGCATCCGCAGTTTAAGGCTGGAACATAGGATGAACCAGCCTAAGTAGCTGCAGAGCCCTATGACGTAAATGGGTCACAAAATACCACAGTCTTGAGTTATAAACTCAAATATACAAAGTAAGCATTGCAAAAGGACAGAAACATCTTCTGTGTATGACAAGAAAATGGAGGAAGGTAATCGATCTTACATCATTAGGCTCACAAAGATGGGCAAAACCTGTCCCCAGATTCATTCTCTATTTTACATTTTTCCTCCTTGCTCTAGAAAAGGAAGAGATTTTGGAACAGGATGGAAAACAGGCCTAATCATGTATGTTAACGCCAACCAAAAAGCACTGATAGTTTGGATTGCTAAAAGGATTGTATGGCTCCAGGGAAAAGAGTTGATGACTCTCATTGATTATTGATGTCTGCATGGGCAAGGGAATCGGAGGCTGGGGCGGGGTGTGGGGGCGGGCGGAATCTCTATTTTATTCAGATCTCTGCTCAGATGATACCTCAGAGGGATCTTCCTTGATTATTCTATCTAAAAGTATCTTCTTATTTTTCTTTATAACACTTAGCACAATCCAATATCATATCATTTTTACCTATTGAATTGTCTATTTTCTCCTCACTGAATTACAAGGTCCACAAGGATCTCACTGCTGTATTCCCCGCTCCCAAAACAGTCTCCTCAACAAGTATTTACTGAGTGAATGAATGGTTTTCATGCTCCGTGTTAGTCAAACTGGACTAAGATAAAGTTCATTTTGGGGACTGGAGAACTCAGAGAGACTATCACATGCAGAGAGTTGTAACGCTTTCAAATTTTTTACAGTCTCCTGATGAAAGGAAAGGAGAGTAGAATCCTTCTAACCCATGTGTACAAGCACAGACATCCACCGAAAGTTGAGTTTTCAGAAAAGATAAATAAGCGTGACCTTCCTTTCCTCCCCTTCTCAGAGCTGTATCTGGAATCCAAGGCTGGGACCACCCACAGAGCTGGGGCTTTGCGCTGACATATGCGTGTGTTCTAGGGGGGCTCTTCCACTTTAACGGAAGAGCTGCTTGAAAGAAACAGTCACAACCTTGAGCGAGAGTTAGAGCAATGAATCCTAACATTGTAGTGACACTAATTTAAGATTCAAAGGGTTTGGGAAACACAACTGTCAAACAGTGGGATGAGCGTGCTGGGCTCGAAAGCCTTGGTTGCGAATGAGCGAGCAGGCATTTACCAAACAGCAGGATGGAAATCCACAAAGGGAGAACTTGCTTAAGCTATTTCCTTGCTTGGGATTTGGGGCCAGAGCTTTAGAATCCCTGAACCAAGTCCCACGTAGGTCCCCCAAGTGAATGCTCAATTTCCTTGGGGGAATCCTTTGTGGAAAGGAAAGTGGGTCTGATCCCTCTCCAGGGGGAAGGGGTGTTGGTGTGGTGAGGATCCTGGAGGCAGAGTGAGGCATCGGAGCCAGGGAAGAGCAATGAACCTTAACCTTAGAGGTCAGGGCAGAGGTGGAAGCCAGAAGCAAGACCAGCAAGTGGAAATCAAGGCGAATATGAAGGGAATGAGAGGTTCCAGGGGCATGTGGGGGCCTGCAGTGACTAGTAACTAAGGATTATTATGAAGACTAGGGAAAGGTCGGAGAAGAGGCAATGAATGTAGTCGGAGTGCATGTTAAGGGATTGCTGTGTGGGAGAAAATGGACACATGGGCTTGATTTATTCATAATTTATGCCTGCATAAAACTTCCAAAAATTTTAAGACAGCCTTCAAGAATAGAAACAATTGCAGTGCAGCTGTTAAAATAGAATAGAGAAATATTTTTTGGAAAGGAGTAGTAACAGGAAACAAATTTACTAAATGCCGAGGACAAATCTGGTTGTTTTATTTTTTTTTATTTTTATTTTTTTATTTTTTAAATTTTTTATTTTTTATAAACATATATTTTTATCCCCAGGGGTACAGGTCTGTGAATCACCAGGTTTACACACGTCACAGCACTCACCAAAGCACATTACCCTCCCCAATGTCCATAATCAAATCTGGTTGTTTTAATTGGACTTTGACTTTAGCTCTGAATTTCCTACTCACCAAGGAAAAGAAGAGAAAAGTTTTTATAACTGGCAGTCAAAGACAAGAAAGCAGGATTAAACTCCAGTTTTCTTTTTTATTCACAATGAAGACAACAGAACCCGCCTGTAGGAAGAGATGGCGAACCAAATAAAAGGCAGAGGGAAAAACTGAGGACGAGGGGGACGGGACCACACCAGGTCTGCCGCTTGCGGCTTGAGTCCCTTTTCCCTCTCATGCTGGCTCCCTACCCCCACTGACTTCTGGCCTTAAGCTTCTCACCCACCGTCTATCTGCTTTCCACCTGCCTAGCTGCTTGTGGCACCAGGGAATGAATATAAGCCTCTCACCCCGTCTTTGCCATGCTCTGAACAAGCCCACCCCCTCTTTCACTTTCTGGCATTTACTATGCTCCCAATACTATTACTCACCCAAAGGTGAGGCTTCAGATGCCACAGAGACTGGGACAGTCTCCCACCTCCTGCTGCCATTGAAACAGATTTCTGCCATCACCAATGCATTCCCTGGACCAGGTAGAGCCCTTCCATACCCTACTGGATCCTTCTTTTATTCCCACAGGGGGCACCCCTCCCACCTGCCTCCCACCTGCCTCCCACCATCCCTGTCCTCTGAGCCCCTCAGATCTTCTGGGCTGTGTGAGGTCTCAGGCATCTGTGCTGGGGAGGAGGAGGGAGCCATCTGTGCCTGAAGGATAAAGAAGGGGTGTTGATCTTGCCCTCCTTTCTGTGGCTTCCTGAGTCATATCCACAAAGTCTGGTATTATTCTCACCACCCCTGATCATAATACTCCTTACTCCTTGTAATCGCTTGTTTAGTCCCCGATCTGTTTGTTGCTTGACACAAAGTGAATGTTCAAAAAACATTTTATTTATTCAACAAATATTTATTAAGCAACTACTACGCAAGTGCCACTCCTCTAAGAATCTGGGATACGCCAGTCAACAGAGAGACAAATCCCCTCTCCTTGTAGATCTTACATTCTCATGGGTTTTGGTAAACGAATGACTTACGTTATGGAGGAAATAAGGAGCCGTCAATTAAAGAGCCAGGAAAGGGGTCAGGACATTCCGATAGTGGTTCTCAAACTGGAATGTGCCTGAGAGTGCACTGATCAACAGGGAGATTCCCAGCCCAGCTCTAGGGAGTGCGAGGCTGGCGTGGAGCAGGGGCTGTCTCCTGTGGGTGGTCCTCAGACCACACTTGGAGCCGTCTTGCCCGGCCTTCTGGTGGCAGAAACTTGAGAGCAGAATATTGATGAATGGGGTCAGGTTCCACGGTGGTCCGGTCAAAAGTGACATTCTCAACAGAGGACCAATTTGTGGAACCGTTTAAAAAAAATAACAAAAGCAGGTGAGGCTGTCTTTTATCACAGGTGAAAGAGTGGCTGACTTCTGCCCTAGATGAGCACAGCACGGCCGTCCTGCCCGGAGGCACTAATTAAAGCCCGGCCGGCACCACCCCTTTTGCAGGCCCAAAGAACCCAGTATCAGAGAAGGCTCTGGGGGGACATGGAAAGAGGCCTGGGCCGTGTTTTACCGAGAGGCCAGGCTGTCCCTACAAGATTGTCTCAGATTGGCTCAGTTGTCAGCTTTTTACTCCTATATGCGTGGCACTGAGTAGAGGGCAAATCTGTTTTCTTGCTGTTTACATTCTTTGGGACTGAGGCATGTGGGTAGGCAGCCCAAAGGCACCATTCTCCCCAGGGCTTTCTCTGCCTCCCACAATTTCCCTGTCTCACCCTCACCCTTCCTGCAGTTCTTGGGAAGAAGGCACGTTGGCAATGAGGGACAGAAGTGTCCCCTGGGCTCCCGACCAGTCCCCACCTCAGCTTTTGCAGGCCGGATGCCAGCACCTGGAACTTCAGTCTAAGCTGGTCAGGACGAAACCATGCTCCAGAGTCCCAGGGCATCTGTAGGGCACCAGATACTCTCAAGCTTGTGAGGCAAGCCCTTGGGTGGGCTGCCCTCTCCTGGCCTCTGGATCCTGCACACTCCTTGCTTTCTTTACTTTCCCTTCCAGACCTTTCTACGCTGCCCTGCGGATACCTCATTATAAGGTTAAAAAAATAAAAAATAAAAAAGATTATCCTATATTATCCATTTCTTTCCTGAGGGTTTTCTTCACATCTTGTTTTAATGGAAACCTGACTTCTATCTATTTGTCGAGGCTGCAGGCCTCTGGGATGGAGGCTCTTTGTTCCCCCAAGTTCCATGAAGTGCTGGGCAGGAAAGAAGAAGTCGTATCACCTTCCAGGTATATGCCGTCTGCTGTGTACCAGTCTGAAGAAACCCAACTGTCTATCTTACTGTTCTAACATATGGGCCCCGATGCAATTGAAAATCATCCAAGTGTGCAGAATGGTGCTTGGGCTAAGCGTGGTTCCTTAGTGCTGCCCTGAGATTGCCACTAGCTGTCTCTCTCTCTCAGTTCTCCAAGTTCAACCTTTCAGACATTTACCAGCCTGGGCAACCTGCCTCCCTTCACTCCCAGCAGTTGAGTTTGTGCTGCATGTGAGGTAGGGCCCTGGAATCTAGCAGGAGCCAGCAGAGATCAGAAGTAGGAGCTGCCTGGCTCTGAACCTGGGCCCTTCTGCTTCTTGGCTATTTAGCACCAAACCAAACCAAACCAAACCAACAAACAAAAATTCTTCTCTGTGCTTCAGCTTCCTTCGTAAAATGAGGGTGTTATCATTTACTTTGTAGGGTTATTATGAGAGTCAAGTAAGTTAATGTATAGGAAAATAAAAAGAGCCGAGAATATGATACAAACTCAAGAAATATTGTTGATCATCTCCTTTAGTATTTCCAGGACTCCTTTCACTAAGGAGTGTAGGCTTCCAGACACAGAACCTTGAAGGTGGAGGGCAGAGATGGGCCATGTTCGCAGAACAAGAGGAAGCTTTACAGATGCCTGCACTTATCATAAGAGCAAGCAATGTGATGTCTCAAGCCCAGACCAAAGGACATTTGCACAGAAGCTTGTGTAACTTACAATGTCCCTCCCCAC
The DNA here is from genome assembly GCF_030435805.1 of Mustela lutreola. Classification (NCBI taxonomy): domain Eukaryota; kingdom Metazoa; phylum Chordata; class Mammalia; order Carnivora; family Mustelidae; genus Mustela; species Mustela lutreola. The sequence continues at coordinate 96,956,237 of NC_081298.1, read as the reverse complement.
TGCCCAGCCCCCCCCCCCCAGTTTAATCTTTGCCTATCACTAACAACTTGTATCCCTTTACTTTTTTAAAAGTCTCCTTTTATTGTTTTTAATTTTAATTCCAGAATGGCTAACAACTCATATCCCTTAATAAGGGGAAGAGGCATTTTCAGGAAAAGCCGGAGTTGTGTCTATAAATGCAGTCTTTGTCCTGATTCAGAATTGCTTGCCCTCAGGGGTGTAATTCTGGTATTCTGCTCAGGAGCCCTGGGAAATCCATGTGGTGGATTCTAATGTCTCGCTACCAAGGAGATTCCTTTCCCAGTGCCTAGCTAATAGCAGTATTAGAAAAATCTATCTACATCGCAAGAGCAGCACACAACGCATGGCAAACCAGCCATCAGGAAGGAAGGCTCTGTTCTAAGCGGCAGAGGGATGCAGTCCTCTGCCGGCGTTAGCTGTCAGGGGCAGAAGCTTCGGGTCTCGATGCACATACCTAATCTAGCTCACCTTCACCCCACGTACATTTGCATTTTCTATAAATCTACCTAACACTCACAGTTTGTTTTCGTAATAAAAGATTTAGGCTTCCTCTTCTACATGTCCAAATGGCCTTTACAACAAAGTGCAATGAATTCCAAACACTCCGACTGGGCTTCAGGGAAGACCACAGTGAACCACAGTTAGGCACAGATGGTGGATGTGATGATGGCGGGGGCTCTACCACACACGCAAGCTGATGTTCCCACTGGCGGACTCACACAGAACACCAGAAACAAAACACACCCGACTCTCCCAAGATGGGAAACAGCCCAAAATATCAGATCTGCGAAGGGGGTCCCTAATCTCTTCATAAAAAGCAATTAGAAAAAAAAGAAGAAGGAAAAAATATTATTTGAAAAGTCTCTCCTTACCACTTTTCTTTTCACATAATCTCAGATAATTTGCCACTCCTCTGTCTCTTGGCTCAGGCAGTGTAGACCCACTTTGTTTTCTCCATCTCCTTAGGCCAGCTTCACTCCCTCTTCCAACATCTTGTTCACATCTAGGCTACAGTTAACAGCATCAGAAGGTTCCAGGTCCTAATCTCCATCCTCTGGAGTTCTGAATCCCATTAGTGAGAAATATCTGAAAGGTCTGTCTCGGGTACAGCAGGACAGATACTAAGAGCCTAAGGTCATGTGGCAGTTTTAGTTTCACTAAGGTGACTTTCATCAGGGTTTGCCCAGGACTACCTTGGACTTAATACTGAAATTCCTCAATCTCAGGCATACCAGGACAGTTAGTCACCCCACGATACTTGGGAACTTTATAAAAAAAAAAAAAAACAAAAAACACCAACACTAATGTTGAAGGCCCCTCTGCAGACAATATCTTTTAATTGGACTGGGGTGGGGCTGGGCATCACTGTTGTTCAAGTGTTTCATAAGGTGATTCTGATGCTCAGTAAAGGTGAGCATCATACTTAGAGGTATGAAAACCATACCTCTAAGGGATTTTCAGTCAGTTTGGATCAGGCCAGTGAAAAAAAGCTTCTCTTAGGACATGATGTGTCTTCTAATAGGCTTCTAGCCTGACACAATTTCTCAGAGGCCTTTGAGAAATAAGTCACTCATGGTTTAGCATCCTTCCAATCCTCAAACAATAAAAAGGTGCCAAACAGGGAAATGAGACTATCCAACAAAGTCAAATATCTAAAATCATCATAGGAATACACCTGACATTGCTCTTCAATTCCCCAGACAGTTAGATAAGAATAATTTCTAAGAGTCCAGGTATCTTACACCATATCATCTAGTTCCTCAAGAATCCAATGCCAATGAATTAAAAATTCAAACTGAAAAGGCCACCACTCGGGCTCAACTGATGCCCCAGTGGTCTGCACCTTCCATTGCTGACTGTAGCACATTCAACTAATGACCATATTCTTCTTATTTTCAGATAGCCTTCAGTATATGCAATAGGGAATCTGGAAACCCTTGGCAAAATTCGAGGATGCTTTTCAAAGAGATAAATCAAACTAAATTAAAAAAAAAAATGAAACCAAACCAAACCAAAAAATCAAAAGCAAAAAATATTAAAAATTATTTAGTACTTCTTAATAAGTTTTGCTGCAGTGTGGGTGAATTTTCTCTCTGTAATTTTTGGCTTACCCTCTTAGAAACCCAGTTAAAAACTGACATGAGGCCTTGGGAAAGGAGTCTATTTTGGCCCGCCTCATACAGACAGCAGGAAATCCCTACCCAATGACCAAGGCTGGAATTTGACATGAGGGTTTGGACTCCAGTAATGAGGAGGGGTTCCTTGACCTGGCATTGTTCCCAAGGTACTCCTGCATGCCTCCTCATCAAGGCTAGGAGAGATCACGGCCACCATGTTCCTGACCCTGGGTCCCAGCCCTTTTAAATTCTGAATGGTAGAGCCCCATCCACAAGAAGGCACCGATTGTGAGCTGTTTAATAACGAGATGGGAAAATCATTACATTGAGGCAAGAGATGAGGATGAGTTATGACAGATACCTGCAGATTTAAATTGATAAAAGACTAGTTATCAGTAATAAGTTGCTATTTAAAGTAGCACAACTGTTAGAGCTCTGGTATCCATGACAAAATTCTATGGATATGTGTAACAGAATTACCAGAAGAGTGGAGAAAATATGGATTCTGTGGCCATAACTATATAGATCTCAAATCGGTAATGTGATGTTGGAACCAAGGTATCTTTGTTTTTCAAAACTATTCAGATAATTTTGCTCATGCCTGGTCTGTGAGCTAACTCTATAGGCCTTTTTACTCTATCAGCTATGTCTCTGAGAAGATTAGAAGGCTGAAGACCAATGTTCTAATCTGATATGATTCTAAAGAAAAAGGAGAAAACCTTGGGGTCTTCAGTTTTCAGATAAAAGATCCATTGAAGACTGGCTACTACTATTGTTCTTTTGAATTTCTCTTCTGTCCAGCTCTTCGTTCATCTAATGAGCCCCTCTGGCCTTACTAGGGAAGTCCCATATCTGGTACCCATCTGCCAGGCACAGCAGCTGAAGGTGCTTTATTATTAGGTGACCCTATCAGTGATCTTTTGAAAGTGAAATGGGGAACTATTAATAATCACTCTAGACAATGGGCATAAAGTGGGACTGTCTGAGACAAACCCTGACATGGGTCAGGACTTATTTTTCACTAAGCTCCTACCATTGATCCTTGAATCTGCTGATTCATGACAAAAACCATCTGGAACTTCTTTTTCCTCCAACCGCTACAAAACTTTGGACCTTCTAGCCTTTGATTGAAGGTTTGCAGCCTTACATCAAACCCTAGGCTTCTTTTAAATCCTTTTCATTACAACATATTTCTCTTATACACAAAAGTACATAGAATGACATGATAAATCGCACCCAACCGTATCAGACGTCCAACAGAAAGAGGTAGGACTCCTCGGATTCCCTTCTCCTGGCCATCCCTCCTTCCTTCACCAGGAAAACAACCATCTTGAATTGGCATTCCTGAATTTATTATTCATCTGTATGCTTTTTCACTTTACCACATAGGACGACCCCACAAATAATGTCTGGCATTGTTCTCCCTATTTTATTTATTTTTTGAGAGAGAGAGAGAGAGAGAGAGGGAGAGAGTGCACTCGTGCAAGTAGGGGATGGGGAGAAGCAGAGGGAGAAGAAGAGAGAGAATCTCGAGCAGATCGCATGCGCAGTACAGAGCTTGACGTGGGGCTCATTCTTAGGACCCTGAGATCATAATCTGAGCCCAAATCAAGAGTTTGGGCTGACTGAGCCAGCCAGACATCACTGTTCTATTTTAAAACTGTTATTCCACAAGTTGCCTGTTCTCATTAACATTACGTTTTAGAGACATCTCACTCTACTTCATTCACTTTAAACACCGTGTAAAAAGTCCATTCTAGCAGACCATGATTTAGGTATCCATTCTTCTATTCATGTACATTTATGTACATGAAAATTTTTTGCTGTTACAAACAATACTGTTATAAAAATTCTCCTATATATTTTCTTTTGGAACATGTATGAGAGTTTTTCTGAAGTGTATTCCTAGAGGTTGAATTTGGGGTCATAGTTTTGTGCCTCTTCAACTTTAGCAGATATTGCTAAATTTTTTTCTAAAGTGATTGTACCAGCTTAGACTCTCTGAATCTGCCCAGAAAAGCTCCCCTTTTGCCCCAACCTTGCCAATAACACATGATATTATCAACTGTATTAAATTAATCACTTTAGCATTTGAAATAGTACTTGGTTATTTTAAATTGCATGTCCCTGATAATTAGTGATGCTGGATTCTTTTCACATATCTATTAGCCATTTAGGGTTTCTCTTCTGTGAAACACTCACTCATATTCCTTGCCCTTTCCCCCCACTGGGCTATTTTACTTTTGCTGAATTGTGGTAGTTCTTTATAAATTCTGGATATAATCCTTCGTTGGTTATATGTTTTGTAAATCTCCTTGTCTGTGGCTTGAATTTTAATTTTGTTGGTGTCTCCTGTTGCATGTAAATTTTTATTTTACTGGAGTCAGTTTTATCAGTCTTTCCCTTTATGATTTGTGCTTTATTCGTGTCTTATTTAAGATTCCTTTCCTACTTGGAGAACATAAATATATTCTCTTACATTTTCTTCTAAAAGTTGAAAAATTTTGTTCTTTATGCTTTCCTCATGTTAGAATTGATTTTTATCGTTGAGATGAGCTAGAGATCTAACTTCATTTTTCCCCCCAGGGACAACCAATTGTCCTGGTAACACTTATTAACTAGTTCATTTGTTCTCCCCCTGCTCTGCAAAGCCATCTATGTTACTTTTCAGGAATGTCTTTTCCTCTTATTTTATCCCATTGATCGATTTGTCTAACCCTACACAGTCTTAATTGACATAGCTTTATGATCAGTTTTGAGGTCTGGTAGAGAAATATCTTCAGGTTTTTCCTCTTCAGAATTGTTTCTGCCTTTCTTGTTAGAGACTCAAATATTTGCTGTCTGGCCTTTTGCAGAAATAATTTGTCAATCCTTAGTTTAGGGCGATCAGCAAGGCTGTTACTGGACTAGGGAGCAGAGGCCCCGAGTGTGGGCAGTGAGTTCTGTCCCATGACTCTCTGCCACTTTATTCTCCAGGGCTCCACTATGGCTGGTGGGGCTTTGAAGACCTGGGGTCAGAGCCCCTTTAAGACCTGTGAAAGTTTTAGCCCCTCTTTCTCTACTACATCAAACTTTACTAAAATGTACTTCAGTTGACTCTTGAACAATGCAGGGGATACGGGTGCTGACTCTCCACACAGTAGAAAATCCACATACAAATTTTGACTCCATGAAAACTTAACTGCAGATTAGCCTACTGCTGACCAAAAGCCTTACTAATAACGTAGTCAAGTAACACATATTTTGTATGTTATCTAGATTATATGCTGTATTCTTCCAATAAAGTAAGCTAGAGGAAAGAAAGTGTTAAGAAAATCATAGAGAAAAGAAAATACATTTACGGTACTGTACTACAAAAAACCCAAGTATAAGTGGACCGATGCCATTCAGATCTGTGTTGTTCAAGAGTCACCTGTACATCCCTCAATAACAGTACTTTATGTACAATTCTAGAGCTGGAAAGCAATTTTCTAGTTGATAGGATGATACAGTTTGTAGATATTAAAATTAAAGATGCATTCTTTAGAGAGGTGTCCTGGCTTAGAGACCCAGAATCAAGGGCTCAGGAACAGATGCTTGGGTTCAAATTCTGGTCCTACTACTCACTAGCAGAGTGACCACTATGTGTCTCAGTCTCCTCAGCTGTAGCGTGAAATGGAAATAGTACCACAGGGGTGCTGGGCAACACATTAGTTAACGTGAGAGAAGTGCTCAGAACAGAACCTGGGGCATAGCAAGTACTAGATAGGTGTTTGTTGATATTGCTGTTTTATTTTGTAGCTTTCTTTTCATACTTCATAGGCTGTATCATTTTAAGTTGACTCACAAGCACTTTTAAGAGGAATAAGCAGTTGGACATCCATCAGGCCTCAGATACTATCCCTATAGCTCTTAATGATTTAGACAAGCCACGCCCATCTTTAGGGAGGAGCCAGTCCCTGCTATTTCTGGGTGTGCCTTTTCCTTGGGCTTAGCTTTTGTCTGGCCTACCTTTATTTGCCATTAGAGAAGCAAGGCCTAGAAGGCTAAACTTAGGGTTAAGCCCTTTGGGGGAAAGGACCAGGAAAACCACGAAGCCTGTTTTGGTTCTAAACCTCAGTCTGGGACTTCATGAAGTTAGCTTAACTCATCAGGAGACAGTGTTAAAGGGGTCAGCTGATGAGGGTAGAGGAGAACCTGCCTTTGTCGGACCTCTTCTTTGTATTGGATGTGGTGTGCTGTAGGTTGCATGGGTTCAAAATCCTGGGTGTTAGCCAAGACATCATTACTTAAAACTGTTTATTCATAAGATATATTCTATATTAAAATAATACGATTGGCCACACCAACCCTGAAGGTAAGAAATCCTCTACAACTAACTAGCCTGAACTTCTTAGGGTAGATTCCCTGAGTCCTTTGCTAACCATTCAACTCTCAGACGGGGCTATGTGTTAACATCCTTCTGCAATCCAGACAGCCTGGACTGAAGAGAACTTTGTAAGAATCTCCAGGAGATTAGTTGCTCTGTTGCTCTGGTTCCCTTTTTCTGTCTGTTATATTTAGGCAGATTTCAAACCACCCATAACCCTGCTTGGCATGATTTTATATCAAACCATTTTATAAGTTCTTATTCTCATCCCCCCACCCCCCGCCCCGTCCCGTAAATCTGAGCATTACTAAGTAATGAATATTGTCTTCGTAAGCTGGTGAGAGACCTCCCTCTACTGGGCAGATGTACAACTGCTGCCCAGACTTAGGATGAGAAATACTAATCTTCATATTATATACTGAAAAAGAAAATAATTTTTATCTTTGGTTTAAAAAAAAAAAAGTTTAATAACGCAGTTGATCTTGACCTAGTTTGACCTAAGAGGAATTGTCACCAAGTCTCTGCCCCTTCTGCTTTCCTCTGCCCTTTGTGCAAAGCAGCTGAATGTGTGTTGCTGTGACCTGTCATGGTAATGACTGAAACACCACCAGGCTGTTCGTCGGCTTTTTCACTGCAGTAATGTGAAAAACTGATGTAAAGCCAGCAGGCAAAACCAAAGTACTTTTAACTTGGTCCTGTATTGGAGAAGTTTATTTTAAAGCCAATTCTATGGTAGACTCGGGCTATACACAGATTTGTATCTGTGTATACACAGGTTTGACACAGATAGGCACTAAGTTCCGAGGCTTCTTAATGCAGGGTAGTGTTTCTAATGCCTTGTCTGGGGAGAAATTCTGCAGCCTTTCTGCAACTGGTTCTCAGAGCTTCTTCCCCCAACCCTGCTCTCGCAAATCCTTTGTTCATTCTTTTTTCCTTTCTTTAAGATTTTATTTATTTATTATTTATTTAGAGCAAATGAGTTTGGGGGAGGGGCAGAAGGGCTGGGGACAGAATCCTAAGCAAACCCTCTGCCATTTGTGGAGCTTGATGCAGGGCTCAATCCCACAACCCTGGGATCATGATCTGAGCCAAAACCAAGAGTCAGATGCTCAACTGACTGAGCCACCCAGCCCCCGCTTGTTCATTCATTTTTCTTTCTAAGATTTTATTTATTTATTTGACAGAGATCACAAGTAAGCAGAGAGGTAGGCAGAGAGAGAGAGGGAGAAGCAGGCTCCCAACTGAGCAGCAAGTGCAACGTAGGACTTGATCCCAGAACTCTGGGATCATGACCCCAGCAGAAGGCAGAGGCTTTAACTCACTGAGCCACCCAGGTGGCGGCAGGCAAGGCAGCATGTTCATGAGTTGAGAGATAGGAAAAGCAGGGTCTATTGTGGCTGTTTTCTATGAACTCAGAGAAACTAGAACACTGGGATGCAGATGTAATGTTGCTGGAGCGGTGAGCTGGGGAGAGGTTGAATAGGTCTGTGATGTCGACTTTAGATTTTATCCTGAGACAAAGGATCATAATCTTAAAAACCTTCAGGGGATAGGTAGATCTGAAAGTCACTGAAACAGCTGAGTGGGAACAGGAGAGAAACTGACTCATTCAGAGAAGACAACTACAATTTTTCCAGCCAATGGTTGCCATGTGCAAGTGATCCTCACCCCCTCACCACCACCACCCCCGCCCCGCCCAAGTTAATCTGTACTTGAAAAGTTTGGCAGTTGGCGCCTGGGTAGCTCAGTTGGTTGGGCAACTGCCTTCAGCTCAGGTCATGATCCCCAAATCCCGGGATCATGAAAAATAGAAAAGTTTGGCAATTAATTTTTAAAAACCCTTAATTTAGGCTGTCTTGTTAAACCAGTTAGTAAGATCATGGAACAGAGAAGTGATGATAGTCTGGACAAGATTAGGTCAGCGAGAACAAACCCATCTCTGTGGTTTTGTACGTGGAGTCGTCATTATCCGGCTAGTTCTCTTTACAGCAAATTCTCAGAATGATGCGGGTTGAGTTCCTACCCTGGCAAAAAGCTATTCAGCTTTCCACAATATGCCTTGTCTAACTCACAGAAGTAAGTTTACTGTTTATGACAGACCCATTTATTAGATGACTGGATCAATGACTGTGCACACAGTAGGTGCTTAGTTCACACTAAATACATAAATGCATGCAAGAATGTTTCCGTTCCTCTCACAGAAAATACAGTTCCCTGGATTAGAAGAAATCCTATGCCTTCCATAGGCCAATCGATGGCAGACAGCTTTATTATAGGGTTATAAAATAAAAACTTGTCATTTCCAGCTCATGGCTGACTTGGTTATATACCAAAAGAGGGTGCTGAAGCCCCTTATTTTTATGGGAGAAAAAATGGTAAACGATGAGGGTAAATATCAGGATATGTGTAGCTTTTGTAGGCTGTTGGGAATAGCTTTTTCAGTACTAGAGTACTAAGTACTAGAGTCATAAGTATTAACAGCACTAAAGAAAGTAAAGCTTCCAAGGAAAGTGAGGGAGATTGTCCTCCAAAAATGGAGGTTCCACTGTTAGGCCAGCCCACTTTTCTTCAATCACTCATTCAACATCCTTTGTGGAGAAAGTACTCTTTAATGGGTGCTAGGAGCAGAGTGTGAAAAAGACATCACTCTGGCTCTCATAAGCAGATAATCACAACACAGAGTGACAAGTGCGTGGGAAGGAAGGTGCAGGGTGTTTGAGGAACTCTTAGGAACACGGGATGGGGGTCCTGAGGGTGTTTTGTGGACGTGATGCCTGTGTGGATAATTAGTAGATGACTGAAAATAATCCAGGAGAAGATACTTCTTTGGGGGCTGGAGTAGGATGGGCAGGGGAGAGTTCCAAAAAGAGTTTACTCAAATCCCAGGAGGAGAAAGCAAGCTTAGTATGTCCCTAGAAAGGAAAGAAGTTTATTCTAGTTGGAGTTTAAAGTAGAAAGTGAAGTGGCAATATCTCATTCTGGAGCCATAATTAGAGGAGAGACCCCACAGGGCCTTGTAACCATGGTAAGGAGTTTGGACTTTTACATAAGAACAAAGGGAAACCATAGAAATTTAATCAAGAAACTCATCAAGGGATTCACATGATCACGCTTAGATTTTAGAAAGGTTACTTTGAGGGAAGGGGAAGTATTGAACTGGAGCAGACTTGAAGCAGAGGGATCAATTAGGAGCCTGTTGCTGTAATCCAGGAGAGAGCTGACAGTGGCCTGGAGTGGGAGAAGGGCAGTGCGGCTAGAGAAAAATGACGTAGATGTGAGGGGTTCTTTTTTTTTTTTTTTTTTTTTTTAAAGATTTTATTTATTTATTTGACAGAGAGAAATCACAAGTAGGCAGAGAGGCAGGCAAAGAGGGAGAGGAGGAAGCAGGCTCCCTGCCAAGCAGAGAGCCCGATGCGGGCTCAAACATTTTAGGTTGACTTCAAATGTAAAAATATTCACATGGCAATATTCAATATAAAATTATGGCTTTTAGGGGCTCCTGGCTCAGTCTGTGGAGCATGTGACTCTTGATCTCACGGTGGTGAGTTCAAGCCCCACATTGGGTGTGGAGCTCATTTTAAAAAAATAAATAAATAAATGATGACTTTAAAAACAACTTGGGTCCAGTGATTAGAATTCTACCTGGTCTTTTTGCTTAGATCACACTTCGAATGCACCACCTGGGATTTCCAGTTTCAGTTTCTACAGAGGGGAATGAAAACCAAGAAATGCTTGCAAAAAACCTTTGTATGCATTCCCTCTAGATGTTCACTTTTCCTTATGGTTATTTATGGTTGTCTCAGTCAACCTCGTTCATTTTTTTAAAGCCATTTTTCTTTATTGAATCTTTCTAAAGCATTCAGCTTTTTCTTTTTGCAATGACATTTTATCAGATTATGGAATATTTCATTACAGTGGATATAAAATAACAAGTAGAGTTAGGTGAGGAACAAAGATGCATGGTAAGTTCACAACTCAATGGGTGGGGGGCATTTTACAAAGTAATGGGACAGTCTGAGCATGGGTCAGATTATTTTACAAAGAGAATAGGGAATATTGGTCTAGCTATTGATTCGTTGAGATTGTTTAAGAGAGCTTCTACTGTAATATAAATCTTATGAATATAAATATTCCCACAATGACAGACCTCCCTACTGATTTATTTGTTTTGTCTCCATAGAGGAAACAGCTTCCCTTTTGAATTCAGTATTTCTCATCCCCACTTGACCTTACCCAAACTTGTTCCTCTTCCTGTCTTCCCTCTTGCTCCTTGACACATCATACCCCATCCATCCGTGATCCCAAATCATAAAGGGGAGCAGTATCCTGGTCTCTTCTTTAAACCACAGACCCCATTGGTCATCACCTATTCAATTCTCTCTTCCAAATATGTCTTTCCAATTTGGCCCTTCCTCATTCTTTCACCTGGTTTACAGCCTCGGGCTCCTAGTAGACCTTCTTCCTGTTAGATTCAGCCCATCTTTCATCAGTCATCGACATTGGCGCCAGTGGGATATTCTAAAACTGCAAAAGTGTGTATATCATCTCTGTGTGCAAAACTCCACTTGGCTGAGCATTCCCAGCAGGACAAAGTTCCAGCTCCTGCTGGGACTCCTGCCTCTCCTGCACCCCTGCGTGTCCCAGATTCCGTGAGTTTCCCAACACCACTGAGGTGTGTGTCCCCTCAGTCTAGAGAACCCTTCCCCACTTGGAAGCATGCCAAACTCCTACTCACCCTTTAAAACCCATTTCTCCTTTGTATTACTGTAGTCCTGAATAAGGGATAGTTCACCGCATCTGGCTCCAGTGGAATTAAAGCCAGGATAGAATAGATCTCCATGAGGAATAACATAAGCTAGTTGGGTACCCCAGATCACTGTCACTTCTGGGTATCAGAAAAGAAAAATAGTTGGTCTGTATGAACACTGGGCTTCCCTCACCCCACCATCTCCCTGGAAGGAAACTTCATCAGCAGGCTAGTAACATGGGACTTTTTCTGGCATGCTTGGTGGAAACTACCCCCTATAAGGTCAGCTAACTGTGTATAACAATAAACGTCACTTAAAAATGTCTCAGATTTAATGAGCACTCACAGCATTATGTGGTAACCTTAGGGAGAGAGGCATTTGGGCAAGGGCTAGGGCTTCATGAGTCAGCAATTTGGAATGTGGGTTTTATGATTCATGTAGTAAAACCTATTCTCTGAGGTGACATTCTCTGTAAGGCAGGCATCCGTTTACTGTGTTGTTTGTAGAGTCAGACGCTAACCTCCAGCTCCAGAACAAGGAATGCGACATGGAACCAGTGAGCCTGACTAAATGAGTTAGAATTCCAGGTTACTAATGGAACAGCCTAGCTCAACGAGCTGAAGTACAAAAGAATTTATGATAAGAATGTAAGTGTATCTCATGGAAACCAAGAAAAAGAATAAGTCAGAAGAATTGGACCCAAAAGGACTCTGGTTTCTTTCTTCTACCTTTTTGCCTCTGAGCTGTTTTAATGTTTTCTATTTTCTACCTTTGGTGAATCAGCCATTTCTCCTGGCAAACGAGAAAGTTTGTCTTTTTAGTGGTTAAATTTTTTATTTTAGGGCTGCCTGGGTGGCTCAATGGGTTAAGCCTCTGCCTTCAGCTCAGGTCATGATCTCAGGGTCCTGGGATTGAGTCCTGCATCGGGTTCTCTGCTCAGCGGGAAGCCTGCTTCCCCCTCTTTCTCTCTGCCTAGTTATGATCTCTGTCTGTCAAATAAATAAAAATAATAAAATCTTTTTTATTTTTTTATTTATTTATTTTTTTAATTTATCAGAGAGAGAGAGGGGGAGAGAGTGAGCACAGGCAGACAGAATGGCAGGCAGAGGCAGAGGGAGAAGCAGGCTCCCTGCTGAGCAAGGAGCCCGATGTGGGACTCGATCCCAGGACGCTGGGATCATGACCTGAGCCGAAGGCAGCTGCTTAACCAACTGAGCCACCCAGGCGTCCCAATAAAATCTTTTTTAAAAATTTTATTTTAAAAAGTACCATACAGACTGACTTTTTTCTTTTTGAATTTTGCAAGTTTCAGTACACGTATAAATTTGTGTAAGAATGAGCACAATCAGAACACAAGCATCTTCCTAGCCTTCGCAACTGCCTTGTGCTCTTGCTTTGTAGCCATGCCCTACCTCCACCCGCAAGAAGCCCCGGCAACCTCCATCACTGTAGTTTGTCTTTTTGAGAACATTGTATAAATAGAATCCTACAGTATGCAACTTTCTGGGCCTGGCTTCCCTCCATCGGCATGATGTCTTTGAGATGAACTTGAGTGAATGTGCTCATCAGTAGTGTCTTCCTTTTTATAGCTGTACAGCATTCTATCGCATGGATGTACCAGGACTTGTTTATCCATCCATCTATTGAAGAACAAGATAAAAGTCTCAACACTTACCTCTTTAGCTGCCTGGAAAAGATTAGCTGATGTTCGTGGTTTCAAGTCCAGAAACCCCTGTGAGGCACTCGGAGGCCCGGCACCGGTTAGATTGCCATTTCTGGAGACAGGAGCCAGCGTGGGGGTAAGATGTTAGGATCGGCCGGCCAGCTGCTGGGGTCTGTGCTCTGCCTCCCTGGGGCATCATCATCTCTGGCCAGGAGTAGGACAGTCACCATGGAAGCCCTGGGAATGGAGGGAGAAGAGTGAGTGGTAGAGAAATAAGACATTCCTAACTTGTTCTCCCACGAGCTTGTTCTTCGCCATGTTCCTGATACATCGGTCTAAAAGGTATGGTTCCCCAGCCTTAATTCATAAGCTTTCAGAGGGAGTCACAAACTCCATGTGGTGGGAACGACTATGTCCCTTCATCGTCTGGGTGGTGACAGACAGGTAGAGATTCCCCACGGGTGCACGGCTCAGCCCATTCAGCTTCTTGGCACCGGCTCTCCTCTCTCAGCACCGTGACTTGTTGGATGTCCTTAGCAATGGTAAGGATTCAAACGGAAGATGAAAGGAAAAGAGTTTGAGCCCAACCTGAGGCAGACGTTTTGCTTGCGAGTCAGGTTCTCATCTCTCATTTGTCTTTGCTGTCTTTGAAAGATAAAAGGTTTCTTATTCTTTCCCATTTACGGCATCTTTCTAACCAGTGTTGAACGGCCTTCAAAATAACATTTATTCTAGCCGGTGCACAATATGGCTGTTGTGATCAGCTATGGGCTGAAGCCCGCTGCCACTCAGCCTTGTCTGTCACCTCATATCACATGAGTCCAACAGAGCTGCCTCCGCTTAAATCCCTAAAGCCAAGGAAATGAAAAGAAAAAGCCAAAGAGTAGTGGCTCTCACTCTCAGAGGTGCCTTGGCCTTTGTTCCTGAGGAGGGAGAGAGATAAGGAAGAGGGACCTCAGGTGGAAATGCTCAGGACCTCCTACCCCTTCAATCAGAGCAATGCTCCTGTGATCTCTGCTATATACAAGGCCTCTGTGTAGATTTTCTGAGAAGAAAGGATTCTAATGCTGGAAAAAAAAATGTGACAACCACTCCCCAGCCAAACACAGAGACACCGAGAGTCCTACCACGTGTGCGTGCCAGCAGTCTTATTCCGGTTTCATCTGTTTTGCTTTTCTCTTGAGGACGTTTCTTATTTGGAAGTTAATTCTCCAGGAGCTACCTAGTACATAATCTAGTTATTGCTTTTTAGTGGATTCAGGAAGATTTCTTTTCTTTCTTTTTTTAGTTTTTTACAAGTTATTGGTATAATCAATGTTTTCTGTAGAAAATGATAAAATTTATAAAAAGAAAAAAAAAAGGTGACTAACAATAATCCTTCAGTTCCACCACCTGGAGACAGCTGCTTTTACCGCCCATTCCAACAACAAATCCTATCATTGTGCCTTTAATGCATTTGGAAAATCTTTCCCTTTATGCCATTTCTACTGTCACCATTCGAGTTCAGTTCTTTAACCAGTCTCTTAATCTCTGAAGAACAGGAACCCAATTTATCGCTCTTTTGGTTAAAGCCTTTCAGCGGCCTCCATGGACAAGCGGAACACTCTTCTTATGAGCTGCTTGCTCAGTTCCTGAGGGAACTGCACCACATTTTGCTCTGAGGGCCTCATGTCAGTCCCCAAGGACGACTCCTGCAGAGTACGTCTGAGTAAGTACTTCAGGTGTCTAGTACTGTGGGCACACACCGCTGGGCTTCAGTGCTGAACCAGATGATTTCCTCTCTTGTTACGTCATTGAGAATGTGACAGAGGAGAGATTAGGTGCATGGAATCATGTTGCCATCTTGCCTCCTTAAGAAAAAACTCGTTCTCACTCAACAGTCAGCTGTGCCTTTTTATGTAGTGCCAAATGCATCCCTAAGACATGGTAATGAAGGTCAGAATAAACAGATTTGGCCGTGGATCACCAGAGAGAGCTGCATTCAACATTGACAAAGCAACATGGTCACTCTCTTTGGCCTCAACCACATGATCTGTAGCTCTTGTATGCATGCAAATTCAATGCCATTGTCTAAGTGGGGACTGCGAAGCTGGAGATCAATGGGAAGTATGCCTCCACCTTATAATATCAAATGGGGATGATGCTGGTGCTAAATAGTTTTAGGGGTCCACTAGTGTCTTTAGGGCTCCACTGGTGTCTTTACTACCTTATAGAAAGCTGGGGCTCACCTCAGGGATAGACTCCAAAGGGCTATCATCTCTGCCCCTTCTGCTGATGCTGCCATGACAACATCGGCATTGTGGGAGGATGGTAACCATATTCATGCTATTACTGCCATATAGAAAGCTTTAGCTACCTCCTTTGGAAAATTATCATGATGGCTGGGATACTGCCTGGGACACCATCTTTACATCCATGGGCCCTGCCAAGGCTGTGGGAAGGACCTCACTATGTTGAACAGGAAACACTGGCGTGACCGTGATCTTTCAAGTTCCTACCCCTTGACTGTCATGGATCTGACCTGACCTCTGCAGAAAGCTGCAAAATATGACAACATTAAGAAAGTGCTAAAGCAAGTGTCAGAGGGGTGTTCCAGGTAACAATGAAGTTTTATAGCGATGCTTACTCTTCCACCTCTGGTGTTGGGTCTGTAATTGCCCTCACAACTGCCTTATAAGCTTATTTTCTAATATAATGGTGAATTTGGTTATAGCATCTCTGTGATAGACTCACAGCCCAGATGACCTCTATATAATAAGCACCCTGGACCATCAGCCATAGCAGCAGCATAAGAGTGGACTTTAGTGAAGGGTTTTACTGGCTGCTATGGACTGAATTATGTCCCTCCCACCCCCAGATTCATACACTGAAGCTTTAACCCCAACGTGGTGGTATTTGGAGATGGGGCCTTTGGAGGTGGTTAGGGTCAGATGAGGTCATAAGGGTGGGGCTCCCATGATGGGATCAGTGTCCTTCTAAGAAGACACAAAGGAGAAGGCCACTGTTTATAAGCCAGGAAGAGAGCTCTCACTAGAAACCAACCAAGATGACATCTTGATCTTGGGCTTCCAGCCTCCAGAACGATAAAAAATAAATAAAAAAATAAATAAATAAATAAATAAATAAATAAATTTCTATTGTTTAAGCCATCTAGTCTATGGTATTTTGTTTTGGTAGCCCAAAGTGACAAAGACACTGGCCCAGCTCTATTCCTTAATCACTGAGAATCTCTCCTCCTTGAAATATTTCCATCCCAAGTCTCCTGAAGAAGAGGAAGGGCTTATAGAGACCTCACTTGTCCGGATCATCAGTCACATTAATCAAGTCTATACACTGTCTCCTCACAAAGAAAAAAAAAAAAGTTCAACAAAGCAAGCTAAGACAAAACAAAACAAAGGCAAGAAAGAAACAAAACAAAGTACCTCCGAAAAGTTCTAATCAGAAAACAGAATACAAATAAGAAAAAAGAAAAAGAAAGAATCGTAGATGGTTAGGAGCATAAATACCCTGGCTGAAGTCTCTTACTTGGGAGCAAATGAGATTTTCTGGGCAGTTAGTGCTATGACTTGGGACCCTCAATGGAAGACTTCTGTGATAATTAATTAAAGAACCAGAAGTCATACCTGAAGCTTCTTCTTTTTCTGACAATGTATACTGGCAACTCCTGCTCCTCTAAGTTCATGGTTCTAAACTGCCTCACAAGGAACAGATAAACACTTTAGCAAGTAACTTGTCTTGGGACCAACCTTCCCTCACACGTCACACATCACTCTGCTCTTATATGAATATGTAACCACCTTAACATTTGTGTAGCATGATTTTCACATGCATTACATAATTTCAATTCCTAAATTCTAGTGCAAAGTAGCCACATCTCAGGAATCTCCAGTCTTGAGTCTCTAATCTCAATATTTTTAATAATTTGAATTTAAATGCTGAAGTGGGTCATCTTTGAGCATCCTATGTTCTCTTCCTGTGTTAAAAGACTCCATTCTCCCCTCTACTGACCTGAGGTGTTTATTTGACAAAATGCTCAGTATGAGAACAGTGGGTTGATAAATATTTGTTGTGTGAATAAGTGAATGAATAAACACATGAATATTTCTATATTTATTTTATTTTATTTTTACAGAGAGCAAGAGAGCAGGCACACATCCATGTGCAGGGGCATGGTAGAGGCAGAGGGAGAGAGAGAGAGGAGAGAGAGAGAGAGCATGCACATATCTTAAGCAGACTCCATGCCCAATTTGGAGGCTGAGACAAAGCTTGGTCTCAGGATCCTGAGATCATGACCTAAGTCGAAGTCAAGAGTCAGACACCTAACTGACTGAGCCACCTGGGTGCCCCCAGATAATTCCACCTTTAAAGTAATAGCGTAATGCATTTTCCTTTCTCTCTGTGACTTCTCAGTTAATTCTCCCTTAGTTTTATCCCCTTTGTCTATATCTCCACCATACCCCACTGGTCTGTGTTGAAATCACAGCAAGCAATGAATTGCCCACTGATGCTAGTATTTTCCCTCTTTAGCATTCACACTCAAGCTTTTCCCTCTGTCTGGAATGCCCTTCTCTCCCAAACCCTTTGTCTGCCAATGAACTCCACTTATCCATCACTGCCCAGTCTAAATACTGTGTCTAACCTATGGATTTCTCACTCACCCTCCCATTCAGTATTAAGTGCTTGCCTCCACTACACTTTATAGATGCTTCTACTGTAGAATGTACAACCCTGAATTATTACTTCTTTTATGGATGTTTATCTTGTTCCTAGACTAGTGAATCCCAACTCAGACGACATGACAAAATCTCCTGGAGAACTTTTATTGAATCAGAATCTCCGGGATGGAGCCTGGAGACTTTTATTTTTATTTAATAAGGACCTGAGTTGCAATTGTTTGCAACCCTTTGGGCTGGCTTTAAGACATCTTTGCTTAGGCTATATGGTCTTAAATAAAGAAATGTATTTTACTCAGCTTTATCTCCTAGGCTTAGCATAGTGTTGGTCTACAGGAGTCATTCAATACATGTTTATTGACCCAAAATGAGTTGATTGTGATTTTCTGCCTGCAGCTCTCACATTCCTGAATTTAACAGAGGGGAAAGATGTAAAGGGGGAGAAATTGCTGATAGTGAAATTTCCAGCAGCTATTCAGAAGATAATTTGAGAGCAAAGCAGTCTTCTTAATGATTGTCTATAAGACAATAAGGACTCATAAATAAGGTCCTTATATAAATGAGGGAGTCTCTTCCCAGCGCCTAAACTTAGCAGAAGCTCACCCTGACTTTGGTTACAGATTGTATGAACTAGCTAGGGGAATCATCTCCATCGTGATGTGCACGTCAGCTTTCTCTCTCTCTCTCTCTTTTTTTTTTTTTTGGTTACCATATAGATCTCACCCAGTGTTAAATTGATCACCAGAGGGCAAGATGGCTTATTGTTGCTGATTAGGTTATAAAAAGCAGTAAGACATCAGAAAGTGAGTTCTGTCTTGCCATACTTCAAAGAATTTAAACTAAGAGCTTTCAATAGTTCTTTGCTGCCTTCTTTGTTCAAGAGCAGCTATGTTTCAAGACCAATAGCAGAGAATTTATTGCTCTAATAAAACGAAACAATAAAAAACAGCTGGAGAGTATTGGCAATTCCTAAGATCCACTTATCAGAATAGCTTAAAAGCACTTCGAGAATATTAGTATTAGGACCTCAAATAACCATCAAATCTTCATATCTACTCAGATTATTTAATTGCTTCTTTGGACAAAATATTGAATTTTTGCTTCATCACACATTGTAAATATTATCAAGTTCCTTAAAGGAAGAGTATACGTCTCATTTCCATTTCTATCTGTCTTACAGCTTTGCCCAATGCAGCTGACCAACAGATGGTGAACTTGCTAAATAATATCCTTTGCTTTTATTTTTCATTTTATTGTTTTAATTTTAAAGGTAATGTAAACTTCTAAAAAAAATCCTCAAATGTCTAGAAATATATCAAGTAAAAATTTTAAGTCCATAAACAAAGAGAGAAGTCTGGAGCAACCCCTGGGGTGTCATTTTAAAAAGGATTTTGTAGTCATGAGACTTTTGCCATGATTAACATGCCGTTCCCAGCTATGTTATATATTAGCTACCAGTCCAAAACAAATAAAATGAACAAACAATCCCCCCAACCCCCTTTAGCTTAGAAGGAGATATACAACGTTTTTCTACCATAGATTCTTCCCTTCAGAAGTTGGTCCTTCTCTACTATTGTTCGACATCTGACTTTTGGGAAAGGTTCAAGTCTCACCTTCAATACTGACTGATCAATTTGAACATTACGTGGTTGGAGGAATGTAAATAGGAAATCCAGGAACGGGGAGCTGAAGTCAGTGTGAGGCTGGGGTAGGCAACTCCTACCTGTACAGATTACACCCTCACTCTGATTCTCCCCTTTCTGCAGAATTTGTGCTCTACCCTTTCCAAAACCGACTCCCACCATTTGTACCTTGTATGTTTGATGCTTTCTCCATCTATATGCTGGAATACATACTGCAGAGCTATTCGTTTTTGTTGTTGTTGTGTGTTTGTTTCATTCCATTTTGAGCCATCTCCTTAAAACAGAGCTATGATTCTGGAGCCAGCTGGACCTAGAGTCTCTGTTCTAACTTTGTGATTTGGGCCATGTTACATAACTTTTCTGGGTCTTACCGATTATATAATGATGGCAATACCTACCTCATGAAGTTGTCATGATGGTTATTAAATGAGATAAGGTGCTTGTAAAAGGCTCTGCTTAGCATAGAACCAGTGCTCAGTAAATCATAGCAACAATGACTTGTGGTCTCGGCATTGCCTGCCACGTCTGGTACCAATCCACTGAGCTGTGTGATCGGCAAGTCTATATACACGGTGGGCACATCGTGACATGTATTGAATGCAGGCTGGCAGCTTGAGTTGCTGGCCAGGTTAACGTGCATCCCTGATCCAGAGACTTCCTTGTCAGGCTATGTTTGGAGATATAGCTGTTTTCTGACTTCAGCCCCTCTTTGAGAGTCAGGCAGAACATTTCGGCTTCTCAAGCTTTTTGGCTTGTGTTTTCCATATTAAACTGATCCCTTCAGAACGGAAGGTAATGGTGGAGTGGTGCTGTCATTTAATACAAAGTTGATTATGCTACCATCGATTTCCGACATGGGTGGGATCGCCTCCCAATCAGAAGCTATTGTCCCCCACAAGCCCCGATTGAATGTGCACCTGCACGCTTCTCATGGGCTGCATCTCGAGCCCGAGAGACTTCAAAGCTGTGGGTGAGGGCACGGTCGGGGGGCCTAATGCCAGTCAGCTTGGAGGCATTCACTACTATGTACTGAAGCATCTCTCTGCGTCAAAGGAAGGTGCCACTCAAAAAACCGCTCCTTGTTGTGATTCAGGGCACCATGAATAGTTGGTGATTGCATTCTCCTGGAGGTTCTCACTGGGTGGTTTCAGTCAGACACAGAAGATGAGAAACACACAAGAAGAGGAAGGCACAGGAGTTCAGTTCTACAGTAATGTAGAACTTAGGCATGCCCATTGTAGGGGGACCTTCTGCATCTACTTCTAATGGCTAAAGATAAAGTGACTTTTTAACCTGGTGAAATCCATACTATGATGAAATTGTACTCTGCACCTTTGGGTTCTTCCTTTACACCTTTTTTGGGGGGGGAAGAGTGGGAGTTGCTGAAAATACATCTGGCATATTTGGTTTCATTGCCCAAGTTATGGCTCTTGGAACAATACTGAGACTGAGATAGATGAGTAGCAAGGGGCTGAGTAGTAAGAAAGGAGAGCTCAGGGAAGGAGTGCACTGGTCAGTGGTTCTCAGATGTGAGTGGTCATAAGAATAATTAAGAAAGTATATTACAGGGGTGCCTGGGTGGCTCAGTGGGTTAATCCTCTGCCTTCGGCTTGCCTCTTTGCCTGCTTGTGATCTCTCTCTCTCTCTCTCTCTGTCAAATAAATAAATAAAATCTTAAAAAAAAAAAAAAAAAGAAAGAAAGAAAGAAAGAAAGCAAGCATAGTACAAGGGTACATTCATCCATCTCACCCAGACCTGTTATCAAAATTGTTTGGGGCAGGGGAATGATCCCTGAAAATCTGAGTTTTAAATATAAATAACAACACTGAGGATAATAGAACCATTCAATTCTTACATAGTCTTTACTGTGTGGCAAGCATTGTCCAAAGTGTTCATATTCATAAACTCACTTACCATTCACAATGATCTTGTGAATAGGGTACATTGTTCTCATTCCCAGTAGCAGATTGAGGAAACAGAAAGCAAGTCACCAGTTTAAGGTCACATAGCTTATAAATGGACCCAGCTGGGCAAGGCGAGGACTCAGGTGAGTTCTGGGTACAACACTGAAGCACTCGCTGTCGGGCTCATGCAAGTGCCTCTCAGGAAGCGCTGGGCTCCTTTGAATTTTGTGCCCTGGGAAACTCACTGGCTTCACTGGAGTTTTCGCATTGTAGCTGGGATTGAACCTAAGGAGTCTCTCTTTAGAGCACAGACTCCAAACGCCACAGGGAAGGATCTAGCAACAGAAATGTCTCCCCCTTGACCTCCACGTGACAGCCAAGGATCTCCCTTCAGGAGAAGGGAAACTGGTGGACAGTTTCCAAAGCTGCATTTCAGTATCTGTCATTGCTTTCGTGACAAGGCTATATTTTCCCATGGCTGCAGGCTAATTTTTCCTGGACCACTCCTGCCCAAGAATAGAAATGAAGCTCTTTCTGTTTTCTGCTCCCTCTTTCTTCCTCCACATTGGTTCCAACAATAAGTAAATTAAATCATTCCTGCATGGCTAATTTTATCTTGGTGTCTACTTGAGAATCTGGACTGACATACATCTCTGTCTCTTCTCCAACAATGGGTTTGAAATGTTTTTGACTGAGACCCACAGTAAGGAAAAAATGTTTCATCTTGTCACTCTGTGAGTGTGTGTGTGTGTGTGTGTCCATATACAACATGTATATATGGAAAAAAGCTTCAAAATCAATACTTAACTTTCCCACATGCAATGTGAGATTCTATTCTGTATCATTTTTTTTTTTTTTAAAGAAAATTCTGGTTACAACATACACAATTGCATTCAAGACCAAACACATACCAGAAATACCATTTATGTTCACCCACTGGTAGCATTTGCTGTGATCACATGGTAATAGCAGGAGCATTTGATTACCAATGCAGGAGGCTTCTTGCCTTGTATTGACCTTCCCAGTGGTCTGTTTCTTATATTTTCCTGTGAAATGTAGTCTTGCTTTATAAAATATATACTATGACCTCAGGAAATGGATACTAAATCAAAAGATTTATATATTTGTTCCAATGTCAGGAGCACCAGGAAGTCAGGGTCCTCTTTCCAAAATACCTTAGATTTGATCAATTTAAGGTCATGATCCACAAAATGTGTGTATGTGTGTGTATTTGCTTATTTAATAAAAACACATTTCTTATGTCCCCACAAATACCAGTTTCTTAATTGTTCATTTGATACTTGCTAGGGATGATTATTGGCAATCTGAGATAGGTTCCTGAGATTAAGAAATATTTACTAGACAGTGAATTAAAATTAAGAAATTTTATCCATTTAATTTTTGTTGAATTAGGCACAAGCTGATTTTTTAAAAAATGTAGCTCAAGAAATGTCTTCCACAGCATGCTTTGAGAGGCACAGATTCATATATTGTACACTGTGTTCCTAGCCCATGTGGTCCACCTGCACATTCTGCTCATGCATTTTAAAGACATCTCAGTGCTATTTGGTTTAATTCTATTTTGAGATAGCCACCCTAGAGAAATAACCAGAGTTACAGAAAATGATTTATGTATAAGGGTGGTCATTATGGCATTATTTATAATAGTGTAAAATAGGGACCAACATTAATTTCCAACAGAGATGGTTAAATAAACCACGATATATCCGTAAGAATATGTGAGAAAGCACCACTGGCTGGTATTTTGGTGATGCTCGTAGTTGAGTAACTGGCACTCTCTCTAGAGCAGAAGTCTCCAGTTTGTCAAGTTCTCCACTCTTCCCTACTGGGTAAGACCCACTTTACTACTTCCTGCCTGACATTGGTAGGTATTGAGGTTTTGATCCTTGGCTAACATGATACTGTCCAAATTCTTTTGTATGAACAATGGCCCCCCCAAAAGATGTTCATGTTCTAATCTCTGGGATATTCATTTTGTTTGTTTGTTTGTTTGTTTGTTTGTTTTGAAAGGGAGAGAGAGTGAGAGCTGAAATCAAGAGTCCAGTGCTCAAGTGACTGAGCTGCCCAGGAGCTCCATTCTCTGGGATGTTGGAATATGTTAATTTACATGGCAAGAGAGACTTTGGAGATGTAATTAAGGGGTGGGCTCTGTGTAATCACAGTCCTTGTAAAATAGGCAGAAGAATCAGAGTCAGAGATGTAGACAGAAGCAGAGACTGGAGTGATGCACTTTGTAGATTGAGGGAGAGGCCATGGATTAAGGATTAAATGGCCTCTAAAAGTTGGAAAAAGCAAGGAAACAGATTCTCTTCTAGAATCTCCAGGAGGAACACAGCTCTGCTGACACATTGATTTTAGCTTGTAAGACCCATTCCAGACTTCCAACTTCCAGAAGGGTAACATAACAAATGTGTGATATTTCAAGCCACTAAGTTTGTGCTAATTTGTTAGAGCAGCAATAGGAAATTAATGCACATAGCATTCAAGTTTGTTCAGTGCCTGATTTCAACCCTATCCTTAATTCTCATATCCTTCTTCTCTGCTTTATTCTCTATACAGCAGAGAATCTCTCCATACCAAACTACCCCAGGACACCACGATTTCACTCCTCCATATCTTTGTGTCCTTCTTTGTATTTAAAATCTCTTTCTCTCCTTTCTGTAAAGCTTCTAGAAGAGGCAAGGGAGAAGCCTTCCTTAATATTACTAATTAGTAAAGGCATTTCTACCATCTATAGTATAAACAAGCTGGGGTTGATGGAAGACCCCAAGGACCATTCATTAAGTTTCTTACTAGAGAAAGTAGAGCTTTTAGGCCCAATTATATACCTTAATTTGGAAGGATGAGAGCTGGAGGTGAAAGCATATTGTGGAGCAGAATGGGAGTTCTTGGCTTGGAAGTACTTGTGGCATTGTAGAAGAACCACCCCGGGAAGCCCATAGGGTGCAAAGTGTAAAGACAAGCATGAGCATGGCAAATGGAAAGATGGCCTGTGGTGGGGCTTCCCAGAGACATAGCTTCCTTGTGCCTTTCTGTGCCTCCTAAGTTTTCTTATGTAGCATGTCATGCATTTGTCACTGAAACACAATGTTAACATAAAAGAGAGTTGGGGTTGTAATCAGCCTGTTTCTGCTTTACCTACAGAACTGCCAGGATCAACAGGACATGCCTATCTGCAATGGAACGGACAGAATTGCCCCACCTTACGGCACTTATGCCTACATATAACCAAGAAGACAGGGAGCACCTTCCTCCACCTGCCTGTGTGAATGGGCTCTTCTAGGGCTCTGAGCACCACTCAGGCAGAGTCTTGGCTGGCCTCACTGCCAAGTATGTTGAGCTAATTTGTTTTCCAAGATCAACAATGCCACCAGTATGACCTGTTAATGTTGCCGAGACCCCTGTAACAATTCGTCAGTCTTTAGGTATGGTAGAGACTACACACGCCTAGGGAGGATGCAAATCAAGCTTTGCAATCAGTTCCCAGTGTTCTGCCAGAATGGCCTCTATTGCTGCAGGGAGACATTTTCATTTTCCGATCAGATGTTCATTCACGACCCCAGACAGCTTCGTCTTTCGATGCCATCTGAAGCTCTCTACCCATTCTATCTCCAACAATTCCTGTAACCCTTGAGTATGGCCCATCCCAGCACAACAGAGCTCTCCTTGCAAGCCTCAGGTCTTCTGCGGCACCTCTTTCCACAGCAGTGCATTGGGGAGGCAGGTGGCTGTCAGAGTTCTTACTGCTGTCACCACTCCTCTGCTCAGTTTGTGTGCCAGGGGTGGCCTAACAGCCACAACTGGAGAGATTTTAAGATGCCAGCTCCTAGCTTTACTAGTCCACCTACTGAGTCTCTGAGGGACTAGGGGATGGTCTTACAACGTTATCCTGTTTGGTGTTTCAACAGTCTTTCAATTGGCTGCTATGGACCTATGTTTCAGGATTTCCTCACCATAATTAGTCCTCGACATACATTTAGGCTGTTGTTTGGAATTATGGACTCGAAATGGAAAGATTCTGTTTAAGGATAGGTGGAGATGTGGGGGCAGAGGGGAATTCATCATTATAGGTGCCTCAAAAATCATCCCTTGTTTTGCAGAGGTAAAGCAGCATGGGTTTTCTGACACCCACATAGAGCTTTCTAATCAAGACACAGACAGTGGAGGAAAGAGGTCACATTTTCCTCCATTTATTTATTTATTTATTATGTCGCCAACTGGTTTGTTCTATTTCTGATCACAAAGCTTGTGTGGGCTGCCCCATCCAATTCTAGTCCTCTAAGACATTTGTGACAGATTGATTTTCAATTGTAGTTGATGAAATTTTGCCCCCCCCACCTCGCCGCACCGCACCCCCTGCCCCGTGTCCTCACAGGCAAGGACTGTGAGGACTGTGTGGAAAGCAGAAACAGGACTGCATTTGGACCGTATCACACTAAATGAAACTCGTAGATGTTACTTTCAAAAGGCTGTTTTGTTCCCTTTGATTTTCCTCCCATCATTTGTCTATTTAGATAAGCCCACTTTATGGATTGTAGAAAAAAGCCAAGGGGAAGTGGTTATTATGATGGAGAATGAGGAGCTTCATTCAGTACTTATCTTTTTTTTTTTTTTTTTAAGAAAAAAAAAGTAATTTGAATGGGAAGCCCAGAAGCATTTAGCTTTTACATTTATGTGCTTGCTGGATTTTGGTGCCAATTTTTCTTTCCTTTGGATGAGAGATAGGTAATTTGTAGTCCATTGTGCATTTATAATGCCGTGCCTGATGTCTCATTAGCAAACAAAACAATAAATTGCATGACATATCAGTTAATGACATATCCTTCCCATGGTATATGATAATTTTTGAATACTGAGAACTTGTTTTAAAATTTGAAGTGTTTTCTTTTGAAATCTATCTTCCAGTCTATTTCTCTATTCCCCTTCATCCTGATCTCTGAAATAAAAATCTGCACTTGCTGCCACATTCCCACACCCTAGTCAGTCCTCCACTGGATTCTGGACCACCATTACCCCAAGCTAGCTCATCTCAGAGGTCACTACTGAATTCCGAATGGCCAAGTTCAAGTTCCAAAATTTTCAGCCCTTGGCTCACCTGATTGTAACATCTGATTTCACATCCAATTTCATAGGGAAAATATATGTAAACCAGTTTGAACTTGCTCAACTTCCTATTCTAAAATTAAGCCCTTCTTTCTCAAAGTTCCATTCTTGATACCATTGCCTTCTCTAGAATGTTATTTTTTTTTTTTTTTTAAAGATTTTATTTATTTATTTGACAGATAGAGATCACAAGTAGGCAGAGAGGCAGGCAGAGAGAGGAGGGGAGGAAGCAGGCTCCCTCAGGGAGCCTGATGCGGGGCTCGATCCCAGGACCCCGAGGTCATGACCTGAGCCGAAGGCAGAGGCTTTAACCCACTGAGCCACCCAGGCACCCCTCTAGAATGTTATTCAATCAACAGTTCCTCTCTCGTATATCAGAGTTCCTCCATCTACTGGCTCTTTCTAAATCAACCTATGAACACAGTCAAGTGCATCTCATCACACACACACACACACACACACACACATTCATCCTTGATTCTGTATACTCCTTCAATTATTAGACCATGTGACTTCTTTTTTAATATATCATTTATATAATTATCTTTCTCTTTTTTTATTGTGTTATGATCTTGAAAGACCAATTGGTTGACATAAACAGTTTCCACTTGCAAAATCTCCAAATTTTCACCTATTATTTTCTCTTGAAAGTTTCAAATGATTATTTTTGTATCTAATATGATTATTATCTTCTTTCTCTCATATGATTCTTGGAGCTTTTTTTAAATTCAATTTTACTAATGTTTTATTTGACATTTTGCATGTCACAACAATTTACCTTTATGTTTTCTTCTACGAGTTTTATAGTCTCAGCTTCTACACTCAGGTGTTGGGTTTTCAATTTATTCTTAAGTCGAAGTTGGAAATTTATATTTTCCTAGGTAGTGATTCTGAAAGTATTGTTCCCAGACCAGTAGCATCAGCACCTCCAGGAAATTTTTAGAATGTAATGTGTCAGACCTCAACCCCAGACCACTGAATGAGAAACTCTGGGAGGTAGGCCCAATAATCTGTGTTTAACAATTATCACCTTCAAGTTTAAGAATTATTCTAGAAGTGCATCCTTTTCATAAATACTTTTAAGTTAATTGGTATAAGGCATTACTTGTTCTTTTTTTGCTAATAGTCTCTGACTATGAAATTACATCTCTCTCATTATTAATATTATTAGTTTCCTTCTCTCTTTCTTGATGTTGATCGTATTTGCCAAAAGTTTGAATATATTATTGTTTGAAAGAACCACACTTTATTTTATTGATAATCTTTTCTGTTTTTAAATTTTGATTTAATTAATATTTGCTTTTATTTTCACTGGTCCCTTTACTCTGTTTTATTCTGTGGTTCTTTAATTTCTTGAGTTGAATGCCTCATTTGTTCATTTTTAATCTTTTGTATTCTCTGATACAGTGCACTGTATCCTGTGTGTACACTTTGGCCTTAATCCTGTAAATCTGACTTGTAATGTTCCCATATATTTGCTCCTCATTTCTGAATAGTTTCTCATAGTATATATAGTTTTTCATAGTAAATCTCATTTCAATTTTGATTTACTTTTTTATATAGGGGCTTCTTTGAAATGTTTTAAAAATTTTGAAGAAAGTTTTCTTTTTATGAAACAATATATAATATACTATATATATTGTATAAATGTACATTTATTTTGTTGTTAAGTGTTCTAATATGGTTAGAGTATTTGGGATTCTCTTTTGGGATTTACTGAAATTTCCTTGTGCTTAACAATTGATCATTTTTGTGAATATTTAGTGTGTTTGTACAGAATGTGGAATGTGTATTCTCTGTTAAGTTGAAAGAGCTTTCTCTCTCTCTCTGTATATATATATGTATAAATATATACATACATATGTATGCTTGTATATATGGATACATATATGTACATATATGTGTATATACACACTTACCTATTTATCTGTTAGATTCAGTCTTTTAAAATTAATTATTTATTTTATTTTATTTTTTGAAGATTTTATTTATTTATTTGACAGATAGAGATCACAAGTAGGCAGAGAGAGAGGAGGAAGCAGGCTCCCCGTGGAGCAGAGAGTCCAATGTGGGGCTCAATCCCAGGACCCTGGAATCATGACCTGAGCCGAAGGCGGAGGCTTTAACCCACTGAGCCACCCAGGCACCCTTATTTATTTATTTTTAATTAAGTTATATTAGTCACCATACAGTACATCATTAGTTTTTGATGTAGTGTTCCATGATTCATTGTTTGGGTATAATACCTAGTGCTCCATGCAATCCATGCCCTCCTTAATACCCATTACCAGGCTCACCCATCCCCCCACTCCCCTCCCTCTAAAACCCTCAGGTTTGTTTCCTGGAGTCCATAGTCTGTCATGATTCATCTCCCACTCTGATTTCTCCCCCTTCATTTTTCCCTTCTCTTAATGTCCTCCACATTATTCCTTATGTTCCACAAATAAGTGAAACCATGCAATAATTAACTTTCTCTGACTTATTTCACTTAGCATAATCTCCTTCAGTCCTATCCAAGTTTATGCCAAAGTTGGGTATTCATCCTTCCTGATGGCTGAGTAATATTCCATTATGTATATGGACCACATTTTCTTTATCCATTTGTCTGTTGAAGGCATCTTGGCTCTTCCCACATTTTGGCTATTGTGGACATTGCTGCCATGAATATTGGGGTGCATATGGCCCTTCTTTTCACTACATCTGTATTTTAAACAGACTAGTTTTAAGTTTGGTTTTAGATTTGAAGAAAAACTCAGAAGATATAGCACAGAAAATTCTCATATACTCTGTACCCAGCTTCTCCTATTATTAACATCTAATATCCTTATGAAATGTTTATTAGTGAACCAATGTTGATACATTATTAATTAAAATCCCGTTTCATACTATTAATATCAATAGAAAGTCTCCTATATAATTTTTCAAAAACAGACTATATTTCCAAAATCTAGCAAATTTATAGTATCAATGGAGATTCTGTTCAGCTGAGTGTATATGGTGGCTTAAACAAATTAGTAGCAATAATGAATAATGCTGTTATACACTTGAAAGTTGTTAGGAGAGTAGATCTTAAATATTCTCATCACAAAATATGTATTAATTATGCAATGCAATGGAAGTGTTAACTAACTTTATTGTGGTTGTTATTTTGCAATACATACATGTATTAAATCATTACTTTGTAACTTTAAAGTTATACAATGTTATATGTCAATTATATCTATTAAATAAAAGAGGAAAAAACATGCCTCATAAATCCCTAAAAGCTAGGGGGAAAAAAGAAGGTGGAGGCATAGGGGACCCTATTTTAACTGGTCCCGTGCATTGAGCTGGATATCCACCAGACCATTCTAAACACCCATGAAATAAGTCTGAGATGTAAGAAGATATATCTGGATCTCTATAAACAGAATATCTCTGATGGTTGGTCTTAAGGTATGAAGCAGGGAGCCATGGTTCTGTGGGCAGATATTGGAAGATAAACAGAAAGGAGAGGGAGCCTCTGTGATCTTGTGCCAGGAAGGCAAAAGCCTTCCCGGCTGGGGACCAGGCACAGACTTGCAGAACAGTAGTGGCAGGGAAAGGACTTTAGGGCAGCCCCCCAGACTGAAACCTGCAGCTATAGGGGCACACATGGGAACCAGGGTTGGCTTGCAGTTTTAGAAGCACAAAGGACAGAAATGTGCCCCGCCCTGGGAACAAGGGTTGGGCGTGCTCTACTAGGTATTCACCCAAAGGATAATATCCGAAAATACTAATTGGAAGGGATACATGCACCCCAATGTTTATAACAGCATTATCTACAATAGCCAAATTATGGAAATAGCCCAATGTCCATCAACTGATGAATGGACAAAGAAGAGGTGGTATATATAGATAATGGAATATTACTTAGCCATAAAAAGAAGGAAATCTTGCCATTTGAATGACATGGTTGGAGCTAAAGAGTATAATATTGAGTGCAATAAGTCAGTCAGAGACAAACACCATATGATTTCCTCGTGTGTGGAATTTAAGAAAAAACAAATAAAGGAAAGAAAAAGAGAGAGAGAGAGAGAGAGAGAGAGAGAGAGAGGCAAATCAATAAACTGATGGTTGCCAGATGGGAAATGGGTAGGGGATAGGGGAAACCGGTGAGGAGGGTCAAGAGTACACATCAGATGAGCACTGAGTATTGTACAGAATTTTGAATCACTATATTGTACACCTGAAACTAATATGATACTGTGTATTAACTATACCAGAAATAAACGACTTAAAGAAAGAAATTAAAAAACAAATGAATAAGCATCCATATAATTTAACATTAATTTCTGACAGAACTCTTTTTGGAAATAAGATGATACGTGGTTTTTTTTGTTTTGTTTTTAAGGTGAGAAAAATGCACATACTATTGTGAAATAGTGGTAGATTCCAATTAAAGACACGCATAGAAGGAGGATAGCTGCTGTGATCAGTATCATTTAACACTTTTCTGGAAGTTTCGGTGAAAAGAATAGGCCATGGAAAATAATTAAATTGGGGGACCAATTGGAAATGACACAACAACATTATAATTCCCAGGTGATATTGCCTAGACAACCAAAGGAAATGAATAAAAGTTTACTTAGATCAGTTAAAAATGGAATATACAACGTTCGAGATTTTGTACATATTCAACAATGCAGAACACAGTATTGTAAAAAGATCCACTGATGATAGCAACTAGAATGTAGGATTAAACTTAATAAGAAATGTAGGATTAAACTTAATAAGAATTATTCAGGATCTACTAAAATAAAGGAAAAAAAGAAAAAAATAATTCGGAAAAAAGATACGTTTCTGAATAAATAATCAATATCACAAATGTCTCCAAAATAAATTGATACATTTGGTGAAATTAGTAACATGGGTGGTAGTACATGACACTGGCCTTCTAAAGCTCATGTTTTCTTTAGAAAAAGAGCTAATTAAAATTTTAATACTGATTTTGGTGTAGCAAATCCACAATATGAGATATTGAAATAGATAAATTTCTAATAACTAAGAGTGAAGACTTTGGCTTGCTGCTATGGTGGGGGACCTTGCTATAGACCAATTTGCTCACCAAGAAAACAAGAAAAGCTAGATAAAATACAAAAAATACCCATTGGGAGGTAGAGGCGAACTGCCGAGGCAGAGAAGATAAATAGAATGACATCTTAAGAACTGGAGAAAATAACTAGAATTCTATATTGTTAGAAAATAATTAACAGTGTTGAGTACAAGAACGGAAATGAGCAGATATTTCCATATAGTTGACTAGAAACCTGAGGTCTGTTATCTACTTGAAGCTTCCCTGGTAAGAATGATGATCCCTAGGGCCTCGGGATTAAACCTTTCCCAAAATTCATCCTCAGGGTGGGGTAAAGAAGGAGATGGGCAAGAGAAACTGGAGTATCTCCCTTGCATTTTCCCTAGAGAGGCCAACATTTCTCCTGTTTTTGTTCCTTCCTTCCTTATTCCCAGATACTTGACACTGAAAACTGTAGTCCCTGGGTTATGGCCATGTCCCTCTGTGGGGACATCCTCAGAGAATCAGGAAAACCCTGCTGGCTCATGTATCTACTTCCTGGGTTCTTGTCTCTGCTTTATATTCTCCTGGGGTGAATAACATAAGCACTTCAGTAGCTCAAAGTCTTTGGACTCATTCTCTACATTTTAATTAACTAACTAATTAATTAATTAAAATTCGGTTAGCCAGCATATAGTACATCATTAGTTTTAGATGGAGAGTTCAGTCATTCATCAGTTGCATATTTCACCTAGTAAAACAGGTCAGTAGAGGACATGACCTACCTTTACCTGACTTCTGACACTAGGTAAGAATTCATTCAGTATTCTTCTTTCTGTCTTGAAAGAAGGGCAGTGACTTTACCAGCCAAGGTTATAGACCGGCTGATACATATGTACCAAATGATACTATGGCCCTAATTACACAGCGTCAGGACTATGAAATACCCCACTTCGGTGGCACCTCTCAAAAATGGCCTGCAAATCTTCCCTCAGGTCCCTTTACTATTCCTCCTCCTAAGGGTGATTCAAGAACAAGGCTATTCCTTCCTCTCACTCCACCTCAGTGGAAGACATTCCCCCCAAAGGGAATCAGTTAAGAAGTCCTGCATATTTCAAAGTTCTCTTTTAATTAGAGTTCTTCAAAAAAGTTAATGTCTGGGAATAAACACTTGGGCTTGAAATGACAGTGTTCCTCCTGGCTGCGTAAACATACACATTTAGCCTTTGGATTGGAAATCCCAACTCTAAGAATCTACCCCAAATATATAATTGTAAAAATACAAAAACATACGAGCACAAAACTATTCTTTTATAGCATTTCTTTAATGGCAAAAGACGGGAAATAACACAAATGTCCATCAGTAAGTGACTGGTTGACTCTTGAGAGGGAGTTAATATGAAGAAATTGTTACAAAGGTATCAGAAGAGCTAAAGGACACATGGGATCATGGGAAACATATAGATAAGCAACAGCAGGCAACTACTACCATGTCCAGGGCTAAAGGGACAAAAAGAAAATATGGCTTTATCAACTAGAGCTTCCCAGTAGGGCTAACACCTTGTAGGTGATACAGGCAGATACAGCCTGAAGCAGAGGAAATGAGAACCTTCTCCTCTTCTGCCCGCCTCTCTCCAACAGTTGCCAATCCCTGGCTGAACCTGACTGAAGCCAGTTAGCAAGAAAGCCTGGGTGTGCAGGGGTCAGTCAGAGAAAGGCAGGAGGGCAGAGAATGCAACTCAGACACTTAAAGAAAGTTTCTATTGGCTGCTCTCCCCTCTTAGCCCCCACCTCTGAATATGGGTTACACTTTCCTTTTCTTTGTATATTTCATCATTTTTTATTGAAAAGTAGACAGTTTATAAAACATTGTATCATAATACTGTAAGACATTTTATAATATATTGTAGCAGTTCTGGGTCATGATTTTTCTCTCCTGGTAATTTGTTTTCGTTGCTTTGTTTAGTAACTTGCCTGGGCTAGGTTTATGAAATTAATCTCCCCGATGACTGGGTATGTCTTCTTCTCTTAAAAATTATTATAGTTGCTTTTATTTTTAAGCCTGACTTGCGAGAGGTCACCCCTCTTTCTGTGTAGCTTAATGGTCAACAGTGATTAGACAGGACAGTGATTGGAGGCTGCACTCCAACCTCTTGAGCCAGGAAAGTTTCTGTTCTCTGCTGATGGATCTCCATATGGGGCGGGCACCACATTCAACGTTCAAGCTGTTTTAAATTCTTCTCCCGGCTTTTCTCCTGGCCTCTTCTGCATCTCTTCTGTGCAGGTGTGGTCTCAGTGCTGGTCAGGAGTATGTGGAGGGCTTGGGCCCTCTCTGGTCCGAATGTGAATGCACGTGGTCTCAGCTAATATTACGCTTGTCCCAAGCACAACCTCAGGCTAGCAGAGGCACTGGCCTCGCCACTGGTCCGCTGCTGAGATTGTCATTTCCTCAGACAATTTTGCTGGGGCGTGGCCCATCTCTCCAAAACAAGTGTGCCAGTGAGTAAGCCAGAGCAGCAGAGCCACTGGCTGTCACAACTTGTCATAGCATCCATGTCAATCACACTGGGTGGAGGATAGGAGCAGTGCCAGTAATGAACACCATAGGCTCCCACTAGACTTAAAAACTCCGTAGGTTTTCAAACATAAATGCTTCTTAAAAAGGTACACCTTCTGTAGATGTCCAGAGCATGAGAATAGTCATTTTTGCCATTTTTGGTTCTGCTTTATAGTTGCTTTTTGAGGAAAAGATTTGCTAACCTCCTAACCTAGTTATACTCTGAAGTTCTGCTTCATTCATCCAGTGAATATGTATGTAACATTTTCTTGTGAAAGGAATTTTTCTCGGCACTGAGGATATCTCCATAAATAATACACATCTAGTTCCTGTTCTTATGGAGCTTATATTTTAGCAGGGGAGATAACAAGTGACTATATAATGTATTATTTAGTTACAAATGTAGTGAATGCTACAAAGGAAAAGCACTTACACCTTTTTTTTTTTTTTTTTTTTGGATCATGTCTCATCGAATTAGTCATAACTTCTATAAAAGCCTTCTTAGTAATGGCGATGATGTATATCATTTTCTTGGTCCTGATTTCAATAGATATGCCTTTAACATGTAACCACTAAGATTTTTTAGTTTTTAGTCTATTTTTTTAGTTAAAAAATAGATTTTTTTGAGAAATCATGCTGAAGAATTACATATTTATTTCTAGTTTTCTAACATGTTTTCCCCTTAAAAATATACACCAAAAGTTATCATATGCTTTTTTAGCATCTCTTGAAATTTTCATATACATGTCCATGTTAGATCTATTTGCATCATACTTTATGTTTCAAGATATCCTAATAGTAAAATACCTTGCATAACCAAGATAAAATATATGAGATGGAGGCTGGTAATCATTTTAACTTACCTGGACTTAAATTGCTGCTACTTTATTTAGTGCTTTATTGAAAGTGAGATTGGGTTATTATTTTGGTTCCACCATTTTTCAGTTTTTGATTATTTTATATTTTCTATGTTTTTCAGTTGTTAATATAAGATGTTTCTTGAAAGTGTGGAACGATTTAAACCAGAGGGAGAAAGACAAGCAGGGAGTTTTCACAGTGAAGGCAGGAATAGGACCTATACCCTGGACTCACAAAACCAAAGCATTTTATTAATATATCTTGAAAGGGCATTTTTTTCTTTAAAAACAAATAAATAGTTTCTATCTTCCACCCCACCCCCCAAAAAGAGAGGACTTTGAAGATTACCTAGTTGAGATTTTCAAGTCCTCTAGCCCATAAAAAACCCTGTGTTCTTAGAAGTTAATCTGGCTGGCTTTTGCTCAGTGACTTTGAATACAGAGTTCTAAGTCATAATAATGACAACTCCTTAGGAAGGAAGAAGTAGAGAAGTCCTACTGGGGAGAAAGTTGGGATTCCCACAGCACCAGTAAATATCTTTTTTGCAGCATTAACCACACTGAATTAAAAATATTTACATGTAGATAATTCCCACTAGCCCACAAAACCCTTAAGAGAAACGGTGATTTTTTTTTTTTTTTTAAACCAAGTCTCTGCACATCCTGGTGTATCTCCCAGTACATGTAATTCTTTATAAAATTTTATTATATGATGACATGAATGGGGCTGTAGAGGGCACATCTCAATCTAAAAGCCAATTCTCACTCTTCCAATGTCCCAATAGAAGACTTAAATAAGAGATTTTATAGGGGCATGGAGATGGTTTAAAGGGAAGGGTAAAAGGAGAAGGACATGCAAATGTCACGGACTTTCACCAATGATGAACAGCCATTAAAAGGTAATCAATGCTTCTGCTAAGATTTCTTACCAAGAAAAAAAGGCAGTCTGTCTTCATGCTGTCGACGTCCTTTAGCTCACAGAAATCTGTACAACCTATGTGTTCTCACGAGGGTTCACATCTGGCTCGGTGAGCTCAGGTGAGCCGGATCTCTGGATTTTCTGGATTTCCGTCTTCCTAGCTGCAACATATGAGGGTGAGTAGGTCTTTTCGAGAGCCTTTTTTATACCACACATCTTTTGACTGCAAGATGAATGAAAAAGAAGCAGGTGGTTTTCTGAAAGAATTTTTTTAAATTAAAAATCAGATCACATATTTTTATAGTAATAAAAGTGAGTTGGAGATTACTAAGCCACTGATCAGCTTCCTGCTTGTCCCCATGAGCCGGAAATTTTTACTAAAGGCAACAGAAACTCAATTCGGTCCCCAAATGTCAAGACTTTATATCTGTCAGGAGGAAAAACTATTGTTTGCTCTTTGTGCTGTCAGACAGTTATCAAGTCAGATAAGTTAAATAGGTTTGTCTTCCCAATATTTGAGGCATGGATCTCGCTTTCTTATTTCTGCTCTGGGAGGGTTTGATTTGGTGTTTACCAGAGTGGGGAAGCGAAAGGGAGAGAGAACGAGTTTGAGAAAGAGAGAGAACAAACAAGTAAATTGCAGCCACTTTTCTTCTACAGCCAGAGGCTGTGATGTCAAGAAGTAAATGATGGAAAATGTCAACTCTGCTATCTGTAACCTCGTGCTCGCAGTTTCCCTGAGGCCCTCATGCACTCTCACAGCTTCTTAAGCAAGAAGTAGACCAACAAAAAAATGTAAGGGCGTTTTGCACTGGTTACACCATGCACCCTTACACAGTAGTCTTGAACAGAAGACTTGACAGAAAATTCTGATACTTTGGGTTTGTTTTTTTGTTGTTGTTGTTTGTTTTTTGCCAAAGAACAGTGTCTCCTGAGCACCTGGGTGGCTCAGATGGTTAAGCATCCGCCCTGGGCTTGAGTCGTGATCCTGGAGTCCTAAGATTGAGTCCCACATGGGGCTCCCTGCTCAGTGGGGAGCCTGCTTCTCCCTCTGCCTTTCTCTCTTTCTCTTTCTGTCTCTCATGAATAAATAAATAAAATCTTAAAAAAAAAAAAAAAAAAAGAACAGTGTCTCCTTCAAAAATGCTGACCTTTGGAATCGTGTTTATTCTTCTTAGTAAATGTCTGTGGGAAGGAGGAAACTGGTGCCTTTGTTTACATACCTTCCCACCCAATAGTACTTGATAAGGGACAGTCTGCCCCATAAACGGTACTGTTAGAGGGTGCCATGGTGAGCAGGGAGGAGGGGAGAGTAAGAGGAGTCAGGGAAGAGAGGTGAAGTAGAGAGACCAGAACAGCCAGGAAGCACCCAAGAGCACCGGGTGGTAGGAGGACCTCCAGGAAGGGCAAGGGGAGGTGAGGGGTCCTCATGAAAAATCCTGCCTACTGTAGGGGGTTGGGGATTTGTACAAACTGTGCGTTCTCATGGGGATCCAGAGCTGACTGCTCTGCACATTTCATCGTGCAAATCGTGGGACGTTGACTAATGCCGGCAAAGTTCTTTAATTTCTTCCAAGGAATGGTGTATACAGGAATTTTTTTTATTACACAGATCAATCATTAGAAACAGCTTAGATGATATTATTCATGCAGTTAACCTGAAATAAGTATGGTAATAGTTGTAGGAAACAAGCAAGAATTACCCTCATAAACTTGGAGATTAAATTAAATCTTTTTGTTAAACTCATTTGTTGAAAGAATTATCGGTTCTCCCAGTAATAATGTGATTCTGTGAATTGAATTTTATGTTATTTAGGGACTTCAGAGTAAAATTATTCCAAGGCTTATTTCTCTTGGATGAGGGGCTGTGGAACCTCATTTAGGATGTAGAATGTTATAATTGCATAAATTACTCAGGGCTTATGATATGAGATTTTAAAGACAAACAAATAGATCTTCTGCTTTTAAAAATTCAGCGAGAATGTGGCTCCCTGACGAGATCACTTTCTTTTCACCCTCAAATCAGCTTTATTTCTTGGCTCTTCCTCCCTGTGCTACAAGTATTTCTAAGGGAGACTGTGTCATGGGCTTTCGGATTCTGCCAAGAAAAAGTGCTCCATTGCTCAGAGATACATTGATATTGTAAAGATAGTTCTTATAATGGAACATAGCTAAGGGAGAAGGACAATGCTGAGTTCTTACTAACAGTATCTCTATGAATCTTGACTCTGAACCTGGATTGATTTTCTAAACAGATAGAATAAGCAGTCAGTGGAGCGCCTGGGTGGCTCAGTGGGTTAAAGCCTCGGTCTTAGGCTCAGGTCATGATCCCAGGGTCCTGATATCGAGCCTCACATCGGGCTCTTTTCTCAGCAGGGAGCCTGCTTCCTCCTCTTTCTCTGCCTGCCTCTCTATCTACTTGTGATCGCTGTCTGCCAAATAAATAAATAAAATCTTAAAAAAAAAAAAAACTTAAAAAAAAAAAAAGGAATAAGCAGTCAAATCAATGTCTGAAACTCTTAAAAAAAAAAAAAAACTCTCATAAATAGAAATTGTCTTAATCTAGATATCCCCAATCTGTCAAGTCTAAGACAAAATCTTGTATGTCGATAGTTTATTTGGGGAAATTTCTATCCCAAGGATAGAGGATAGAAGTAAGGATTGGGACACCTGGGTGGTTCAGTTGGTTAAGCAGCTGCCTTCGGCTCAGGTCATGATCCCAGCGTCCTGGGATCGAGTCCCACATCGGGCTCCTTGCTCCGCGGGGAGCCTGCTTCTCCCTCTCCCTCTGACTCTGCCTTCCACTCTGTCTGCCTGTGCTTGCTCTCGCTCTCTCTGGCAAATAAATAAATAAAAT
This sequence comes from Mustela lutreola, assembly GCF_030435805.1. Classification (NCBI taxonomy): domain Eukaryota; kingdom Metazoa; phylum Chordata; class Mammalia; order Carnivora; family Mustelidae; genus Mustela; species Mustela lutreola. The sequence continues at coordinate 96,917,774 of NC_081298.1, read as the reverse complement.
TAAAAAAAAAAAAAAAAAAGTAAGGATAGAAGTATCCTTCTATTCCAAGGATAAAAGTAAAGGACAAGGAAGAAAGGAAAAATAATCCAACATAATCAAAAGAAAGGAAAAATAATCCAACATAATAAAAAAAAAATCCAAAAATAATCAAACTTTCACCACTACAGGCAGCTAGGGCTCTATCCACTTGGAAAATCTGAAGAAACATTTATAATTCACCTCAGAAAGAGGGAAATATTTATCAAACAACTTATATTGCCATTGGTCAATACCCAGTGAGGTAATAACTCATGCTCACTTCTAGGCTTGTCCATAGAAAGGGATCCCCGAGTAAGTGTCCACAAGCATCCAGGAAGTGGTGTTGAAATTTTCACTTTGTTCATGCAATGATCTCCTGACTTGAGTGAGCATTTTTATGACCGTTATTTTGAGCTCTCTATTAGGTAAATTGCTCATTTCCATTTCATTAAAGTCTGCTTCCAGAGTTTTACCTTGTTCTTTTGTTCAGAACACATTCCTGTGCTTTGTCCTTGGCTCTCTGTGGTTTCTGTGCATTAGATAGAAGAGCCCCTTTCCCAATCTTGACAGTGTGATCTCACTTGGGATGTGAACGTTGTTGATCAGGCTGGCTTGAGCTCCTAGTTGTCTCTCAAACCTCTGTGTTTGTCCAAGTCTCTTTGTTTGCTCTCGGTGGCTCCCAGTAATGTGCCAAGACCCATCAGTGTCCCAAAGCAGAAGACTGCAGGCAGTACCTAGGAGATTAGAAGCTGGAGTCTCGGGAGGCCACTGGGTTAGTATGTAGTTAACCTCCTAGGGAGAAACTGGGAGGTGGGCATCTTTGCTTGCTACCTCTGTGCTGGGGCCAGGTATGTAGCTGCAATGGGGGTACTCCTGCACCTGCTAAGAACTGCATCTTTGTTTGCTACAGTACTCTGGTGATTACGAATGCAAGCCTTTTGGCTCTTACAGGCAGGTGACCTGCAGGCCCATCCCTTAGTTGGCAACTGCAAAAGCTGGGGTACCAGATATGTGTACAACCACCTCCCAGGGAGATACTGGACTTGATTTTATTATTGGAAGACACTGGAGGGAGAAGGCAGGAGAGGTGTTTACCAGCTTCTTTAGTCTCTGGAGAAGATTGCAGCCAGCACCCAGATGCATGCTGAATTAGAAGTCTGGCCCTCAGGCAGCAGCTTTTCTTTTTTTTTTTTTTTAAGTTGAGATATAATTGACATAAAACATTATATTAGTTTTAGGCATACAACATAGTAATTTAATATTGTTTATATTGCCAAATGATCACCACAATAAGTTTAGCTAACATCTATCACCACACATAGTTACAACTTTCTTTCTTGGATGAGAATTTTAAGATCTACTCTCTTTAGCAACTTTCAAATATACAGTACAGTATTACTAACTATAGTCATCATATTGTATGTACAATCTGGTCTCTGTATCTAGGAGTTTGGTTTTTTCTCTCCTTCTTTTTCTTCTTCTTCTTCTTTTTTTTTTTTTTTTAGATTCCACATACAAGTGAAACAAGTGTGTCTTTGACTTAATTCACTAAGCATAATGCCATCAAGTTCCATCAAGGTTGTTGCAAATGGCAAGATTTTCTTCTTCTTTATGACTGAGTAATGATATGTAGATTGTATTACATATAGATGTAGGTAGATTATATATATATATATATATATATATATCTCAAATTTTCTTTATTCATTCATCCATAGATGGACACTTAGGTTGCTTCCATGTCTTGGCTATTGTACATAAAGAGCAGCTTTTAAAGATTGCAGTTAAATCTCTTTCAGGGAAAGACTAGGAGATGGACGATTTTGCCTGTTCCCTTCGTGCTGACCCTTGTAGGCACTGTCGCGATGTTTGTGTACCATTAAGAATTGCTTTTTTTGTTTACTGTGGGTCTTGTGGACACAAGCTCCATTGGCTACGTGTTTTGGGATCCCATTCCTCCAGTGAAAGTCTAAAAGTTGAGGCACTTGGTATGGGATGTAAACCTTTTGCCTCTCAGGGAACAGCTAGGAGTTGGGGGTTATCTCCTGATTGTGTGGCATGTTGCTGGGGTGGGGTTGATGGCAAGTATGTGTCTCAGCCTTTTTTGCACATTTCAGTGTGGGCATTTTCTTATTCATCTGATGTGTAGGAGTCACTTGGCTATTATCTACATCTCTTTCAGAAGAAATTTCTCCTTGTGTGGCTGTACATTTGGTGCACTGCCAGAGGAGGAGAACTCAGGAGGTTTCTGTGTACCTTCTTGGTCAACTCTGCCTACTTTGCTCTTAAAATTGAAAGGATAGCCAGTGATTGTCAAATTTTTTAGAAAATCCTTAAATGATCCTGTAAGGACCTATTTAGAAACTGTCCCTGCTCCCCTTCCCCCAGGGGATTTAATGGAGACAAGTCCTAGAAACCAGCTTCAGGTAACAAAGCCCAGATACAAAGGTGGGTCAGGCCAGGTGGAGACATCGGATCAGTGGGGGGTTGCCTACTGTCTCCCTGGTTACCAAGGAGTATGGGCCCCGCCCTTTGGGAGCCTTTTGGGCACCCAAATCAAGGTGTAATAGGCTGGTTCAAATGTCTACCATAGGGTAAATTGTAACTCGGTCACCTAGCATCACTGTGGAGTTTCCTGTGTGTGTTACAATCTCATTGGCCACCTGTGCGTGGCCAGGCCCGACTGCATGGCCTTTGCCTTTAAAAGCTAGCCTGTGAAACAGAGAAGGGTCGCCCTCTCTTGTAAAAGGTGCGGCCCTGAATGTTCCGTTAGATTCTTAATGCTTGGATTGAAATAAAGCTTTGCTTGACCTTCGCTTTGTATCAGTCTCGCTCCTTTAATCACGGACCCATTATTGGTACATAACAGATCCATATTTTCTTTTTCTCTTTTTATTTAAAAATGCTATGATGAAAGCAACATTTTTGGCTATAAGTCATCTCTTGTCCTATCAAGTCTGCCTCAAAACAGGCCCCTTTGAGTGAGTTTATTGTTGCTCTGGTATAAGGCCCTGGACTTTAGCACCTTACAAATATTTGTATTCCTACTACAAGCCAGTCCTCCTCTCTCTGTCTTCCTCAAATCTCCCAAGTGACAGGTCTTTTCATTTTGACGATCACAGAGCCTTGGAACATCTTCTTGGTTTATGACATACCCAAGTCTTGCTGTATGTTGCTTGACTTCAGCTTAGTTGTTTCACTGGGTATTTTATTAGGTTGATATTTTTTATTTCTCTCACATTGTATTCCACTGTGTCATCTTATATGTGACATCTTACTGTGCCAATTCTTGTTGAATTGAAACTATTTTATCAGATGAAAATAATAAGTGTTTTCAAGTTTAAAATAAGTCAAATCTCTAACCCATTTTTATAGTTGGCTGTATTTGTTCATTTTATTTGATAGGTACTATAGTCAGCCATGATGTCTTATCAACTACCACCTTCTATTAAGGTCAGGAACACTTGAAAATTTCATGTCACTAGTTTACTTTTGGATACAATATAGTAACTGAGAGAGGGGGATTCTTTGATAAATAAAATGTTTATATAATTTTTTAAAACTCAGTGAAACATATAAATCTGTACCTATTCTAGGCTTTAAGAAAAAAAGAAACCTTCTACAAACTTCTGAATAGTCTTATTTATTTTCTATTATGAATGGGTAGAATGTTCATCTAAACAGAGCTCTTTTTCATATACATTTAAATGTAGTTTAAAGTTTCAGCTTTCTTGCTAATTTCTTGCTAATTTAATTTAAAGAGATGCAGTGGGAGTGGGTGCAGGGCACCACCCCAGGAGGGATTTTCTTGTGCCCAGGTATAAGGAAGAAGCCTCATATACCAAAAGCGTGTTTCCATCAGAGTAATGAACCAAATAATTACTCTTGTGTGAGTCTCAAAATATAAATCTTTCTTTATGATGAAAGGGCAGGTAGTAGTGAATTGTTGGTACAGAAAAGAGATGAAGAAAAAGACAGCAGCTTAAATGTTATGCACATTTATGCAAATCTAACTTCTAAAACGAAAGCGTTTTCACTTTGAAAGTGACTGAAATGAATGGGTGAGAGGCAGGGAGGCTGCTTAACTCTTTGCCTGTAGAAGCCTTTTGAAAGACCGCCTATGGCAGAAAGAGCTGAACCATCCTTTACAAATGCCACGCTATTGTGAGTTCAGGCTGGCATACTAGATAGTCAGAGTAAAAGGCAGATGTGTTCTGTGAAGACCTAAGTGGAATAAAATGCCAGGCTCAGAAGAGAAATCTCACGTGGGTGGGAGTGGGTGAAAAATACTCAGGGAATACAACTGGAATGGGCTGTAGGAACCTTTAGCAACCTTGACAACACTCAGAACTCTTATAATGTAGAATGCCTTTAGGATCCTAGATGAATTTGAAATGACAAAGCTCAATTATAGCAACTTAGTAAATATATTGTGATGGCAAGGCCAAGAGACTCCAGAGGAACAGGTAATGAAAGATCTTAAGCTCATCTCAATGTATTTCATTTTGACCTGGGTTTACATAGACACAAAATCTCAAAGACACACTTCAGCTTTTCCAGAGCCAAGATGATCTTCCGCAGATCCCAATGTATTTAACTTTTCTGTAACTTGTTTCTGTAAAACAAAATGTGATATGAGTTTTTGTAAGAGCAAAAATCAAAACAAAACGCAAAAACACAAGTAAGAGAGATGTGGTAATTAACAAGGGCGTTCTAAAACAATTACCTAGAAAAATTGTAAAATACAAAAGGAAAATCTACACGCAGGTAAGCATTCCAATTATTTTGCCTGAAGATGGTGTTAAAATCTTTGAATAGTTTCAATGGAGGATGGGTAGGTGGGATTTTAATATATTTCTGTTCAATTATATATAGTTTACTACATTTTATTCTAATAATAACCCTCTACAATTACACCATATATTAACTGTAACATTTGGAAAACTCAAAGCAGAGCAGATAGCCAACAAAAAGTAACTTGAATCAAGACAAAGAAAGATTTTAAGCAAGAAAAAAGATAGGTAGTTTGCTAGGTAGATCTTGTAAGATATACATACTCGAGAGAAAGAGTCATGACCCAAATGAGAAGAACCAAAGAGTATGTCTTAGCCTAGTAAAAACAGAAAGAGCCTATATTTCAGATGAAAGACAGAAACAGACATAGAGACAGAGAGAAGAAAGATTCCTGACAGATGGAAGCTCTTTACCTGTCTAGTACAGTAAAATTGTGCTCTGAAACGTGACAATCAGTAGCTTCTAACAAACTCATACTTGAGGCCTTAATGATACTCCTATGTAAAGCTTAAAAGGTCACACAGCCTCTCCCTGGTCAGAAGTTTCTTTGATCTATTCTAAAGCAATTTCCCCTGCCTGCAGAGACACTGCTTAGTCAGTGATGGACAATCCTTATGCATAGATCTTTTTTTTTTTTAATTTTAATTTTTAGTTAATTATTTTTTAAAATTTAAATTCAATTATCTAACACATAGTGCATCATTAGTTGCAGATATAGAGTTCAATAATTCATCAGTTACCTATAACACCCAGTGCTCGAAGATCTTAATAATAACAGGTAACAGAGCCTCACCTACTGATGGATATCATCCTTTCTTAGGCTCTAAAAAGTGTTCAGCTTTTGCTTTGTATGAAAATATGGAAATGTGGCTATCCTTACAATAATAAGTGTTTACCTTACTAATATCTAACTCAGCCCTGATATACTCAGTCCATACCTTTCTGTGTACTTAATAACATTTTGTTTCAATAACAAATCAGTGTATTCTTTTTGAAACATTCAACATGTGAGTTAAATTCAATGCATAGGGGCCTAACAATGTACATAATTCTACTGAAGTGAAGACACAGTGAACAACTATGTTCAAGTTCATGCATATACACGCAATGAAAACCATGTCACAATACCAATAGCAATTGCATGGTTCTACTTACTATAAAATTTAGTCTAATTTCATATATATTATTATGTGAATAAAAACTTTAGAATCATTGAGGTATGGCAATATGATATATAAGATACAGTTCCACATTTCATTTCATTATAACTTTTTGTGTCCTTAGATAGCTGTAAGGAATTTGGGAAATTTATTTCACTAGGCCAAAAGTTCTATTTGCTCAGAAGCTTGCTTAGCACAATGTGCAAAGTTACTGCAGTTTGAATGAAAAACCAGTAGAAGCAGAATTCTCTACAGTTAAGGTCACAGTCAGCAGCATAAATAGAAAGAGCATATGCTAATTTAAGCCAAGGGTTGTGAAATCTATTTAGGGGAACTTCCATAGATGTGTTTTATGCCACAAAATGGCAGAGAATACCTGGCTGGATGTGGAGACATAAAGATATACCATGTGCACATGAAGTGAACTGTTAGCCATACAGCATGAATGTGTCCATACAAAATGGAAGTGTCATGCTTTGAAGCTGCTAATTTCTATGGAATGAGGAAAACAAAACATAACCATACAATACCAACACTATTAATTAAACCAAAACAATGTCTTAGTTATCTCTCACATAAACCTTTTAATAATTGTTTAATGAAAATTATCACCTCTTGTAAAGATGAGTAATAATAACATTGAACCAGTATCAGAGCTATACAAAAATATTATAAAATAGTAGGAGAGGAATGAAAGAATGATAAAGAACACACATGAGAAAAGTATCTCCATGCTGATTATCCCATGATGATGAAATAATCAAAGTAAAAATATTAAGAAAATATTATCTTTCTAAAACAAGAGCTAAAGGAAGAAATAAAAGAGCTTGGGAAAGAAATAAGGAGACAATCAAACAAGTCTAAAAATAAGGGCAGAGCTCAGATGGAAAAGTAGAAGAGAAAAAAATCAAAGTGAAAGCTAAATGGGAAGCAGCACAAAAAATAAAGCTGAAAGCAATGTTATAGGTTGAATTGTGTCTCCCCAAAATTCGTATGTTGAATTCCTAAACCCCTATACCTCAGGACGAAACTTAATTTGGCAGTGTGTTTTTGCCATCCAATAAAACTAAATATTAATAACAAAGCAAGAAACAAAAGAAAACAACAATATGCAATTTGGAAACTGGAAAAAGAAACTAAACTCTTAAGTCAAACAGTAAATCAAAAGTAGGAATGAAGAATAAATGTGAATTAACAACGATAAAATACTACATATCAAAACCCGACTATAGCCACGGCTGTTCTCAGAGCAAATTTTATAGACTTCAATCTCACATTATTAATCAAGAGAGTATAAAAATAAATGGGAAGGCATCCAAATGAAGAAATTAGAAAAATAAAGCTAAAACAATTAATGGTGATAGTGCAGAATTACAGATTCAATGAATTTAATAAGAGAAGGAGGAAGCAGGTACATTCAAAATAAAATTTAAAGGAAGAATAACAGCTGTAGAGAAAACACAAGACTACAAATGCAACATTATTCAAATAAGCCTAAACTTGCAGGTATTTCTGAGGAAAAAAAACCATAAATGATAAACACTGACTCCAAAGAAGTTATAAAATTAAACAGATCGGTTAATATGGAAGATACTAAAATGTGATTAAAAAATAGCACAAAAAGATAAATATATATCTCAATAAAGAGTTTAAATGTAAAAAAAAAAAATTGGAAAATAGAATCCAGCAGCACATTTAAAACATAAACTGTGGCTCAGTGGGACTCATACAAAGAGTCAAGGGGTGTTTCATTTTGGGAAAATAAATGAATACTTTGAATTAATTGATCAGAGGATAAAAGTCAAATAATTAGCTTTACAGCTGTTTATCTTGAGCTGCTGTAACAAAATACCATAAGCTGAGTGGCTTAAACAACAGAGCTTTATTTTCTCATAGTTCTGGAAGCTAGAAGTCCAAAATCAATGTGCCAGCATAGTTGCTTTTGGGTGTGGGTTCTTTTCTTAGATGGTAGACAGCCACCTTCTCCCTGTGTCCTCACATGGCAGGGAGGCCTCAGAGGGAAGAGAGAGCAAGCTCTCTGGTGTCTTTTCGTAGAAGGGCACTTCTAATCCACCCTCATGACCTCATCTAAACCTAATTATCTCCCAGAGACCCAAATACCATCACATTAGGGGTTAACATATTTCAACATAGGAAATTTGGGGGAGACATAATTCAGTCTATAGCAATGTTGAAATGTATTTTGTGAAATTCAACATATGCTCTTCAATAAATAGAAATAAGTAATTATTTCCTTAAGATAATCAAGTGTATTTATCTCAACACGTTGGCATTATGTGTAATGGAGAAACAATGAGACTTCCTACTGTAGATAATAATAGAAAAACTTTTTTTAAGATTTAATTAATTTGGGGCACCTGGGTGGCTCAGTGGGTTAAGCCACTGCCTTTGGCTCAGGTCATGATCTCAGGGTGCTGGGATCGAGTCCCCCATTGGGCTCTCTGCTCAGCGGGGAGCCTGCTTCCCTCTGTCTCTCTGCCTGCCTCTCCATCTACTTGTGATTTCTCTCTGTCAAATAAATAAATAAATAAAATCTTAAAAAAAAAAAGATTTAATTAATTTATTTATTTATAGTGAGAGTGGGGGGAGGGGTAGAGGGAGAGAGAGAATCTCAAGCACACTCCCCACTCAGCACGGAGCCCAATGCTGGGCTCAATCCCACAACCCCAGGAGCATGACCTGAACCGAAACCAAAGTCAGACACTTAAACAACTGAGCCACCCAAGTGCCCCTCCTTTGGCTTCTTTTTAATAAATCATAGATTATTTCTCATTTCATGATTTTTCTCTATTATTTCATGTAATTCTGGAGATACTACTCTAAGCAATTAGAAAGTACAAATAAGTATAAAAGCTAGCAAGGAAGAGATAAAATAATCATTATTTATAGCTAATTACAGATCATCTGAAAAACAATGTAGATGTTAACGTGGTGGGGCACAAACTTAATATTCCATAGTCAATAGTCTTTCCATAGTCAAATAACAACTAGCTGAAAAACACAGTGGCTCTTTTTCACTTTCCTTCTAACTGGAATACCCAACAGAGATACCTTAAAACCATGTATTGAACATGGCAGAACTCTGTCACCCTAGGTCCTTAAGAAGATAGAGTCCCCTCTCCTTATCCCCACTGACCTGAAATATCCTCATTAATCAGAAAAAGAAGAAATAACTTTCTACAGTATTTGAGCGGAAAACAACCAGCTGGCCTCTGTCCCTGCCAGGATGGATGTTTTGTTATTGAGTGTACTGGATAAGCACTGAGAGACCTAGGAAAAGAGGCTGACTGAATCCTCAAAACAGTGATTTCCCCCACATGATTACTGCTAATCTCTAGCACAGTGGGACCTTCTGTTGTACCTTCACATGGGATCCAATGAGGGCCAGTTCTGAGAGTTTCATTCATATAACTCATCCCCAGATCTCTCTCTTTTCCACTGATCTTTTCCCTTTACTGTCTCTGAAAATCTAGCCAAGCCATAAGTTACTTTCCATGAATCACTACCGGTGCATACTTCAGGCCATCTTTCTTTTTTTTTTTTTTTTTTGCATGGATTTAATTCTACCTCCTGGAAAGATTACTCTAAGACAATATTCTTATAAATTTGTATCACCACAGCACTGTCATTCAGAGCATTGTAAGCCAGCCTTAAAGTGTTTTCTTCTCTCTTGAGTGATCATAAGAAATTCTCTGGAACACCCTTGGTTTGGGTTGAGCAAAAGATAGCAGTGAGGTTGTAAGCCACCTGTTTATGTAACTTATTTGAGCCTTCGGGATTTGCTTGAATCTGTTTCTTTATATAACTCCTCTCCCTGTTCATGGAGTTTTGTTGGACATGAACAATTTTTTGACTTGATGAATCGTGTAAAACACTGTAAATTGTGGGCATCTCAGATTGCATGATCACCAAATATTTTGTGTTTCAGCTTTTAGTCTACCAGGGCTCAGTAGCAAGCCAACAGTTAATCCTCAAAAGGAATTTGGTTACTTGCCTAAGAAGGATCTGATAATCCATCAGGACACTTGACTTTCATTCTTCTATTTTGACTTGCCACGGGCTCCATTTAACATACTGATATTCCACAGATTATCTGCTGGGTCCTTCACACAAAGTATCCATCTGAACCAGAGACCCACTTCTTCCTTTGAGTCTTGGTAAATAGATTAGAACAATACACAAAACTACACTTTCAACTTCAAAACCCAGATACCCAGTACCAATATGCCTTATATTTGGGATTTGAAGAGGGTGAGGATAAAGAGCACAGCAAGCTATATTTCAGTTTGGAAAGGATATCCTATAATGTTCCACACGACTGATTCCTACGAACCTCACTGTAGTGGCTCAAGTCTATTTTTATGGAAAATATCTTCCGTCTTCTGGCACACAGATATCTTATAACATTACCTAGAATGCCATTATATCTTGCTATATTTCCTACAAACTTGACACCATCAATGGAGGGACCAGCTGATGTTCTGTGATGATGCTGAGATAACAAGGTACCTGGGACTAAATAGTAGCATAGATCTGAAGAATTGGTGTAGCTCTCAAGCTATACAGTGAGTGTACTTCTGTCTCTTCCAAGTTATAGCTATGTGCTTCTGCTACAGGCTGCTAGACAATACCTCTAGAGTTTTTGATTTAGGAGGTCCAGATTAAATAGGGATATGATAGGAATCAGCACCCTTAAATCTTTCAGACCATTGACAATATCACTAATTCCTTCGTTCTCCCAGGGGTATTCTTTACTTTTGTTTTATAATTTTGTCATGCATCAGAATACTAATAAGGCACGTCTGCCAACTACTGAGTAAACATACAGGTCTGAGAATTAGTGAGGAACTATGTTTCACTATTATCATGGCTCAAGTCAGACCACTGTTGGCAGATATAGAAGGTTTATTATTACTATTATTATTATACAGATTAATCAGTACCTCACTCCATTTTCCATGTAGGTTAGTGGTAAGATCTCATGATTAATTAAGCATTACCAGAGATTTGTGTGGATTGTGTTATTTGGTTATCAACCCAGGACTGGGATCTATTATGATAACCATTTCCGTCTTGTCTTGGTTGGGTAAGTACAGCTAGTTGGCCTGTTTCTACTCTAGGATCCCATCATCCTCACTGAAATTATGAAGTCTGTTTCAATGATGGTATCTCCTACCCACGTACTTGTTCAACAGGAAACAGCCACTGAAGTTTTTCTTTTTTAAAATTTTGCTTTTTTTTTTTTTTTATACTGATGATCCCTTTATCAGTGTATTTACCTATGAATTTGTGAAGTGAGTATATTCTGGGACCACTCAAAAGTGGGGCGGGTTGTCCTGGTAAGGGAATGTGTCTCACTTAACCTACATTCCTATCTTTATAAGTTATTAGGTTTCTTTCTGTACATCTCAATTTGACTGCTTTTAGAATCAGGTGGAGAGTTCTTGAAAATCCTGTTGCTCAGTCTGAACTTTTCCAAGACTCTGTACCAGGACCCAGGCATACATATTTTTCAAAATTCATTGGCTAATTCCACATTGCAATTACAAAATGAATTTATATAATCCCAACTTACTAAATGTAAGCCATTATTGAGTCTAACTTTCAGCACTCAAATGAGCAAATAATTTAAAGCAGTTCCACTTGCTCAAGCTAGCATGCTAAATCCAGATTATGTGATAAGTGCACCCGTACTGATAAAATTAACCCAATCTGAAATTAAATGTCTTTCTCACCAGTCCTAATACCCTTAAAATTCATTCCTATATATATTCCCTTATGTTTTTCTTTGAGTAAAATTTGAATTGAAGTATAACATACATAGACAGTAGAATGAAAAATTTATAAGTGGATAGCTCCATGAATTTTACAAAGTGAACATACACTTGTAATGATTACATTAACTAGAATATTAATACCACATCAGAAACTCCTACATGGCCCCTCATACTCATTATACCTTCTGCAAAGTTAACTATTTTTAAACTTTCATCACTATAGAGTATTTTCCCTGTTTTTAAACTTTAAATAAAAGGAATTATATAGTGTATAATCTTTAATACTGCTTTCTTTTGCTTAAGAGTGTGTCTGTCAGATTCATCCTTGTTATATATAGCAATTGTCATTTTTCATTGTTGTGTAGCATTTCATTTAGGAAATTTACCATATTTTATTTACCAATTTTATTTTTTATGTTATTTGGGCTATTTCTAGCTTTCAGATACTCAAATGTTGCTATTGTGAATGCTCTTGACTGTGTTTTTTGTTACACATATGTATGTATGCACATCTGTTTAATTCAGTCTTTTTATTAATTTTAGTTATTGCAATGGATGCATCAGGGGATCTCATTGTGACTTTAATTTGTACTTATCTGGTGATGTTAAGCACCTTTCATTTTCTTATTTCTTTTTTTTTTTTACATTTTCTTTAATTACTTTAATATAAAAGACAGCAGTGTTTCATATTTCACATGATATAAAAAAAGTTTTAAAACCCTCTAATAAGTTTTTAATGAAAATAAATTTATTGAAGGGTAGCAATGACTACAAAATTAATACTACCAAATCATGACTCAAGCCTTTGCCTTAACTGTAATATTTGGAGGGTAGGTAGAGAAAATACCAAACAAGAATATGGACGTTTGAAAACCCTTTTTTATCCAGCCTGTGACTTCGCTAAAGCTGGTGCATATCGGAAGACATACTCAACATTGTTGTAAACGAGTGCGGCCAAAGTAAAAAAATCTACAACAGTTCTCCCCTGATTTTGTAACATTGTGAACCATTCTGTTTAAAAAATTAAAACAAAGAATGGCCCAATGAGTATTTTAAGGAAAAGATACCGCTAAAAAAAAAAAAAAGAACATTAACAGAAAATGAGTGATAGTGACTAGAATAAGAAAATTAGCATCATCAAGAAAGATACATAATTATTCAATATACATTTGTTTGGTTAGATCAACGCTACTTACTCAAGTAAGTTGACTGCATTGTGATGCTCTTTTTCTATTGAATTGCCTTTCTTTTTTCTTTTTTATAGTTAGGAGGCGGGTCCCCTTAAGGAAGGACCTGGACACACAACTGAAACTTTATACTATTAATCTTTCTCTCAGCCTTCCCCAAAGGGACTATGACATTTACCAGGGTAACTGAACATTGGGGGAAAGGAAATAACTAGAATTTTCAAAGACTATTGTACACTGGCTCTGAAATCACATTAATTCTATGAGACCTGAAACATGACTGTGGCCCTGAAGTCAGAGTAGGGCCTTATGGAGGTCAGGTGAAATCAATGGGTTTCTGGCTCAGGTCTGTTTCACAGTAGATCCAGTGGGTCCTGTGAGCCCATCCTGTGATATTTCCCTAGTTCTAGAATTAGGATAGACATACTAAACAGCTGCCATACATAATTAGGATAGACGTACTAAACAGCTGACAGAATTCCCACATTGGTTCCCTGACCTATGGGGTAAGAGCTAATATGGTAGGAAAGCTCAAATGGAAACCATTTGAACTGCCTCTCCCTGGTAAAATAGAAAATCAAAGCAACACTATATCCCTGGAGGAACTGCAGAGATTAGTGCCACCATTAAGGACCCGGAAGACACGGGTGCTGATTACCACAACATCCACGTTCTACTCTTGTATTTGGCCTGTGCAGAAGACAGACAGACCCTGGAGAATGACAGTGGATTACCATAAGCTAAACCAGGTGGGACTCCGATTGTAGCTGTAGATCTGGCAAATGCCCTTGTCTCCCCACCTGTCCATAAGCCCCATCAGAATTAGTTTGCTTTTAGCTGCCAAGGCCAGCAATATACCTTTACTGTCCCACCTCAGGGATGTATCAACTCTTTAGCCCTATATCATAATTTAGTTCAGAGGAATCTTGATTGCCTTTCCCTTCCACAAGATACCACACTAATTCATTATACTGATACTATCATGAGGATTGGATCTAATGTGCAAGAAGTAGCAATTAATTTAGACTTATTGGTAAGACATTTGTGTGACAGAGAGTGGAAAATAAATCCAACTGAAATTTAGGGACCTTCTATCACAGTGAAATCTCTAGGGGTCAGTGGTATGGAGCATGGTGAGATGCCCTTTTGAAGGGGAAAGATAAGTTGTTGTTGCACTCGGCCTCCCCTACAACCAAGAAAGAAACATAGTGCCTAGTTTGTCTCTTTGGATTTTGGAAACAACACATTCCTCATTTGGGTGTGTTATTATGACCCATTTACTGAGTGACCCCAAAAGCTTCAAGTTTTGAGTGAGGCTCAGAACAAAAGAAGACTCTGCAATAGGTCCTGACTGCTGTGCAAGCTGCTCTGCCATTTGGGTCAGATGATCCTGCAGACCCAATGGTGCTTACAGTGTCATTGGCATATAGGGATGTTGTTTGGAGACTCTGGAAGGTCCCTAGATGTGGGCCATTGGGATTTTGGAGCAAAGACCTGCCATCAGCCACAGATAACTACTCTTCTTTTGAGAAAGAGCTTCTGGCCTGCTACTAGGTCTTAGTAGAGACTGAACACTTGACCATGGGCTACCAAGTTTCAATGTGACCTGAGCTGCCCTGGGTATCATATGAGCCATCAAGCCATTTAGTTGGATGTGAACAGCTGTACTCCCTCATCAAACTGAAATGGTAAATATGTGATCAGGCTTGAGCAGTTGCTGAAGGCACTAGTAAATTACATGAAGTGGCCCAAGTACCAATGGTTCCCATTCCTGCTACACTGTTTTCTCTCTTCTAGCCTGCACCAATGTGTCATGGTGAGTTCCCTATTATCAGTTGACAGAGGAAGAGAAGACTCAGCATTGGCATACAGAAGGTTCTGTCTGCACTATATGCAGGTACCACCTGCAGTATATGCACCTGCAGTATAGCCCTTCTCTGGGACATTCCTGAAGGACAGTGGTGAAGGGAAATCCTTCCAGTGGGCAGGACTTCAGTCAATGCACCTGGTTGTGTCCTTTTTCAGAAGGAAAAAGGTGCAATTATATATTGATGCATGGATTTCGGCCAGTAGTTTGACTGGATGGTCAAGGACTTTGGAAGGAACATCACTGGAAAACTGGTGACAAGGAAATTTGAAGAAATATGTGGATAGACCTCATTTAGTGGGTAAAAACATAAAAGATATTTGTGTCCTGTGTGAATGCTTACTGCAGGGTGATCACAGCAGAGAAGGATTTTAATAATGAAGTGGTTAAAATGACCCACTGGGTGCATACCCGTCAACCTCTTTCTCCAGTCACCCTTGTCATTGCCCAATGGGTTCATGAACAAAGTGACCTGGTGGCAGTACAGGAGGGTGTGCACAGGTTCAGAAATATGTATTTCTACTCACCAAGGCTGGTCAGGCTATGGTCACCTAGAGTGCCCAATCTAAACAGCAGCAGAGCCCACCACTGAACCCTGGATATAGCACCATTTCCCATAGTGATCAGCCAGCTACCTACTGGCATCTGGATTATATTAGAGTGCTCTCAACATGAAATAACTGTTTTTTCCTTATTAGAATAGACACTTAACTCTGGATATAGATTTGCTTTCCCTTCACCAAATTCTTCTGCCAAAACGACCACCATGGACTTATAGAATGCCTTACTCACCACCATGGTATTCCACACAGCATTGCTTTGGGTCAAAGAACTCACTTCACAGCAAAAGAAGTGTGGCAGCAGGACCATGTTCTCTACTATCCTGAAGCAATTGGCCTGATAGAATGTCCTTTGAAGACTCAATTATAGCACCAGTTAAGTGCAAGCCTGGGCAAGGTTCTCCAGAAGGCTACATATGCTCTGAATCAGTGTTCAATATATGGTGCTGTTTCTCCAACAGCCAGGATTTATGAGTTCAGGAGTCCAGAAGTTGAAAGGAGAGAGGCACCACTTATTATTATCCTTAGTGACTGACTAGCAATTTTTTTTTTTTTTTTTTTTTTTTTGCATCTTATTCCCAGAACATTATGCACTTCTGGCCTAGAGGTCTTAGTTCCAGAAGAAGGAATATTTCCACGAGGTAACACAACCATAAGTCTATTGGACTAGAAGTTAAGATGGCCACATAGTAAATTTGGACTCCTCATGCCTCTGAATAAACAGGCAAATAAGGGAATTACAGTGTTGGCTAGATGACCGATTCTGACTACCAAGGGGGAAATTGGACTACTACTACAAAATGGAGGTAAGGAGGGATATATCTGAAATACAGAAGATTCCTTAGGGTGTCTTTTAGTATTACCATGACCAGTGGTTAAAGTCAATAGAGAACTATAATCCAATCTATGGAGTATTAGTAATAACCCAAACTCTCAGGAAAGAAGGTTCAGATCAACCCACAAGGTAAAGAACCACAACCAGCTGAGATGCTTGCTGAAAGCAAAGGGAATACAGAATGGGTAGTAGAAGGTAGTTATAAATACCACCTACAACCTAGCATCAGCATCAGTTTTTAAAACTGAAAATGTGACGAGATTCTTCCATAATCCAAAAGGCACCTTTTTCTGATGGAAGCACAATCTCACAGACAATAATGAAAACGAGCTAATGATGCAAATAATTTATTTACCAAAAATTTATATTTTTCCAAGATTATTCATGTAAAAGGAGAAGTCAAGGTGAACTAAAAGACAAAAATAATGAATAAATCTGTTCTCCAAGCAGTTTTAAGGTGAAGAAAAAGGCAATGGTTTGGCTTAAGCTATTACACAAAATCATATAGACAAAATCAAATTTGTTGGATTCCCGGTGGAAGAAAGGAAGATTCTTTTTTTTCCTTTTTGTTTTTAAGGGCGGGTGGGGGGAGATGAGTTGGCATAAGAACACTTCTGCTACTTGAAACAAGTCACAAATTAGATGGGTGGGAGGACTCCTTTTCCCATTAAAGTAGCTAAGAGGAGCTGTGTCTCTCCTTTCCCTTCTCCCTGGTTGTGGGGATGGTCTAGGTTGTGCCAAGTGGCTGCCCCCATCTGGGACCTGAACCTTGAGCTGGTGACCCAAAGTGCTTGAAAACACTGGAGATTTTTCATATTGGTGGCAGCAGAGTGGAGTGGTTTCCCATGCAGACTACGTCTGGGGCCTGACCTTAGCTGTGCTGTCAGCCGCCTGACCCCTCCACTCCCACACATTTGTCATGTCTGGAACTTCAGGCTTCCTGTCGATTTTGTGAGGTCCCAGAAATTCTTCCAATAAATTTTTGTGTGTGTTTAAAAAACGAAAAGTCAAACACTATTGATTATCTCGAACAACTGGACAGTATTTATTCTAGAATAAGAGATAAATAGATCTGTTCTTACTTGATTTTAAATGCCAAATTGCCACAGTGATTAGAAGAGTTGAACGGAGGAGCAAAGCAGGATTCTAAAAGTTCTAATTCTCTTAATAAATGAGGACACATTTTCAGCCACTTTGTTGCATGCCCAGCAGTTCATAAGAAGCTATGTATTTGGGGAGATGTAGTAGAAAAGTCAGGGTTAGCGGAAGCATTTTCTGACTAAACATACCTCTTCACAACCTGCCATGGCACCTGGAATTCCAGCAGTAGTCAAATTCTTTTGAATTTAATTATGGCCATGCACTGGAATTCCAGTGTGAGCAGGGAGCAGGGAGGGTGGGAGAGGGAGAAGCAGACTCCCTGCTAAGCAGGGAACACAATGTGGGGCTCAATCCCAGCACCTTGGGATCATGACCTGACCCAAAGTCAGACGCTTAATTGACTGAGCCACCAGGTGTCCCAGAATTCTATGTTTAAAAGTAGGCGTCTTTGGGAAGTGTAGCTCATGAAGCTGCTATTATTGGTATAAATTAGGTTTAAAAATGAGATCAGTTTGGATTGGATCTCACTTGTTGGTGGGATAGCCTATTTTAAAAAGGCCATGAGCTAGAAAGTCAGCCAAAAGTGGCCAGATGAAAGAAAAAGGAAGAACGAAAAAGCCCTGCTTTTCAGGGGGATATACAAACACTGGGCAGTCATCTGTAAGATCATCCAGTATTCAGTGTAACGGTCAGGGGCTCAAATGTTTGTCTTCTTGGATTAGAACTGCATGGCTAAACGTGATGCTGGGCCAACAGGTAGAAGTTTCTGGGTAGGGGGTGGGGTGGGGAGTGAAGGAACTTGGGGAAAGAGTTCCCAATCTCTTCCTGAGAAAGAGGAAATCTTCATCTCTCTGAAGCCTCAGCAGCACCAATTGGTGTAGGGAGATGAAGAGAACTCAGTGGTGTGCAGAAGCCCAGCAGGGACGTGCATGGGGAGCTGAATGAGCTGATCTCTCCCAACAGGAGTCTTGGCTGAGCAAGGCAGGACCCTGGGAGACTGCGTGATTCAGCTTTGAGAAATGCCTGGTAACTGTGATGCAATACTTTGTTATCCATGGATAAAGGAACCTGTGGCATTTTAACACCACTGTCAACAACGAGGGCTGTTATTTGTTCAGATTTTACAAGGTGCCAGGCTCAGGTTGCAAATTCTGTTTACTTTATCACTTTCATATTCTCACAACTTTGAAATGGGTACAGTTAGTATAGCACCAATATTTTATGGATGAGTAGAGGGAGGACCAGACGGATGGAGGAACTTACTTCTGTGATACAATTAGCAAATGCGGGGCAGTATTGAACATAGTCCATATTCAAAGCTCATGTTCTCTGGTTTCATGCTGAAGCTCTTTCCTAAACTCAAAGACAAATGCCATCCAGGACAAGAGAGTTCTTGGATAGGAACTCTGTCATCCTGGACAAGAGGCTCCTGGAAATGGTATGACAACAAAACTTCATCAAATGGGAGCCCTCCAGGCAGGATATATATCTTGCATATCCATCTACCTAAGAAAGGCACCACCCCAGCCAACCAGCCAAAGTAACCCCAGAGAAGAGTGACACTGTACACATAAAATTACCAGTTAAGCCAGGGTCAGTCCTGCTCCCATCTCAGGTGAAAATTCCAGAATTTAAAAGCCAGCCTCATTACCATCCTGCCCGATCCTTGATGGGACAAATGCCATAGGGGAAGGGAGAGAAAATGGAATGGGAAGTCATCAGGAAAACCATGAGATACTCTTAACTATAGGAAACAAACTGAGAGTTGCTGGAGGAGAGTGGATTGGGTGATGGTCATCAAGGAGGGCATGTGACACGATGAGGGTGTTATAAGCAATTGATGAATTATTGAATACTACATCTGAAACTAATGATGTATCTGTGTTGGCTAATTGAATTTAAATAAAGAAATAAAGACCAGAGAGAGAGAGAGAGAGAGAAACATTAAATATTGCTTTCAAGAAAACAAACAAACAAAAAACCAAACATCAGTCTGACTTGCTTTGTTTTGCCTGTCTTTGTTATAGCTGTTGCATTGGGATGATCCCCTGTGGCCTGTCCCATGGGCTTTTATTAAATCAGCGTCAGCCAACTCAACCTTCTGCCTCAGTGAAGGTTCTTTCCATTCTGTGAAAATTCAGTCCATGAGCCCATAGCAAGCCCACTACAAGCCATCAGTGGTTGGTTTGGGGATAGGCCATTTAAATTTTTTCCTGATTATCTCTGCTCAGTAAGGAGCCTGCTTCCCTCTCTCTCTCTCTCTGCCTGCCTCTCTGTCTACTTGTGATCTCTGTCTGTCAAATAAACAAATGGAATCTTTAAAAAAAAAAATTCCTAATTAGATATGGGGAAAATTTTTAAAACTTTTAAAAAATGTTGCTTAAAACAGTACCCTGTGGGCTTTGTGGTTATAGTTATTATTTTATTTTATTCCTCCTTATGGGTACTTTCATGCTGCTTTTATAGTCCTAATTGTGAGAAATGTGGTTTCCAGGAGTCACCAATGGAAAGAGCTCTGTGATGACAAGTCCACATATGTCTACCGCACTTTTGATAAGATGCATTTAAAATGAAATGTCACTTTTCAGAATGGTTTCATGCCTGTGAAAATGAGCTAGCTTTTCAAGTCTGCACTGAGAGAGAGAGGGAGAGGGAGCAAGATGGAGAGACTGAGAATGTGTGTTTATAGATCTCTTCCTGCCCTTTCCTCTCAAACTGACTATTATACACATTCTCTCCAAACCCACAAGGGTTGTGGGAGATCAGGCAAGCATTAGACTTCTGTTACAGTGGACTGGAGTCCTTGGCCTGGGTCCCAGTAGGGAACTGGAAACTGGTTCAGACATAGGTGGTCTGCAGCTGGGTTCAGATGGGGCAAGCAGAGCTGACAAAGTGCACAGAGCGATCCTGCCAGCAGTAACACCACTTAGACCTGTGCAGCAAACTTCGATATGGCCCCACTGTAAGAGCTGCTTCATCTCTAATGGTCTTAAGGTTACTGCTGATTTGATTTGAGCCAGTGCCTCCTGCTAACATATATGGGTCCCCACTGGCCTCAGACTTAGGGACTATTGCATCAGAGTGTTCCAAATACTCATGAATTTCCATTAACAAAAGTAGCATCCTCTTTCAAAACCCAAGACTCAAGGCCTGGAGATTCAGTATTCCCAATGGACATAGACTTTCTATCTATCAACCTAAATTTCAGGTCAGGAGAATAGAGGTTTGACCGTTCTTTCAGCAGAAGCAATGGAAAGGATAAAAGATGACTGAGAAAAAAGGATTAGAAAGACTGAGTCTAGTTGGTGCCCTCATAAATGCCTCTGAGTATTAAAAAAAATGTTATGTAGATTCTGAGTTTTTGACCAACATCATTAGTGAGGCAACATTCTCCATCTTTCAATTTATTTCTTTAGGTTCCAGGAAAAATAACCCATTTTTTTCTTTAATATTTCTCTCTCCCTATATCTCAAAAGATTCAGAACAATTCTTTTAAGTGGGACAAGGGGTTCTATATTGAAAGACTCTCCAGACATACATTTTTCTCTCTTTTTTTAGATTTGAATGTCACTGTTTCCCTCTGACTTTTTGTTTTAAGATTTTATTAATTTAACAGAGAGAGAGAGATCACAAGTAGGCAGAGAGGCAGGCAGAGAGAAGGGTTGGGGGTGGAGAGCTGGCTGCCTGCTGATCAGAGAGCCTGATGCGGGGATCGATCCCAGGACTCTGAGATCATGACCTGAGTCGAAGGCAGAGGCTTAACCCACTAAGCCACCCAGGAACCTAATCCCTCTGACTTCTTTAGGCTAATGAGATGTGCCTCCTATATCTTACCATCACTTACCCAATTATACTGTTTGCACTTTCACTCTTACAACTCTGTTTTGCATTTGCCTATTTACTTGTCTCTCTCTCCCTCTAAATGTAATCTTAGAGACAGTGGCATCTATATAGTTATAGGGATGTATCTGATGCATGCTCAAGAGCTTGACATACAGAAGTGCTGAATAAATGATTAAAGTGATATTTTAAGGGACGCCTGAGTGGCTCAGTTGGTTGAGCAGCTGCCTTCAGCTCAGGTCATGATCCCGGCATCCTGGGCTCAAGTCCCGCATCGGGCTCCTTGCTCAGCAGGGAGCCTGGTTCTCCCTCTGCCTGCCATTCTGTCTGCCTGTGCTCTCTCTCTCTCTCTCTGACAAATAAATAAAATTTTTTTAAAAAATGATATTTTAATGTTTTCATGTATCAGCTTTTAAGGCACACAGTTATAGTTGTGATTGTGTAGTCCATGAGCTGAGAAAGTGGTTCCTAGCCAGTATTCATGAGATGGCCTTAAAATGCAGTTAGAACTAGTGTTCTCTGCAAGCCATGAAGACTATGTGTGAGAACCTTACAGCAATGGTTGTGACATGAGGAAGACTGTGAACCATACATCAGGGAAGGAGAAAAGAAGAAATGGATATAGATTTTAAAAGACAGAATCAATACTTTCAATGCCATCCAGATCAAAATTCCACTGGCATTTTTCAAAGTGTTGGAACAAACAATATTAAAATGTGTATGGAACCAGAAAAGACCCTGAATCGCTAAAGAAATGTTGAAAAAGAAAAACAAAGTCAGGGGCATCATATTGCCTGATTTCAGGCTTTACTACAAAGCCGTGATCACCAAGACAGCATGGTACTGGCATAAAAACAGATACATAGACCAATGGAACAGAGAGTCCAGATATGGACCTCAACTCTATGGTCAAAAAATCTTCAACAAAGCAGGAAAAAATATCCAGTGGAAAAAAGACAGTCTCTTCAATAGATGATGCACGGAAAATTGGACAGCTATGTATAGAAGAATGAAACTTGACCATTCTCTTATATCATACACAAATATAAACTCAAAATGATGAAAGACCTCAATGTGAGGCAGGAATCTATCAAAATCCTAGAGAAGAACATAGGCATAACCTCTTTGACATTGAACACAACAACTTCTTTTAAGACATGTCTCCAAAGGCAAAGGAAAAAAAAGTGAAAATGAACTTTTGAAATTTCATCAAGATAAAAAGCTTCCGCAGAGCAAAGGAAACAGTCAACAAAACAAAGAGGCGACCCATGGAATGGGAGAAGATATTTGCAAATGACACTACAGACAAAGGGATGATATCCAAGATCTGTAAAGAACTCCTCAAACTCAACACCCAAAAAATGGATGGTCATGTCAAAAAATGGGCAGAAGATATGAACAGACACTTCTCCAAAGAAGAGATACAAATGGCTAACAGACACATGAAAAAAATGTTCATCATCATTAGCCATTACGTAGATTCAAATCAAAACCTCATTGAGATACCACCTTATGCCAGTTAGAATGGCCAAAATTATCAGGACAGGAAACAAGTGTTGGAGAGGATGTAGAGAAAGGGGAACCCTCTTACAGTGTTGGTGAGAGTGCAAGTTGGTATAGCCACTTTGGAAACAGTGTGGAGATTCCTTAAAAAATTAAAAATAGAGCTACTCTATGACCCTGCAATTGCACTATTGGGTATTTACCCCAAAGATACAGATGTAGTGAAAAGAAGGGTCACATGTACCCCAATGTTCATAGCAGCAATGGCCACAATTGCCAAACTGGAAAGAGCCAAGATGCCCTTCAACAGACTAATGGATAAAGAAGGTATGGTCCATATATACAATGGAATATTACACCTCCATCAGAAAGGATGAATACCCAACTTTTGTATCAATATGGACAGAACTGGAGGAGATTATGCTGAGTGAAATAAGTCAAGCAGAGAAAGTCAATTATTACACGGTTTCACTTACTTGTGGAGCATAAGGAATAACATGGAGGGCATTAGGAAAAGGAAAGGAAAAATGAATTGTGGTAAATTGGAGGGGGAGACAAAGTGTGAGAGACTATGGACTCTGAGAAACAAACTGAGGTTTTGGAGGGGAGGGGGCTGGGGGATGGGTGAGCCTGGTGGTGGGTATTAAGAAGGGCATGTATTGCATGGAGCACTGGGTGTGATTCACAAACAATGAATCTTGGAACACTGAAAAAATTAAAAATTAAAAAAAAGAGAATCAAAAGGATGTAGTGACCTTGGAACATTATTTTCATTTACTGCTTATTTTAGAATCTGAGTTCACTGAGCGCTGACATCAAGTCTTACTCTTACTTACATTCCTGCACCAATTAAACACAATGTCTGGCAGATAACAAAGCTCAGTGAATATTGGATGGATAGGAAAATAAGTTAACATTATATTAGGTTCACTAATCCAGTTCCTACCTCACAGAGACCTCTTATATCTATCTCCACCTCTCCCCAAAGCTGTCCTCCATATTTTGGTTAAGAACCTCATCATTTCCTTCTGGGAGTTGCCAATGGGCTCCCAAGCATTGGAAGTCATATGGTGCTTCTGAGATACCTCACTGCACCCCTGGAAGTAGCATGACACAGTGGTTAAAAGGCATGTTTGGTTTAAATCCTAGTCCCACAATCCACTGCTGTGTGACTTCAGGCAAATTGCTTAATCTCTCTGGGCCCCAGTGTCCTCTTGAATAAAATGGAGGTATGAGTTAATGCCTTCAAGGAGTTGTTGGGATGATTTAATGAGATCACATATACAAATAATTAGTATAGTGTCCATCAAAGAGAAGATACTCAATAGGTGTGGGATGCCTTTTTTCCTTCATTTGTACAGCTGGATCAATAACACTGTCACTCTTTGCAGGGTGCTCAGTGCATTCCTCCATTCCTGCCCATGGTTGGCACAGTAGGCCCTCACTTTTTACAGACTTGTGCCTACTTCATCTTCTCCCTGCCTCTGTTTGAAACATGGCTCTACCTGTGGCAGAGTCCTGGCCCAGTTTTCACATGAGAAATAAATGGAAAGTTTAGGATCCACCATAAGTCTACCTGTCAACCTGGATTTCATTCATTCATTTGATCATTCATTCAATAAATGAATGCACAAATATCTATGGAGATCAAGAGCATGGCTGTGAGGACACCATTCCCTACATGCATAGAGCTTATAGTGGAGTAGAAGATGCAAGCAAGTAAGCAGACATTTACAATACCATGTAGAAATGCTACAGTGGGGAAAACCTACAGAACTATGGGAGCAGATAGAGGGGAAGCTACGTGGAGCCAGAGGGTCAAGGGCTATCTGGGGAAACAGGTGGGAGGAGGAGAGGACCAGGCAGCGGGAACTCCATGTGCAGAGGTGCAGAGCTGAGAGGGATTCACTGTGTGCAAGGAAGGGGAAGGACCCCACAGTAGGGGAGACTTGAGCATCAGCAGAGGTGAGGTGGTGAGGTCAGGGTCCACGTGCAAAAAAGAGGGACCAGAAGGCCATGAAGAAAATAGTAAGATGTGAGTTCCAGGGAGATTCTTATCTGTATGCAAGACTGCCACTTGTTTATCACTCCCTTACTCTCTCCTCCCTTCTCTCTCCTTTGACCCTCCACCAGCACACAGAAAGAAACACTCTGACCACAAAGCTGTATGTCCATCTATGATGGTTTTTAGAAGATGTCTCCTAGTTCTAGTCTCCTAGAACAATGGGTAAGATTGTGTAAGGCCCTGTGGGCAGACTCTAGAGCTTACCAGTCTATCCTTTTTGATTGACTTGAGTCTTTGGGGGAAAAGAATATACCTTTAAAAATTTTTTAACTCCTACACTTGCAATCTCTTCTCAATTGCCTTGAAATGATTGCACATTTAAGACTGAACCTGCTCGGGGTGCCTGGGTGGCTCAGTGGGTTAAAGCCTCTGCCTTCCGCTCAGGTCATGATCCCAGGGTCCTGGGATTGAGCCCCACATTGGGCTCTCTGCTCTGCGGGGAGCCTGCCTCCTCCTCTCTCTCTCTCTCTGCCTGCCTCTCTGCCTACTTATGATCTCTGTCTGTCAAATTAAAAAAAAAAAAAAAAAAAAGACTGAACCTGCTCAACCTTGTGGATATGTCAGAAGGTTGGTTCTGCTGAACTGTCATTGACAAAATATTGCATGGAATGCCTGCCCTTCCAAGTGCTCAGAGCATTCCTGCCCTCCTGCATTCCTGCCAGTGGTGGCCCAGGCTAATATGAGAGGCCCCATTTGTTTTAGAAAAGTACATCGTGGTGAAATTGTTTTGTGCTAGCCATATTTTGTTTTTCTTATTCTTCTTATTACCTGTTATTTGAGATTAACAGAGCATGGAAACTGGTCCACCTACAACATCAGCTAATTCAATTTAAGACTATTGTTCATTTATCTATAGTTGCCTTTATGATGAGTAAATGATGAGAAGTGTTGTTTTCACTTTCCCTCTGAGTGATGTATATTACCTCACTTGTTCAACATGAATTCATCCACCACAAATTCATCTACCACAGAGAGTTTAATCTGAGCAAAATGCTGTCAAGCATAGGAATGAGTGTTCCATGGAATTTTACTTCAAGGAGTTTACAGTCTGGTGGGAAAGATGGACATATGCATAACTAACTATTCTCCACATCATCCTGAGGTCACACCAACACGCCTATGGTTTTGTTCCCTGAATCCCACCTCTTGCACCTCTGGGACACTCAGGACAGCCTCTACAGCCTCTACAGCTTCTCCAACTCCTGGGACCACTCCAACATTTATGCATCCCTGGGCAAGAGTATAAATGGAGGCACACCTACCACATATATACATATTTAAAAGTTATAGATCAAGCCAACAAACTGTTATATGGAATATATTCTGCCTTCCTCCCTTGAAAAATGTATCTTCATAATGACCTGAAGGCCAAGCTCAAATTTAGAATTTTCAGATTCCTTGGATTTCCAAACTGGACCCTAGTGGTGTAAAGGAGCCAATCCCTATCCCTGGGCCCTAGACCTTAGCCTGCCCCACTTCTTCCTCCACTCCTACAAGGGTTTCAGGTACATGTGTATGGATAGCTTAGTCCATAGGTCCAAGCTCCTGCCACACTTCCCAGAGTGACTCCTGGCTACTCCCAGGACCAGGGGTGCACACACTGTCAGTATAGTCTACCTTCAAGAGACTGGACTTGGGGAAGAGATCAGCACAGGCAGCAGAGAGGAGTTGGGGTGTTTAGGCAGGAGACTCAAAGTAATGGCTATTTATAACTTGATCTAGATAGTTGGTGGGGGGGGGGGCGGACAGTGCAGAGCTGGGGAAGGGCCATAGCAGAACCCTGCAAGCATGGGGACCAGACAAGTGGTCCTCCTGCCCCACCTAAGAACAGTATTGGCAACCCCCTTCATTGCTGGTGTAGTGAACTTGTACTTACCCCTCCTGCAAGTATCTCCTGACAGAATTCCTTTCTTTGTGTCATTACTGTTCCTTGCATCCACCTCTGACCTGTGGACTCTGTAGGAGTAGGAACTAGTTTTTAATCACATTTGTATTCTTAGCACCTACAAAGGGCTTGGCATTGGAAGAGCTCAGTGAGTATGTGTTGGATGACTGTAATCCCAAATTATATGGGATTCCACCTGAATCCTATGTGGGTCTACCTGGTAAGGTGGAATTGCAGTGAAAGACATCTAAGCATCAAGAGGCCAGCAAGGTCTTCAGAAAGTAGTGTTATTGGAGCTGAGCTTTGGGAAATAACTAGGATTCTGGAGGAAAAAAATCAGGAAGGGGTGCTCTAGGTAGAAGGAAGCACATTTTCTACACACACCACTCAAAATAAATTCTAAAGCTCAAGCATTTCACTGAAATATCTTCCTAATATACATGAAAAAATAAAATAATAACTTATTGCTTTGCTTAAGACCTTGATTCTATTTAAGTATGTCTTCAGAATCCATGCACTGGAAAAGTAGTTCTGGCCCTTTTAAGAGCAAGGGTATTCTGCCAGACCCGATATGGGGGGCAGCAGTTGGAAGCTTGTTAAATTGTTAGAAAGGAGATTAATGTTATGTAAATGTAAGTAATTAATCAGCAAGCACCTCTCTAGCCAAATACCTGATGTGAAGAGTCCTCCTTTGAGAGGGGAAAATTGCTCTCCTCTGATTAAAAATGGACCATCAAACAGCATTTAGATCCATCTTTTGCTTGTAACTTTCCCCAAGGTGTCTGGAGTTGAATGTAAACTTCCCCCCACCACCACTACCACCATAAGGAGAAAAAGAGAATCTGTGTAACTTGAGCTGAGATCTAGCTAAAGCACCCCGACTAAAGAAGAGCAGAGAATTTAAGACCAGGGAACTGTTCAGGGAGCTCAGAGCTGTGGATTGACACCAGGCAAACATGTCTTAACTGAAAAAATGGGACACTCAAAAGTATAAAAGAAATTATTTAGGAAGACACCTTACTATTTGCCTACCCTGGTATTCATGCTCTTGTTTTTTGAAACAGGCTCTTCTGCCCATTGGGCATGAACCCCATTAATGGTGAAGGATAGCTGTCTTGTCTTCTCCCCAACACCAGAGTGTGAACATGGCCCAGGCCTGGAATCTCTGAATAAATACCCTCCTGGCCTCTGGAACTGAGTCCAAAATAGGCTGATCTGAGCCCCTCTGGTGGCATTACTTGGGAGATGATTCTTGATTTTTTTCCCCGAGATTGCTAGCTGGTAAGTCATGTATGTTCACAGCTGCCATTGGCATCCTTCCCAGCATGTGGAGAGAGGCTTAGAAAGAACAAAGCCAATACACATACAAGCAAGCAGATTCGAAGGATGGAACAAGAGTGACAGGGCCCTGATAACATCACTGTGATCCGGGCATGTTTGCCTGTGACCCATTCAATCCAGAGATCCTGCCCCAAAACTTTCTCTGTTTTCTCAAACCCATTTAGGTCAAGTTTCTATGAATTGTACCAACATCTGCTCTGACTAATATAAAATAAGTTTCCAAAGGCTACTCAGATTCCTGAAGTTGAGGACTATATGGTCTATTGGATGATTTTTGTGCTTAATTAAAATCTATTTAAACTTATGAGCTTGTAACTGTGCAAGTCTTAAGGAATAAAAAAGATGAACAAAGCTTAGTTTTCTGCTTTCATAGTGTAGGGGATGAAAATGTTTTCCTCAACCCTATTAGGTCCCTGGATTGGTCTAAAAACTAAACGGACAGAGACAGATGAACAGGAGAAAAGCATATAATTTTTAAAATAGAAGTTGTACGTGACACAGGAGCCTTCATAAGGAAATGAAGACCCAAAGATGTGGTGAAACCTGAATATTTTTGTGCTGGGTTTGATGAAGAGTGAACAGACATGGAGAAATAGGATAGGTCAAAGAGTGTGAGCTACGTAGGATAGGGCAAACCTGCTTGGATTCTTCTTGTGGCTATTGGTCTTCAGAGACAAGGATGCTTCTTTCTTCCTGGTAGAGGCAGGGCACATTTCACATGAGGGTTTTATGATTTACTTCAAGGAAGATGTGGAAAGGGGAAAGTCAGAGTGATCTTCCTCCTTCTTTTGTTTTCTCAGACTCCTTCTGCTTAAGAAATTCAATATGCCGAGATGCCCTATTGTGGGGTAGCATGACCTGAACCCCATCAATAGTGTATACAATTAGCTAGAAGTCAGTACAAGAGGATAAGTCTCTTAAAAATAAAACTTAGTTTGGATGTATTCCATTAATTAATATCTGTACCTTAATTTTAATCTGATAAGCTTTTTAACATTTGAAATTATTATGATCACTGTTATTATTCAAAGCCAGAAGACATACAGGCTCTATATGAAGAGCTTTTGCTTGCTCAAATGTGTCTGCTTCTTTTGAGAAATGAAAAATGACTGGATATATATTGTTAGTAATCGAGATATAGTAATATCCACAATTAGACTTTTTATAAAGTATATATAAAATAAAAAAATAGTATATATAAAAATGAACATAAGAGGTTAAGCTAAACTCTTAACTGACCTAATATGTTTCACCCAGGAGTTGCATGGTTTGAAAATATGACATGTAGAAAATTCTTTATTCTAAAAATAAATACGGAGTATAAAATCTTTATAAGCAATAAATTAGCTTATTCTCATCTTCATTTAAAAAAATGAATAAGTAGGAGCACCTGGGTGGCTCAGTGGGTTAAGCCTATACCTTCGGCTCAGGTCATGATTCCAGGGTCCTGGGATTGAGCCCCACATTGGACTCTCTGCTCCACGGGGAGCCTGCTTCCTCCTCTCTCTCTGCCTACTTGTGATCTCTCTCTCTGTCAAATAAATAAATAAAATCTTTAAAAAAATGAATAAGTATCTGTACGTAGGAAATAATTTTTTTTCATCAAAGTTTAATTAGACACAGTTCCACATGATCCCTTCCACATGAGCCAATAACCATGCAAGCTTCCAACACTCATGCTTGTTCATTACTAAGCATTAAAAAATGGTGAGCCAACGAAGAAGAGGAGGTGGCAGTTTTTAGAATTAAATGCTTATGAGCATTGATTTACTTAATCAAAGACTTAAAATTTAATAGGTCTCAAAATGAAAAGACTATGTGTAAGACGTTTTAGAAACTGCGAGAGGAAAATGCTAACGAAACTGTAAGGAAGAGAGGAAATAGATTAGAATAAAATGACAGTCCAAGCTAGTTCAGTCTGACTGACGCCTAGGAAGAACAACTTGAACTGAGAAGACTCACCACCAGGTGTGGGGGATCTAATAGAAAAGAAAACCAGATATGATTAATCAACCAGCTGTAATCAACACAGAAGAGCGAACAGAAAAGATTGCTCGAAGAGGAAGCCCTGAGGTGAACTTTGAGAATGTTCTCCTAATATGTGAACCTCACTTGTCAAAATCAGAGACGATATGTTTTTCTTATTCAAAAGAAGTCAGTTTTCTAACTGCTTCACTTTTCCAATCACCATCAAGTCCACCAGAGGCAGACTTTTGAAGAAATTTGCTGAAACTTTTAATTAGCTGTCCACTCTGTTCCACTTTTTCAGGTATTCTTACTGGCTTCCTTAGGAGTTGTAATTGAGAAAAACAGGAGGTTCCTTGTATGTAGTATGTAAAATATATATTTATAATTACATATATAATATAAGAATATTTTATTTATATATAAGAATAATTTATTGAAGTATTATCAGTAGCTAATAAGTTCAGTCAGAATGGATTATGTTTCATCAGGGAGAGCTAATGCAAGCATATCTGTTTGAAGGGGTGTCAAATTATTAGCCCACCTGGGACACTCTATGCATTGTCTTACTGTGATCTAGGCTAATATGAGATAATAGAAAATATAAATACTGGTTTCTGCCCTCAGTTCCTGGCACAAAGTTCCAAAAGCCCGGTAACTTCCTAAGTGATAAGAGCACTGGGAGTGTCTTTTGTTCTGTTAGTCAGTCTTTGACTCTGGGCCCTGATACAGGGCTCCTGAAACCCTTGTAAATTCCTAAGTGATAGGATCACTATACGCATCTTTGTTCTAATGAGATGACTCTGGGTAGGCTCCTGGATGGTTCCTGGATGGAACTGGTCACCAGAAAAACAAAGCCAGGGTTAGAAGTTTGGAATTTTCAGCTGTAAGCTTATCCCACCATCTTCCTTCTGGGGAGGCTGGAAATAGAGATAATAATTGATCAGGTCTACATGGGGAAGCCTCCATAAAGTCCTAATAGCATGGGGTTTGGAGAGCTTCCAGGTGGGAACACATCCCCGTACAGGAGGGTGACACACCCCCAACTGCCTGAGGATGGAGCTCCTACACTTGAGACCGTCCCTGATCTTGTTCTATCTTGTTCTTCTTCTCCATCTGGCTGTTGATCTGCCTCTTTCAGATCCTTTAAATGATAAATATAGTGGTAAATATAATGGTAAATAAACTGGTAAATATACATGTTTCCCTGAGTTCTGTGAGCTGCTCTAGCAAATTTATCAGACCCAAGGAGAGGGTCATTGGAATCCCTGATTTGTAGTCAAACTGGACACAAGTTGTGGGTAACACTGTGGCAGGGCACCTACTACTTGTAACTGGCATCTGAACTGGGTGCACTCTTGTGGGCCTGAGTCCATAACCCATGTGATCTGATGCTATCTCCAGGTACATGGTGTCATCTTGAAAGCCTCGCGGATCCCCTTACCCAAGAATCCAACACTGCCACTGGATGCAATCAGCAAGAGGTTTATTGTTGCGCAGGTACCGGCGGGTGTTCGGCAGCTCCAGCTAACCGAGCACACCTGGCTGGGGTGGTGCAGGATTTTTATAGACAGGTACAAACAAGTTTTGGGTGGGGTGCAACTGATTGGTGGACAGTTTGAACTTTTGAAAAAGGCATACATGGAGTTTGCTGATTGGCTCTAAGGACCCACGCGCGGGAAGAGAGAGGCGGGAAGGGGGAACAAGCTGATTGGTTCTGAGGGCCCGCGCGCAGGAGGAGAGAGGCGGGAAAGGGGAACAAGAAGGGGGAAGCTAGGAATGCCATCATGGCGTCTCTATTATTTCTATAAGCCAAGCGGTTACAGAAGGGCAAAAGAGCGATTAATAAGCAATTAATAACATAATTAATAACCTGGTCTATACCTAAAAGCCAGCGGTTTACAGAAAAGCAAACAAGCGGTTAGTTATCCTATCTATCTTCTAGGGGAGGGGTCTTTCAATCTATTGAATCATGTATTGAGTTAAAGCATAGAACTCCCAGCTGGTATTGGAGAATTGCTTGATGAGGGAAATCCTCCCCACATCTGGTGGCAGAAGTACAGGGTGTGTGGTACTGTGTGAGTGAAGAAGATACATTAGAGGAGGACTGAGATTTCCCATTTTGGCTAACTTTTGTCCCAATTCTTCCTTCCTTTTATTCATCTCCTTCTGTCCCAATTCTACTCAGTTTAAAAACCTTAGATCCCATTCTTGGAGTGCCTTCTCACTTCTGGGTCATGGTTTAGTTCCCCACACCTTTAGCAAGCAGTTGGACTCGTTAACCCAATGGCCTACTTGCTGCTTCCTGAAGCACTCTGTGGCAGGTAGATGGGAGGGAGAAACAAGAGGGGAAGAAAAAGAAACTTTGAACACAAGTCTCTTGTGTCTCTGAGGAGATCTATGATGCAAGAGACTGGGGTATTTGGGTAAGGGTTTCATTAATGATTTATTATTATGATGTTTTCTTTATTTAATTAAGCTTTTTCTGCCCTCATTATGTTGTATCAGTTGCCTATAAGGATGGGATGGGAGCAGAGACTTCCTGCAAAGGTCCATCAAAGAGAGTTTCTGGTGTCTCTGGGATGGGCAGCAGTTAAGTACAAACCTCTAAAATATTAAGACCCCGATATATCTCTGGCCAAAGATTACAGACTGCAACTGCCCCTCGGAACAATGTGTTACTTAAACTATAACCCCTGGAGGATTTTACTAGTTACCAAGCCCATTTAGATATGGCCTTAAGAAAAACATATACTGGCAACAGGTCTTTGGGGAGAAGGACGATATACCACCATGAAGCTGGGCAGCTGGGGATGCCCTGCTCGCTCAGGGCAGAATGCCACCTGCTTCCAGGAAGCAGAGCAGCCGAGAACGCCCCCTCAGCTCAGGGCGGAACAAGATACCGCCTGCTTCCCTTTTCCGTTATCGCTCCTTTCTCTTCCCAGAAGCTCCCGTTGTTCGTTAGATGAGTCCTTTGAATGTGCTTGGTTAACTGTAAACTTTATCCTCCTTCTTGTTTGTCCACAAGACATGGGACTAATGTTTGACCTTCATCGGTTCCGAGGTTGGCTATTGTTTCTATCTAATAGAAGTGAGACTGAGGAGTTGTTCCACAGTTTTTTCGACTGTTGTCCCCAGTTCCAATCTCCTGCAGCTGACTTGTTTGTGCCTAATTCTTCTCCAATTCGTGGAATGGAAGGGGCAACAGACTTCTTGTCTGCCATCTTCAGACGCAGTCATAGACTATCTCGTGCATGTTTGTT
Organism: Mustela lutreola; assembly: GCF_030435805.1. Taxonomy (NCBI): domain Eukaryota; kingdom Metazoa; phylum Chordata; class Mammalia; order Carnivora; family Mustelidae; genus Mustela; species Mustela lutreola. The sequence goes on along the minus strand of NC_081298.1, from coordinate 96,884,592 downwards.
ATACTGCAAGCATGTTTCTAAGCATGTCTGTGCACCTTTTGAATTTTTGAGACCCCATTTTTTAAAAGTGCTGATTCATTGTGGAACTTTATTTTTAGATTTTGATTACTCTTTCATATAGGAAATAACATTCAAGATAAAGCTGTTGTCTTCATTTTCCTGTAACTTCCAGCTGCTTGGTATTTGTGCTATTTTTTATGGAGGTTTGCAAGCATTTTCAGTAGACTAATTTTTCAACCTTAAGAAGAGCCACCAATAGTAATAAAGCTTGATACTTAGACTTTCCTCAGGAATTTAAAAATGGATTCCAAATTTGTGCTTTGGTTCTTTGCTCTCAGTTGTCCAGATGGGACCAATTATTCCCTCTAGCCATGGAGAGAAGCAAATTTTCTTTTATTCCCCAAACACTTCTCATTTAAGTTTGGTTTGAAATTGCCGATTCTGCCAGCTGCTCTAACTTCCAGGCCACTTTTCCACTGACACAGGAAAATATAGGAAGTAGAAATCACATAAAAAGCAACCTAAATCCATGTGTCCATTTGTTCAGTATAAAGGATTAGCTCAAAACAGAATGGTTATTTGTGTTTGCATTTGTGGTCCTTTCCAATCACTTGCCTCTTTCCTAGAAATCTACTACTTGGTGATGTCCTCAGGCCACTTCAGTTCAGGCTAAGGATCCTGCCCAAATCTGCTTCTTCAGCCAGCTCTCCATGTGTTGATCCCAGTTCTCCTACTCTTTGTGGGGAGAAAAATATTCCTAAAAGAAAGTTATCTGATATAGTGATTGTTTTTAAAAACTGATGCCTGAAGTCTCCCAGCAGATTTCAATTTTAACAAAAGTATGCTTACCCCAGAGGAGTTTAAGGCCATTTGAGGAAATACTCTTTTCAGGGAGTGGGGGGACCCTTTATGATACCTTCCAATAATTTCCCACAATTACAAGTGCATTCTACCTAACCAATTCCTTGGTCAGTGCCCTTTCATCTAGAGTAGATATAAACCCTCCCTGTACATCCCAGGCTTCCTACTCTAACCCTCTCTACCTGCAACCCATGGGGCCACTCCTCCAGTCCAGAGGTGGCCCTGTTTCATGCTCACCAACTCATACGCTCATTCCCACATCCTGAGCACCCACCTAGTGTTGGGACCATGTAAGACACTAGGAATGGAATATCATAAGAATAGTTCCTGTTCCCAAGGAGCTCACCATCTTGTGAATGAAGCAAGTGTGCAGATGAAGAAACATTGTCATGTATTGGACAGGACTTCATTCTGCTAAGAGAGGTCAGAGAAATGTTCCCTGAGGAACCTTCACTGCCTGCTTCCTCATTGTTGGTTTTTATGTCAGTGTTGTCTTCCCAAGTATATTATAGGCTGTCCTTTTGTCCCTCGTAGTCCCTAGCACAACACTTTGTATGCATTAGGCACCCAGTAAGTTTTTGTCAACTTACTGAATAACCATAAATAAATATAACTTTGCCCAACTTTCATTAACCATCTCATGAAGATCAGATACCGCAATGGGGGCATCATTCAGTGGGCAGTCTAGCTATTACTTTCAGCCCAGCCTTTACTTGTTTAATGCCTTGATATTGTCAACTCTGCAAACTGTCCCCCCTATGCCAGCCATGCTACCTACCATACACATCCACAGACAATGTACATACATTGTTCTGACATGCTGGAATTTTGAACAATCTGAATATGAGAAAATTGCATCTCAATACTAAACAGAAAAGGCTCTCATCAGCTCATCTGCCCCCCTGCAATTCCCCCAGGGGGTGGCTCTCCAGCATTTGTCATAAACAGAACGGAGGTCATTAAAGCCTAGCAAAACCCAACAACATATCTAATTAGAGGACTGAAATCATACAGCCAAGCAGAAATGACAGGGCATGCTGAGTTTAGTTACTTCTGAACATGCTTTATTGCTTTGCCTGGGTAAATCATTCCCCATACTTAAAAAGAAGTGAAGATTTATAGCATCATCTCCAAAGGGGCAGTCAGTAGGGCAGCATCCTCAGGCAGAAATAAAGAGTTTTTAAAATTTTCTAAATGGACTTTTTCACACAATTGAATGGAAAGTATAACTCTTAGCAGCAGGCAAAATGAACCTTTAGGTCATCTGGAAAGCATATTTGATGACTTACATTTATCTCCTAAATATGTCCCTCTCAAGTTCTTACTAGCCATGAGAGAGTTGCCAATATTTCTTTTAATTGCAGGTGGAAACTAGATAATTTGGTCAACACAATAGAAAATGAACAAAATCATGGTTGTGGTTTGTTTATACTTTGCTTCTGGGAAAAAACTTACATAATATATGTGTGTACACATATGCATATATATTATGTATTTTTTTCTAAGCCTTTTAAAGTAGTTCAGAAATAATATGCATATATATAAACATAATGTTTTGTTCTATGCCTCTTTTTATTTTAAAGATTTTTATTTATTTTTTTAGAGATAGTGTGCGCATGTGAGTGGAAGGAGGAGCAGAGAAAGAGGGAGAGAGAGAATCTCAAGCAGACTCTCTACTGAGTGCAGAGCCCAATATGGGGGTTCTATCTCAGGACCCATGAGATCATGACCTGAGCCAAAATCACAGGTCTGTCACTTAACTGACTGAGCCACCCAGATGCCCCTGTTCTATGCCTTTTAAAAGTAGTAGGAATACAATGTATATACATTTCTATATGTGTGTATACATGTATATATTTTGTATCTACATTTTGTGCTATCCTTTTTAAAGTAATCCACAATATGAAAATCTTATAACAATGCTTATGTTTCTGTTATGCAATATAAAATATGAAGGTTTAAGCATATTTTCAAGACTTACTGATTGGCATTTTTTATTAATAAAATAAGAACATGTCACTTAAAGCAATCATACTGATATAAATATACAAATAAAAATATATAAAATATATAAAAATATAAATATAAAAATAAAAAAATAAAAAACATAAAAATGTCTAATAAGTTTTTTGTATCATAATAGGATTGGATGATCTTTCCTATAGTGCCTATAGGTTATTGGTAATTTTTTAAAGAATATATTTTTTAAAGATTTTATTAACCATCTTGACAGAGAGAGCAATCACAGTAGGCAGAGAGGCAGGCAGAAAGAGAGGGGGGAAGCAGACTCCCTGCTGAGCAGAGAGCCCGATGCAGGGCTTGATCCCAGGACCCTGAGATCATGACCTGAGCTGAAGGCAGAGGCTTAACCCACTGAGCCACCCGGGCGTCCCTTAAAGAATATTTTTAAATACATGAATAAAAATAATTATTTTCAAAAAGATTTTTATTACTTTGTAAAGCAAATCATTGTATTAGTCTTCTTTTTAAAATGTTATTGGATAGTCTTGCCCTTTTATTCCTCCAGAAAAATCTAAGTATGTATGTCCAATTCCTGAAATTTCCCTTTAGAATTTTGACTGAAAAATATTAGAGGGATGTTAATTTGGGAGACATTGTCAACCTTATAAAATTAAATCTTTTTATCTAATTCTCTGCTGCACTGTTAATTCCAAGTCCTTTTGCACTTTTATTTCTAGTTTTATTCATATAGGGTCTGCACAACCCTATGTTTATTTCTCAGCATTGTAACTATATTTGAATTACTCTTTTATCTTAACAAACAATCTACTGTATTGTTTATTGGTATTATACTGTTAGCATTGCTTAGGAAGAACATTAATCATGGTGAATGAATCTTACTGCCCCTCACACTTCATCACTGTATAAGATAACAAGTAAGAAGCAGTTTGAGCACAAATTAGGGACTGCAGTTTGGAGAGTTTTCCCTATATGTTCTGATAAAGAGTATTTATTTTAAACCACCCTTTGATTGTTTCCGTGTGTGTGTGTGTGTGTGTGTGTATGTGTGTATGTGTGTGTGTGTGTGTGTGTGCGCACTTTGCTCCTCTTTCCCTGTCACTTTATTATCCATATATTTTTCTCCTCCTTGACATTCACATATGCCTCCCATGCCTCTCTTTGGGCAGAAAGTACTGCCCATCTCTTCAAGAGGCCTCCTGAGAAACCCAAACAAAAGTTTATGCCTCTCAGCCTGTTCAAACCAGGCCTCCCAAACATAGCTTACCAATTTGTGGAAATCCATCCATCCATCCATCCGTCCGTCCATCCACTTTCATGAGATATAATCATAAGATACTACATTTATACGGTTTATTTAATATATATTCATAAGCCAGATTTGTTCCTGATTTTCTTTTTCACAGACTATCGATTTTGTTCTTGGATAATACTTGTTTCTTTTTTTTTTTTTTTAAGATTTTATTTATATATTTGACAGACAGAGATCGTAAGTAGGCAGAGAGGCAGGCAGAGAGAGGGGGAAGCAGGCTCCCTGCTGAGCAGAGCGCCCAATGTGGGACTCGATCCCAAGACCCTGGGATCATGACCCGAGCCGAAGGCAGCGGCTTAACCACTGAGCCACCCAGGTGCCCCGGATAATACTTGTTTCTTAGTATCAACTGCACATATTGCTATCATTTTTCTGAACTGTGAAATAATTCCCATAGTGTGGCCAAAATTAAGTCTTTGGGAGTTTGAAATGATGCTTATGAAATGTGCTTTGACACCTGTTCCAAGTCTTCTCTTTCCATTCATTCAATTTATTGAATGTCTATTCTTTGCCAAAAACTGTATTAGGTATATTTGGGTTTCTACTTACTCTTGATTCAACTTGGAGTAATTATTTTGTCCTGGAGATTCATCCATTTCATTGAGCTATTTAAATTAGTTGAATGGCATCATGTACTTTTATCATTTTTTAATCTTCTTTAAGAAGAAGATTTTCTTTCTTTTCGTTTTGATTAAACTTGTCACATTTGTGTCCTCAATTGTTTATATTTAAAGAATTCATTCTGAATATCTCAATTCTGCTTTTCCCCTTACTTTTAAATATACTCGCTTCTGATCTCATTATTTAAATTTTTATAACTTTAGACTTTTCTTTTTAAAACTTATTAATCCATTTTAGTTCTTATCTTTAATAATGGAAGTACAGTGATGAATTTATCTTTGATAATGGCTCTGGATGCCTCCCCATACATTTTTATATGTATTATTTTCTGTTTTCTGTATATATACTATTTTGTATATACTATGTTCATTTTTAAAAAAGATTTTATTTATTTATTTGACAGACAGAGATAACAAGTAGTCAGGGAGGGAAGCAGGGGCGGGGGGAATCAGGCTCTCTGCTGAGCAGAGAGCCCGATGTGGGCTCAATCCAAGGACCCTGGGATCATGATCTGAGCCGAAGGTAGAGGCTTAACCCACTGAGCCACCCAGGTGCCCCTACTTACTCATTTTTTTAAATGAAGATGAGAATAAACTAATTTGTTGCTTATAAAGATTTTATACTCCACATTTATTTTTAGAATAAAGAATTTTCTACATGTCATTTTTTCAAACCATGCAATTCCTAGGTGAAACATATTAGGCCAGTTAAGAGTTTAGTTTAAAAAGAAGAAGAATTTAGCTAATACAACCTATCACCTTTGTCAGGTAACTAGCCATTTGTTATGCATCACTTAGTTTCAGAATGGTAGCTCACCTGACTTCTAGCTTTGCTGGTCTCAGAGTTCACGGTCCAGCCTTGGGTTGCTCCATGCAATGTACATACCTGTGTTATAGAAATAGATAAGGAAAAAAAAGAGAGAGAGAGAGAGAGAAGATGCTGATGAGGAACGCTTTTCCAAGGCTTTCCATAAAGGTTGATGAAGAGAAATTCCAATTTATATTTCACTACTTGGGAATCTTAATTAATTAATACCATTATTCAGGTTTGCATCAGTGATTTTTTAAAAAAGATATTATCTGTCAAAGTACTGCTTAAGTGAAACAACCACTTTGGCCAAAATATCAATTTTAATCAAGTGTTTTACCAAAAAATATTAGTCTCATTAAGCCTTCCAAGTCTTACAGTCCCTTTTGCTTGACTCTGATTCTGAAATAGTAGAAATATTCATCTATATTTTTCCATTTTGTTTTATTTTACTTCTTTTCAGTGTTCCAGCATTCACTGTTTATGCACCACACCCAGTGCTCCGTGCAATACGTGCCCTCCATCATACCCACCACCAGGCTCACCCAACCCCCACTCTTCTCCCCTCCAAAACCCTCAATTTGTTTCTCAGAGTCCCAGCAATTTTAACGTCCTTTGTAGAAAGATTTTGTTAAAATATTTAAGAATTTCTCTACTCTTCCTTTCTGATTTCCCAACAACTTCCCAATCCAGCCCAAATGTGAGTCCAGGGATTCCAAATAAAGTTTTTTTCCTTTACCCAACAAAGAATTAGAAACTGCTGATTCTGCATCTATTTTAAATTAAAATTAAGATACAAACAATTTGGCTACCTCAATGAGTGCTAAAGAGACTAGTCATTTTCCAATCCCATACTTTCTGCTATAAACATTGCCTAACTACTGGGATTTCTTAATTAAAGAGGACAAAAGGGAAAGAAAAGAGAGATTGTGCTCATCATTGAAAAGTAGACTATGAATGGATCTTGTTGCCATCTTTGTTTTCTGGTGAAATATTGAGCAAGATTGAGGTCCACTATGAAAATGATCAACTAGGGGCACCTGGGTGGCTCAGTGGGTTAAAGCCTTTGCCTTTGTCTCAGGTCATGATCCCAGGGTCCTGGGATGGAGCCCTGCATGGGGCTCTCTGCTCAGCAGGGAGCCTGCTTCCACCTCTCTTCCTGTCTGCCTCTTTGCCTACTTGTGATCTCTCTCTGTCAAATAAATAAATAAAATCTTAAAAAATTTTTTTAAAAGAAGATGATCAACTATGGATGGAGATGGGGTTGGGTGTGGTTGATGTGGTCCTATTCTTGGTGTGTATTTGTTTGGGGGAACATACTGATGCTCCCAGCAAGAACTGGATCCTGTGCTAACATTTTGTTTACAAGTAATGCTATAATGCCAAGGTTGCAAACTTGGCTTGGGTCTGTGTCCAGCCCATCAGACTTATTTGTTTGATCTTCACAATCTTAAAAAAAAAAAAAAAAAAATGGAGCCAACTTTTAATGATCAGGTGATTTCACATAAACACTCTCAGTTCTGGCTTTCTTGAAAAATCAGAATAAGATAAAATCAGGTGATACAACAAGCGTTTCCCACAAGCTCCAATTGCCTAGAACTGATTAGCAGCTGTCCACCACCTCCCCCACACCCCCCGTCTATCCATCATTTACAGCTCTCTCCTTGACACTGAGTTTCATTTGCCATTTAGCATCATGCTGGAGCTGTTTTTCTTAGTAATAGCGAAATATTATATCTTGAAAGTAAAAAAAATGAAAGGCAAGCTGAGAACGTTCTTCTCCCAAGATAAAATGACAGACCACATTTATTTATGTAAGTGAAAAAATCCGTATGTTTAATAAGCAAACAAGTTGGGTCTGTGTCACAAGAACACAACTCAAGGCATCCAGCCATCCTACTACTTGATGTTACCCTCACGGCCCATGTAGGTGTTGAAATTTACAGTCTCAAATTATTACATTCTCTGAATCAGTGATTCTCAACAAAACAGTATAGAGGAATATCAGAAACATCAAATGGTTTTTTTCAAAGTACACTTCCTTCCACATGGACATTTTTGGGATACATGCCCCTCTGGAGTCTTTATCTGATTGTGGAAGCTGTCTAGGAGATTCCGATATAATTAACTGCTGGAGAATTCTATACCCAATCGTTAAGTGAGACCTATTGAAAGGCATCCTGATGTCGTTTTTCCAATTTCTCTCCCCTGTCCCATCCCAAAATAAAATGGCCAACAGCCCAAGAACTCAGGCATCAGGCCCACCCCCCATAATGGAGCTACAGTTAGGTGTATAGATGGTGAGAAGCTGCCAACAAGCCTCTTCTGACTGAAGTTCTTGTTTAAGATGGTGTTTGGGGGTTCAGAGTTGGGATAAAATCTACCTGACACCTTTGAAAATGTGTTAGGACAGTTGGCTGGAAATCAGGATGTCTCCAGACGGGTGGTTCACAAATTTGAGAAGCTGGAGCATTTATTAAAATATCAATATCCAGGGGCGCCTGAGTGATTCACTGGGTTAGGCTTCTGCCTTCGGCTCAGGTCATGATCTCAGGGTCCTGGGATCGAGCCCCGCATCGGGCTCTCTGCTCAGCAGGGAGCCTCCTTCCTCCTCTCTCTGCCTCTCTGCCTACTTGTGGTCTCTGTCTGTCAAATAAATGAATAAAATCTTAAAATAAATAAATAAATAAAATAAAATACCAATGTCCAGGCCATGCCATTGCTCTATTTAGTAATTCTGCTGTAGGTATTGAAAGACTCAAACCAACAAACTGAACATGGCCAGAGAGTGTGTGTGTGTGTGTGTGTGTGCGTATGTATGTGTGTGTGTATATGTGTTCTCCTAACTAACCACATATGATGCCCCACCTCAAGTTAGTTTCTCCTGCTTTCCCATGCCAACCACTTCCAATCAAGGCATACCATAATCCTTCCCTTTTTCACTGTCACCTTTTACACTGCCCTGCCCACCTCTGAGTTTCTGCCAAATGCCAGTGATTGCGGCTGACTCACTTGTAATAGCAAGTTCTGAATAAATAGGCTTTGCTTGTTCTCATTTGGGTGGTCTTTATTTGTTTTCACAAATAACTTTATTTCACAAAAAACTTTATTTGTTTTCACAGGTTCCAGGAAACAATATTTTCAGCAGGCTCTCCAGATGATTTTGCAGCATATTAACATTTAAGAGCCATTGCTAGAAACCACTCGTATGTTCCCCAAATTTTGCAAGAATCACTTGTGTGCGTATGTGTATAGGGCGAGGACACAGATTCTCATGCACCACCCCAAGCCCCAACTGAAACACAGTGTCTAGGAAATGGGTTTGGATTTTTTTTTTTTTTAAATAAGCCTCTTCCTCCAGGTGATGCTTATTGTCCATCAAAGGCATTTGGGAGCCACTGGACTATGCTACTATTCACAGGCTTGTGCCAGGTTGGCAGAATACAAAGTGCCTAGAAAGCTTATTATAAATCAAGATTTCCAGGTTCCAGCCCTGGAGATTCTGATGTGGCTAGTCAGGCTCTCCCAGTGATTCTGATGGGTAGCATGTTTTGGGAAGCAGTGCTCTACCTATGTGATTCTCAAACAGCCACGTACATACAAAGTCCCCGGGGATCTTCTGAAAGTGCTAGTTCTGAGTCAGTGGCCTGGAGCAGGGCTGAGATTCTGCATATCTAACAAGCTCCCATATGATGTTTCTGTAGCTGGTCTGCTAGCGACCTTGGAGCAGTCAGTTAAAACCAAATAGGAAAACAGCCTCAGGGGGGAGACTCGGGCACCAGGAGATCATATCACACAGCCAAGTTCAGTCTTCATCTGCCTACTGCTTAGCCCCATGATGGGAGCAGTGTTTTTACAGGAATGGTACACAAGCCTGCTCAGGGATTGGCCCTGACATGTCACTTACTCCTCAACATGGCTTTGTGGCTTTTGCTCTTTCCCGTGGGCCTGAGAATGCCTGGAGGCACATCGAATGCACTGAAGACAGCATGTTCCATGGAATTCCTGTTGAACCACCTGTTGCCAGCTTTCAGGGGCTTCCTGCTGAAGGAGAGAGGTTATGATAACCCAGAATCCCCTGTGCCCAACAGTTGGGAAAGTGAATGTAGAGAGAAAATAGTCTTCAATGACTGAGAGAATTTCCATAAAGTAAATTTGTTTTTAACTCAGGGGTGAATGTGATCGGATTCTACCAGCTAAGGGGGAAAAAAAAGAAAAAGACACCCAAACCCCCTTGGTGGCCAGATTTACTTATTTTTCATCTTTCTTTGCTAGGGTTTCATGACTGATTATAAGGGTAAGGGAGATGATAGTGTCACTGATGAGAAGGCAGATTTGGATGGGTTATAATTACAATTTGCCCTTCACCAGATGGCTTCATCCTGTTGCCAGGCATTTGATGAGCTATTTTGTGAGGACTGTGTGAGGATGGGTTAAAGCCTGAAAGCCTGTGGATTTGAATGGACCAATGTGAAGGTGCTTTACTGATCCTCAGATGATTGACTCGCTTTTGCTTAGTGGATAAATAACCTTGTGCAAAATAAAATCTAAGAGAGCTATTCCAGAAGAAAATTACCTCATACTCAAGAACTATGTGGGCTTCAGGCAAGCAAGGATGATAGCAGAATTGAGCAAATTTGTAATACAGGCCTAGAACCATTTTTGTCATGATGTCATGGACACAAGTTTTTAAAAACCATCCATCCAAAATGCATCATAATAAATCAGTCATAAAATTCTCCTGGCTGATAAACATTTCATTCTGCCTATGCTCTGTAATTATCCATAGCAAAACATCCTCTGTATTATGAATGGCTGTTGTTTTCAACCATGTCTTAATATATGAACAAAAGGTATTTCTAAGAAATATTCATACATCTAAAGCCTGGGTCATGTTAACAGCAGAGGCTCTATGGTGAGACGGAGCCTCCTTGTAATTGCCATGACACATGGCCTTAATGCCCGGACAGAGGTTTTCAGGTTAGCAGAGGGAGGCAGCAGAATGCCCACAGGAAAAAAAAAAATTCTTCATCATCTACAGATGAATGCACATCTGGTTTCAGAGGAACAAGATAGCTCTCAATAATTCTGATAGGCAGTGGTGGGCCTAATTGACATGCATCACAAACACATATACACACACACACGTATCTTTGTAAAATTATAATGTCATATAATATTATATAATATATATAATTTATACATTTGTAACATATATATAATATACCAGCACCTTTACTTAAACAACAAATTTGATGTGAGTTCAAAAGTTTTTGAACAGAGGTCTAAAAATAAAATGGATAACCGAGCAGCTAAACTTTATTTTTTTATTTTTTTTAAAGATTTTATTTATTTATTCAACAGAGAGAGATCACAAGTAAGCAGAGAGGTAGGCAGCTGAGCAGACAGCCCAATACGGGGCTCAATCCCAGGACCTAAGCTGAAGGCAGAGGCTTTAACCCACTGAGCCACCCAGGTGCCCCTCAAGTGGCTAAACTTTAAATAAATGGTTAGCAGATGGTGATAGAGACAGCCTAGACTAACCAAAGAAAACAAATGTTAAATGAAGGTCTTACATTATCACATAATGTCTTGTCTCACCTTATATTATAATACCCTAGGAGATACTGAATAAGGGAAAAACCTAGCAAAGACACTGAATGAAGAGATAAAAAAACCAGTCTGGGGAATTTCCAATAACTACTTTATCAGTGGGTATTAGATTAAGAAACACAATACTGGACTGCACACACCTTGTCCTACCTCATTCCCACCATCTGCCTCTATGGGCAAATACCCCAGGAAACCAACACCGACCTCATGATGTAAAATTCTTTTTGAGTGGTTAGGCCTGCCTCTCCCCTGTACTCACCACACAGCAGCATGTCTCTTTCCATTCATACCCAACTTTGAGAAAAGGCACAGCTGTGAGGGAGAACTGGCTGGGCCACACTGTGTTCAGGGATATGTGGGCACCCTTGAAAAAGCTTGGGAACTGTGAAGGCTCGGGTTCCACATATATAAACACGAGAGCTGCAGATTAGAGTTGACTCCCTTTTACCCTCAGAGAACAGATGAGAAGGCTCATCTCAATCCAGCAACTTCTTCAGATTTCTGGCCATGCCAAAGAACTTGGGGCAAAAGCAATCAGAAATGCCTTTAAGCTCAAGTTGGAAGAGGGGAGCTGGCTATGTACTCCCTAAGTGATACCTCTTAAAATTCTGTGCATAGATATCAGGCCTGGATAGCTCTTCTCTAAAGTATCAGTTAAAATAATAACAATAAATAATAAAAATAATAATATAATAAAATTCACAAAGGCCCTAAGGAAAAATTCAAGTAAAAGAAATTATTTGAAGACTCAGAAAGAGTATATATTTGCAAATTAGTTGCTATAGGAGACAGAATTAAAAAAATAAGACACCTGTTAGAGTGTTCATTGATAAACCAAAAGCTCTCAGGGGTCAGAACATTGTGCTCCCTCTCTTAACATCACATTGATTTAACACTCTGGGTACCCAGAGGCCCCTGCTGAGCTCCTGTGAGTGGACCTGTCTCCTCCGAAGACTGTCAGACAGAAGGTAGCAGCCAGCAGAGAAATCAGATGCAGCTGTAAAAGCAGAGGGAGAGAGCCCGAGATGTTAATCCAGGAAGCAATTTCTTTTCTTATCTCCTCTCACTTGTCATACTTTTTTGTCACATTTCTATTGACCTTGGACCACATAGGATATTAAGCTTCCTGAATTTATTTTTTAATGGTTTCGTATCTGGAGATTCCTTATTCTATTACATTGGTATGTAGTGTAGCATTTCCTCAATCCTTTTCTTGGGCATAGATTTTATAATAAATTAAATGTGTTAGTAAATTAATAAAGTAGCAATTCATTTCTGACATTGAGGGTGAAACAATAGTATTACTGTTTCTTTATGATTTAAGCATTGCATTACCTTTTTAAAATAAGGATTCCCTTATAAGTCTCACAACAACCCACAAGTAGGTTGGAAATTCCTGCTTTGTGGCTTGGGCAACTGACTCTCAGGAGGCTTATGTACCTTGTTCTAGGTCACATGGAGAAGTCAGGATTTGAACTCTCGTCTACTTTACTCCAAAGCCCTTTCTGCCATAACCATGCTCTCTTGGAACAATACACTGCCAGGAGCTGATGGTTTTTCTCTACAGCTTCCCTATCTTCTGGTTAAATTGGTCTGTTAGGCAGAATTACAGTTCTCAGTTATTTCCCCTAATGACTCTCTTCTCTAACTCCCCTGGGTCAGTTTGCTGTGCCTATTTGAGCCTGGACTCTGAAATTTACTTTTCCCTTGGCACACATTCTCTCTCATTCTTTCTTTAGAGGAAGTAACAATTGGCTGACGATTGTCAGCCAATTATTAGCTAATTACTGCCTAGCAATTCACTAGGTAAGGATAGGAAGAAACTTAGGTAATATTAAGGAGAGAATAATTTGCCCCTACTTTTCAGTCTGTGTCACAAAAGAAACGTAAAAAAAAAGAAAAAAAAAAAAAAAGAAATCATTACCCAAACCAGTAATACCCACCTTGATAAGTCACCTCCTTCACTAGATGTAATTTCAAATGATTTTCTAAGAAAATCAAATCTACTTTCAAAGGGCAAAAATTTGGCATAATTCAGATATTCAAAAGAATGAGCTGTGGTTTCCGAAGGCAATTCAGAGTTAGTCCAAAAATAAAGTTTGAGATGGTTGAAAGAAATATAAAGTTTTTCAGAGTGAACACTTTGAAAGTGAACATTCTTTTGCATACAGATTTTTTATATGTTATTAAAAACCGAGAGTCACTTTCTTTCCAATGAATACTGTTCTATACCTAAGTTGGACAGAGTTAACTTATGTTACTTACAATCACAAATACTAATTAATAAAAATTTCAAACCTAAAGTGTGGTGTTCAAATAATAGAACTTGAAATATGATCTTAAATATAAACCTTGGTTTACTCAAGGTATGGAAGGAAGCCTGCACGGTGGTTCATTCCATCCTGGCTCAGACCCATTTAAAGCATTACAGGAGGGGTGCCTGGGTGGCTCAGTGTGTCAGTGTGTCAGGTCATGATCCCAGAGTTCTGGGATCGAGCCCCGCATCATGTTCTTTGCTCAGCAGGGAGCCTGCTTGCCTGTCTCTCTGCCTACTTGTGATCTCTGTCTGCCAAATAAATAAATAAATAATTTTTTTAAAAAAGCATTATAGAAAAAAAAAAGTTAAACTGTTAACTGTTTATTGGGATTGAGATTATATGCCTCAAATGGATCTTCAGGGAACTTAGAAAATGTCATATTATTTAAGGATATTGGTTATTTCTTGAGGCTTTCTGCAAGGGTGATGCTCAAAATATGGCTAACAACTGGTACATCCCCGGGTCCCCCCAATAAGAATGGATGCCAGGTGTGGAGCTGGGCCCTGAGACTCTGCTGGGCCCCATGCTGAACCTTTAGTTAGTTGTTGGTTGTGATGTCCTCTGCGATGCCCTGGGGAGGAGCCAGCGCACCGGGGAAGGGAGGAGGGTAGTGAAGGGACTGGAAAGAGGTATGAGGTGGTCGCTCTTGCGGTTCTGGTCTTATAGTGAACTGGTTAAATATCACTCTGGCTTTCAGGAAGATCCTCCAAAAATGAGCTCTTGTCCAAGTTGACTCATGTGATAGAAGCAGAAAGGGAGTTGAGTCCAGGACCGTAATCCAGGACCCGTAATGCAGGACCTCTGTGGGTGAGTTGAATTCTCAGTGTGAGTAGAAGCAGCATGATGATGGAAACAGAGTGAGCATGAAGGAGAGCCTAGGATTGTCCTCACAAATGGGTAGAGTCTGCTCCCTGGCCCTTTTCCCACCACATAGGGCTCCTCTGTGCCTTTCCTGTTTGCTACCTCTTATAAGACTGGAATCTGGCTGCTCTGCAGAAAAGAGGGAGCTTAACTCCAGTGCCTTAAGCGTGTCCTGCTGTGCATGTTGTGCCTATCAGAGGTAATAATTTTCCCACTGCTAAACACTCTCCAGTGGCTTACAGGCTGGGATGGGGAAGAGATGGCTCTGCCTCCCTGCCTGGTCTATTGCTTTAGGCTGTGCCATGCCAGTGCAGGATGAAGTCTGGTCAGGTGGGCAGAGCTCCCAGGCCTCTTGCAAAGAGATGGAAATGCAAGGGAATGAGGTATGCCCCGGAGTTAAGGATCATGATTTTTAAATTTGTTGCTTTGGCTATAAACTTCCCCAGATTGAATAGACTGGCAACTTACTTGGGTTTGAAGGAACTTAAACTGACAAAGAAAATCCAGCTTAGCAAAAAACCTATGATACTGAACTTCTAAAACAATTCCCAGGCTCCAAAATCACCAGGAAGGGGGAAAGAGGAGTCATCCTTGCATGTTTCTTAGCCATGGTCCTGGAGGTCAAACAGATACAGGGAATCTCACCAGGAGGAGACTTAGGAAGCCATACTGGCCAACCAGGCGCAGAAGCAGAGGACATGCTAGGGACCAGGATGGTGAGTATCCTGCATTTTCAGCTTCTCCCTTTATAGATGGGCATTCCTATTGTGGTTTTCCTCTACTAACGATTATTCAGCATGTTGGGGGTGCTTAAATTTATCAATTAGCTATAAAGTGACAGACTAAAAGAAGCCATAACCAGATTATACCCATCATCCAGGGGTTGAGGCTAGATTGGATATGACTTGGGGTGATCTTTCTTTCAGAGGATGGAGGTGATTTCACATGGGATGATTGTCTTACACTAGGAATTCTGGAATTGTAACTATCGGAATAGAGGTTAGTGTAATCCCTCGGCAGCCACAGGGTAGAATGTAATAGACTGTGGTAGTTATATTTATCAGCCCAGGAAACTTTCCCTCCCCCTTTTTTTTTGTATTAAGAGCTTCTGCTCTGCTAGCTAACAAAGTGACCAGTGAAACATCTGTCCTTGATGGTCCCCAGTCCAGTGTGGCTGTGCTATCCTGTGCTACCACTCCTGCTCCAGGCCTGGCATATCATAAGCTCCCTTGCCCTGTGAAGTGATTTGTTCTAGCGTGGTCACATGACCCAAGCAAACACAGAGAGAAATACGCTTTCCCTGCTAATGGTGGTTTGCTGACCATGGTCCCCACTACATGGAGAAGAGATAAAAACTGGATAATGACAATATTAGTGCTACTGAGTACCCAGTTTCAGATCCTTAGTTCTTGGTTTTTAGTCTTCATAACTTTTCCAAATGTTTTGTGAGCTATCTCTGTATCTTCATATATATATTTTTTCTATGTATTTGAATATCCATAATTATACAACTTTTATACATATAATTCTCTATATAACAATATAATATAGATGAGGTTAGTTTCCTTCATTTTGCAACCAAATGGTACCATGTAATATAAACTTGAATTCTGTAACTAGCAATAAAATGATCAAAATGACCCCCCAAATGTGCAACCCTCCTGTAACACGTATTATTTAAACAAATTGCCATTATGTTCAGAAAAGTTATACACAAAATGGCATGAGAGAGTGAAAGCTGCTATAATGCATGTGACATTTCTACATGTCAAAAGCAGGAAAATATTTTCGAATTGATTTAGCAATTTTTTCCAACCACTTTCACACCTCAGTTAATTTTCATGAAAAAAGGAACATAATACAAGTCAGCTAGTGGTAATAATAGCAATTATTTATTAAGCACTTACTAAATGGTAGCTGTTACTAGACACTGCGCTGTAAGCATTGGTGTCCTGGTTTACAAATGCGGAACTGAGGTTCAGAGAGTTTCAGTAATGTTACCAGTTCACAGTCATTGGGTGGTAGGGCGAGGTCTGAAGTCTACATTGGATGCTTCTAAAATCCGTGTGCTTTACCCCACACCGCATGGCATTTCCTCTCTACATACTTGGATCCCATCTTTCCAATAAGAAGCAAGAGTGACAACTTGGCTTAGACAACCGTTACCTTAGAAATGGAGAGGTGTGGAAAGAGAAGGCAGCTGAGACAGAATGCAGGACAGTAGAAAGTATCGCATGTTGTCAGGTAAAGTTCATTGATCCCTATAGTAGTGCAGCTTTTCAGTTGACAAAGCTTTTCTCTGCTGCTTCAGTACAAAGGCTTCGGAGAAAATAGGTAGTGAACAGCAAAGAGAGCTTTCTCTAGAAATCGGGAAAAAGGAAAACTCAAGAGTGGTGAGGGCCAGGAAGGAGGCAGTGCATCATCACAAGTGTGCCCTGTCTATGAGCAGCTGCTTCCCGGGGCAGGAGTGGCAGGACAGGACACACAGCTACCCTGGACCAGGACGATCAAGGACAGATGCCTCCCGTCGTTAGCGGGAGCACTGCACTGATTGGTGCTACCAAAAGCTCACAGGGCCTGGAGGACCACCCGCGAGGCCGGCAGGCTGCTACTGATTATCTGCTGAGTGGTTTTCCCTGCTGTAGAGCACAGGAAGGCTGCAGGGAGGCTGAGAGAGGAAAGCAGCTTTCCCTTTCCATGCACGGCAGGCACAGCAGTTTAACCAGAAATGCAAATGCTTTAGACTAAGGGGAGCTGCAAATTCTTTGCTAATTTCCTTACTTGCACTGCTCTGCTCTCTGTTCCTGCTCAAAACTATTCTGAAAAGTAACATATACTTTTATTTACATATTTACCAGCCTGATCATACCCCAAAGGCTGGAGAAATCAAGGCCCCCCCAATAAAAAGGCTTCCTCCTTTCTTCTGGATTATATCCAGAGTGTTATTAAGAAACTTGGCATCTCTGCCAAATCTTGCTTTTAGAAACAAGATGCACTTCGGCTAATTAGTTTTATCTAATGAAAAATGTCTGCTTGAACTGGACTCATTTCCCCCAGGGGTTCTGGTCTTTCTAGGAAATAAAGGAAAACCTGACATTTTTTTTTTCCTTTCACAGGCTGGAGACATATTTATTTTGCAGTTGACACAAAAGGATCCTTTGTGATATCCTTGCCTGAGGGCACATATCCAGCTCTAACCATGTGATTAGCCATACCCTTTGGAAAATTAAAAGCACATAGCTAGGAAGGGAATAAAAACACTGATTCAATAAGTTGAGCTCAGGAAACATGACTGAGTCAGAAATAAGAAGGAATGTGCAATGTCAGGCTTTGGACAAGATTAGGTGAGAAACTGGTAAGCCAGAGGGAACTCACACTCTGTCAGATCCAGCCAACTATCTCATGTCCCTTTTGTAGCCTCTGAGGTCAGCACTGAGCCCCAAGAAATGAGTGGCTTTGATGAGTAGTGGTGAATCAGTTCAGTTAAAGAATCCAGTGGCCTAGACTTCTCGTTCAAAATGGCAGTCAACAGCAGTTTATGACTCTTTCAAACTTTGCATTAAAAGACCCAAGAAAGAAACTTAGAGAAATACACAACACCAGAAAATTCAAAGCAACAAGCAAATTAGTACCAGAGTCTTAGAGGAATTTTTACAAATAACAAGGCAAATTACAATAAGTTAGTTTTGAAAACAAAGCAAAAACAAGGACTTCATTTCATCATACAGACACATCCTGAATATAGGTAAGCAGATGCTCTGTACCACACCCGCTCTCAATCTCTTGTCTCAGAACAAGAGTCTGTAACCCATGGGTGTGGATTTTGAGGTAGCTTGAGCACTCTTGTCCTTTCCACCCTTCAGCCTCCCATCATGATACTCAACTTTCCATAATCAGCAACTTGTTGTCTCCCCAGTCTCTAAACATCGAAGTGCCCCAGGCTTCAGTGCTCTGTTTCCTACTTACCCTCACTCCCTAGGTGATCTCATTCAGACCCATGGCTTAAATGCCATTTATACAACAGTGATTCTCAAATTTTTACCTCTCTTCTTTATAATCATACCTCTTACGCCCAACTACTTTCTTGACCTCTTCACTTTGATATCTAATAGACATCTCAAAATATGTCCCAAACTGAACTTCTTTTTCCAGTTTTATTAGGGGCACGGGACTCTGGTGCAGTTGAAAATCCATACATGACTTTTGACTCCTCCAAAACTGAACTACTAATGGCTTACTGTTGACTGGAAGTCTCAACAATAACATAAACAATTAACACATAATTTGTATATCATATGTATTATATACTGTATTCTTACAAGAAAGTAAGCTAGAGAGAAAAAATGTTATTGAGAAAAATCATAAGGAAGAGAAAATAGACTTATGGTACTTACCATACTTAAATCCACATAAAAGTGGACCTGCACAGTTCAAACCCATGTTGATCAAGGGTCAACCATAGATACAAAGAGAGAGGGAGAAAGAGAGAGAGAGAGAGACGGGGGAGAAGGAAAAGAAAAATTTTTTTTTCCTTGTGAGGAGAGCTCTTAGGATTTACTCTCTTAACTTTTATATGCACATTCAGCAGCGTTGACAATAGTCACCGTGTTGTAAATTACAACTCTAGTAATTATTTCTCTTACAATCGGAAGTTTTTGCCTTTGACCATCTTCCTCCAACTGAACTCCTGATATCCTTGCCCCAAGTCTCCCACTCCTTGAGTTTTCCTACCTCAGTAAATAAATGGAACTCCATTTTAAGAATTTCTCAGGACAAAATCTTGGAGTTATCCTTAACTCAGCGCTGTGTCTCATGCAGATACCCAGTGCATTGGTAAATCCAGTTGGCTCTTCCTTCATGACATACCCAGAATAAGACCATTTCTCGCTACCTGTATGTGGTAGCTCAAGCTGACATTATTTTTTAGATTATTGCAGTAATCTCCTGACAGGTCTCCTTGCTTCCACCCTGCCTTCTTCTCAATCAATTTTCCACATAACAGCTAGAGGGATTAATTTTAAAGCAAAGTCTGATGAAATCATTCCTCTGCCCCAAACCCACCAGCGGCTTCTCATCTCACTGAGAGTAAAATCCAGAGTCCTTGCCAGGTCCCCTGCAGCTCAGACTCTGGTCACATGTACGAATTCCTTCCTGCAGCCTCACTGGTTTCCTTCTCATGCCTCACGCAACCAACCAGACTCCTATCGAGGGCATTTACACTTGCTGTTCCACCTGTTTGGGAAGTTCTTCTATTATATCCCTCCTGGGTGACTTTTTCATTCCTTTAGATAGCTTCATGTTCAGTTCTGGTGGAAGGGTTTTCTCAAACCCTTTGTGTGAAGTAGCACCCTCTCCAGGTCATCTTGTGCTCTCTCCTTTCTCTGCCTTATTTTCCTGCATACCACCTAACCCCAAGATGTTTTACTTTACTTGGATATTGTCTCTCGCTGAGGGACTTCACAAGAGCAGGGACTTTGTTGTGTCACTCCTACATTTTCAGCACTATACTCATAGAAAGCTTCCAGTAAATATTTGTTGAATGAATGAGGATCTACAACCAGTTCTGTGCTCCGGCCCTCATCCTACAATGAGGAAGGCAGGCTCCTGGGTCAATTTGGGATATCTGGAGCAGCTGGCCCCATATCTGGCCCTCTCCAACTTTCTTCCTTTATTCAAATACACCCTACCTGCTAGTTCTCAGTGTTTCTCACTAAAGAGAACCCTACTATGCAATTTGAGAGTTTATCCCTCCTTTTATTTGGGAAAAGATTGGGAGGTTGGGAGTGGAGAGGCTGAGATATCTCTAGACACAGGGGTGAGGAGGGAAATTCTTCTTTACAAGCCATCATCTCTCCTTGCTGACCCATGCTCATTTCTACACATTCCGACCTTGGCCTCAGGCCACAGGTACAGTGCATGCTGCACCTTCCTCAGCCTGAGCACAGATCCCTTTGGAATGCAGCTGTTTCGGAATTTCCGCAGACTCTTTGGGGGCTCAAGAACACTAGGCTGGAAAAAGATGTATCCTGATTTTATGTGGCCTACACTTTATGTAATTTTGGAGGGGCGGCTTGTAAGAAAAAAACATACAAAATTGGAAACAAGTGACTTTTTACTTAGAATGGATAATCACAATTTGCACATTTAGAAAGCCGATGTACCATAGCCATCAAAATCTAGAAAAATATTTTTAATTAGTTACTGTCAGTTCGGTAATAACTTTATTTTTTGGCATATTCTTCAATTGCCTCTTACATGACAACAATTTTAGAATATTGTTTCTTTGAGTATAATAGTAGGATAATTCAGCCTTTCCTTTCGTGTGGTAGATAAAACATGTGGCTTCACACATAGACTGTTGGTAGTATCATTACAAGCTCGTGCCTTACCAACAAAGAAATTCTTTTTAGAAAAGTATTTTATTTATTTGTTTGAGAGAGAGACAGAGAGCACACGCATGAACAGGGGGAGGGGGCAGACAGAGAGAGAGAAGCAGGCTCCCCACTGAGCAGGGAGCCTGACACGGTACTCAATCCTAGGACTCTGGCATCATGACCTGAGCCAAAGGCAGATGCTTAGCTGACTAAGCCACACCTGCGCCCCACCAACAGAGAAATTCTGATAAACTATATTTTGTATGATTCCCATTTAAAGACAAACAAACAAGCTGAGTTTGTTTCCAACAGTCGGGATCTTCCATGTTGACAAAATGACAATGAGAACTAAATCCTCAGTTTACAATTTTACTGAACTGTTGGTTGGCAGAATTTCCCACAGATGAGTTTCTGGTGCCATACATTTCAGATGTGGTTTCCTTTCCACTACCTGCATTTTTCCAATAGTTCTGGGCACCAGAGGGCTTATTCATCCTACAATAAATAGAGATTCTGCATCTTCCTATCATGATGCCAGATGAGATGGTATAGTTTGAAGGAATAGGTGTATTCCTGGAGATTATTCCTATACGAGAATGAGTATATAAGAAGGTGCTTGCAAACCACAAAAGTATATCCTGACATAAGCATCTGGAATGTACCCTTAATACACTTTTCTTTTACACAGATCTTGGTCTGTGGTCATCCGTATGAGGGAATAATGATGGAGGGGCAGGTGGAGAAGAAAGAGACAGTGGTCTTAACTGATTGCAGCTAAGATATCCTACTTGTGAACATATTGCTGAGCTTGTCCCAGGCTTTGTGAATGGGAGGGCCCTGAACCTGAGCTTCCTTTGCTTTATGGTAAATACCCTCTGCTGGGAAATTCTGATTGTGTGAGGCTGTCCATAGGCAGACACATCTATCCCAACCCCTCCCTGAAATACTGTCTTTCTGCCATGTAGGAGCAATATGGGATGAAGTTTGCATCTCCTTGGCTAGACTTACAAGTGTTCCGAAGGGAGCATATTCTGCTCTCATACTGGTCCTAACTGTACATCTTAGTTTCCCGTCACATGTGCAGTATCTGAAACTTGAGACAAGGTCCCGAGCCCATTCTTAGGGATCCTGACAACATCCAGGCTCTCATCAAATCCCCTCTAGCTTTCCCTTCCTGCTGACTGGTTGAACTCTCGCTTCATTTAGAGAAGAAAAATCTTATTACATCTTACATTTTTTTTCAAATTCTGTATTTTATAGTATAAAGTCTATACCTTTGGTTCTCCAGGCTATTTTTCTCTCAGGTACCCAGTCCTTATAAATCAATAATTCATTGGCTTTTAAGACTATGCTCTTAACCAAGATTTGCAAGTCTGTTTAAGACACCGAAAGTCAAAAAAGTGACTCTTATTTGTGTATATGTTTGCTTCCTCTGAGTGTTGTCTGAGAAAAAGGCTCCCTTTGAAGCCTGAAGCAGGTATGGTGGAGTATGGAACAGGGAAAGGCAACCTATTAATATCTCAACATGTTTCTGTTCTAGGAACTATTGGTTTGGGCATCTAAGCATCAGAAAGATTATCCAGAAAAACTGGTCAAACAAAAGGACTGTGATATCAGTGAGGGTCCCGCTGTGCATACATAGAAAAGAATGCACTAGAAGAACTAAGGTGCTTCTAAGTTTTTGGAAAAGTCAAAACAGCAGGCTCTAGGGTAAGTCTTTAGGAATGACTTTCTGAGCAGTATTGATCAAAAGAACTGCTACTCATGCTATAATTAGATAGTTGGTGGTTCATGAAGCCACTTTACCCTGATACCAGCTCCAGGATCACATAGCATTCTGTTTTCTACCTGGGGATCCAAAGGCTGCCAGCAGGTCTGTATGCTGTTTGTATCTAGAGCTACACCAGCAGTATGAATGCTTCATATGCTGCCACCTCCCTCCCCAAAGAGCTCGGCTCCAAATTCAGGTCTCACATGAGTACACCTGACCATCCTAGCTCATGGAAATTTGGGAGATAGTTTTAGCTTCTCAGCCTCTGTGACAGAGGAAGGCCTAGCAGGAGGACATTGGAAGAGTTGCGAGTGCCCCAATCTGCTCCCCATCCGTTGGAGCTTGTACAATAACCCCACCTCTGGGAACCCAAGACCAGCCTGCTTAGGACTAGGAGCTCCTTAGGACGAGCTCCCAGGACTGGCTCTCAGATCAGCTCCTGTTCCAGCAAGATGCTGGCTACACATGAAAGAAAAATCCACCACAGCACAGTGTCTGTGAATTTAGATCCTGAGCTACCTGACTCAACTATGAAATCCTACAGAAGATACTTCTTAAAGACACAACAGGAGAGATTCAGTCCTATTGGTGATACACGCTGAGACTCACTTTTCTCAATAAATATGCATCTCGGCTACAAAATATTGTGTGGGGTCATGACCCCATTAATTTCTGTAAACAAATTTAAATTCGATGTATTATAATACACTAAATGATGTCAGACCAATATTAAATAACCCTGTGGAAGCAATCTTTCTTCAATCATGGAGAAACTGAAAGCTGCATTATATTCATGACTGAGCATAAATAACACGTTAGACTTCATTGTTCAGTAAAAATTGAAGCATAAATGAGCTCTTCCCTAATTTTAGTTTCACTTGTCACGCCATTTTAATTCCTCTTAATTTACTCATTCATAGAGTCAGTACAGAAAGGTATGAAAAACATTAATCTTCATCTCCTTATAATTTTAGCAAAGGTCTCTCTGCATTCACATCTCTAGGTGGTATTTTCCTTCCTTCTGTTGTGACATAAATTAAACTCAGTATGTTGGTTAGACATGTGGTGGATGAAATAGACAAAGGTCATTCCAATGCACGTGGTTACCTGGGATCCTCCAACAGTATCATTAAGTGTCCTTTTTGGAACATGATCTTGTTTCTGCCACTCTCCACCATCTGGCTCCGGTACTCTGGGAGAGGGCCACACTTACATGAACACATTCCACAACCCCCTTCTGACCTCCACATTGACCACACAGGGAACGCCTGCAGCTGTGCCTAGCTATTGCATGCTGCTGCCTCCTGCTTCTGCCTAGATCAATCTGCCACCAGCTCCCTTACTCTTGAGAGTGTCCTTGCACAGGGTGCACCTGAGAAACTGTAGCAGTGTTCCTTAGAACGAGAGCACTTTACTTGGTATAGATCAGGACTCTTGCCCACTTCTGTCCCCTCCGGCAGTGTCCAAATCCTCACTGTGTCTTTCTCTCTTTTTTGTCCATGTCCACATGTCCCTTGTGTGTTCACAAGGACATGGAGCCAAGGTGTTAAAGGGCAAGGAAATGCTAAGCAGATCTGTCTCCCATACCAGGAGTAAAGACTAGCAATCAAACATTCATCCACTTATTTACTTAGAGGAGTCTGTGCTCTTCTGAAGCCTCACCTGCCTTCTAATATGCATACACACACATACATGCGTGCACACACACACACACACACACACAGCCTGTACAATGGCTGGAAATTCAAAGATACATATAAGCTCTGGGAGCAAATAGTTTTGTGATCTTGTATACCACCAACCCCAGGGCAGAAGTGTTGTGTGACAGTGGGAGGTGCTGCCTCTGCCACTGGGGCACAGATAGCTTCAAATCCGCTATTTTAAAACAGTCTATTCCCTGCTTCCAGTGAACCCATGGATGGCCCACCATTGCTCTCTTGCTACCTTACTTTTGTATAGTTTTGTTTTGAAGTTGGGTTTTTGTTTCATATGAAAGATAATTCTTAAAAACACACAAAAAGAAATATGTCCACATTTCTCATTTCTATCTCTGAAGCCCAAGATGTCATAGCCCTTACAAGGCTTATCTCTTTAGGCCAGCAGAGTAACAGATGTCTTTTAACAAATATAGTATGGGATATTCCAGACACATAGAGAGGTATAAAGAATGATATAACAAACAGATAAGTACCTGCCATCTATCTGACTTCAGAGTAAAATATTATCAACAAATTTGCAGACCCCTGTATCCTTCCTGATTCAATTTTCCTCTCTCCCAAAGGTAACTACTATTCTGATTCTAGCGATGCACGTTTCTTAACTTTCCTTATACTCCTTGAGCTACTTACTTCCAGATAAACTCAGTTAAAGCTGGAATTGTTCCCTGGGCCTCCTTTCTGCTGTGGTACCTGGTTTTAATGTAGATCTGTATAATGTCAGGGAATGAGGTGTATGACTGATTTACAATGAAACACCTGGCTTCAAGGTGCCTTACCTGATGCTCACACCTGGCCACCTCCGTGATGGATCTCCTCGAGATGTCCATATCCTCTACCAGCCCCAGGCAGGTTTTGGTGTGTCCTCTGCTGGCCATGAGTCTCTGCAGGCCCCAGGGCTTCCCACCATTCCTCACTGAAAACAAGAACTTCTCTTGGGGATGAACAAGACTCTGCTGGGAGGCTGCTACTCCAATTCAACCAGAGTTTCTCAAGCTGTGCTTTGCAATTTCATATGGATACAAATATGCCAAAAACACTGATTTATTTAACTTAACTCCCATTCTTGGACATGTATATACTTCAGTGGCCATCTCTGTACATACAACTTGGTCCACAGTATAAATTCCTACTTATAAAACTTCAAGATTAAAGAAGATACATATTCCAAGGATGCCTGAGTGGCTCAGCCAGTTGAGCCACTGCCTCCGGCTCAGGTCGTGATATCTGGGTCCTGGGATCGAGACCCGACTGGGCTTCTTGCTCGGCAGGGAACCTGCTTTTCTCTCCACCTCTGCCTGCACTCTGCCTGCTTGTGTGCTCTCTCTCCCTGACAAATAAATAAATAAATTTATTTTAAAGAAGATACACATTCCAAAGAATTTTGGTATGTATTATCAAAATGCTTCCTGGAAAAATTGTATTTATATCTATAATCAACGTTTAAGGACATCCAATTTTTTTTTTTTTTTTTTTTTTTTTTAGATTATACACTTTGCTATGCATCTATTAACTTCAACTTATTGGTCACATTATTAAAATTCCCTAACACTAAGTTTTGTCTATTTGGTTTACTAGATTAATTGGTGGTATGTTAAAATATCTCACTATTGTCTTTCACCTTATGTTTATCTTACTAACAGTGTATGCTATTTGCATAGAAAGTATAACGATTATCACAACTTCATTTGGCCTATATGCGTTATTCATTTTAAATGTCTTTAAATTATGTATTTCATTAAATGTGTTTGGACTTGAATTCTTGTCGTATATATGTAATATGTATACACACACATAAATTCAGTAAATGTTGTTGAGGAAATGAATAAATAGTGACTAGCTGAACCCCTGGCATCAGACACATTAAAATAAATCCTGCCTGTCTTTCAGGAAGCTCTTTCTATCATGAGACTAGGTTGTTTCCTTTCATAATTGGCTCTTTGAAAGAAATCACCCTCGTTTCATATGTGATTTCCTAATCTTCAAATGCGTGATTCCTCTTCCCTCATATTCTTTTATTCTAGTCATTGGGCCCTTTTACCTGATCAGAGGGCGAGACAAGGCTGATCTCCCCCTGCTTTCCTAGCTTAAAATCTGAGCACTTGTGGCTGCAGAGAAAGCAGGAAGAAAGGCCCTGGGACGGTGGGCCTTAGAATTTACTGTGCCTAAGAATGGCCTGAGGAGCTTGTTAGAGCTCAGAATCGTGGGCCTCTCAGCTGTAGAATCTGTAGGGTAGGTTGAGAGTTGGGCTCTGAAATCTGTATTTTTAAAAACCTCCAGGTGATTTTGATACTTGTGGTCTTCAGAAGACACATCCTGAAGCACTGTCTGTAGGCCCCAGTGTCTCCCACTATTTGGGGATTTGGAGGCTGCCCGGCTTGGTAGTGCAGGGTAACTTTCCCTGCACTGGTATTTCAGAAAGCTTATATTTATGAATTTATAGGGGCAATCTTAATCTGTAAAAAAAAAAAATTAATTTCTGAAGTGTTAATTAGGAGTACCTAGCTAATTCTGAGATGCTAATTTGGAGTCCTGTGTCAGACACCAATAGCCATAGGGGTCTGCTCTTCCCCAGCAGCCGGCTCTGGCCCAGGATGTTTCCCTTCAGTGTGTCTGCACGGAATATGGGTTTCAAAGGCCACAAGGAGCCCAGGGAATTTGACTCTGTTGCAGAAATTTCTAAAAATTCAAGATACTGAAAACCAACTCCAAAGTTGGGGCTTTCTAGTTGCTCTAAAGCCCTGTGCACCTAAAAGAGGGGTGGTCATTTGAATATTCAAACCTGGTTGGGGGAGTGGGGAAATGGGGGGCACAAAGAAAGACAGCAGGGAAGTCTCCTCATTGCCTGTGTCTGGGTGGAGGGAGGGGTTACCTGCACTTCTGGAGAAGAGAGAGAGAAAGAGATCTGTAATTACAGAGCAGTTAAGGCTGACTGGTGAATGCTGTGGAAGTTCTCTGATGCCCTCCAGGCATCCTCCGTACCACATGGTGAAAGTTTAATTACTGTCACAGAGACATATGTCTTACTTTTACAGAGATCAGACATCATACCTCCTCACAAACATGAGTTTTGAAAGATCACAGTGTTTACACGTTTTTGGAATTAGTTGTCCACATTGAAAGGTTGAGATATCACAAAAAAATTTTTTTTCACAGGTTTCTGGCTTTCTCTGAAAAACAGGAAGATCTGACCACATTGAGTCTTAATCTTCCCCTGGCAACCTTAAAGGGGCTAAGGAAGCTAAGGGAAGCAAGAGAGGCTTGCCAGGGTGCCAGGTCCCCACTACTCCATCTGGATTCCCAGAACCACTGCTTTACCAACAAGTCCCCCACGGCTTTTGGCCTTACACATGCTTCTTAAAAGCTGCCCCTTGCTTATGTTGATTTCTTCCTCACAAGTCATCTGAGGGGATATGATTTTGCATTCTCTTATGATGAGGTTCCTGTCTTCTAGCCACCATCCCTGTGGGAAAGGCCAGGGGACTAAGGGTATTCCCAGGTCAGCCCTTGCCATCTGTGCCCTTCCTCATTGTTCCAGTAATGATTTACAGCGAGACCTCCAGCAAGGGTGACCAACTCATCCTCGTTAGCATAAGACATTCCCCATTTTTGCATTGAAAGTCCTGTTTCCTGAGAAACTCCTCAGTCCCGGAAAAACTGGAATAGGTGGCCAACTTATCTCCAGCAGACCAAAGGGACTTTGGAATTTGGGTCTGTGGGCACCAGCGCACACCCATGGGATCCTCTTGCACTAACTTGGAAATCTCAAAGAGCTGTCAGAGAAGAAGTAAGAAGTCTATCATAAGAACTCATGTATGGGGCGCCTGGGTGGCTCAGTGGGTTGGACCGCTGCCTTCGGCTCGGGTCATGATCTCGGGGTCCTGGGATCGAGTCCCGCATCAGGCTCTCTGCTCAGCAGGGAGTCTGCTTCCTCCTCTCTCTCTCTCTCTCTGCCTGCCTCTCTGTCTACTTGTGATCTCTGTCTGTCAAATGAACAAATAGAATCTTAAAAAAAAAAAAAAAAAGAACTCATGTATGCTGGCAAAAGAGGAGCAGTTTAGGATGTACTGTGTCTTTCTCTAGAAGGAAAATTAGACAAATCAGACCACTTCCTATCCCTTCTCCATATATTTAATGCAGCTGGACAAGGCATTAATGGCTGGGATGACCAACCATTTAACTTGGCCTGGGAATGTCTGTGCCTGCCTCCTGCCTAGCTGGACAATTGCTTACTACCCAGCCTCCTGGACCCAAGGGAGGTAGCTTCTCTGTAATTATAGGGTGGTAAATAGAGATTTTTAAATAGTTTAAATTTTCTGGGATCAAGACTTTCTTTTTCACACACATCTGCCTTTGAAAGGGTTTTGAAGTCTATAGTTTATGAAAGTGGAGAACAGCCTGTCCCAGCTTATATGATCCAGACATGGAGCTAGGCATAATACAAACCCAGCCTGTGCCCATCTATGGCTTTTATTTTATTCATGTTCTTATATTTTTTGTCAGTCAATAACTAATATTCTTTTCATGGAAAGTATGAAAGATCCAGACAAGTATAATGAGAAAAATAATCCATTATTCCCCAATAGATAAACTCATTTTTACTGATTTTATAGACATATAATTTATATTGTTCTTCTTTCATTTAATGGCACTTGATAAGCAAGGATGACATTAAAAAGTATTTAACAACTGAAAGGACATAGGCACAGACCCAGTGCAGGTGATGCCAATGCTTAGCTGGCTGTGGGCTGGAAGTTGTGTCCTGAAGCTTCCTGCTCTGCCATGCCTTTGCCCTTAGTTGATTCACTGTAGGGAGGTCCGGGGGATTTGGGGAGGTTCCAGAGTAGGCAGGAGAATAAAGGTGCACTTGGGCTCTGGAGAGCAACTATTAACAAATATGTAAGTATTTCTTGTGTGCACAGGCTATTTATTGACCATGACCAATACCTTTAAAAATCTTTACCAGCATCAAATATACATAGAAATATATTACCACAGATATAGATGTGTGTGTGCATGTAATCCATGTAGATAGCTTTAAATTAAAAATTAAATGCTACTAAAGGACTTCTAGAAGCTATCACTCAACTGTTTGTTTTTTTTCCTCCAACTATTTCTCTCTCTATATATTTCAGTTTCTTTAATGAGTGTTCTGTAGTTCCTCGAGTACAGATCCTTTACCTCTTTGGTTAGGTTTAGTCCCAGGTATCTTACGGTTCTTGGTGCTATAGTAAATGGAATTGATTCTCTAATTTCCCTTTCTGTATTTTCATTGTTAGTGTATAAGAAAGCCACTGATTTCTGTACATTGACTTTGTATCCTGCCATGTTACTGAAATGCTGTATGAGTTCTAGTAGTTTGGGGGTGGAGTCTTTCGGGTTTTCCATATAAAGAATCATGTCATCTGAGAAGAGAGAGAGTTTGACTTCTTCATTATCAATCTGGATACCTTTTATTTCTCTTTGTTGTCTGATTGCTGTTGCTAGGACTTCTAATACTATGTTGAACAAGAGTGGTGAGGGTGGGCATCCTTGTCGTGTTCCTGATCTCAACAGGAAGGCTGAGAGCTTTTTTCCCATTGAGGATGATATTTGCTGTGGGTCTTTCACAGATTTTATGAAGTTCAGGAATGTTCCCTCTCCCTATACTTTGAAGCATTTTAATTAGGAATGGATGCTGGATTTTGTCAAAAGCTTTTTCTGCATCAATTGAGAGGACCATGTGGTTCTTCTCTCTTCTCTTATTGATTTGTTCTATCACATTGATTGATTTGCGAATGCTGAACCATCGTTATAACCCAAGGATGAATCCCACATGGTCATGGTGGATAATCTTTTCAATGTGCTTGGATCCTGTTTGCTAGGATCTTGTTGAGAATCTTATCATCCATATTAATCAGTGATATTAGCCTGAAATTCTCCTTTTTGGTGGGGTCTTTGCCTGGCTTGGAGATCAGGGTAATGCTGGCTTCATAAAAAGAGTCTGGAAGTTTTCCTTCTGCTTCAAATTTTTGAAACAGCTTCAGGAGAATAGGTGTAATTTCTTCTTTGAAGGTTTGGTAGAATTCCCCAGGGAATCCATCAGGTCCTGGGCTCTTGTTTTTTGGGAGGTTTTTTGATCACTGCTTCAATCTCGTTACTAGATATCAGGCTATTCTGGTTGTCAGTTTCTTCCTGGTTCAATTTTGGGAGTTTATAGTTTTCCAGGAATGCATCCATTTCATCTAGGTTGCTTAACTTACTGGCATATAACTGTTGATAATAACTTCTGATGATTGTTTCTACTTCCTTGGTGTTAGTTGTGATCTCTCCGTTTTCATTCATAATTTTATTAATTTGAGCTTTCTCTCTTTTCTTTTGGATTAGTGTGGCCAATGGCTTATTGATCTTATTGATTCTTTCAAAAAACTAGTTTCTAGTTTCATTGATACGTTCTACTGTATCTCTAGTTTCTACCTCATTGATCTTTGCTCTAATCTCGATTATTTCCCTTCTTATGTGTGGAGTTGGTTTGATTTGTTGTTGATTCTCCAGTTCTTTAAGGTGTAGAGATAGATGGTGTATTCTGGATTTTTCCATTTTTTTGAGGGAGACTTGGATGGCTATGTATTTCCCCCCTAGGACTGCCTTTGCTGTATCCCATAGGTTTTGGACCGAAGTGTCTTCATTCTTATTGGTTTCCATGAATTGTTTAAGTTCTTCTGTGATCTCCTGGTTGATCCAAGCATTCTTAAGCAAGGTGGTCTTTTCTATATATATTTCAAACACACACACATCTATATATATAGATATATATGTGATATATATATAGGTAGATAGATATATGCATATATATGTATATACATATATATGTACATATATACATATATACACACACATATATACATACATATACACATCTATATGTAGATATGTGTGTCTGTGTGTGTGTGTGTAGAAATTACTTAATGACTTTATTGTTGCAGGTGAAGTTATTCGTTATCCTTTGGTTATTTTTACATTTCTTTTTATTCTCACTCTTCCATCCTGTCCTCTCAATACAGTTATATGACAGTTCTGGGGTCAACCTACATTCTGTGGCTTTATCATATCAACTATGTATATATTGTTCACTGTTGAGCCAAATGAAATGCTGTGATTTCACTTCTTTTCTTAGAGAGGTAGGTTAGAGCCTGGCAGGAAGGCTCTAACACTCCACTCTGACACCATAGACAAATCACTGTTCTATCCCACTCAGTTTATAATGGAAATATTAATGGTACCAACTTGCTACAGTGCTTGTAAAAATTAAAGGAGTTAACATGTGTAAAAGGGCTCAGAATATTAAGTGACATATCAGGAGTACTCAATAAATTTCAGCTATAATTATTGCTCAACTGTTTCTTTAAGTCAGAGTTAATATTGTCTCATTAAAAATTTTGCTTAATTTTCTTTGACTCTCAGTTTTTTCAAACATTCAATAGTTCTATAAATCACTTTTTAATAAATTTTCACACATTCTACCCCATCAGGGTAGAATGGGCTGGGGGATTTATGAGGAGTGGTGGAGATTAAGGTAAACTGAAGGAGATATCCATCAACTGCTCCTCTGTCCACCTGCTTTTGTTTAGACGGACTTCTTTTTAGACTTCCTGCACAGTTGTCTCCAGAGCTTTCCTTGAGCTTTTCTATCTTGGGTTTCTCTTGCTTCCTTCTTCTTTGAGACGCTTGCTTAGTGAGCCTTATTCTTTCCTCTTTCTCGCTGTAACTTCTCACTTTGGTAGAAAACATGCTCCTTCAGTTTCTTAAGATTTGAGCAAGTCTATATGCAGGCATATTTTTTGAGATTTTTTTTTTTAAGATTTTTATTTATTTATTTGACAGGGATCACAAGTAGGCAGAAAGAGAAGGAGGGGAAGCAGGCTCTCTGCTGAGCATAGAGCTCAATGCAGGGCTCAATCCCAAGAACCTGAGCTAAAGGTCGAGGCTTTAACCCACTGAGCCACCCAGGCGCCCCACTTTTTTAGATTTTTTGATTGCCAAAACATGCCCTTAGTTTATTCCTTTATTTGATTGATAGTTGGCTTGATATGGAACCCTAAGTTGAAAATAATTTTCTTTAGATTTTTAAAGGCATTTTGTTTTCTAGCTTCCACTGCTGCTCTTGAGAGTCTGCTGCCATTCCCCTTTCAGTCCTTTGTCTGAGACCTGAGTCCCTGTCTGGAAGCATTATAACTTACTTTTGATCTAGAGTGTTCTAGAATTTCATGATATATTGATGTGTTTTTCTCCATGTTCATCGTTCTGGACACTTGTTGGACTGTGCACTCTAGAATTAAATGTCTTTCAGTTCTGGAAATGTCCCTGCATTTCTTTTTTCTCCTGATCATCTCCTTTTCCACTAATTTACTTACTTATTCTCCCTTTTGGAAACACCTATTAGTTGGAAGTTGGCCTTCCCAAACAGACTCTCTGATCTTATCATTCTCATTTTTGTCTTTTCTTCTGCTTTCCAAGAAATAGCCTCATTTTGTCTTCTGAAGCTTTTATTGAATTTTTTTCTAGAGCTATCAGAGTTTTAATACCCAGGATGATAGCACCACTCATTAGCAGCATGATATTTCGCCTTATGAACAGAACATAATTTACTTAAATGTTCTGATATTGGACACTTATGTTGTTTACAAATTTTTTTTTATTGATAATGATGTAATAAATATACCTGTACCCCCATCTATAACCACATCTCTACTGGAGTCAATATAATTTTCCAAGAGTGGACTTACTATAACAAATAATAAAAATATTTTTAAGTTCCTAATACATAGGATATTACCAAATTGCTTTCCAGCTGATAGCAGTTTTATCATTTAATATTCGCTAGTATGACATATAAAATTTAAACACTGATGTTTTATTTCAATTCATTTTATTGCTGGTGAAATTAAACTGTTTCTTGGGTTTATTGTGTATTTTTGTCCTTTTGTTTATTGCATTTTTAGATTTTTTTCAATGGATTTTTTTTAGCTGTCAAATGTTAAGCATATTAATATTTTGTTGGAAATATTTTTTAGGTAATACATTTAATTTTTAAATTGTTATAACACGCCAAAAATTTAATTTTGTACAATCAAATTTATCAACATTTTTCTCAGCTATATAAAAACAGTAAATAAAACCAAAGAACAAAGACAATGAGGAAATATTGGTTACCATAAGAATGTACTAAATATTAAAAAGGAATATTCTTAATGTCTTGAAAGCATGTTCAAAGAAATGAGGGAAATTTGTAACACTAGTGGAAAATCAAGTAGAATGTAAGAAATCCCAACTTACAGGAAAGACAAGTAGTTAATAAGCATCTCAAATACATGTTCAACCTCATTAGTCATCTAAGAAGAGCAAATTAAAACACAATAGTAATTTTTGCATGAAATTAGGAAAGATTAAAAAAACAACAATATTGGCTGAAAGTGAGCTGAGATTGGCATTCTTATGCTAATGTATATGTAAATGAGTTCAACCTTCCTGAAATTAATTTTGTAATATGCACCAAAAATCTTAAAAATTCCCATAGCTTCCTGCATGTAATTACACTGTCAGAACTCTATCCTAATAGTCAGATACAAGCACACACAGCACAAGGATACTCACCACAGAATCATTTATGACCAAAAAGAAAAAGAAAAAGGAAATACCCTAAGCTTCCAGTATCAGAGGAATGGTTCAAAAGTCATGGCACATCCATATAATAAGATATTGTCTTACTAGTAAAAAGGCATATAAAGCTATATTACAATTAAGATCTTAACCCTTTAATATGTAAATAGGATTAGTGCTCCGTGTGTGTGTGTGTGTGTGTGTGTGTGTGTGTGTGTGTGTTAGTGTAAGGACATAAAGGGATACATAATACCTAGAGAAAGAGGATATAACAAGTTATTAAGGGCAATTTCTCCTTCTTTTTTTTTCACCCTATCTTTCCCATTTTCTGGAATGTGCACATAAAATGCCTTTAAAGAACTGAATGCATAACTTTCTATTCGTCTTAATGATTCTAGTAACAAAAGAACTTGCTAATGTCAGGACAATTTGTCCTTCTCAAAAAGCTGTTAATTTTTTTTTTTATTTTAATTTTTTTTAAGGTTTCCTTATGCTCCTAATCATTATAACTTCTGCTCCTGTGGGTCATTCAGAATGTGTTTTATATCTCTTCTAGATGACAGTTGTCAGCTATTACTCCTTTCTGGAGTCACAACCTCTTAGTATTTAGGATTTATTTCCTACTATACCTCCAGAGCCTATGACAGTGCCTGATACATACTAATTTAGGGTAAATCTGTGTTGAATAAATGAAACATAACCCAGGTCTTCCATTTCTTTTTTTTTTTTTTTAAGATTTTATTTATTTATTTGACAGACAGAGATCACAAGTAGGCAGAGAGGCAGGCAGAGAAAGAGGAGGAAGCAGGCTCCCTGCTGAGCAGAGAGCCCGATGCGGGGCTTGATCCCAGGACCCTGGGACCATGACCTGAGCCGAAGGCAGAGGCTTAACCCACTGAGCCACCCAGGTGCCCCAGGTCTTCCATTTCTTAAATGTGCTTTTTTTAGTCTCTCTCATGGTTAAACTCTTTTCTTTATGTTTTTCAATATCCATTAAGTTGTGGCTTCTAAGAGACCAAATGTGGTCTGACTAATATCTCTTTCTGGATAATATATCATGAATACCCTCGCAATTGCATTAATTTCTTTGGCAGTCACATCACACTGAGGGCTAGTATTGATTTTACTGCATGCTAAAACCTCAATGTCTTTTTATAAATGTGTCTGCCCATTCCTTACTCTCCACACAGCCTTTGTTCACTTGTTCTTTTTGGACCCATGTGTAAGACGTTACATGAACCTTCATTATATGGACCTTGTTAGATATAGATGCAAATGGTTTTGGATCCTGATTCTGTCTTTTATGTATTCAGGTCTCTCTGCAGCTTTATGTTGTACACAAGTTCAATCAGCAAACCCTGTATTTCTTTATCTTAGCTATGGGCAGATTATTATGGTTATTAAGAAATAGCACTCCAAGCTGAAGTTGAGCCATTTGACATTAGGGCCAAATTCTCTCAATAAATTACAAATCCTTTTGTTATCTACCCCATACTTTTCCATTTAATCAATAGTTATCACAGGAGATCATGTTATATGTCTTGCTAAGGCTTAAATATACAATTGCTGTAAAGCTATGGAGGATGTAATCCAATTTATCCCCGTAGTCAGTCTCCCCCTCTCCATGAATAACATAGAATAGGAAAATCACACTCTAATTCCATACTGGAAAAGAGGACTATTTTCCTAATTGCTCCACAATCTGCCTAGTGGCCATGGTCTTCAGGCCTGTCTTCAGAGGAGGTGGCATTCTGCGTTATTATCTCCTTTTGGCATTGTTTGCCTAATTATCTCTCAAAAAGCTAGGGTTTTCTAGAAGGCTTTCCACAAGCTTGATACCTTTTTCTTCTTCATATCCCAAATCCACTATAGAAGTAAGCCTCATCAAGATAGTTTTCCAAAATACATCACAAATATGACTCTTTATTACTCCTGCTCTGCTATGACTTTGGTCCAAACCATCTCTTCTCCCATCTGTCATGTTCTTGTAATCCCTGATAATAGGTACTTACATTTTGGGGAAAAGCTCCCACTGTAACTTTCAAACTTGGATTCTATGTGGAATTTTAAAATTATTAAACATAAATTATATTTATGGTATTAAACATAAAACTTTATAAAATGAAGCCAGCCTGTTCCCATTGGAGGAAGCACTGATCATAGCTTGATCTACCATCTATAAAATCCTGTTAGCAGCTTGAGTCCCACTCAAATAAATCATGGCACCTTGAAGCCAAACCCATTAGGACTGTGAACAGACATACTGGACTGTTCTAAGATATACCTGGCATCTGCCCTCCTTTATCATTTTTAGTCCAGGTTAGCCCTAGGCAAATGTTCAGTGGCCCAGCTATGCATGGGGAGATTACTGGTTGGTTTGGAGCTATGTCACCTTCTAACCATTTGTTCTGTTTGGGGGGCCATCTTTTCCAACCCCACGTCAACCACATTGTTATCTGATATATATTTTAAGCACCAGATGTCCTGTCTGGGGTATTTTTCTTATCTGGCATACTCTGATGCCTGGCTAAAATTCTTGTCACCAATTGCAGTGTGATTGTGTGTATTGTGGGGAGCAGGGGTTCCTCACACCAATAAGAAATTCTCTGACACCAGCCACATGTTTTGCAATTCAACTCAGTTTGGATAATGTCTCCCTGGAGACAGTATCAGATCCCCCAGGTTAAGGGCTCAGTCCTACATGATGGGCCTCTTTCTTCAGATGCCAATGGCAAGTCCAGATTATTACCTGTGCTTCTTACCTCTTGGCTGTAGATCAGAGGTCCCAACAACCACCTCTTTGGTTTCAATGAATTTGCTAGGGTGGCTCACAAAACTCAAAGTAAGATTTTACTTACTAGATCACCAGTTTATTTTAAATGGGTATAACTTAGGAAGACCCAGATGGAAGAGATGTATAGGACAAGGTGTGTGGGAAGGGGCATGGAGCTTCTGGGCCCTCCCCAAGCTCACCATTCTCCCCGAATCTCCACATGTTTACCAACCTAGAAGTTCTCTGAACCCTGTCATTCTGGAGTTTTTGTGGAAGCTTCACTGCATTCACAGAACTGATGGACTCACTGGCCTTTGGTGATCCATTCAAACTCCCCCAGGCTGAGGGGTGGGACTGAAAGTCCTAACCCTCCAATCACTGAGTTGTTTCCCTTGGCAACCAGTCCCTTTACATGGGTAACCTAGGGGCCTGCCAGAAGGCACTTGATTAAGATAACAAAAGACACTTTCACCACACCTTCAGAACAAATTCCAAAGACTATGGCCTACAAGGTTTTCCAGTGTATGCTTTCAGCCTCCCTCCTATGGAACTTATTGCTGGACTTCAAACATGTCAGGTTGTTCTCTGCCTTTGTTTTTATCCACATACCTCATGATATTACTAAGGTATATTACTAGTCACAAGTAACTAATGATAGTTACTAAGGCTAGTCACAAATATTCTGACTCCCACTCTCTGGGAATATGGAAAAATGACTTTCCTGCCCACTTGTAAGCAGGGACACATGACTTGTATTATCTGGTGAAAGTTGAGTGGAGGTGCCACATCACTTTCAGAGCCAGTTTGTTTTGGTGGGTTTACTTTTCTTGCCTGCAGGTCAACAAGCCACTTTGGAGCCTGATTCCTGGAGGACTACCATGAGCAGTGTGCTTACCAACACATAATCAGCACACAGTATGAACAAGAAATAGACTTTGCCATTCTAAGCTATTAATGTCTGTTGGTTGTTTATTACAGAAACAGCTCTTGTGTCCCGTTATTCCTGCTATGTTTAGTAAAGTTCTATTTTCTCCAGCATTCATTGACCAGGTAGTGACCCCTCTATGAAACCTTTTCTGACTTCACTTTGTAAGCAGGCACTTTCTTTTCTGAACACCTATAGCTGTTTGTCTTTCCAAGATCAATTAATATACCTAAATAGTTGATGGTTTAGGTCCATTTGAGTGTTCCAAAAGAAAGTAAAAATAACTGTTGCTTTTTTTCTATTTACTCTAGAGTCAGAAAATGCTTTCTATCTTTGTTTTTACCTCACGGAACAGAATGAAGTGGAAGCTTCTTAGACAATTTCTCCTCACTGTATAGGAAAACAAAGTTTGCTGAGATGCTGAGGGTTGTCTGAAGTCCTGTTTTCAACTCAAAAAACTAGCTTACTGCTTTCTGTCATAATACTAGGTTGCCTGAATGTCTTCCCAAATATGTCATAAGAGAAGGCAACACAGCAATAAGGAGTAACAACATTAGGAGAAAGAAAACTTTGCCCCCATCATCATCTGAGACCCCCCCCCCCCGGCACCCAGCAGAGTCTAGGGCAGGGAATCAGAACCACCATGGATAAAACTGCTATGAAAAAGAGGTGGGTGCTGGTATGGATTACTGCATCCGACTCCCCTCAGTGGGAAACGCACTTTCTCAATACATCAAAATACATCTCCTCACCAGTATGAATTGGTGAATGGAAACAAGTATTGTCAAGAAAGAAGAAATAGAGATAGAAAAAGAGGCAGTTTCATGAACAAGTTAGTGGTCAAGCAATAGTATCATTATTCATTTATAGATATGGTATGAGTTTTAGGGGCATTTAGAGGTTTTCCCTGTCCATGTTGCCTTTGTAATGCCTAAAATCCTACGCCCAAAGAGTTATTTTCTTTGAATTATAAAGCCTTTCTGAATTTTAGTGTCCTCTATTATCATGGAACTTCTCTGGGAGGAGGTAAAATTTCCTCCACCAACTACATGACGGTACTGAAAACAAGCAGAAATCAAGTCTCCATGGGGGAGGGACAAGGTTTGCCATCTGTTGGGAGGATAAGAACATGACCCATGTTCTACTTTAAAATTTAGCTTCTAGAATATTTAGATTCAACATTCAGCCTCCAGAACTAGGATCAAAGTGTGTTACTGAGCCAGATTCAGGCAGATTGAAGGGAAGAGCTAACCTAGGAAGAAAGAAGCAACAACTAGATATGTAAAATAGTTGATCGGAAATTAATTAGCCACTAACTCAAATTAAGGTGCATTAATTTCTTCGGAGGCTGGCAAGATGTTTTATCTAGGTGGGGTGAGCTAAATGAAGCTGTTCTGTAATTCATCACTGAAGATATTGCCTATCACTTTCATTTCTTGTGTGGGCTTAGCTGTAAGTAAGCAGATTATGCTACTTTCTACCCGGAGGGTTGAGGTGTGCTTGTTTTATTTCTATTTAAATGCAGAGCTGAATCCAAGTCTTGTGGTGATATGATTGTCAGGGTCCTCTGTGGGAGATTTAATTCCTCAATACACTGGAACACATCCAAATTGTCCTAGTGGTGCTGAGCATAGATGGATGTGAATGGCATGACTAATTAAGGAAGTCATCTATCAACTAATCAATTAATAAGCACTAATTGAATAGCTATAGTACTTTGTGTTAGCATTATGGGGAATATAAGCGTGCATAAGAACTGGACCCTGTCCTTAAATTATGTAGGAAATACTGAACTGCGATTTTCAGTTCACCTCACTACCAGTATTTACCACCATCTATAGCTTCATTCCAGGTCCATGATGGGCATAGTAGGCACTCTTTTTCCTGAGAGTGCTTTGGGAATTATTTGTTACAGCCAGACTACCATGAGTGATAGTTGCATGAGATTATATTGGCATTACACAACCTTCCCTTTTACCATTGCTTGTGGACAATTCATCCAATTGGTCTTCTGCCCTAGTTCCTAGGTTTTTGTTTGTTTGTTCCTGTTTATATTATTAATGGATCCCAGCCCTGAACCCCCCTGACTGAGTGCAGTTAGTGAGAGACCTGATGCCCTTAGCCCCTTTCTCCCTAGACACTATCAACATTTAAAACAGCATAATTCTTTTTTTGTGGGTGGCTCCTTGTGCATTGCAGGATGCGTTAGCAGCATCCTGGCCTCTATTCACCAGACCCCATTAGAACCCATCCACTCCCCTCCCAGTGATAACAACCAAAATGATCTCCGCTAGCATTACCAGATGTCCCTGGAGGACAAAAATCACCCTTAGCTGAGAACCTCTGCTCTAGAACCTCCCTTATTTCTCTCCATTAACTCAGAAAGACTTCCTTGAGATTTAAGTCCATGACTGTAATCATTAACTTCTGACCCTTTACTTTTCTTTCTCCCATCAGTAAAATAGGCATGTAATATTTGCTATCTGAGTGCCTGAAAATGCAATCCTTGAGTCAAGAACCCCTGGTGATAGGTGCTGGCTAGAATCAGACTCAGATTGGTAACATCTATTAGAGTTAATCATTTGAATAGCTAAGCTGGCCATGCCTGTTCCATTGGTTGGCCGTTCCATCCTAACTTTTCTACCCCCACCCCATAGGACAGACTTGTGTGCCCCTTCCTGACAACTGAGAACTCTCAGTAAGCCTTGAGATAGGGGCATGCTGTTAATGACAGAAATAAAATCACGGGAAGGTTTCTAACATTATATGTCAATATGTAATAAATTCAGACTGAAAGATGACTGCCATTAACTGGGATAATTGTGGAGCATTTGAAACTTGAACTGGGTTTTAAAGAAAGGGGTGATTTGAAGAAGTAAAAGTGGGAGAAAGAGAGGGAGCTGTTAATTCCAAATGTTTAATGTGGGAAAAATAATACAAGCAGTGCAGAAAGTTGGAGGAAAAAACATGGTACACTCTGGAGGGCCAATTTTTTAAAAATATCTTTTTAAAAAATTTTTATTTTTTATTAACATATAATGTATTATTAGCCCCAGGGGTACAGGTCTGTGAATCACCAGGTTTACACATTTTATTCACCATAGCACATACTTTCTGGAGGGTTAATGTTATAAGGAAATGACCCAAACAGGAAGAAACCATGAAGACACACAGGTATGAAAATACACGAAGCATTTTCCAACAGCAGTTTGAAGATCTGCCTATATGGAGTGACTATTATGTAAAAAAAATTTAAGTGTCTCTTAGATGATGTGTCTCCTTTGCCAGAGAGAACCTGGGAAAAGGGTGTACTTGATCAGGCACATTTCTGGTTTGACAAAAATACATTGGCAAAATTAATCTAGGTTCACAGAGAGAAATGAACAGACAAGAATACCTATGAAGTTTTTGACAAAAAGATGAATGAGGGGCATGTCACTCCAATGTCAGGAGTGATTGTCTGGAATCTGAGAGCCACATAATAGTTTTGTGACCTACAGCAAATTCCTAAAATAAGAAAAACAGTCATCTTTTGCATGCTTGCCGTGAGGGTTAGGGACTGCATGGTGGAACCTCACCAAACAGGAACTATTTTTTTCATACACCAAATATTTTAAAATTTGCTTACAGTTACAATGTATATCACAGTCTACTCTTGGCACATGGATGTAGAGATAATAATAGGACATAAATGAAAACCCACAAATAAACAATAATATTTTTATATATAACTGAATGGGACTAAGTGGGTGTAAACAGAATGGTTGTGTGTGTTTTTCTTGTTGCCTATGGAAAACTGGCTCTCTCTGATCTTCTTTCTATTACGCTGGATGGAATCTCAGGCAAACTGCAGAACTTTTCTATGTATTCAGAGGTCCAAAACTTTAATATCAAATACTGAAACTTCAATTTTTTATCCAATCTAAAACTTCCCTTCTTTCTAAGCAGTCTGAATCAGTATCTGACATTGGTCATAGGGAAAGGGATTGTGGAGTCTCCTTCATTATTATGCTCTATCTTGGTTTTCTGTCCATCTTCCCGGTGGACTCTGAATTTGGTTCCTCCACAGTTACAAATCCCCCAATTAGTCCGCTCCTACTGCAGTTCCCTGTTATGCACAATGCCTCCTCCATAGGCCACTTGCGACTCCCCGATGAACTGCTGGCTTCTAGGAAAACTCAGAGTCCCCATCTGTACCCCAGAAAACACACACTCTTATCCAGTGGGAGTCAGGAGGGTTCTCTCCCTTCTCTGTGCTGTCAGAGCACTTGGACAGCTTCTTATCTTTGGACTTTGTGCAGATCTCTCATCTTCCTCTTTGGGTGGTGGATAGCCTAGTACACTGACTCTCTCTCCACCTCTTGGTGAATTCTTGGTTTGCCCTTAGATAGCCTGGAGGTGACAGGTGCCAATGATGGCAAAATTAGTTTTGTGTCTTCCTAGTGCAAGTCCTGTAGAGATATTTGAGCCACTGGCTTTCTAATGAGGGGGTAAATAATACCTATTTTTCCCAGCCTTATGATGTAAGTTAAAACTCTAAAATAAGGAAAAGTCTCATTTTAACATCCTATTACATGTAGAGTTAATGACAGTTGAGACAAAAATGAAAACATAATGATATGGTGACATTTATTGATAGATTATTTCTTGCCAGTCACTGTGCAAAGAATAAGACAGTATTAACTCACTAAATCTCCACAACAGCCCTGTGAGAAAGAACAGTTATGAGGAAACTCTGACTCAGGGAGGTTATATAATTTGGTTTGGTTACGATCACACAGCTGGTAGTCAGGAAAAGAAACAAAGATTTACAAAATGGGGCAAATGATTATTTCTATAGGAAAAAAGGAATTTCAGGTCCTTGTCATCCACTGAACTTCAGAGTAAACTTCAGATTTTTAAAGTACTCCTATGTCAATGAATAAAAAAGAAAGGCAAAAATGAAATAGAAATGAATTGTATTACATCTCTAAATGGAGAGGATTATTAGCATAATATTTGATATAGAAAAAAGAACAAAAGAAAAAAATGAAAATACAAGTTTAAAATTTCTATGTCATTATACATAAAATTAAAAGACAAAACACAACTAAACAAAACATTTTCAAAATACATACCAGAGGGGTGCCTGGGTGGCTCAATCAGTTAAGTAGCCTCAGGGTCATGAGATTGAGCCCCAAGTTGGGCTTTAAGCTGGGCATGGAGTCTGCTTACGATTCTCTTCTCCCTCCTTCTGCCCCTCCCCCACCTCTCTCTCTCTAAACAAAACAAACTCTCTCCTTCTCTCCTTCTCTAAACAAAACAAAACAAACAACAAAATATTTAACAGAGACACATCAGGTTAAATACAGTGGCTTGACCACATGCATTTATCCTTCCTCCTCTTGGAAACCCACTTTTGAGCAGCACTTTAGAAGCACATGCATGTTTTATAAAGCCACGAAGACAAAGCAAACAGGAGAGGAAACAATGTAATTTCAACATAATTTTAAAAGAAAGTAGATAGATGTATAATAGTGTGAATATATTTCATGTCAAAGACATGCACACTTAAAAATAGGTAAAATTGTAAATTTTGTGTTATGTATATTTTGCCATAATAAAAAAATAGTAAAAGTTAAATAATTTTGAAAAAACCCACAAGGCAATATTGAGGTCTAATTTTCACCCAAAAGATACACAAACAGTAAAAAAGACTCCAGCAATTCCACTTTTGGACATACACCTCAAAGAACTGAAAGCAGGGACTCAAACAGATATTTGCACACCATTTTCATTGCAGCACTGTTCACAAATACCAGAAGGTGGAAACAACCCAAATGTCCATGAAGAGATGAATGGATAAACAATGTGTGGGTTACACATACAATGAAATCCTATTCTGCCTTTAAAAGGAAGGAAACTCTGACACATGCTATCACATGGACGAAACTTAAAGACAGATAGCTAAGTGAAATAAGTCAGTCACACAGGGACAAATACTGCATGATTCCACTTATATAAGGGACCTGCAACAGTCAAAATTATAGACAGAAAATGAAAAGGTGGCTGCCAGGCGAGGGTGTACCAGAACAAGGGAGTTATTGTTTAAAGGGGACAGAGTTTCAGATGGGAATGATGTAAAAAAGTTCTGGTTATGGCCCACAGGTGTTGGTGATTGTTGCACAACAAT
This sequence comes from Mustela lutreola, assembly GCF_030435805.1. Taxonomy (NCBI): domain Eukaryota; kingdom Metazoa; phylum Chordata; class Mammalia; order Carnivora; family Mustelidae; genus Mustela; species Mustela lutreola. The sequence goes on along the minus strand of NC_081298.1, from coordinate 96,840,850 downwards.
GTTAATATACTTAATGCCACCAAACAGTACACTTAAAAATGATTAAAGTGGTAAACAATATGGTATATATATATATATATATATATATATATATACTACAATTTCAAAAATTAGTAAGAAAAAGTAGTTGGAAGAGTGGACAGAAAATGTGAATGCTGGGGGAAGGAGAGCCCAGAGCATCAGGCTGCTTATCTCACAGGGCTCTGAAAGGCCCAGACACAACAATCAGAAGTGAAGCTTGGGGCTGAAAACAGAAGGAATGGATTAAAGTCAAGGTCATAGCACCCTAGACCACTAGTGGCCCATGCTTTGGATTTTGCAGATGGCTTTTCCTAATAGAGTGACATTCCTCTCTGCCTGAGACTGAGGGCATGGGACTTCAGCATTAAACCAGGGACCTGGGACTTTTCAGCATTAAGCCAGGGACAACTGGCCATATGAAATTTAATGTGCTCCCCTGTTCTGTATATTTCCTTTAAAATGAGAGTTGGATTTACGGTTGATCCAAGATTCAGGTCTGTTTTTATGCCAAGATGATTTCATAGGAGGTATTAGGTTCTTTCATCAGGAGAAATACTGTGTTTGTGTTTTTTTGAATGATGTGAGCAGTCACTGATATTCAATTCCTAAATTCATTAATTTTATAATAGTGCTATATTGTAATTCTATTATTCTGTATTTATTAAGTAAAATACTTCTGTAAAGAGAAACTTCCCCCATCAATTGGTTGATGCTGTTTTATTTATCACTTTTCGAAATAATAAGTCGATTCCCCACTATTCTCACTCATCTCCATTTAGAGATGTAATACAATTCTCACTATTCTTGACCAATGAGATTTCTTTTATATGCTTATGAGTATGTGATTTTAAAAGTATTTAATGTGTTTTAATCCATTGCAGTTATTTTCCATTTGAGGCTCAATTTGTCCTATCTTTAGCTATAAGGACCTTTTAAAGTGGACTCTTGAGTCCTTTTGACATGATACCATTAGTCATTCATAATTTTCCTTGCTGTCTGTTTAACAATTTGTTCCAGCCAGGACTGAGCCATTTCTCTAAGTAACCCTGGGAATGGGAAATGATATTACAAGACTATAATGTGACTGCTAGGGATACTTATTGCTACTGGGTTGGTCATTATTTCTGGATCTTTACAGTAGACAGGGCTATGCTTAAAAAAAAAATAAAATACATGATGAATTTAAAATGATATTTTCAGTTCAAACTCAGACAGAGCTTTTACTAAATATTTTCTTTCTTGTGCTTTATCCCATGCTGATAATCCTGATTTCAATAGTACTGAGGATGATAGAATTTCACATAATTAATCATTTGCTTTATATTTATTCTTTTTAAAACAAAAATATCAATTTCTACAAACAATATGATAACTGAAAACAGTTCAAACATATTTCATATTATGTTTTTGTCTTCAGACTATAACCCATTAGAGTTGTATAGTCAAATTATTGTATTTAAAAGTCATTTGGAATAGTTCTCTCCTAATTAGGTTTTTCAATACTTATTCTTAAATAAGAAGGGATAACATAAGATCATCAGTTATTTAAAAAAATTTAAAAAGCTTTCAAAATGGGGGCAGCTGGGTGAATCAGTCAGTTAAGCATCCAACTCTTGCTCTGGTCTTGATCTCAGGGTTGTGAGTTCAAGCCCCATGCTGAACTCCACACCAGGCATGGAGCCTTCTTGAAAACAACAACAACAAAACCCCAAATTTTTCAAAATGAAAAAAAAAAACCCACAAAAACCCACAGACAGCCATATTTGTGAAAAGCAACAAAAGAGTTTGAAGATAAAATTGAGAAAGTGTCTCAGAATGTGAACAACAACAACAAAAAAACCCAAAAGATATAAGAGAGGAGTGAAAAGAAAAGAAAGAAAGTCAATTCAGGAGACTCAATTAGTAGGAATTCTGGAGATCAGAGAAAATTATTAGAGAACTTTCCAGAACCAAAGGGCATCTCTCTAGGTTGAGAGGTCTCATTAAAATGCCCAGAAGAAAGAATGAAAAAAGAAATCCTACATCAAGATATATCATGGTAAAATTTTATTACTTCTGAGATAAAGAGAAGACTCTAGAAACTTGAAGAGAAGACAAACAGGTCCATAAAAATATGTAATCACAATATATCAGACTATTTATTGATTACAGTAGAAGCTAGAAGACTATAGAATAATGCCTTCTAAATCCTAAGGAAAAATTAGTTCCAACAATTATTCTATATCTTTAAAATTATAAATAAGTGTAAGAGTAGAATAAGGATGTTATTAGACATAACTCAAATACTTATCCTTTATCTACTCCTTCTTAGAAAACTATTGAAAAATGTGTTTTAGAAAAATGAAGGAATAAACTAAGAATAAGTAAAACAGGAAATTCAACACAGGGAAGAGAAAGAGGAAAATCCTAGATCCATCAAACTAGATTAGAGAAGTAGGATGATGGATTTAGGAAGGGAGATACCCAGGGAAAAACACATTTAACTGTTAGATTATCAGATGTATTTGAGCATTTAGATAATAATATTGATAGACATTTGTCATATTTGTTAAGCAGGCTTACTGGATAATTTGGAAAACAGAGGATTTGAAAAATAGTTATATACTCAAATTTAAAATGAGAAAAGTATTAACTCCAGAAAAAAATTTAAATGTTGTATTCCAAAGGAAATATAATCATGGCATACTATTTGGTTCAATAGCAAATATTTGTATATAATAATGTAAGCACTGACTTTCTTTTTGAAACTTTAAAGACTATTTTTAAGAGAAATTTTAGGTTTACAACAAAATTAAGAAGAATATAAAGTTTTCCTGTCAATCCCCTGCCAATACACATGCATAGCCCTCCCCATTATCAATATCACTCACCAGAATGATAAGTTTTTTATGAGACTGACGTGCTTCCTACTGCGCTAAGAGGGCGGCTTAGAATAAGTTTTTTTAACAAGGATTAACTTACATTGACATATCATTATCACCCAAAATCTAAAGTTTACCTTAAGATTCACTCTGTGTTGTACATTCTGAGTTTTGACAAAAGTATAATGACATACCCATCATTATAATATATGAAGTATTTTCATTGTCCTAAAAATTCTCTGTTCTCTGCTTATTCATTTTCCCCCTTCACAACCCCATTCTTTATAACTACTGACCTTTTATCTCCATAGTTTTGCCTTCTCACAATGTGTTATAGTTGGAATCATACAGTATGTAGCCTTTCCAGTTTTGTTTCTTTTACTTAATCATATGTACTTAAGCTCTGTGTTTTTATACCTCATTTCTTTTTTTAGCATTGAGTAATATTCCACTGTCTGGAAGTACCACCATTTATTTATCCATTCACATACTGAAGGACATCTTGGTTGCGTTTCAAGTTTGGGCAGTTATGAGTGAAAATGCTATCAACAACTGTGTTCAGGTTTTTGTGTGGACAACTCTTTTGGGGTAAATACCAAGGAGAACAATAGTTGGATCATGTAATGAGAGCACGTTCAGTTTTATAACACACCACCGAACTGTGCCTGAACCATTTTGCATTCCCACCAGCACTGAAAGAGACTTCCCATTGCTCCACATTCACACCACTTTTGGAGTTGCCATTGTTCCAGATTTGGGCCATTCTAAGTGGTGTGTCATGTATCTTGTTGCTTTAATTTAATAAACATTTTACTTGGGAATAATTTTAGATTTACAGAAAAGTTGCAAAGTTGAAAAGTACAGAGATCTTATGTACCTTTTACCCTACCTCCTTCAGGTTAACACTTGATATAACCATGGGACTTCACCACTATGTTAAAGTACACACCTCATTTGCATTTTGCTAGTTTGTCCACTGATGTCTTTTTTTTTTTCCCCCTGTTCTGGGATCTGACACAGGATTCCACATTGCACTCAGAAATACTGATTTTTGATTTAAGTAATTTCTGATTTAAGTAAAAATTGCACATTAATTACATTAAGGGGATGGAAGAGGAAGGAGTGGGAAATTTTTATGTAAGGAGAGTAAAACCTTTGTTTTCCATATCAAATCCTGTCTAAAACTCAGACATCAAAAAATGGCCAGATAAGAATAATATTTTTAAAAACAGAAGTAAGTACAGAAGAAACACCTAAAAATATTTGAAAGTGGTTGCCTCTAACACCTGAAACTAGAGCCTGAGGAGGAACTGGGGAAAGAGACCACTGTTCTTTTGTGATAAAGCTTTTAGTACCCAGATGTTTCTAGCTATATGTGGGTGTTATTTTATAAATATGAATTCAAATACATAACAGGCAAAAAGGTCTAATATTCTTAAAACCAGCTAATTAGAAAATATTTAATTTCAGTAGATTAAAGATTATGAACCAACCATTTTCTCAAGAAAATAAGAATACCTAATAAATGTCTGAAAATAAATTAAACCATAATAATCCAAAAGGCAAACTTAGAAAGAGTAGGATAAAATTTTGCCAATCAAGTTATGAAAGAATGGTAAAGTAATAATATTCAACATTAATTTTACACGATGAGACAGGCACTCACATCGTTAGAAATGGGGGAAGTGTGCCATGGTACTACTTTTTTATAAGGTACTGTATAAATGTGTATCAAGAACCTGAAAAATGTTTGTGCTCTTTGACCCAGTTAAAATTATTTTTTGGATATTACCTCTGGGAAGGTATCTTAAGGAAATAACCCATAATACAGATGGACTCTGAAAAACAATCTGAGGGGTTTGAAGTGGCTGGGGGGTGGGAGGTTGGGGTACCAGGTGGTGGGTATTATAGAGGGCACAGATTGCATGGAGCACTAGGTGTGGTGAAAAAATAATGAATACTGTTAAGCTGAAAACAAATTTAAAAAAATTTTAAAAAACCCTTCTCCATTAAAAAAAGTGATATTTAGGAAATACCTGCACCAACATTAGAAAATGCTAATATAATAATGTTAAGATTTTGGAAAAAAATGTTGTGTATATGGCATGATTTCAACTGTGTAAAAGAAACATTGTGGGTGAAACTTCAAGGAAATTCACCAATATTGAAGTTAATGGCTATTATCAAAAATGAGGCAAGATTATGAGTGGCTTGGATTTTATTCTTTATATATACTGAACTTTCTACATTATTTTATAGTAAGAATGCATTTGCTACCTGGAAGAGTCTTAAGTATTATTTATAGATTGTGGGGTGCTTGCAGGTGATACATGGCAGGAATAGTCAGGCTGCAAACATTGATTTTGATTCCACATCTCCTACGGTGCTCCTGTCCCCAACTTGTTCCCTTTCTAGCACTCTGTCTCTAGTCTGTGGGGCCTGATTTCAGATTGTTTCTCTTATTTTTTCATTCATCAAATAGTTATTGAATTTCTACTTGTTCCAATTCCTATACAGTGTTATATACTAGTCACGTTGATCTAGAGTAGAAGAAAGTATGGTTTCCTCAATCAAAGAGCTTTGAGCCTCATAGGGAAACACAGATATATAAATAATTATAGTACAAGGTAACAAGTACTATTAAGCTGAACCGTGTGAAACTGCTCCTTTTGTGGGTCAGAAAAAGTCAACAAATGGCAATTTCATAAGTTATAAATGCCAGGAGAACAGAGGAAGAGGTAGGATTAAAGACTTTGGATATAATATACTTTCCAGTGGTATTATTTTTGTAAGAGGAAGCTTCTTTTGATGGATTTTCAAGCACTGGAATAGTTGCTAGGTGACATGAAATGATAAGATGCTAGTAAGAACAGCCTGATTCTCTGGGTTGTTATTTGCGAGGAACAAATCAGAGTTACATTACTGGAAATTATAGTGAGCTTTCTTACAGCCAGAGATGTAAGTTGAATGAGAGTCATCTGCAGAAAGATGGTAATGGAAACTATGAGAGTGGGTGGACTTGGGAAGGGAGATGCCAAGCAAGAGAAGCAAGTGGACTGTGTTGTGGTGGGGAAGGGCTGGGTAGAGGAGTGGCAGAAAAAGTGACAGCACAGGACCTGCAGAATCAAAAGTGAAAAGAGTCTCAAGAATGCAGCTTGCAATAGTGTTAGAGTAGGTAGAAATGCTGACAATTGACAAAGGCTATTGGATCTGTCCATAGGAGGGTGTCGATTAACCAGAGAAGAGCTCAGGTTAAGGGTGGAAGGAGGAGTAAAGCAGCGTGCACAATGGTTAACAGCCATGGGCCCTGGAATTAGAGTGCAATATTTACTTCCTGGTTCTACTGCTAACTAGCTAGGTGTGGTACTTAGCATCTCTGTTTCTGTATCCTAATTTATAAAATGAATAGAATGACAATAGCCATTGCTGTGACAGCTTGCTCTCATGGACCCAATTCTTCCCCCTCCTGGTATCCAAACCACCCTTTACCAGGTAACCTTGTAGTACCTTCCCACTCTGCTTCCGGGCTCAGCCTTTTTTGCTTTCTTTGGCCAACAGAATGAGGTAGAAGTGATAATGGGCCAGTTTTGACGTCAAGAGGACTTGCATGTTTCTTTCTGCTTATTTTCTTGCCCCTCTGTCAACACCTGGAGAATATACTCAGAAAAGTCTGCTGGAAGAAGAAAGGTGAGTTGGCGAGAAGCTGAATCTCCCTAGTAGTCCCAGCTGAGGCCAGCTTTGACCAGCTTGCATGTGAGTGAACCAGTCACCATCAGCAGAGCCATATGGTCACCACCATACACATCCCCTGCCACCCAGCTGACCCCAGACAAGTGGGCAATATATACTTACTGTTGAATGCACTGAGATTTGGTTGTTGCTTGTTGGGTTGCATTATTGTGAAAAAAAGTAACTGATATACTTACCTGATGGGGTTGTTGCAAGATTAAATGAGATAATGCATATAGACCACTTTGAAATGGAGCACTGTGGCATCTCATGTCAATGTCTTGCTTTACAGTTGTTAGAGATTTTCTAGCTGTAATGTGAGGTGTAAAAACATGCTCTGTCAAACCAAAGGCCAAGAAGCATTTAAAATCCAGCCCCACTTCTACACCTGCCTTTTCCTCCATGATTAATTGAAACAAAGTACAATGAGGCTATTAACTGTTCCTTGAGCAATGAATGTTAAATGCAAGCAACAAATTACAGTTCAGGAGTTTATATGTCAACAGAGTCAGGCTAATTATCCAGCAAACTTCCCTCCCGTTCAAGTGTCCTTACAAGGATGAGGGCCCTACTGGCAAGGTTCCTGGAAGTTGCAGCTCATTGCAGTTGTCCCAGTTTCGGGAGTGGAGAGTCTCTTCAATAAGTCTCTCACCCTGTTTCCCTGGGCTTGAATCCCAGGTCTGCCACATGTTAGCTGTGTGACTTTGGGCAAGTTGCTTACCCCACTATGTGTGTTTTCTCATCAATAAAATGAGAATGTTCATGATGTTTTGTGAAGATTCAATTCCATAATTTGTATAAAGTGGTTAATACAGTACCACTCATATAGTCAGAACTCATCTATTTAGTAAACAAATACTTATTGAGCCTCCTGTGTACCAGGCACTATTCTAGATATTCAACAAAACACAGCAAGAAGGACACGAATCTTATATACTAATGAGAGAAACAGAAAATTAACTATGAAGAGACCGAGGGGGTAAGTGTTAGAGTGTGTTAGACAATGACAGCTGGTATGGAACAAAAAGGAAAAGTAAAGCAGGGTGAGGTAATGAGAGGACTGAGCAGGAAGTAGGGAAAGCTGCAGCAGTACTGAGGCACTACTGAGTAGGAATCAAGAAGCCTCACCAAGATGGAATTGGAACAAAGACTCAAAGGAGGTGAAACAGTGAAACTAATGGAAAGCCAGGGAGAGAGAGCACTCCAACCTCAAGCCAAGGCCTAATGGCAAGGAGCTAGCATGATCAGAAAGAGCCAGGGGAGAGGGGCAGGAGATGAGGGCAAACCAATAAGAGGCTCTGATCACTTGGAGCCATGAAGGTCAGTCTCAGTGTTGACCTTCTCTGAGCTACATCCTACAGGATTCTGAGAGAAGGAATGGCATGATCTGACTTGTATTTTAAAGGACTCAACTCTGGTCTTTGCTAAGAATAGGTTGTAAGAGAGAAAAGTAAAGTCAGGGAGACCTGTTGCTACTGCTGTATCTCAAGTGAGAGGTGGTAGAGGCTCAGGCTAGGGCTTGGGGTGCAGAGTGGGGGAGGGAAGACAAGAGGGGGCTAGCCAGGGAGGTGGTAGGAAGTGATTGGATTTGGGATATAATTGAAAGGCAAAGCTCACTGCCTTCCCAAAGAAATTAGATATGGAGTATGAGAGAAACAGTCAAGGCATCCAATATTAGCATCTGGAAAGATGTCACCTATTGGAATGTGGAAGGCTGTTGGGGGGTGGGGGGGGAGAAGAGGCCAGCTCAGTTCAGTCTTGTTGCTCAAGAAACCTTCACTATTTTTGTTAGTATCACATGCTGCCTTGTACTGTTGCAAATGCATGTGCCTGTTTTATCTCTTTCCCCAGATGGCAAACTACTTTATGCTAAGGACCATATCATGTTCCTGTTTGAAACTGACCACAGCGCTACCACAGTGAAAGAGCCCAGCTCAGTTCAGTCTTGTTGCTCAAGAAACCTTCACTACTTTTGTTAGTATCACATGCTGCTCTGTACTGTTGCAAATACATGTGCTGTTTTATCTCTTTCCCCAGATGGCAAACTGCTTTATGCTAGGGACCATATCATGTTCCTGTTTGAAACTGACCACAGTGCTTGGCTAAATGCCAAGTCTGCAGTACACACTAGCTATACTTCTGGTACTTGCCAAGTAAGCAAACCATCTATTTTTTAAAGTTCTATCAGAGAAAGAAAGAAAAGAAAGAAAGAAAGAAAGAAAGAAAGAAAGAAAGAAAGAAAGAAAGAAAGAAAGAAAAAAGGAAGGAAGGAAGGAAGGAAGGAAAGAAAGAAAGAAAGAAAGAAAGAAAGAAAGAAAGAAAGAAAGAAAGAAGGAAGGAAGGAAGAAAGAGGAAGGAAGGAAGGAAGGAAGGAAAGAAGATAGGTAGATTGGTAGGTATGTACGTGGAGAATGACCTAAATGTGTAGAGGACATTCCTTCCCACATACATAAATACAGCCCCTGGTTTAACTAAAGTACTGGGAAGCCACGTCCCTGAATTGCAGTACACTGGCACCCTTTAAATCTTTCTACTAACAGTATTTTAAAATGTTGCCTTTGGCTGATTTAAGAAACAACCTTTTATGATTTTATTTTATTTTGTTTTAATCCCAGTTAGTTAACATACAGTATAATACTAGTTTCAGGTTTACAATATAATGATTCAACATTTCCATACAAAATGCAGTGCTCATCATGACAAGTGCACTCCCTAATCCCCATCATCTATTAACCCGTCCCCCCCCCCATTTACCCCACCCCCCGCCCCCAGCTCTGGTAGCCATTGGTTTGTTCTCAATAGTTAAGAGTTTTTTACTTGGCTTGTATTCCTCTCTCTCTGTCTTTTTTATCATTGTTTGTTTGTTTGTTTTGTTTCTTAATTCCACATATGAGTGAAATCATATAGAATCTGTCTTTCTGACTTAATTCACTTCGCTTTATACTCTCTGGCTCCACCCATTCATTGCAAATGGCAAGATTTCATTCTTTTTTATGGCTGAGTAATATTCAATGGTATATATAGACCAATTCTTCTTTATCTATTCATCTATCAATGGACTCATGGGCTGCTTCCATAATTTTGCTATTGTAAATAATTCTTCTATAAACATAGAGCTGCATGCATCCATTTGAATTAATGTTCTTGTATTTTTTTGGTAAATGGTATCATAATTACTGGACTGTAGGGTAGTTCTATTTTTAACTTTTTTGAGGAAGCTCCATACTGTTTTCCACAGTGGCTGCACCAGTTTGCATTCCCACCAACAGTATAAGAGGGTTCCTTTTTCTCCACATCCTCACCAACACTTGTTTCCTGTATACTTGATTTTAGCCATTCTGACAGGTGTGAAGTGACATCTCATTGTAGTTTTGATTTGTATCTCCCTGATGATGGGTGATGCTGAGCATCTTTTCATGTGTCTGTTGACCATCTGCATGTCCTCTATGGAGAAATGTCTGTTCATGTCTTCTGTACATTTTAAAATTTGGATTATTTATTTTGGGGTTGTTGGTTTATATAAGTTCTTTATATATTTTGGATACTAACAATTTATTAGATATATCATTTGCAAATATCTTCTCCCATTCAGTAGGTTGTCTTGTAGTTTTGTTGTTGTTTCTTTTGCAGTGCAGAAGCTTTTTATTTTGATACAGTCCCAGTAATTTAATTTTGCTTTTATTTCCCTTGTCTCAGGAGACATATCTAGGAAAATGTTGCTACAGCTGATGTCAGAGACATTACTGCCTATACTATTTTCTAGAATTTTTATAGTTTCAGGTCTCACATTTAGGTCTTTAATCCCCTTTGAATTTATTTTTGTGTATGGTGTAAAAAAGTGGTCCAGCTCCATTCTTTTGCATGTAGCTGGCCAGTTTTCCCACCATTTGTTTAAGAGACTGTCCTTTTCCCATTTGACTTTTTTTCCTGCTGTGTAGATTAATTGACCATTTAATTATAGGTTTATTTCTGGGTTTCCATTCTGTTCTATTGATCTATGTGTCTATTTTTGTGCCTATACCATACTGTTTTGATTACTACAGCTTTGTAATATAACTTGAAGTCTGGAGTTGTGGTACCTCCAGCTTTGTCGCTCTCGGCCCGCAAGAACGACTCGGAGACTCACGTAGCGGCGAACCTTCTTCTTTAATCGCTTTTTTCTTCTCCCCCTTTACCTTCGGCGCATGCGTTTTTATACAGGCAGTGTTACCCAATCACAATGCAGTGCTCATGCACCTCCCGCGAGAGTGGACCTAAATGAACAGCTAATCATATTCAGTCCCTTACGGCTCTTAGAGTAGGCCTCCTGTACCGGCTCCCGACATCTCCCCCTTTTTTATTTATTTATAATGGCTGAGATCGTGCCTGTCTTAGGTTGCCAATCCTCAGCACACATGCTTACCCGTCATCGGGTACTCTCCCTGGTCGAAGAGCCCCTGTCTTAGGTTGCTATGGTGTGGGATCAGTCTTACCCGTCTTTGACTACCGATCTAGCATACTTAGCCATATATGGGGGGAGGTACCAGCTTCAAGAGCCATCATGGCTTGAACCATGAGGTGTTATTGTCGTTGATTGCGACGGACACGGCCACACACCCAACGTAACATTAGTACGTTAGCTGTGATTAAGAGAACAGCCATGGCACCAAGTCCGGCCCACTGTTTGAGGAACGAAACAGATTGCTGTAACATTTTTTTTTTCCACTCACTAACAGGTGCAATAGTTACTTTGGTAGAATATATGGATATAATTTGAGCTTGTAATTGCCTAGTTAAATTTTGAAATTGACAGTTCCAGGTACCATTAAGCATATTTCCTAACTGTCTAGAGAGGTTAGCTGCTAAGGATAAGTTGTTATGAGCTATAGGGGTGATACAAAGTCCGGCCATATTATGTATGCATCCTATCGACACAATTGACTCTAGGATATCAAGTTGTTCCTGTACAAGATCAACCCTTTGATTTATAATAAGGATCCCAGCATGCAAATGTCCGTTAATTTGTTCTTGCGTAGCCAATGCTTCAGCGACCATTCCTGTGACATTGTTGAACGTGGTGGCTGTCTGTACCGAGGTTGTCAACGCTACCACGGCAGCAGTAGCAGTGGCGGCGGATGCTGCAATAGCTGCAATAATGGCTGCTGTTATTCCAAAGTCTCGTGTATGTCGAAGCAGCACCAGCAGGTTGTCGGGGTTCACCTGTACTGGTATCGGGATATACGTCGGTATCTTGGCTATTACTGCCGAGTCTCCCACCGTGGCGTTCCAACATTCTGATAGCAGACAATTCTGGGACTCACAAGAGAGACTAGATGACTTGTTAATAGTAGAAGCATTAAAAACTATGAAGAGAAAGGGAGCTCTAACACAGACGGGTGTTGGTGAGTAACTTATGTGCTTAGCTGAGGTGCAATTGCAAGTAACATTTGTTTCAAATCGAGAGCCTACGTGATAGTTGTACGTACAGTTACGCCATGTAGACCCATTAATAAAGTGAAGGCTTTCCAAGCCTGTACATGCCTGTGCAGCGTTGCAGAACAGCCACCTATCTAGAAGGTGAGCTGACGCACCTTGCGCCGGGTCTTGGTAGGTATACTTATAGCCAAAAAAGGTGGAGTTAGAGTAAGTGGGGATTTTAGGACTGAATGAGAATCCTGTTCCCACCCAAACTCCTGAGAGGCTACTATGGCAGCCACTCGTGCGGTGCAGCTCGCACAATAGCAGGCCTTGGTGCAGCAAGGTTTATACGGAGGAGGCCCCTCGTAAGGTGGCGCTGTTGGGGCTGGGCGCGTGGGCACAGGATCTAAGTTATCTACCACTTCCGTCTCTGTTTGTAACTGTGCCATAGCTCCTTCTTCCGCTTTTAATTTCAGCTGCGCCATAACTTCCCCCTGCATTTTGAGCTGCGCCATAGCCTTTTTTAGCTTTTCCTCCTTTTTTGCAAGCTCCTTTTGCATCTTGCTCACCTTTTGGCTTTTGGGCGATTTCCCTCCTCTGCTCCTTTCCAAAAACCAGGGAGCCGTTTGTCCCACTTCTCTCAAAAACAAATGAGCTGTTTTATTTTTTAAAGGAGTAAGGATATCAGAAAGCGGCCCCAGCATTTTATATGTGGCCATCTCGTTTCCCATACCGGAAAGCTTTACTCTCGTCCTTATCCTAGGAACTTTGCAGCCATCTCGTTTCCCATCCCGGAAAGCTTTCTACGCTCGTCCTTATCCTAGGAACTTTCCCTGTCACTAGACAGAAATAGGTGCACTCTTTACCTGATTGTCGCCGACTCCATGCGTCTCTCACAATGAGATTCCCGGGTCTCAGCACCACTTGTCGCTCTCGGCCCGCAAGAACGACTCGGAGACTCACGTAGCGGCGAACCTTCTTCTTTAATCGCTTTTTTCTTCTCCCCCTTTACCCTCGGCGCATGCGTTTTTATACAGGCAGTGTTACCCAATCACAATGCAGTGCTCATGCACCTCCCGCGAGAGTGGACCTAAATGAACAGCCAATCATATTCAGTCCCTTACGGCTCTTAGAGTAGGCCTCCTGTACTGGCTCCCGACACAGCTTTACTTTTCTTTTTCAATACTGTTATGGCAATTTGGAGTCTTTTGTGGTTCCACATAAATTTTAGGATTTTTGCTCTAGTTCTATGAAAAATGCTATTGGTACTTTGATAGGGATTGCATTAAATCCATAGATTTCTTTGTGTAGTACAGACATTTTAAAAATATTTATTCTTCCCATAGATGAGCATAAATGTCTTTCCATTTCTTTGTGTCATCTTCAATTACTTTCATAAGTGTTTTATAGTTTTCAGAGTAGTTGTCTTTCACTTCTTTGGTTAGGTTTATTCCTAGGTATCCTGTTACTTTTGGTGGAATTGTAAATTGGATTGCTTTCTTAATTTCTCTTTCTGTTGCTTCATTATTAGTGTATGAAATGCAGCATATTTCTACACATTGCTTTTATATCCTGTGACATTACTGAATTCATTTATTAGTACTAGTAGTTTTTGTTGGCATCTTTAGGGTTTTCTATATACAGTATTATGTCATCTGCAAATAGTGAAAGTCTTACTTCTTCCTAATTTGGATGCCTTTTATTTCTTCTTCTTGTCTGATTGCTGTGACTAGGACTTCTAGTACTATGTTGAATAAAAGTGGTGAGAGTGGACATCCTTGTCTTGTTCCTTGTTCCTTCTCCTTAGGGAGAAAGTACTCAGTTTTTCTCCATTGAGTATGGTGTTTGTTGTGGGTTCTTCACATATGACCTTTATGATGTTGAGGTGTGTTACCACTAAACCTACTTTGTTCAGAGTTTTTATCACGGATGGATGTTTCAAATGCACTTTTTTTCTTTTTAAGATTTTATTTATTTATTTGACAGAGAGAGATCACAAGTAGGCAGAGAGGCAGGCAGAGAGAGAGGGGGAAGCAGGTTCCCCACTGAGCAGAGAGCCGGATGCGGGGCTCAATCCCAGGATCCTGAGATCATGACCTGAGCTGAAGGTAGAGCCTTAACCCACTGAGCTGCCCAGGCACCCCTGTCAAATGCGTTTTCTACATCTATGGAAATGATCATATGGATTTTATCCTTTCTCTTATTGATTTTATGTATCATGTTGATTGACTTGTGAATATTGAACCACTCTTGCATACTGGGAATAAATTTCTCTTGACCATGGTAAATGATTTCTTAATGTATTGTTTGATTTGGTTTGCTAATATTTTGTTGAGAATTTTTGCATCTATGTTCATCAAAGATATTGGCCTACAGTCCTCTTTTTTTGTGGTGTCTTTATCTGTTTTTTTGTTTTGTTTTGTTTTTTTGTTTTTTTAATCAGGGTAATGCTGGCAACATAGAATGAATTTGGAAGTTTTCCTTCCTCTTCTATTTTTTTGAATAGTTTGGAAGAATAGGTATTAACTCTTTTTAAAAAAATTTTTATTTATTTTCTAATTTCTTTTCAGTGTTCCAGAATTCATTGTTTATGCACCACACCCAGTGCTCCATCCAATACGTGCCCTCCATAATACCCACCACCAGGCTCACCCAACCTTCCACCCACCACCCCTCCAAAACCCTCATATTGTTTTTCAGAGTCCACAGTCTCTCACGGTTTGTCTCCCCCTCCAATTTCCCCCAACTCCCTTCTCCTTTCCATCTCCCCATGTCCTCCGTGTTATTTCTTATGCTCCACAACTCTTTTTTAATTGATTGGTAGAATTTCCCTGTGAAGCCACCTGGTCCTGGACTTCTGTTTGTTGGGAGTTTTCTGGCTACTGGTTTAATCTCCTTGCTGATAATCAGTCTATTCAAATTTCTTATTTCTTCTTGTTTCAGTTTTGTAGGTTATATGTTTCTAGGAATTTATCCATTTCTTTTAGGTTGTCCAATTTGTTGCATATAGTTTTTCATAATATTCTCTTATAACTGTATTTCTGTGGTGTTGGTTATAAGAAACAGCACTTTAAAACTCAGTGCTGTGTTTCTCCTATAGTTGAAGCTAAAGATGTAGTTCAGTACATTATAGTCTTTCTCTTTAGGACAAATTCCTCTCTTGAGTCCACTTTATTTCCCTAATAAAACCTAATTTCTGTCCCCTATCAAAATAATACTCAAGATTATTGTCTATAGCATATGTTAGAAAATGTTTTCTTTAAATTCCAGAGAGTAAGTATTTTATTTTATTTTATTTTATTTTGAGAGTAAGTATTTTAGGTTTTGCAGGCCAATGGGCTCTTTAACTGTACCATTGTTATGCAAAAACAGCCAGAGACACATAAGTGAATAGGCTTGGCTGTATTCCAATAAAACTTTATTTACAAAGACAGATGGCAGGCCAGATTTAGACCACAGTTTGTTGAATTCTGGTATATATTATTATCTCCATTTAATTACCATTTAATTTCTTAACGTATTGTTTGATTTGGTTTGCTAATGAGAAGATTACCAATGACCCACACGTTACTAATTCCAATAGTTAATTCTCAATCCCTATTCTAATCTTTCTAGTAGTAGTATTTGACAAAGTTAATGCTGTCCCTTCCTTGAAACTGTTATTTCCTGTGGCCTTCAAAGCCCCTTGTCCAGCTTGGTGTCCTACATCACTGCCTACTCCTTCTTTGTCTTTTTTATTGGCTCCTCATAATCTCCCTGATTCTTAATATTGGATAGCTCAAGGACTCAGGTCCACTTTTCTTTTATATTTTACCTCATTTCCTATTGATCTCACTGAGTGTCATGGTTTTAAATATAATTTATATGTTGGTGATTCTTATATTTTTATTTCTAGCCCAAATCTCTCAATTCCAGAATCACCTTTCCAATGGCTTATCAAGCACCTCCAGCTGGAATCTAGCAAATACCACAAACTCAAATTGTCCAGAATTGAATTTCTGCTCTTTGTCTATAAAACGTGACCCCCTGGCTCTTTCAGGTTTCCTCAACTCAGTTAGTGGTTATCCTTTCAATTATCCCCAAACCTTGAAGTCTTCCTTGCCCCATCTTTCTCATACCCTACATCCAGTCCATCAACAAATCCTATTGACTTTAATCTCAAAAATTATATTGGCAAAACAAGTTCTCATCACACCTGTTACCTCACCGGTCCAAGCCTTCATCTCTCACCTGGCTGACTGATGGGGCCTTCTTCCTAATGTTCCTGATTCCCCACTTCTTCCTATATCAATTCACAATACAGCAATTAGAGATATCCCTTAAAAATACAAGCCAGGTCACATCAGTTCTCTGTCAAACCCCCATTTCATTCACAGTAAATGCCAGAGTCTGTACAATGCCTGACAAAGACTTGCCTTATCTCATGTCCTCTCTAATTTCATATCTTACTCTTCTTCCTTTGACTTACTCTGCTCTAAGTGCCTCAGACTCACCAAGGCCCTTTGAGAGATCACTGAGAGAAGGCCCTTGTCCCTGTTGTTTCCTCCACCTAAAACAAAACACTCTCTTTCAAGACTTTTTTCAAGTATCATCTTCTCATTGAGTTCTACCCTTACCATCCTGTCTAAAATTGTAGCCTCCTCACTCCTCAGAAGCTCCCATCTTCCTCCTGCTTTCTTCTTTCAATGACATCCATATCCTTCTAATGGGTATCTCTTTGGCCTGTCAGGTCCATAAAGACAGGTTCAATTTGTGTTATCCACCGCTGTATCTCCAGCACCTACAACAATGTCTGCTCATAGTAAGCACTTGGTAATTATTTACTGAGCAAATGGATGGTCTTAGCACTAGAGATACTGTGCTCCTAGAAACGGTTTATTTTATGGACAATGTAAATTTTGTAACTAATCACATTTTCCTCTTCACTTTGACTGCTAAGCAACTTAGAGTCAAATATATAACACTTATAGAGGGCCTCAAATGTACTTTATAGCCTGTGGTAAGGAACTTCAGTTCTGGAATTCAGGGTTCCTAGCTTTGAATCCCAGCCCCACCACTAAATATATGTGTAACTTTGGACAGATTATTTAACATTTTTGTGATTCAATTTCCTTTTATAAAATGGACATGAAAATAATAATTTCCATCAAACAGTCGTTTTGAGGATAAAATGAGATAGTAAATGTAAAGTGCTTAGAACAGGGTTCAGTATAATGAAAAAGCCAAATAATGGTTTGCTGATATTATTAAGATGACCAACTATTTTGGTTTGCCTGGGACTCAGGGGTTTCCCTGAAGATAGGCTTTTCAATGCTACAACCAGGCACACTATCTTACTTTTTCACACTGATATTTACCTTCATCTCTTTTTATTTATTTTATCTTGCTGTATAGATTTTTGAAAGTTGCCTTACATTCTTGATGAAAGAAAGCTCACTATGAATAAATCATACATAAATTTACATACAATGCTATGTATATTATGTACTCCTAACAAATACCAATAAACCATATGCTTTAGAAAGGAAAAATAAATGACTAAAGGAAGTTATAGCCATTTCTTCTCTAATAGGGTTTAAATTCACTCTTCTCAGTACTATATGCAAAGCAGAGGCAGAAAAAGATAAGGCAGAGATGACAATGCCTAAAAGACTCCATCATGAGCAAGTTTAGTATCATATAGCAGCCATAAGATTATGTAAATGAAAAGACTAACACTGTTAAGTGCCACACAAATGTTGTTTGATGTTATTTCAACAATCTGGTCTTATGATACCCTAAGGCTTCTTGAATAACAGAGGAGTGCTAATAAAATGATGCTACACATTTAGAAATACAATCTAAAGTGTATGTCTGTAATCCTCTGCATATCTGCCATGGAATTAGCTTCTCCTCTGATTGTCTTTGTGTATTTCCGTCCTCCTATCATTTTTTGAATATGTGAAATTTGAAACAAGTATCAACATATTTCCTAAAACATAGTTATTAGGATCTCTGGAATGGCAATGTGAGTTGTTCTGAAGACTCTCTTCTCAGCAAAACAACTGTAACTGGTGAAAACTAATAAAAAAAATCTTTTTCAAGTCTCTGGAAATTTTTCTAAGGACATATGACAAATGGAGAAACATTCATTCAAGAAAACCTGGCATCTTGATAAGAAGAGTGAGAGCCTATGGCATTGAGCCATGACCTGCTCCCTCTTCTATCCCCCAGGTTGGCATGATGGAAGCTCTAATATGAGTAGATGAAGCCAGGAGCACAGGGCTGCTTCTTCCCTAGCTCCCAGTCCATGACCATATCATCCCAGGAGAAACAGGCCACCAAAAATCTCTACCCCCAACTCCAGGCTTCCTGTTGTAGAAGAACAATGAGAACAACCAGCTCAATTCTAGAGCAGCTATAAATTTAACTAGAAAACCAATGAAAGAGATAGCTAGGAAGAGCCCTGCTGGAGTTGAAACAAGCCTCAAGGACTGTCTCCAAAACTGCCCTTTCAGAGGAGCCTGGATTGAACTAGATTTGACTGTGAAGCTACAAGTTGCTTCAAAGTCTGATCTATAACATTGCTAAAAACAACAGAGCAATCAGCTGGCAATCAGTGGAAGTTAACAGCTGGGAGTGATACCAACAGAAGCAGATACCTTAACAGAGAGATCAGGGAAGTAAACTGTCAAAAAGAACCACATTAAAACCAACATCATCCTGGGATGACAAGACTACACCCCTTGAGGAGTAACATCAGAGGCTGCACACAGAGGGAAATAGGTTGAAATAGCCCAGGTAAATCATTAAACAAATAAACAAACAAGAAAAAAACACCACCAAGCCCCTGTGTTGGGGGGAGTTAGGGAGATGGTAAATTAGTACTCAGAATTGCTACAATATATCATCTAAATGTCCACCTTTCAACAAAAAAATTATGACAAGCGAGAAGAAACAAGAAAGTGTGACCTATACACAGGTAAAGGCAGGCAATAGAAACAACTTTTGAGAGGGCCCAGATGTTGGACTTATCAGAAAAAGACTTCAAAGCAGGTATTATAGGTATGTTCAAAGAACTAAAGGAAATCATGCTTAAAGAATCAGGAGAAGGGTGATGACAATGTTTCATGAAATAGATAATGTCAATAAAAGGACAGAAAATATAAAACAAAAACAATGGAGATTTTAGAATTGAAAAGGACAATAACAAATATGAAAAATTCACTAGATGGCTTAACAGTAGATTTGGATTGGCAGAAAAAAGAATCAGGAAAGTTGGACATAGAAGAATAGAGATTGTGCAATTAGAACTGAATAGAGAAATGATGGAGATAAATAAGCAGAGTCTCAGAGAAATATGAAACATCATTAAGCACAAAAACATATTCATAATAGAAGAAAGAAGAGGAAAAAATGAGCAGAAAAAATATTCAAAGCAAAAATGGCTGAAAACTTCCCAAATTGAAAAAAAGAAACCCACATTAATCTACCTATGCAAAAAACTCAACACACTCTATAGCATAAATATGGGATATCTAGACTCAGACACATCAGAGTAAAAAAGCCAAAGACAAAAAGAAAATCCTGAAAGCAGCAAAAGAAAAAATAATTTATCACATACAAGGACACTACTATATCATCCAGCAATCACCCTTCTGGGTATATACACAAGGGAGATAAAGTCACTGTCTCAAAGAGTTCTCTGCACTCCCATTTTCATAGCAGTATTATTCACAGTTTTCAAGGCATGGAGGAAAACCTAAGTGTCCACAGATGGTTGAGTGGATAAAGAAAACATTATATGTATAAATATATGTATAAATATATTATATTATATTATATATAGATATATATTCCATGTTGTACCTACCTACACACATACACACACACACACACACACACACACACACACACAAGTGACAGTATCAGCCATAAAAAAAAAAATGAAGGACACCCTGCCATTTGCAACAATATGGATGAAACTCGAACACATTTTGTTAGGTGAAATAAGTCAGTTAGAGAAAGACAAAACTATAATCTCACTTATATGTGGAATATAAAAACATAAAACTCATAGAAACAGTAGAATTGTGATTGTCAGAGGGTGAGAGGTGGGGGAAATGGGGAGATGCTGGTCAGAGGTACAAACTTTTGATTACAGTATGAATAAATCCTAGGGATCTAATGTATAGCATGGTGACTCTAAAACACTGTATTATATATTTAAAAGTTGCTATGTTATGTTCTTAACATAACAATATGAAAAAAATCCAAAATAGTAATTATGTGAGGTAATGAATGTATTAGCGAACTTTGCTGTAGTTAAGTATTTCACATTATATTCATGTATTAAAATCATCACATTGTATACCTTGAACTTACACAATGTTATGTCAATTATTTTTAATTACACTGAAAAAGTATATGGAAACAACCCAAATATTCCATCAAAGAAAGGACAGATAAACAAAATGTGGTATATTCACACAATGTGATATTATTCAGCTAAAAAAAGAATGAAGTACTAATACATGCTATAACATGGATGAACCTTGAAAACTTTATGTTAAGTTAAGGAAGCCAGTCGCAAAGTTCCCATATTAAGATTCCATTTATATGAAATACATAGAAAAAAGAAGGCAAATTAGTGGTTTCCAGGGACTAGAGAAAAGGAATAATGAATTAACTGCTAATGGGTAAGGGTTTCCTTTGAGGCTGATGAAAATATTCTAAAATTGATTGTAGTGACGGTTGCTCAAGTCTATAAATATATTAAAGCCTTTGAATTGTATATTTTCAGTGGGTGAATTTTGTTATGTGAATTACATACCAGTAAAGCTCTTTAAAAAGCTATTTCACTAAATGTCAAAAAGTTACTAACTAAATGTAAAGCTAACGACATATTGTAAGTTAGTTCATCGAACTTAAATTTTAAAAATGAAAAAAGTTATTGGAAAATTGTTTTAATTGGCAAAGAACATATAGCAAAGTGTCATTCATTCAACAAACATGTATTAAGCCTCTCCTATATAGCAGACACTAAAGCACAGTTGATATAGTAGTGAACAAAACAGACTTGGATCTCTTCCCACCTAGAGTTGACATTCTAATAGAGGACATAGACACCACACAGACATGGAAAATGCATTTTTTTAAACACGGCTGCAGATTTTTCAGTGACTAACATCCCTGCCCTCATGGATTTTGTCATCATGTATTTTCATGTTTGTATCTCTGATGCCCTGAAGTCCTTACAAAAATGAGTTTATAGATACTAAATATTCCCATTCTACCCAAATTGTTCATTTTGGAAGTCCTTATTCATTCACGTGCCTGGTAACTAAAGAAAGAGAGATTTCCTGGTAAAGCAGGAGACTCCCCTGTTTCATCTGTTCTAGGGTATCAGGACGCAGAGCCAACATTTTCAAGATGGGTATCCTTAACCATATGGTCAGTACTTTGGACTTCCCTGAAATTTGCCACATCTCTGTGGGCAGAAGGGAAGCCATTACTACAATTTCTCTCTGGATTACCATAATTTACTTAATGCTGAAACCTTGACATAATTTTGTGACTTCTATTATTTCATCAATGAATATACCCTAATGTACCTAACTAATTTCCTATGGTGGAACATATCATTCTCCCCCACAAGATATTGGCCTATTTTAAATAATGTGAGGACACCTCTCACCATAAGGTTTTTCGTTTCACCTTTGCCTACCAGTGAGGGACCCTTTAAGGTTGCTTTCCCAGAGCTGAGGAATGATTTGCCCAAAGGTCTTCAGTCTATATTCCTGTAAATCAGAGAGTTAGTGGAACCTTTGAAACTATATATTTTTTCTGCATTTAAGACTCCCTATGTCAGACAGAGTTCTGGCAGAAAATAGGGGCAAACTCAAATTGGGTAAACTGAGGAGTGTTAAAAAAAGACTATTTAAACATTTAAGGAAATCTGTCCAAAGGATAGGACAGTAACCTGGGATAGTAATAAGGAGGAGCTATTACCAGCCCTCCACATGAAGAGGCAAGAAGAAGAAGCAGTTATTAGAGTTCTTTCACTCAACAAATATTTACTGAATACAACATACTATGTTCCATGGGGTGTGAAGATAGAGTAAATGAGATGTTTAGGAAGATGGCGGTTACATTGTTCTTAACATATGCATATGTAACACATGTGCCATGTATATGATCAATATAGTGCTAAAGACATACACATTATCTCTTTTACCCCTCCAAAATGCCCTTGAGGAAGGTAATACTAATATCATTCCCAATTTACAGATAAGTAAATCAAGGCTTGGAGTGGTTAAATAACTTGCATGTGTTTATAGAACTTGTGTTTGGCAGAGCTAAAATATAAGTGTAGGTGTGCCTGGCTCTAAAACTTTTAGCCCTTGTATATATTTGTTCTTCCACATGAACCACTGTGAAGAAAGCAAGAGTGTGGGGCACCTGGGTGGCTCAGTTGGTTAAGCATCTGCCTTCAGCTTAGGTCATGATCTCAGGATCATGGCTCAGGACAGAGCCCCAAGTTGGGCTCCCTGCTCAGCAGGGAGTCTGCTTCTCCCACTCCCTCTGATACTTTCCTTTCTTGGGCTCTCTCTCTGTCAAATAAATAAATAAAATCGGAAAGAAAGAAAGAACGGAAGGAAGAAAGAAAGAAAAAGAGAGGGGAAAGAAAGAAAGAGAAAGAACAGAAAGCAAGCAAGCAAGCAAACAGGCAAGATCATGGTGATCCCTACCATTGAGAACTAAACGTGGCGTTCAAAAGGGAAGGCCTGTTTAAAATCTTTATAGTGTAATCAGATTAGCTGTACCTTATTTATCAGGGGTGGAACTGGTTTTTAATCCTTTGCTGATAAGCACACAAGTACTCTACCTGTAGCTGACTTTTCTTGATCTTCTCAGTTGTTTATTTACTTAAAAAAAAACAAAAAACAAAAAAACCCAAAACTGACCTGTCCCTGCAAATGCAGCCATCCTGCATGCTCTTAAATTTGGAAATACACAGGTTAAAGGGTCAACTAAGTCCATGTATAATTCAGCTATCATTATATTCCAGCATCCCTGAAAATAATACCAGCCATTAATTAGCAATCCCAGAGGCACCAGATATCCCATGCAAACCATACTTCCGTAATTCTAAAATACTAAAGTAAGGGGTATAAATTAGATTCAGCCCATTAAACCATGGGTGTTCACTTTAATCCCAAATATTACAAATAGAACATTGTCTCAAGACGGTAATTCTCTGTGATCCCTGCAACTGTTAAATAACTGTTACTGAAAACATTCACATAATTCCTTTCTGAAGTCAGCTAGGATGATTTAAGTGGCAAGATGGTATCTGGGAAATAGGAAATTTTCAAAAGTGTGCTGCTTTTTTCACAGGGTTTTACGGTTTTGAGAATAATATGCAAGTTAATTTATAAATTATAGAATTTTATTATGTTTTAACTGTATTTGGGAGAGGAAAAAAAGAACAAAATAAGTTACTCAAGTTTACATAGCTTGATATTGGAAGAGTTGGTGTAGAGCCCACTGCCTTTGATCCTTGGAACAATCATCTTTCCAGGCTATTACAAACCTAAAAAGCAGACTGGGCCCATTCTGCATTTCATTTGCGGCTAATGAATCTGTTAATACAAAGACTTTAAAGCTACATCAACTCATCAGATGCTGATATCCTCCCCTTAGGATAGATAGATACAATAAGGGCCAAGAAGACCAAGCAATGGGTTGATGAATTTGCTAGTAGTTACCTAACTCTATTAGCCAAACACATTTTATCAATCTTTTGAATTCTGAAATTAATTTAATTATTTTATGTTATATTGACAATATTGCTAGATATAGAATTCTAGGTTGGAGGGGAATATATTTGTTAATATTACTTTAATACTCTGAACTTTAATTTAACATTTATAAATAATGTTTATTGTGATTATTTTATATAATAAATTTTATTTTCCTAATTGAAGAGAAGCATGTTCATTGTAGAAAATTTAAACACTATAGAAATGTGTCAAGAAAAAATTAAAATTACCCAATATTTACCATTTAGATAGCCACTATTAATTAATTTTTAGTATATCTCCCCTATCTTTTTTCCTATGTATCAATATTCCTCACATCACTTGTTGAAAAATCCATTTATTCTTTTATCATTAGTTTGCGATTTTCCCTTCATCATAAAGTATTTTGTGTTCTGGTGTCTATTTTTGTGTCTATTATCATTAATTAAATAATTATTATAGTAGTTTCACCCTAATCATTACAGTTTAATATGTTTTACTACTTGGTGTCACCAACCACCCTTCCACACATTCCCATTCTTTTTCATTGCTGTATTTTTCCTCTGAAGATTTCTCACTTAGCATTTTTATACTAAGGTTAACTATAGAACTATTTTGACAAGTGTCAAAAAAACCCATCTCTCATTGTAAATATGATTATCATTACTATAATTTCAGAATAAAATTACATTGTTATATTTAGTTTTCCATTTAATAACACTGTAATAATCAGTAAAATTATAAAGTTTTTTTAGTAGTTTCAACAATTTTTATGAAAGTTATTCCTAATTAATGTCTCTGTGTGTATGTTCACTGCCATTGCTATGAAGAGTGGCATCTTTTTCCATTATATATTTAAATTACTGCTGATTTATAGGAAAGCAATTGATTTTTTTAAAGTATTTATCTTATATCTGGCTATCTTACTCAACTCATATTAATTCTAGCCATGCTTCTATTTTTTGTTTTCATAATTTATAGTGAACTTGTTTTGTCAATTTTTTTTTCATATTTTGTCTTTCCTTTTCCAATGTTCAGCTTAAGGTCCATCACAGCTTAAGGAGAAGTGTTTTGTAGAACAACATTTAGTAAGAATAGAATTGGCTCCATTCTTATTTTTTTCTTGCTTTTAATAGAAATTTTTCAATTGGAAGTTCTTTTTCACACTTAATTGTTTAATACTTTTGGGGATTTGTCTTGTAATATAAGGTAAATGTATAAATTGACTTTCTGCTAATAGTTAATCTATTGTTCTAGAGCCATTTATTAAATTATCTTTCTTTTCTTCACTGATTTGTGATTCAACCTGTGTCATTATCTTGTCTCATAGACTATAAAAATGATCAAGTAACTCTTATCTTTATTGAACCCTCCTCAATTACCTTTTACCTAATGTTATAAAACTTTCTTTCATAATAAACTGAAAAAAAGAAGGACAAATTAATCAAAGTTAGAAGAAAAAAGGGAATAATATATATTAGGGCAGAAATAAATGAAATAGAGAATATAAAAACAATGGGAAAATCAGTAAGATGAAAAGTTGATTTTTTGAAAAGATAAACAAAATCAATAAATCCTCAGCTAGACTAAGGGAAAAAGAGGAAATAATTAAATAACAAAAACTAGAAATGAAGGAGGAAACATTATAATTAATGCCATAGAAATGAAAAGGATCACAGCAGTCAACTATCAGCAATTATATGTCAATAAATTTGACAGCCTAGGAAAAAAATAAATTTCTAGAAACATACAACCTATCAAGAATGAATTGTTAAGAAATAGAAAAATTTGAACATACTTCTACTTTTTCTTAGAGTTAGAGATAATGGGTATTAATTCCTCCTCAAATATTTGATAGTATTTGATATTTGATAGATAGCATTCTCCAGCGAAGACATCATCTCAAAGTTTCAAAAAATTGTAGAGGAGATGTCAATTCCATACTCAGTAGATGAGGCCAGTATTGCCCTGATACTAAAGTCAGATAGATACTACCAAAACAAACAAGCAAATCTGTAGGCCAATATCTCTGATGAATATTGATAAAAATATCTTCAACAAAATATTTGCAACTGAATTCAACAACATATTAAAAGGATTGTACATCATGACCAAGTGGTTTTTATTCCTGAAGTACAAGGAAGATTCAACATACAAAAATCCCTCAGTGTAATATACCAAATTAACAGAATAAAGAAAAAACTACACGATCATCTCAATTGATACAGAAAAAGCATTTAGCAAAATTCAACATTCTTTAGTAATAAAAGCATGCAACAAAGAGTTCCCTGGGTAGCTCAGTTGGTTAAATGTCTGCCTTCAGCTCAGGTCATGATCCCAGGGTCCTTAGGATTGGGTTGCATCAGGATCTCTGCTGAGCAGGGAGCCTGCTTTTCCCATTCCCACTCCCCCTGCTTGCGCTAGCTCTCTCCCTGTAAAAAAAAAAAAAAAAAAAAAAAAAAAACCAAAAAACCAAAAACATAAAACAAAAAACAAAAAAAAAGAACAAACAAAAAAACCCTCAAAAAACTAAGAATACAAGGTAATTACTGCATCATAATGAAGTCATATTTGAAAAGTCCACAACTAACACCATACTTAATGGTGAAAAACTGAAAGCTTTTTCTTTAAGATCACAAACAAGGCATGGATACCCATTCTTACTACTTCCATTCAACATCCTATTGGAAGACCTAACCAAAGCAATCAGCCAAGAAAAAGAAAAAAAAAAGAATCAAAATAGGAAAGGAAGAAGTAATACTGTCTCTGTTCACAGGAGACATGATCTTGTATGTATGTAGAAAATCCTAAATATTCCACAAAAGAAACCAGTTAGGCTGATAAAAAAAAAAAATCAACAAAGTTGTAGGATACAAAATCAACACACAAAAATCAGTTGCACTTCTACTATGAAACTAACAATGAATAATCTGAAAAAAATTGAGAAAAATTTTAAAAATTAAGAAAAAAATTTATAGCATTAAAAAGAACAAAATATTCAGGAGAAATCAAGGAGGCAAAAATATGTGCTCTGAAACTACAAAATATTGCTGTAAGAAATTAAAAAAGACACAAATAAATGGAAAGACACCCTATATTCATAGATTGTATGACTTAATATTGTTAAAGTATCCATATTACCCAAAGTGATCTATAGATTTAATATAATTCCTACCAAAATCCCAATGATATTTTGTATGGAAACAGAAAAAAATTATGAAATTCACATGGAATCTCAGAGGACCCTAAACAGTCAAAACAATCTTAAGAAAGAAAAATCTGGAGGCCTCATATTTCTCAATTTCAAAACATAAAAGACTCTTAATCTCATGAAACAAACTGAGGGTTGCTGGGGCGTGAGGGGGGTAGGGATAGGGTGGTTGGGTTATGGACATTGGAGAGGGTATGTACTATGGTGAGTGCTGGGAAATATGTAAGCCTGATGATTCACAGACCTGTACCCCTGAGGCAAATAATACATTATATATTAATTTTAAAAAATCACAAAAATAGGGGAGGAGTCAAGATGGCGGAGAAGTAGCAGGCCAAGACTACTTCAGCTAGCCGGAGATCAGCTAGATAGCTTATCTAAAGATTGCAAACTCCTGAAAATCCTTCGGCAGATCGAAGAGAAGAAGAACAGCAATTCTGGAAACAGAAAAACAACCACTTTCTGAAAGGTAGGACCGGCGGAGAAGTGAATCCAAAGCGACGGGAAGATAGACCCCGGGGGGAGGGGCCGGCTCCCGGCAAGCAGCGGAGCAACCGTGCACAAAATCAGGACTTTTAAAAGTCTGTTCCGCTGAGGGACATCGCTCCAGAGGCTAAACCGGGGCGAAACCCACGCGGGGTCAGCGTGGCCTCAGGTCCCGCAGGGTCACAGAAGGATCGGGGGTGTCTGAGTGTCGCAGAGCTTGCGGGTATTGGAACGGGAAAGCCGGCTACAGAGACAGAGCCGACAGTAAGCTCGCAGCTCGGGGTGACCTTGAACTGGTCGCAGGCTCGGTGAGCTCGGAGCGCGGCCGGAGGTCAGGCTGACGGGAGTAACTGGGCGAGGTTCTCTGAGCGCGCACTGAGGAGTGCGGCCCTGGACTCCTCCGGGCCGGAGACCAGGAGGCCGCCATTTGTATTCCTGTCCTCCGGAACTCTACAGAAAGCGCTTAGGGAACAAAAGCTCCTGAAAGTAAACCCGAGCGGATTACTCACCCCGGCCCCGGGTAAGGGCGGTGCAATTCCGCCTGGGGCAAAGACACTTGAGAATCACTACAACAGGCCCCTCCCCCAGAAGATCAACAAGAAATCCAGCCGAGACCATGTTCACCTACCAAAGAGTGCGGTTTCAATACCAAGGAGAACAGCAGAATTCTAGAGGAGGAGAAAGCAAAGCACGGAACTCATGGCTTTTGCCCTGTGATTTTTTTTAGTCTTGCGGTTAATTTAATTTTTTTTCTTTTTCATTTTTTGTTTTTTTTTCTCGCCTTCGGGTAAATTTTTTTTTTAACTGTTACCTTTTTCTTTTTTAACGATTTTTTACTAGTTTATCTAATACATATATTTTTTCTTTTTTATATTTTTCTTAGGTGTTTTCTTTTTTTAAAAATTCTTTTCTTTTTTTTTCTTTCTTTTTTATTTTTTTTTCTTTTTTTTCTTTCTTCCTTTTTGAACCTCTTTTTATCCCCTTTCTCCCCCCTCACGATTTGGGATCTCTTCTAATTTGGTTAAAGCATATTTTCCTGGGGTTGTTGCCACCCTTTTAGTATTTTACTTGCCCCCTCATATACTCTTCTCTGGACAAAATGACAAGAAGGAAAAATTCAACACAAAAAAAAAGAACAAGAGGCAGTACCGAAGGCTAGGGACCTAATCAATACAGACATTGGTAATATGTCAGATCTAGAGTTCAGAATGACAATTCTCAAGGTTCTAGCCGGGCTCGAAAAAGGCATGGAAGATATTAGAGAAACCCTCTCGAGAGATATAAAAGCCCTTTCTGGAGAAATAAAAGAACTAAAATCTAACCAAGGTGAAATCAAAAAGGCTATTAATGAGGTGCAATCAAAAATGGAGGCTCTAACTGCTAGGATAAATGAGGCAGAAGAAAGAATTAGTGATATAGAAGACCAAATGACAGAGAATAAAGAAGCTGAGCAAAAGAGGGACAAACAGCTACTGGACCACGAGGGGAGAATTCGAGAGATAAGTGACACCATAAGACGAAACAACATTAGAATAATTGGGATTCCAGAAGAAGAAGAAAGTGAGAGGGGAGCAGAAGGTATACTGGAGAGAATTATTGGGGAGAATTTCCCCAATATGGCAAAGGGAACGAGCATCAAAATTCAGGAGGTTCAGAGAACGCCCCTCAAAATCAATAAGAATAGGCCCACACCCCGTCACCTAATAGTAAAATTTACAAGTCTCAATGACAAAGAGAAAATCCTGAAAGCAGCCCGGGAAAAGAAGTCTGTAACATACAATGGTAAAAATATTAGATTGGCAGCTGACTTATCCACAGAGACCTGGCAGGCCAGAAAGAGCTGGCATGATATTTTCAGAGCACTAAATGAGAAAAACATGCAGCCCAGAATACTATATCCAGCTAGGCTATCATTGAAAATAGAAGGAGACATTAAAAGCTTTCAGGACAAACAACAACTGAAAGAATTTGCAAATACCAAACCAGCTCTACAGGAAATCTTGAAAGGAGTCCTCTAAGCAAAGAGAGAGCCTACAAGTGGTAGATCAGAAAGGAACAGAGACCATATACAGTAACAGTCACCTTACAGGCAAAACAATGGCACTAACTTCATATCTCTCAATAGTTACCCTGAATGTTAATGGACTAAATGCCCCTGTCAAAAGACACAGGGTATCAGAATGGATAAAAAAACAAAACCCATCTATATGTTGCCTCCAAGAAACTCATTTTAAGCCCGAAGACACCTCCAGATTTAAAGTGAGGGGGTGGAAAAGAATTTACCATGCTAATGGACATCAGAAGAAAGCAGGAGTGGCAATCCTTATATCAGATCAATTAGATTTTAAGCCAAAGACTATAATAAGAGATGAGGAAGGACACTATATCATACTCAAAGGGTCTGTCCAACAAGAAGATTTAACAATTTTAAATATCTATGCCCCCAACATGGGAGCAGCCAACTATATAAACCAATTAATAACAAAATCAAAGAAACACATCAACAATAATACAATAATAGTAGGGGACTTTAACACTCCCCTCACTGAAATGGACAGATCATCCAAGCAAAAGATCAGCAAGGAAATAAAGGCTTTAAACGACACACTGGACCAGATATATTCAGAACATTTCATCCCAAAGCAACAGAATACACATTCTTCTCTAGTGCACATGGAACATTCTCCAGAATAGATCACATCCTGGGCCCTAAATCAGGACTCAACCGGTATCAAAAGATTGGGATCATTCCCTGCATATTTTCAGACCACAATGCTCTAAAGCTAGAACTCAACCACAAAAGGAAGTTTGAAAAGAACCAAAATACATGGAGACTAAACAGTATCCTTCTAAAGAATGAATGGGTCAACCGGGAAATTAAAGAAGAATTGAAAAAAATCATGGAAACAAATGATAATGAAAATACAATGGTTCAAAATCTGTGGGACACAACAAAGGCAGTCCTGAGAGGAAAATATATAACGGTACAAGCCTTTCTCAAGAAATAAGAAAGGTCTCAGGTACACAATCTAACCCTACACCTAAAGGAGCTGGAGAAAGAACAAG
Organism: Mustela lutreola; assembly: GCF_030435805.1. Taxonomy (NCBI): domain Eukaryota; kingdom Metazoa; phylum Chordata; class Mammalia; order Carnivora; family Mustelidae; genus Mustela; species Mustela lutreola. The sequence goes on along the minus strand of NC_081298.1, from coordinate 96,810,296 downwards.
AAAGAAACCCTAAGCCTAGCAGGAGAAGAGAAATCATAAAGATCAGAGCAGAAATCAATGAAATAGAAACCAAAAAAACAATAGAACAAATCAACGAAAGTAGGAGCTGGTTCTTTGAAAGAATTAATAAAATTGATAAACCCCTGGCCAGACTTATCAAAAAGAAAAGAGAAAGGACCCAAATAAATAAAATCATGAATGAAAGAGGAGAGATCACAACTAATATCAAAGAAATACAAACTATTATAAGAACATACTATGAGCAACTCTACGGCAATAAATTTGACAATCTGGAAGAAATGGATGCATTCCTAGAAACATATAAACTACCACAACTGAACCAGGAAGAAATAGAAAGCCTGAACAGACCCATAACCAGTAAGGAGATTGAAACAGTCATTAAAAATCTCCAAACAAACAAAAGCCCAGGGCCAGACGGCTTCCCGGGGGAATTCTACCAAACATTTAAAGAAGAACTAATTCCTATTCTCCTAAAACTGTTCCAGAAAATAGAAATGGAAGGAAAACTTCCAAACTCATTTTATGAGGCCAGCATCACCTTGATCCCAAAACCAGACAAGGATCCCACCAAAAAAGAGAGCTATAGACCGATATCCTTGATGAACACAGATGCAAAAATACTCAACAAAATACTAGCCAATAGGATTCAACAGTACATTAAAAAGATTATTCACCACGACCAAGTGGGATTTATTCCAGGGCTGCAAGGTTGGTTCAACATCCGCAAATCAGTCAATGTGATACAACACATCAATAAAAGAAAGAACAAGAACCATATGATACTCTCAATAGATGCTGAAAAAGCATTTGACAAAGTACAACATCCCTTCCTGATCAAAACTCTTCAAAGTGTAGGGATAGAGGACACATACCTCAATATCATCAAAGCCATCTATGAAAACCCCACCGCAAATATCATTCTCAATGGAGAAAAACTGAAAGCTTTTCCACTAAGGTCAGGAACACGGCAGGGATGTCCATTATCACCACTGCTATTCAACATAGTACTAGAGGTCCTAGCCTCAGCAATCAGACAACAAAAGGAAATTAAAGGCATCCAAATCGGCAAAGAAGAAGTCAAATTATCACTCTTCGCAGATGATATGATACTATATGTGGAAAACCCAAAAGACTCCACTCCAAAACTGCTAGAACTTATACAGGAATTCAGTAAAGTGTCAGGATATAAAATCAATGCACAGAAATCAGTTGCATTTCTCTACACCAACAGCAAGACAGAAGAAAGGGAAATTAAGGAGTCAATCCCATTTACAATTGCATCCAAAACCATAAGATACCTAGGAATAAACCTAACCAAAGAGACACAGAATCTATACTCAGAAAACTATAAAGTACTCATGAAAGAAATTGAGGAAGACACAAAGAAATGGAAAAATGTGCCATGCTCCTGGATTGGAAGAATAAATATTGTGAAAATGTCTATGCTACCTAAAGCAATTTACACATTTAATGCAATTCCTATCAAAGTACCATCCATCTTTTTCAAAGAAATGGAACAAATAATGCTAAAATTTATATGGAACCAGAAAAGACCTCGAATAGCCAAAGGGATATTGAAAAAGAAAGCCAACGTTGGTGGCATCACAATTCCGGACTTCAGGCTCTATTACAAAGCTGTCATCATCAAGACAGCATGGTACTGGCACAAAAACAGACACATAGATCAATGGAACAGAATAGAGAGCCCAGAAATAGACCCTCAAATCTATGGTCAACTAATCTTCGACAAAGCAGGAAAGAATGTCCAATGGAAAAAAGACAGCCTTTTCAATAAATGGTGCTGGGAAAATTGGACAGCCACATGCAGAAAAATGAAATTGGACCATTTCCTTACACCACACACAAAAATAGACTCAAAATGGATGAAGGACCTCAATGTATGAAAGGAATCCATCAAAATCCTTGAGGAGAACACAGGCAGCAACCTCTTCGACCTCAGCTGCAGCAACATCTTCCTAGGAACAACGCCAAAGGCAAGGGAAGCAAGGGCAAAAATGAACTATTGGGATTTCATCAAGATCAAAAGCTTTTGCACAGCAAAGGAAACAGTTCACAAAATCAAAAGACAACTGACAGAATGGGAGAAGATATTTGCAAACGGATAAAGGATCAGTATCAGATAAAGGACTAGTGTCCAGAATCTATAAAGAACTTAGCAAACTCAACACCCAAAGAACAAATAATCCAATCAAGAAATGGGCAGAGGACATGAGCAGACATTTCTGCAAAGAAGACATCCAGATGGCCAACAGACACATGAAAAAGTGCTCCATATCACTCGGCATCAGGGAAATACAAATCAAAACCACAATGAGATATCACCTCACACCAGTCAGAATGGCTAAAATCAACAAGTCAGGAAATGACAGATGCTGGCGAGGATGCGGAGAAAGGGGAACCCTCCTACACTGTTGGTGGGAATGCAAGATGGTGCAACCTCTCTGGAAAACAGCATGGAGGTTCCTCAAAATGTTGAAAATAGAACTGCCCTATGACCCAGCAATTGCACTATTGGGCATTTACCCTAAAGATACAAACGTAGTGATCCAAAGGGGCACGTGTACTCGAATGTTTATAGCAGCAATGTCCACAATAGCCAAACTATGGAAAGAACCTAGATGTCCATCAACAGATGAATGGATCAAGAAGATGTGGTATATATACACAATGGAATACTATGCAGCCATCAAAAGAAATGAAATCTTGCCATTTGCGACAACATGGATGGAACTAGAGCGTATCATGCTTAGCGAAATAAGTCAAGCAGAGAAAGACAACTATCATATGATCTCCCTGATATAAGGAAGTGGTGATGCAACATGGGGGCTTAAGTGGGTAGGAGAAGAATCAATGAAACAAGATGGGATTGGGAGGGAGACAAACCATAAGTGACTCTTAATCTCACAAAAGAAACTGAGGGTTGCTGGGGGGAGGGGGTTTGAGAGAAGGGGGTGGTATTATGGACATTAGGGAGGGTATGTGTTTTGGTGAGTGCTGTGAAGTGTGTAAACCTGGTGATTCACAGACTTGTACCCCTGGGGATAAAAATATATGTTTATAAAAAATAAAAAATTATATTAAAAAAAATCACAAAAATAGTAATCAAGAAAATATGGTACTGGCATAAAGACAGACATAAAGACCAACATAACAGAGTAGAGAACCTGAAAATAAACCCTCACATATATAGTCAACTGATCTTTGGCAGAGCTGCTAGGGCTACTCAATGGGGAAAGAGAGTCTTTCCAACAAATTAGTTTGGGAAAACTGAATATCCAAATGCAAAATAATAAAATTGGACCCTTACTTTATACCAAATACAAAAATTAAAACAAAATAGATTAAAGATCCAAATATAGGACCAAAAACTATAATACTCTTAAAAGGAAACACAAGGGGAGCTTCATGACATTGGATTTGACACTGATTTCTTGGATATGACATCAAAAGCATAAACAAAAAATAAAAGCACAAATAGACAAATGAGACCATATCAAACTTAAAAACTTCTGTGTAACAAAGGATACAATAAGCAGAGTAAAAAGGCAACCTATGTAATGGAAGAAAATATTTGCAAACCATATACCTGATAAGAGGTTAACATCCAGAATATAAAGAACTTCTACAATTAAAAAAAATCCCATTGAAAAAACAGGCAAAGGACTCAAACAGACATTTCCCCCAAAGATACACAAGTGACCAACAACCATATGTAAAGATTCTCAATATCACTAATTGTTAGAAAAATGCAAAGCAAAACCACAATGAGATATCACCTCCCACCCATGAGGATAACCACTACTAAAAAATTCTAAAATCACAAGTGTAGATGAGGATGCAGAGAAATTGAAACCCTGGTGCATGGTCAGTGGGAATGTAAAATGATGCAGCTGCTACAGAAAGCAATAAGGACATTCCTCAAAAAACTAAAAATAGAATTAATGTATAATTTAACAATCCCATTTCTCAATATTTAGCAAAAGGAGTTGAAACAGAATCATAAAGGCATATCTGCACAACAATGTTTACTGCAGCATTATTCACAATAGTTAAGAAGTGGAAGCAACCTAAATGTCACTAACAGGTGAATGGATAAAGAAAATGTGGTATATATATGATGGAACAAGATTCAGACTTAGCAAAGAAGGAAAGCTTATCACATTCTGTAACATAGATGAACCTTGAGAATATTAAATGAAATAAGCCAGTCACAAAAAGACAAAGACTGTATAACTCTACTTACATGAAATATCTAAAACAGTCAAACTCCTAGAAACAGAAAGTAGTGTGGTAGTTGCCAGGGACTTGGGAGAGGGGAAAATGGGAGTTGTTTAATGGATATAGAGTTTCAGTTTAGAAAGATAACAAGGTTCCAGAGATCTGTTGCACAACAATGTGCATATAGTTAACACTACTATACTATACAGTTCAAGAAGGCTAAGATTTTGAACTTTATGTTAGTGTGTTTTTGACTATAATAAAATGATGTTATCTATCTATCTATATAAAAGAGGCTATATCTAGCTAGCTATGTATTTACATCATATCTATCTATCTATAATAAGCTAACACAAAGGAACAAGGAAAACACGAAAGTGTTAGCAGAATATAGGTAAGTGACATGAACTAGCATTTTAACTCCCCAAGTGGTCAAAACACATATGGGAAATAATTTGTCTTACTTATAATCAATAAATACAAATTAAAACTATTATAAAAGTCAGAAATCCTGGAGTAATCTTAGACTTTGCCTTCTACTTTTACCATTCTCTCCCATGGTTAATTACTGTAGACATATACATATATAACATATAATATATAATGCATATCATACATATATAGTACATGATTATATATACAAAGTGAGTATATATAAATTATTATAATTTTTAATTATATTGTTATGGTATAATTCCTCTCAGCAATAAAAAGCAAAGGCTGTAAGGATCACTGGGTCAAAGAACATCACTTTCACTTTGGTTTATTTCAGTGTGATGAAGAAATGATGCTTTGTCACAGTCATTTACCACTGAGCTTCAATTCTCCAGCAAATTTGTGCCTGCACCCCATCTTTATCCCTTATCCCTCCCTCATCCCAACCACAGCATCTTTTAAATATATCTAAGAATCCTCATGTTTGTTCACTGGAGGAAATATTTTATCAGCAATACACAATCTTATCACTTTTGTTCTGCTTAGTAATTCAGGATAACATAGCTTCGACCTGGGATCACTGTAGAGTGAAAAGCTGATTGTTTCCAAAAGGTTTAACCTTATGAGGCTTATTACTAGTTGTAAATATTAATATAGTGTGTCCTTGGTGAACACAGCCAGGGCGGGGGAATGCTTTCATGAAGAAAATTCCACTGAAAGCAAATTCAAAAATATTCTCAGAAAGGGATTCCAGTGGTAAGGCTGTGACTTAAGCATTAATCAGTTTGTGGGCATGTGTGTGACAAAGTCAGTTCTCCACTGTGCTCTCTTACATCGCCTCAGACTCTTCCTTCAAAGCAGTTAACAAGATTCACAATTATGAATCTATTTATGGGATCATTTGTTTAATGCTTGTCTTGTCCACTAGATTCCTTGAAGGTAGGCATCATGCTTGTTTTGTTCAGCACCATGTTTTCATTTCCTAAGTGATTGCTGGGAATAGAGCAAATTCTCAGTAAGTGTTTGTTGAACAAATAAATAAAAATTCTGTAAACAGGGAGATTTGAAAATAATCTCCTTTCCTTCCCAATTTCCAATTCTAAGCTATTTGCTTCTCTTAAGCCAAAGGACTTCTCAGGCCTATGGGCCCTAAGTATAATGATTTAGGTTTTTGTGGAGTCTCAGCAAAGAGAACTGCCCTGAGTCTTCTCCTCATGTGAAGGACATGTATCAGGAGAAGCCATCACAGCCTAGAGATGAGAATTAGGAAGCGGGGAATATTGGGAAGAACTTGATGCTCAGAAATCTCGAGTAAGGAGAGATATTTGACATCATCCTTACACGAGTATACAGGTCACTTGACTCAGAAAACGTGAAGGCGTATCTGAAGGGACTGAATTTTCTTGCCTGAGAAACTTCAAGAGTACACAGACCCAGGGTTGAGGGGAGTTTCCTCAGCAGAATTCTGACAGTTGGTCTGCTTCTACAGACTAGGCCTCCTACTGGCTGCAGGATTCTTGCTGAGCCCAAGAGAGTCAACAGAAAATAACAACCCACTTAATGGGATAGAGGAGTCAAAGAGAGGAAAACAGAAGCGGGGGGCGGGGGGGAGATATGCCCAGTGAAATGTTCACATTCAACTTCAAAAAATTCAACTTCAAAAAACTTCAAAAAAGCAGTCACACTATAGAGCAGGGTTTGACAAAGTTTTTCCATAAAGGATCTGGTAGCAAATATTTTAGCCTTTGAGGGTCATACATTCTCTGCTGCAACTACTCAAATTGTAGTGCCAAAGGAGGTAAATAACATATGAAGAAAATAGAGCCATGTTTCAACAAATTTTATTTACAAAATATGTGGTGGACCAGATTTGGCCAATTGGCCATATTTCACTGATGCCTGCTCTAGAATAGGACCATAAATCACTATCCATCCTTCTCCCTTTCCCCCCTTCCTTCTCCCCCGGCATCTACCTAATCTCATCTTATCATCTTATCTCACTGGAGGATGGACATATGTAGTACTATTGCTAACTAAGGACTCTTAAATCAATAGGGAAATCTACTAAAATCAATACTAAATGATATCAGTAAAAGTTGAATGATAGGGTTTGAGGTAGAGGGAGAATAGGAGTAGTGAAAGCAGAAGTAGCAGGGTAAGAAACAATATTATTTAAAATAATGATGTTTGAGTTTTATGGACGATAGTGAACATCTTTTTTGTTTTTTTTTATAATTTTTTTATTTTTTATAAACATATATTTTTATCCCCAGGGGTACAGGTCTGTGAATCACCAGGTTTACACACTTCACAGCACTCACCAAATCACATGCCCTCCCCAATGTCCATAATCCCAACCCCTTCTCCCAAACCCCCTCCCCCCGGCAACCCTCAGTTTGTTTTGTGAGATTAAGAGTCACTTATGGTTTGTCTCCCTCCCAATCCCATCTTGTTTCATTTATTCTTCTTCTACCCACTTAAGCCTCCATGTTGCATCACCACTTCCTCATATCAGGGAGATCATATGATAGTTGTCTTTCTCTGCTTGACTTATTTCGCTAAGCATGATACGCTCTAGTTCCATCCATGTTGTTGCAAATGGCAAGATTTCATTTCTTTTGATGGCTGCATAGTATTCCATTGTGTATATATACCACATCTTCTTGATCCATTCATCTGTTGATGGACATCTAGGTTCTTTCCATAGTTTGGCTATTGTGGACATTGCTGCTATAAACATTCGGGTGCATGTGCTCCTTTGGATCACTACATTTGTATCTTTAGGGTAAATACCCAATAGTGGAATTGCTGGGTCATAGGGCAGTTCTATTTTCAACATTTTGAGGAACCTCCATGCTGTTTTCCAGAGTGGCTGCACCAGCTTGCATTCCCACCAACAGTGTAGGAGGGTTCCCCTTTCTCCGCATCCTCGCCAGCATCTGTCATTTCCTGACTTGTTGATTTTAGCCATTCTGACTGGTGTGAGGTGATATCTCATTGTGGTTTTGATTTGTATTTCCCTGATGCCGAGTGATATGGAGCACTTTTTCATGTGTCTGTTGGCCATCTGGATGTCTTCTTTGCAGAAATGTCTGTTCATGTCCTCTGCCCATTTCTTGATTGGATTATTTGTTCTTTGGGTGTTGAGTTTGCTAAGTTCTTTATAGATTCTGGACACTAGTCCTTTATCTGATGTGTCGTTTGCAAATATCTTCTCCCATTCTGTCAGTTGTCTTTTGATTTTGTTAACTGTTTCCTTTGCTGTGCAAAAGCTTTTGATCTTGATGAAATCCCAGTAGTTCATTTTTTCCCTTGCTTCCCTTGCCTTTGGCGTTGTTCCTAGGAAGATGTTGCTGCGGCAGAGGTCGAAGAGGTTGCTGCCCGTGTTCTCCTCAAGGATTTTGATGGATTCCTTTCGTACATTGAGGTCCTTCATCCATTTTGAGTCTATTTTTGTGTGTGGTGTAAGGAAATGGTCCAATTTCATTTTTCTGCATGTGGCTGTCCAATTTTCCCAGCACCATTTATTGAAAAGGCTGTCTTTTTTCCATTGGACATTCTTTCCTGCTTTGTCGAAGATTAGTTGACCATAGATTTGAGGGTCTATTTCTGGGCTCTCTATTCTGTTCCATTGATCTATGTGTCTGTTTTTGTGCCAGTACCATGCTGTCTTGATGATGACAGCTTTGTAATAGAGCCTGAAGTCCGGAATTGTGATGCCACCAACGTTGGCTTTCTTTTTCAATATCCCTTTGGCTATTCGAGGTCTTTTCTGGTTCCATATAAATTTTAGCATTATTTGTTCCATTTCTTTGAAAAAGATGGATGGTACTTTGATAGGAATTGCATTAAATGTGTAAATTGCTTTAGGTAGCATAGACATTTTCACAATATTTATTCTTCCAATCCAGGAGCATGGCACATTTTTCCATTTCTTTGTGTCTTCCTCAATTTCTTTCATGAGTACTTTATAGTTTTCTGAGTATAGATTCTGTGTCTCTTTGGTTAGGTTTATTCCTAGGTATCTTATGGTTTTGGATGCAATTGTAAATGGGATTGACTCCTTAATTTCCCTTTCTTCTGTCTTGCTGTTGGTGTAGAGAAATGCAACTGATTTCTGTGCATTGATTTTATATCCTGACACTTTACTGAATTCCTGTATAAGTTCTAGCAGTTTTGGAGTGGAGTCTTTTGGGTTTTCCACATATAGTATCATATCATCTGCGAAGAGTGATAATTTGACTTCTTCTTTGCCGATTTGGATGCCTTTAATTTCCTTTTGTTGTCTGATTGCTGAGGCTAGGACCTCTAGTACGATGTTGAATAGCAGTGGTGATAATGGACATCCCTGCCGTGTTCCTGACCTTAGCGGAAAAGCTTTCAGTTTTTCTCCATTGAGAATGATATTTGCGGTAGGTTTTTCATAGATGGCTTTGATGATATTGAGGTATGCGCCCTCTATCCCTACACTTTGAAGAGTTTTGATCAGGAAGGGATGTTGTACTTTGTCAAATGCTTTTTCAGCATCTATTGAGAGTATCATATGGTTCTTGTTCTTTCTTTTATTGATGTGTTGTATCACATTGACTGATTTGCGGATGTTGAACCAACCTTGCAGCCCTGGAATAAATCCCACTTGGTCGTGGTGAATAATCTTTTTAATGTACTGTTGAATCCTATTGGCTAGTATTTTGTTGAGTATTTTTGCATCTGTGTTCATCAAGGATATCGGTCTATAGCTCTCTTTTTTGGTGGGATCCTTGTCTGGTTTTGGGATCAAGGTGATGCTGGCCTCATAAAATGAGTTTGGAAGTTTTCCTTCCATTTCTATTTTTTGGAACAGTTTCAGGAGAATAGGAATTAGTTCTTCTTTAAATGTTTGGTAGAATTCCCCCGGGAAGCCGTCTGGCCCTGGGCTTTTGTTTGTTTGGAGATTTTTAATGACTGTTTCAATCTCCTTACTGGTTATGGGTCTGTTCAGGCTTTCTATTTCTTCCTGGCTCAGTTGTGGTAGTTTATATGTTTCTAGGAATGCATCCATTTCTTCCAGATTGTCAAATTTATTGCCGTAGAGTTGCTCATAGTATGTTCTTATAATAGTTTGTATTTCTTTGGTGTTAGTTGTGATCTCTCCTCTTTCATTCATGATTTTATTTATTTGGGTCCTTTCTCTTTTCTTTTTGATAAGTCAGGCCAGGGGTTTATCAATTTTATTAATTCTTTCAAAGAACCAGCTCCTACTTTCGTTGATTTGTTCTATTGTTTTTTTGGTTTCTATTTCATTGATTTCTGCTCTGATCTTTATGATTTCTCTTCTCCTGCTAGGCTTAGGGTTTCTTTCTTGTTCTTTCTCCAGCTCCTTTAGGTGTAGGGTTAGGTTGTGTACCTGAGACCTTTCTTGTTTCTTGAGAAAGGCTTGTACCGCTATATATTTTCCTCTCAGGACTGCCTTTGTTGTGTCCCACAGATTTTGAACCATTGTATTTTCATTATCATTTGTTTCCATGATTTTTTTCAATTCTTCTTTAATTTCCCGGTTGACCCATTCATTCTTTAGAAGGATACTGTTTAGTCTCCATGTATTTGGGTTCTTTCCAAACTTCCTTTTGTGGTTGAGTTCTAGCTTTAGAGCATTGTGGTCTGAAAATATGCAGGGAATGATCCCAATCTTTTGATACCGGTTGAGTCCTGATTTAGGACCGAGGATGTGATCTATTCTGGAGAATGTTCCATGTGCACTAGAGAAGAATGTGTATTCTGTTGCTTTGGGATGAAATGTTCTGAATATATCTGTGATGTCCATCTGGTCCAGTGTGTCGTTTAAGGCCTTTATTTCCTTGCTGATCTTTTGCTTGGATGACCTGTCCATTTCAGTGAGGGGAGTGTTAAAGTCCCCTACTATTATTGTATTATTGTTGATGTGTTTCTTTGATTTTGTTATTAATTGGTTTATATAGTTGGCTGCTCCCACATTGGTGGCATAGATATTTAAAATTGTTAAATCTTCTTGTTGGACAGACCCTTTGAGTATGATATAGTGTCCTTCCTCATCTCTTATTATAGTCTTTGGCTTAAAATCTAATTGATCTGATATAAGGATTGCCACTCCTGCTTTCTTCTGATGTCCATTAGCATGGTAAATTCTTTTCCACCCCCTCACTTTAAATCTGGAGGTGTCTTCGGGCTTAAAATGTGTTTCTTGGAGGCAACATATAGATGGGCTTTGTTTTTTTATCCATTCTGATACCCTGTGTCTTTTGACAGGGGCATTTAGCCCATTCACATTCAGGGTAACTATTGAGAGATATGAATTTAGTGCCATTGTTTTGCCTGTAAGGTGACTGTTACTGTATATGGTCTCTGTTCCTTTCTGATCTACCACTTGTAGGCTCTCTCTTTGCTTAGAGGACTCCTTTCAAGATTTCCTGTAGAGCTGGTTTGGTATTTGCAAATTCTTTCAGTTGTTGTTTGTCCTGGAAGCTTTTAATCTCTCCTTCTATTTTCAATGATAGCCTAGCTGGATATAGTATTCTGGGCTGCATGTTTTTCTCATTTAGTGCTCTGAAAATATCATGCCAGCTCTTTCTGGCCTGCCAGGTCTCTGTGGATAAGTCAGCTGCCAATCTAATATTTTTACCATTGTATGTTACAGACTTCTTTTCCCGGGCTGCTTTCAGGATTTTCTCTTTGTCATTGAGACTTGTAAATTTTACTATTAGGTGACGGGGTGTGGGCCTATTCTTATTGATTTTGAGGGGCGTTCTCTGAACCTCCTGAATTTTGATGCTCGTTCCCTTTGCCATATTGGGGAAATTCTCCCCAATAATTCTCTCCAGTATACCTTCTGCTCCCCTCTCACTTTCTTCTTCTTCTGGAATCCCAATTATTCTAATGTTGTTTCGTCTTATGGTGTCACTTATCTCTCGAATTCTCCCCTCGTGGTCCAGTAGCTTTTTGTCCCTCTTTTGCTCAGCTTCTTTATTCTCTGTCATTTGGTCTTCTATATCACTAATTCTTTCTTCTGCCTCATTTATCCTAGCAGTTAGAGCCTCCATTTTTGATTGCACCTCATTAATAGCCTTTTTGATTTCACCTTGGTTAGATTTTAGTTCTTTTATTTCTCCAGAAAGGGCTTTTATATCTCTCGAGAGGGTTTCTCTAATATCTTCCATGCCTTTTTCGAGCCCGGCTAGAACCTTGAGAATTGTCATTCTGAACTCTAGATCTGACATATTACCGATGTCTGTATTGATTAGGTCCCTAGCCTTCGGTACTGCCTCTTGTTCTTTTTTTTGTGTTGAATTTTTATGTCTTGTCATTTTGTCCAGATAAGAGTAAATGAAGGGGCAAGTAAAATACTAAAAGGGTGGCAACAACCCCAGGAAAATATGCTTTAACCAAATTAGAAGAGGTCCAAAATCGTGAGTGGGGAGAAAGGGGATAAAAAGAGGTTCAAAAAGGAAGAAAGAAAAAAAAAACAAAAAGAATAGAAAAAAAAAAAAAGAAAAGAATTTTTTAAAAAAGAAAACACCTAAGAAAAATGTAAAAAAGAAAAAATATATATATTAGATAAACTAGTAAAAAATCATTAAAAAAGAAAAGGTAACAGTTAAAAAAAAAATTTTACCCGAAGGCGAGAAAAAAAAAATGAAAAAGAAAAAATCAAATTAACTGCAAGACTAAAAAAAATCCCAGGAAAAAAGCCATGAGTTCCGTGTTTGGCTTTCTCCTCCTCTGGAATTCTGCTGCTCTCCTTGGTATTGAAACCGCACTCCTTGGTAGGTGAACTTGGTCTCGGCTGGATTTCTTGTTGATCTTCTGGGGGAGGGGCCTGGTGTAGTGATTCTCAAGTGTCTTTGCCCCAGGCGGAATTACACCGCCCTTACCCGGGGCCGGGGTGAGTTATCCGCTCGGGTTTGCTTTCAGGAGCTTTTGTTCCCTAAGCGCTTTCCGTAGAGTTCCGGAGGACGGGAATACAAATGGCGGCCTCCTGGTCTCCGGCCTGGAGGAGCCGAGAGCCCAGGGCCCCACTCCTCAGTGCGCCCTCAGAGAACAGCGCCCAGTTACTCCCGTCAGCCTGACCTCCGGCCGCGCTCCGAGCTCACCGAGCCTGCGACCAGTTCAAGGTCACCCCGAGCTGCGAGCTTACTGTCGGCTCTGTCTCTGTAGCCGGCTTTCCCGTTCCAATACCCGCAAGCTCTGCGACACTCAGACACCCCCGATCCTTCTGTGACCCTGCGGGACCTGAGGCCACGCTGACCCCGCGTGGGTTTCGCCCCGGTTTAGCCTCTGGAGCGATGTCCCTCAGCGGAACAGACTTTTAAAAGTCCTGATTTTGTGCACGGTTGCTCCGCTGCTTGCCGGGAGCCGGCCCCTCCCCCCGGGGTCTATCTTCCCGTCGCTTTGGATTCACTTCTCCGCCGGTCCTACCTTTCAGAAAGTGGTTGTTTTTCTGTTTCCAGAATTGCTGTTCTTCTTCTCTTCGATCTGCCGATGGATTTTCAGGTGTTTGCAATCTTTAGATAAGCTATCTAGCTGATCTCCGGCTAGCTGAAGCAGTCTCAGCTTGCTACTTCTCCGCCATCTTGACTCCTCCGACCGATAGTGAACATCTTGATAGGAGAAATAGGCACCCAGGTGGAGGGAACACAGCAAGTCTGACTGCTATTCTTTGAAAGGCATGCTTACAAAAGGTGGCCCTGGTGGGCATCTGGTATCATGGATTTCGGAAGGTTTCCCACTCTTAACTAATATGAGTATCTCACTCTTCATAAACTGTACAATCTGGGTTAAGCTGATCATCTGCTTTTTCTTCTAGAAGTCTGAAATTTTGGTATGTGCTAGGCAGAGGGTGCCTTCATTATCAGCCTCCAATAAAAACACCTGGATGCTGAGTCTTTGAGCCTCTTTGGTAGATATTTTATATGTGTTGTCACAACCTGTTGTTGGGGAATTAAACCCATCCTGCATGAATGCACTGGGAGAGAGTTCTGGAAATTGATATGAGGATTCTCCTTATCTCCACCAAATGCACCTTATCCCTTTTCTGAGTTTGGTTTGTATCCTTTTGCTACACTAATAGTCATAAGTGTTACTAAATGCTGACCTTATGTGACCATAAACAGATCACTGAACCTGAGGGTGGTCTTAGGGACCTCCAACTCAGTTGCTATCTCTTTTTTCACTCTTCTAGACTGTATGAAAATATGGGAAATGTTGAATTTTACATTTTGAGACCAACATAATTTTAAAGATAAACTTAATTGTAAAACAGTATCAAAAAGGAAAAAGAGACCAATATAAATGAAATAAAAACAGTTCATTTCAAAGATGATGAAGTCAGTCTTAAACAGGATAGTTCACTTCTTTCTCATAAGAAAAATCAGAACCAAGGAATTATAAACAGAGAACTTTGTATTTTTATATTATAGAATAATATACAAGCAGTATATATATGTTCATGAGGCAAAATTTATATATAAAAATTATATCTATAATATATATTATATACTTTATATATATTTATATAATATATATTAGATCAAATATATAATATTAAATATTATACTATATATTAAATATTATATAACATATATTTTATATGTATTGCATATTATATATATTATATATTATATATAATGATATATATTATATATATTATATAATATATATTTCATCTCATGAACATATATATATGTTCATGAGACAAAAATTTAAAAGTACAGGAAAGGATAAAGAAACATAAAAATGATCACCTATGATTTGCCACCTAGAGGCAAGCAATGCTATTACTTAAACAGAATTTCTTCCTGATTATTCCTCTTTATTTACTAAATAATTAAAAGTATACAGTCCCTAACACTTTTCAGTCTGATTTTTTAGCTCAATAGTTTACTACAGACATTTTCTCATATTGTTAAAAAAGTTTCCATAACATGATCTCATTGGCTTAACAGTGTGCCCCTTTATCAATGTGGTCACAGGATGTGGATGTGACAGCTGACTCTGCGGGTGCCTCCGGAAGTAAGAAGTGTGAACCAGTGGGAAGAACACTGTTTCCAACAAGATGAGATTGAGGGACATGAGAAGACATTGACCTTGTTGTTTGAACATTAACAGGGTTTCAGCAGCAAATCTTAGAGTCCCCCTTCCTTGTACTATCAGGGGATGTTATCTATGTGGATCTGGCAATTCTTTTCTTTTTCTTTTTTTTTTTTTAAAGATTTTTTATTTATTTATCAGAGAGAAAGACGGGGAGAGAGCGAGCACACACAGACAAAATGGCAGGCCGAGGCAGAGGGAGAAGCAGGCTGGCTCCCTGCCGAGCAAGGAGCCCGATGCAGGACTCAATCCCAGGATGCTGGGATCATGACCTGAGCCGAAGGCAGCTGCTTAACCAACTGAGCCACCCAGGCGTCCCTGGCAATTCTTTTCAAAAGGATGACCAAGTCTATAGGCTATTGCTACCCTCTAAGGAAAGGCTTGATTCCTCCCATCTCTCTGATGGTCATCACTTACTTTGACTGCAAACAGAGAGCCCTGAGACATACCAGATTCCACTTAGAATCTTGAGATCTGATAATTCCTTCAAATCACCCTCCTACAGTGCTGGTTATTCTCTTTTTGCAAATTAATTCTCTACTCTTATCTGCCCTGTTCTGATTCCAAGGGAAGCTGAACCCCATGGATTGCATCAACTGGTCTCCTTTGCCAACTGGCTTCCAGCTGGGTTTCACCAGTGGAGACTCTAGAAAAAGACCATAAGGAAGAAGAGGAGAGAGAGAGATCAGAGTGTTTCCTTCCTACTAGCTCCTCATTTTAAGCTGCATTTCTGGCGAGAGCAGCATTCTTTCACAGCTATAGTTCCTATTAGACACCCCCCTCCCACCTTCAGGGTACCAACTCTTACCACCCTCCACACATTCCTTCAAGCCCAGGGGTGCAATGACTATATCTATTGCTGGTTTCTGGGTGCCTCGACATTCTTTGTTGGTCCCCATAACCTTGCCCATGCTTTAGTGAGTAACCTTTTTACCTATCCATTGAATGATATAAAGGAGAATGGAAGGACATTCTTTATTTGAGGTATCCTTAAATCTAGCTTAAAATTCTATTGCTAAGGAATAAAGGACAGAATTTTTACAGGGCTAATTCTAGCAGTTACTGCCACACATTATACCTTAGACATTGTCATCCATCAAACCTATCTGCTATGATATTTTTTGGCCCAAGTCTTCTAACAACCACCTCTTACATATCCCTTTCAATCACTGAGTCCAACTGAATTCATTTGTGGACAAAAATAGACCCCTTCGCCACTGACCGCCCTCTCCCACCCACCATTATTCTGAGTTTCTAGACAAATTCTGTAGACAGCTGAGACTGCATGTTGCAGTTCTCTCTTGCTGTTAATTTCTCTGCCACACTTGCCTAGACTCCAGTTCTGGATGACATAGTTTTCTGCCTTTTCTTTTCCTGCATGTGCTGGCTAATCTCTCACAACCACTGGTCTCATGATACATTTAAGGTTGCCAACACCTGCTGGGCTTTGGTGACACCTCAGACTCACGACGTCCCTCCCCTGCTCCCTCTCCTGGTCTCCCTAATAAGCATTTCACTTTGCTCAAGTTCCTGGAAAAAGGGCTTTCCTCCCACATGGGAAGCTGGTGGTATTAGTTTCCTGCTGGTGCTGTAACAAACTGCTGCAGATGTAGTAACCTCACATAAACCAGCATAAGTGCACTCTCTTACAGTTTTGGAGGTCAGAAGTCTCAAATCAAGGTGCCAGCAGGGCTGTGCTCCTTTTGGGGACTTCAGGAGAGAACCTGTTTCCTTGCCTTTCAAAGCTTCTGGAGGCCACCCACCCCTTTTCTCACATCACTAGCCCTCTGATTCTGTTGTGACATCTCCTACTCTGATTTTGCTCCCTCAGCCTTCCTCTTATTCATGGACACTGGTGATTACATTGGACCCACCTGAATAATCCAGTGTAATCTCGCCATATGAAGATCTTTAACTTAATCACATTCGCAAAATCTTTTTGGCATATAAAGTAACATATTCACATGTTCCAGGGATTTGGACAGGGACACATTTGGGGGCCAAGATTCAGCCTGCCACACTGACCTTTCCTCCTGCTTCCAAGGCAGAATGCAGGCACAAGGCAGGAGTTTCCTCAACATCCATCCCTAGTCCTCTGGAGACACATTTATTTATACTCACTCATCCTGACCTCTCTTCCCAGTTTCAGTGGAGAAGATGTTCTTCCCATCAAAGGCTAACCTCCCCCTGCTCTGGTCTTCTCCTGTAACCTGGACTTCTTTACTCTATTAATATTTTTTCCCTTAAATTCTTCTTTGTCTGGTATTAAGCTTGCTACCTCAGCTTTCTTTTGGTTTATTTTTGCTAGTATAGCTCATTCCTTTTAATATTATGCTTTTTATGTTATTATACTATAGTGGTTAATTCTGTAGATACCTGGATGTTTAAAAATGTAGTAGGTTCTGCTATGACATGATATATACATTCTTCAAAATCACCACATTGTGAACAGTAAAAATCTGTGATAGCAGTAAAAAATCATAGGGCTTTTGAGAAAATTGGGTTTAGAAGCACAATACTCAAAAACTTCATGAGTGGCACATTTTTTAAAGATAGGAAAAACAGGGGCACTTGGGTGGCACCGTAAGTTAAGCGAAGAACTGGTTTTGACTCAGGTGGTGATCTCAGGGTCATGGTCTCAGGGTAGTGAGATGGAACCTTGAGTTGGGCTCCACACTCAGAGCAGATTCTGCTTAAAACTCTTGCCTTCTCCCTCTGCCTCTCCCCCACCCCGTTCTCTGTCCTTCTCTAAAATAAATGAACAAATCTCTCTCTTTTTTTTTTTTAAGATTTTATTTATTTATTTGACAGAGATCACAAGTAGGCAGAGAGGCAGGCAGAGAGACCGGAAGGGGGGCTGGGGGGGGAAGGAAGCAGGCTCCCTGCTGAGCAGACAGCCCAATGTAAGGCTCGATCCCAGAACCCCGGGACCATGACCTGAGCCGAAGGCAGAGGCTTTAACTCACTGAGCCACCCAGGAGCCCACAAATCTCTTTTTTAAAAAGATTTATTTATTTATTTATTTGACAGAGAGAGAGAGAGATCATAAGTAGGCAGAGAGAGAGGAGGAAGCAATCTCTCCACTGAGCAGAGAGCCCGATGCGGGGCTCGATCCCATGACCCCAGGATCATGACCTGAGCTGAAGGCAGAGGCTCAACCCACTGAGCTACCCAGGTGCCCCTGAATAAATCTTTTTTTTTTTTTTTAAAGGTAGAAAAACCTAGTACCACAGTTTTATGCATGTTATACAGTTAAGAAATACAGAAATACTGTAATAGATTTGACATTTTACCTTGAAAACTTCTGAAGTTTGCTTGTGGAAGTAGCTGTCTGGAAGGTTCCTGACACCCTGGAAGGAGGTGTGGATGGGTGTGGTTCACGGCACCTGGGGTAAACCAAGATGCTGACCGATGTTTTTAACACTTGCATCCTGTACTTCTACACAGCTTGATCCTGTTTTCATGATCCATCCAGCGTTGCTTACAGACAAAAATCACACAAAAGTAAATGTAAAATTTCTGTTATGTTCCAAATGCCCCCAGTATATCAATCATGTTGGAATAAATTCCCATTTCTAAAACAAGCACGATAGCAAAGTTAACTGCAGTTTCTAAATACCTCTGTATTTTAACAGGCATGTGTAAATTTACATTTATTAATAATTACTGGTATATTTAAACTTATTGTGACCACTTTATGTTATGCTGTATTTTTTCCCTCTCTCCCTGTCATCTGTTGAATTTACTGAATTCCTTTTTCTGTTTACTTTTTTTTTCCTTTACTGTTATGGAAATTATTTTTGTTTATATTCTTTTTGTTGCCATCCTTAAACCTTATGTTAATCTCTTTTTTAAAAAATTTTATTTGAGTATATTTGATACACAATGTTACATTAGTTTCTAGTTTGAGGTATACAATATAGTGATTCAACTTCTTTCTATATTATGCTATGGCCACAAGAAGTATGGCTAACATCTATCACCATACAACACTGTTACAATATCATTGACTATATTCCCAATATATGTGCCTTCTATTCCTATGATTTACTCATTCCATAACTGGAAGCCTGTATCACCCAGTCCCCTTCACCCATTTTGCCCGTCATCCATCTCACTCCCCTCTGATAACCATCAGTTTTTTTCTCTGTATTTAGAGTTCTGACTCTGCTTTTGTTTACTTATTTGTTTTGGTTTTTATATTTATCACATATGAATGAAATCATGCGGTATTTGTCTTTCTCAGTCTGATTTACTTCAGTTAGCATAATATTCTGTAGTTCCATTCGCATTGTCACAAATGGCAGGATCTCATCTTTTTGTGGCTGTGTAATACTCCATTGTGTGTGTTGATCTATCAATGGACACTTAGGTTGCTTCCACTCCATCCTTAAAGTTTAAAGTGTATTATTAGTCAAATATAGTCAATTAGTCCAAAATTAGTCAATAAACCTACCTACCACTCTCCTGCATAAGTACCTTACAACATTTCAACAACCTATAAGAAACTTTTTCCCACAGTCCACATTATTGTTGAAAATAGAATTTCACCTTGTTTTTAAACACAGTTTTTAAAAAATATTTTCTAGTCAATCATTATTAGATTTACCACCGCATTTTATAAATGTCTTTTTTCAACTATTACTCTTCTTTCTACTTTCCCTGAGTTCAATTTACTTTTTACCAAGGTGAAATTACTTGAGGATGTGCCTGTGGGCAATAAAGTTCATTATGAAAATATTCTTATTCAGCCCTTCCTCTTGAGTGATCATTTAATCTGATATAGATTTCTGGGTTTTCTCCCTCGCCCCCCCCCCTCCCAGCACTGGAAAGAAGTCTTTTCTTGGTCTCTGGCATCTTTTGTTGATGAGAAATCTGCTGTCAATCCATCATTTATTTATTAAAATAATCTGTGTTTTCTCTTTGGTAGCTTTTAAGGCTTTCTTAATATCCATTATGTCTGCAATTTTATTGCAAGTTGTCTAAGTATAGATTTGTCAGACTTCTCCTGCTGAGGATGTGGCATATCATTTTTCTCTAAAGACTTGCACGATTTTTTAATATTGGAAAATTGTTCACTACTATTCCTTTCAGAATTCTTTTTCCTTTATCCTCTTTAGCCCCTCTTTGAATTCCCTTTAGATGTATATTGAAACTTCTCATTAAGCTCTAAATATCTTATTTCTGTTCCATATTTTCCATTTCTTTATCCCTCTGTGCTACATTCTCAGTCATTTCTTCAGATAGTTGTTTGATAATTCTCTAATTATCTAGTCTTATGTTTAACTAACTTACTCAGATTTTTTTTATTTCAAATATCTTTTATTCTGAATATCTTGTCTACTTGTTCTTTATTCATAATGACCTTCCATAGTCTTATTTTATTTCTCCTCTTATATCTGTAAATTTCTAAAAAAAAAAAAAAAAAAGAAAACAAAAACCAACTTTATGTTAAAGTTTCTTCCAGAATGCTTGATTATCTGTGAATTCTATCATTTTTTGTGCTTCCTGAATCTCTCATGGTAGGGACTGTCTACCCTTACATGGTTGCCCCATGTGCTTTGTTTTTTCAGGAGGAATGTTTTCCACAGGACATCAATCACAAGGAAATTTATGCAGCATTAGCCTGAGGTTATGATTTCTCAGGAATTACTCTTTTCCCAGAATGGTTCAGAGGAGGTGGCCTGCTTCATACTCATTCAGAGACATGGCAACCTCTTCCTAACTTCATAAGAGGTTCCTGCTTCAGTTTAGAACCTTGACTTTAGACCTTACATAAAAAATTTGTCTCCACAGGATTCCCTATTCCTCTCTTGGCTCTTTGGTTTAAATGTTAGCTCAGCACAATGGTTGAGGATTTTCTCTTCATCTGATCCCTAAAAATTTACCTTTCCTATTTTACATTTCTTATTTTAAAGATTGACTATGTGTTTAAATTTATTTCAATTTCAGCTATCTAGCAGATAGACAGATGGGTGAGTACAGAGGTTTTCCTGTGTCTGTTTTGTTTGCCATATTGACCAGAAGTCTTTTCAAATACTATTTATCTGTGGCTGACTACCAAGTCTTTATTTGCAACATGGCTCTAATGGCTAAGATCTAGAACCATGCTCTACCAATTATAAATCTCCAATGGATATATAGCATAATCATCTAAAGCCAGCATTTCAAAATTACTTTTTTATATTCCCCAGATCCCAACTCTGCAACTTTTCTCTCCATTTCCCTATCTTAATAAATGGTGCCACTATTGGCCAAGATGCCCAACCCTAAAACCCTAAAACCATTGTGCTGAGCTAACATTGAAACCAAAGAGCCAAGAGAGGAATAGGGAATCCTGTGGAAACAAATTTTTTATGTAAGGTCTAAAGTCAAGGTTCTAAACGGAAGCAGGAACCTCTTATGAAGTTAGGAAGAGGTTGCCATGTCTCTGAATGAGCATGAAGCAGGCCACCTGCTCTGAACCATTCTGGGAAAAGAATAATTCCTGAGAAATCATAACCTCAGGCTAATGCTGCATAAATTTCCTTGTGATTGATGTCCTGTGGGAAAAAAAGTCACCTTTGACTTTTCCTTCTACCTATCCCCCTCCCTACAGGGTTAATTTCATGGGGAATGATTAACCATCCTAGTTTTCCCAGGACTGAGCGGTTCTAGCATTTGGGACTCTCACTGCTAAAGCCATGAGGATTTAAGGCAAATCAGAACCTTAATTTCACTCCTAAGTATTTCTCAAAATCCTCCACCTCCCTTCATTCAGACTACTTTACTTAACCACAAACACAAGGATTTGTTTGATGACTTTTTCTCTCATCTCCTGCCTTAATCTAACCCTTCCCCCACACATTCTCCATATTATTGATAAAGTGTTCTTCAAGGATATAAATCTGGTTTGTCTCAAATTAGGTCATCCACCAACTCCCATTGTCTTAAGGATAATTTTTAACTTTTTAACATAACCTACTGCAAATCCCTCGATAATGTGGCTTCTGCCTGCTTCTCCAGTGTCATTTCCTGATCTCCTTCCCTTTCCCACACACCTGCTCCAATCATATTGAATGTCTCATAATTGACATTGCCAAGGGATTGGGTGTTTCTGAGCCTTCCAAATAGGCTGCCACTTCTACCTGGACTGCTCTCCTCAGACCCTTTACAGGTGATTGTCTAATTTTCATCTGAATTCAGCTCCAGAGTCACCTGATTCCCCTTCCTGACCATAGCCAGAGTGAAATGTTACCTTCACACACATCATAAATTCTCTCTGCTTGAAGGTACCAAAACATTTATCTCATCATGTTGTAATCTTAGCTCTTCCCTTAATTTCTTGAGACTCAGTTTCCTGCCCTCAGTTTGCCTGGCTGCTCCTTCTCATTTTTCAGGTCCCAGCTCATCTGTCATTGGCTCTAGAAAGATTTCCTGATCCCTCAGGGCAAGGATAGGGGTTGCTCTGATGGGATTCCATCACACTTGACTTTGCCCCTGTCTGTCCATCTGTAAATACCATCAGTGGAAGAGTCACTTCTGTCTTGTTCATCTCTGTAGCTTCAGCATCTAGGACGGGGGATCATCAATAAATAACTGTTGACTTAATAAACTATAAACTACAAGTTATCACATGGGAGAAGCTGATCTCCAAGATAACTTCAGACTCTAACCTTCTGTTAAGCAGCAACAAAAGCTCTATATTTCTATAGTGACCAAGAGGCATTAGTGATGATTGTTACTTTGGAAACTATTCTGAATGTCACAGTGTCAGCCATTGCTGAGGCAAATGCATATTCCATGAGATTTTGGCCCAAAGTAGGGTTTTCATGAAGCAGAAACTGGTATAAAGAGAATAACTGTGAAGTTAGAAAGAGAAGGGACTCAAAAGTTCCTATGTATTCCTCGTGAGTATGGAGGGTGATGCATCCTCACTAAGAAACCTGCTTGTAGCCCATGGCAGGCCATGTGGTTTTCTGATAACCTAAGTACTAGAAGATTTTCTGTCTCCTAGGTCTGCAGACTTGCAGACCTAGAAAGCCAAAGTTACACTAGTTTCAACTTATCCGCTGTACCTACCCTACCACAGGTGACAGGCAAGCCCACAGGGGCTTTGTGTGCTCAGCCCTTGTTCCTACCACTGCTGACCTGGAGAACTGTAACTGTTCCACTCCACAGGCAGTCTAGACTTCAGTTTCTTTACTCACTTCTCACTTTCCAGAAATTCCCATAGTTTGTGCCTCTTTAGTCTACTTTCCCTCTGACAACACACTCTTCAATAATGGCCAATAGAATTTATTTTATAAACACTGGCAGCATCATCTTTTTTTTTCTATTCCTATATCACTTTTATCTTTCACCAGAGACTTACTTTCTGTGCCCTCCAATTACCACGAGTTTCTTGCCCTTTATCCTCCAGAATACAGTTCTATGCTAGAGTACTTTTATATCTAAAGAGAATATGATGATTAAGACTTGTCAGTCTTTTAAAATTATTCACTAAGAATCACTCTCAAGCCAGAACTCAAACTTTCAAATGGCCAGACAAGATTAATACATTTCTTTCGGGAAGGATTACATGGTTCTTAAAGATTTTTCTACTTCTTTCTATTATTGCCATGGTCTTTCAATTTCTTCTACTTACGAAGAAGCATCTTAATGCAGAAAAACTTTTAAAGTAAAATGTAAGTCTTATGTCAAAAAGGCTGATTTTAGAACTCCTGGAGGCATGTAAATGACGGAATAGAAGGCATCATTGGGGAAGAATGGAAATTACTTCTGTGAAGGCTTATGTGTGTGTCCTGAGAGAAGAGTAGCTGCAAACAAAATGGGATGAACTATTTCACTGAAACACTGTGAGGCACTGAGGTACAAAGAGTCATTCAAAAGGGGCATGGGCAACACCCTAACTTCTACTCATACTGACTTCGATGAGGCCTGTTGGAGTTAGAGACCCTGGAGGCTGGCTGCTCACTGGTGGGCAGCCCAAATAAAAGGATGATGGGAGGCTCATGAAAGAGAGCTAGAGCAGGAGCTAAGAAGAGGCAAGAACTATGTGGTAGCTGACAGGATTTTTTCCCTTTCCACTTCACCCATTTTGCCCAATCTCCCACTTTCTTCCCTTCTGGCAACCATCAGTTTGTTCTCTGTATTTATAGTTCTGATTTTGTTTTTTGTTTATTTATTTGGTTTTCTAAGATTCCACTTATAAAATACTATCATATGGTATTTGTCTTCCTCAGTCTGACTTATTTCATTTAGCATCATACTCTCTAGATCCATCCATATTGTCTCAGATGGAATGATCTCGTCCTTTTAATGGCTGTGTCATATTTTCTCTGTGTGTGTGGTGTGTGTGTGTGTGTGTGTGTGTGTGTATGTGTGTGTGTCTACTACATTTTCCTTATCCATTCATCTATTGATGGACTTAGGTTGTTTCCATGTCTTAGCTATTATAATAATGCTTCAACAAACACAGGAGTGCATACATCTTTTTGAGTTAGTGTTTTCATATTCTCTGGGTAAATACCCAATAGCACAATTATTGGATCATGTGCTATTTCTACTTTTAATGTTTTGAGGAACCTCGAAGCTGTTTTTCACAGTAGCTGTACCAATTTACATTCCCACCAAGAGTGCACAGTATTCCTTTTTTCTACATCCTCACTAATACCTGTTGTTTCTTTTGTTGTTGATTTTAGCCATTCTGACAGGTAAGGTAATATCTCATTGTAGTTTTGATTTGCATTTCCCTGATGGTTAGTAATGGTGAGCAACTTTCCATATGTCTGCTGGCCATCTGCATTTCTTCTTTGGAAAAATGACTGCCCATTTTTAAATCAGATTGGTTGGTATTGAGTTGTATAAGTTCTTCACTTATTTTGGATATTAACCCTTCATTGGATATATCATTTGCAGTGGTATCTTTGCCCATTTGATAGGTTGTCTTTTTGTTTTCTTTTGCTGTACAGAAGCTTTTCATTTTGATGTAGTTCCAATAGTTTATTTTTGCCTTTGTTGTCACTGTACTTGGAGACATATCTAGAAAAATTTTCCTGTGACAGATGTCAAAGAAATTACTGCCTGTGTTCTCTTTTAGAATTTTTATGGTTTCAGTTCTCATATTGTGACCATTCAGGTCACAAAATGGTCTTTAATCCATTTTGAGTTTATTTTTGAGTATAGTGTTAGAAAGTAGTCCAGTTTCATTCTTTTACATATTTCTGTCAGTTTTCCCAGCATCATTTATTGAAAACACTATCTTCCCCCCATTGTATATTCCTGCCTCCTTTGTCATAGTTTAATTGACCATATAAGCATGGGTTTATTTCTGGGGTGTCTATTCTGTTCTATCAATCTATGCATCTATTTTTGTGCCAGTTCCACATTGTTTTGATTATTACAGCTTTGTAGTATAGCTTGAAATCTGGAATTGTGATACCTCCAGCTTTGTTCTTCTTTTTTAAACATTGCTTGGTTATTTCGGTCTTCTTTGGCTCCATACAAATTTTAGTATTATTTGCTCTAGCTTTGTGAAAAATGTTGGCATTCTGAAAAGGGTTACATTCAATCTGTAAATTGCCTTGGGTGATATGGACATTTTAACAATATTTGTTCTTCCAACCCATGAGCATGGAATATTTTTCCACTTATTTATATCATCTTCAATTTCTTTCATTAGTATTTTATAATTTTTAGAATGCAGGTCTTTCACCTCTTTGGTTAGGTTTATTCCTAGGTATTTATTCTTTTCAATATAATTGTAAATGGTATCATTTTCTTAATTTCTCCTTCTGCTACTCCATTTTTAGTGTATAGAAATGTAATGGTTTCTTATATGTTGATTTTATATCCTGTGACATTACTAAATTCATTTATCAGTTCTAGTAGTTTTTTGGTGGTCTTTAGGGTTGTCTATATATAGTATCATGTAATCTGCAAATAGTGAAAGTTCTACTTCTTTACCAATTTGGATGGCTTTTATTTCTTTATGTTAACTAATTGCTATGACTAAACTTCAGTACTATGTTGAATAAAAGTGGTGAGTGGACATCTTTTGTCTTATTCTTGACCTAAGGGAGAATACTCAGTTTTTCCCCATTGAATAGGTGTTAGCTGTGAGTTTTTCAAATATGGCCTTTATTGGGGTGCCTGGGTGGCTCAGTGGGTTAAAGCCTCTGCCTTTGGCTCGGGTCATGGTCCCAGGGTTCTGGGATCGAGCCCCACTTCGGGCTCTCTGCTCAGCAGGTTCCTCTTCTCTCTCTGCCTGCCTCTCTACCTACTTGTGATCTCTGTCAAATAAATAAATAAAATCTTAAAAAATATATATATGGCCTTTATCACATTGAGCTTTGTTCCCTTTAAACCAACTTTGTTCAGAGTTTGTATCACAAATTGATGTTGAATCTTGTCAAATGCTTTTTCTGAATCAATTGAGATGATCATAAGATTTTTGTCCTTCATTTTGTTGATGTGGTTTGATGTGTTCTGTCACTGATTGATTTGTAAAAACTGAACCATCTTTGCAATCCAGGAATAAATCTCACCTGATTGTGGTGAATGATCTTTTTAAGGTATTGTTGGATTAGGTTTGTTAATATCTTATTAAGGATTTTTGCATTGAAGTTCATCAGGAATATTGCCCTCTATTTTGTGTGTGTGTGTGTGTGTGTGTGGTGTTTTTGGTAATAAGGTAACGCTGGCCTCATAGAATGTATTTGGTAGCTTTCCTTCTATTTTTTGGAACAGTTTGAAAAGAATAGGTATTAACTCTTCTTTAAATGTCTGGCAGAGTTCAGTTGTTAACCCATCTGGTCCTACTTTTTTTTCATAGATTTTAAATTACCAATTCAATTTTGGTACTTGTAATCAGTCTGTTAAGATTTTCTATTCCTTCCTGGTTCAGTTTTGGGTGACTGTATGTTCCTCGAAATTTATTCGTTTCTTCTAAGTTGTCCAGTTTGTTGGCATATAATTTTTAATAATATTCTCTTATAATTCCTTGTATTTCTGTGGTGTCAGTTGTTCTTTTTCATTTCTGATTTATTTATTTAGGTCCTTTTTTTCTTGGTGAGTCTGGCTAAAGATTTGTCAATTTTGTTGATCATTTCAAAGAACTGGCTCTTGGTTTCATTGATTTTTTTTGTCTCTGTATCACTTATTTTTACTCTGATCTTTATTTTTTCCTTTCATTTCTTCACCCTGGGCTTGGTTCTTTATTTCATTGTTCCTTTAGATATCAGGTTAGATTGTTTGATTTTTTTTCCTGTTTCTTGAGGTAGGCCTGTGTTGTTATATATTTCCCACTTAGAGCTGCTTTCACTGTATCCCAGAGATTTGGGACTATCATATTTTCTTTTTCTTTTTTTTTTTTTTAAGATTTTATTTATTTATTTGATAGAGAGAGATCACAAGTAGGCAGAGAGGCAGGCAGAGTGAGAGGAGGAAGTAGGCTCCCTGCTGAGCAGCGAGCCCGATGCGGGACTCGATCCCAGGACGCTGAGATCATGACCTGAGCCGAAGGCAGCGGCTTAACCCACTGAGCCACCCAGGCACCCTGGGACTATCATATTTTCATTTTCATTTGTCTCCATGTATTTTTAAATTTTATCTTTGATTGCCTCATCAATCCATTTGTTGTTTAGTATTGTTGTTTAGTCTCCAGATGTTTGTGTTTTTTTTTCCAATTTTCTTTTCTTTTTAGCTACATACTGTTGTGTTCTGCAAAGATATGTGGTAAGATTTCAATTTTCTTAAATTTACTGAGGCTTATTTTATGGCCTAATATCTGATCTATACTGGAGAATATTCCATGTTCACTTGAAAAGAATGTTTATTCTGTTGTTTTTGGATGGAATTTTCTGTATATATTCGTAATGTCCATCTGGTCCAATATATCATTCAAAGACAGTGTTTTCTTTGTTCTTATTTTCTTTTTCCATAGGTTTATTTTCTTCGTGTTCTACAAACATGATACATTGACCACTGCCCATTGGACCAAGAACATTGCTATAACACAGAATACAATCTGAGTTGCTAAGGCTTGCTAAGAATCTTCAGTTTGGTTGGTTCTGTTGTATGTCAAACCGGGATCCTAAGCTTTACCTAAGGGAGTACAACTGCTTATGAGATGGACTGATGAAAGAACCCCACCCAATTGCAGTGTTCAATATTAGATGGTGACTAAGTAACCCAATCATATCTTCCTTTGAGATATTTTGAATGCAAGGCACACAACAGAAAAAGAGGTAGCAGAGGGAATCAAAGGTTAAAAAAAAAAAAAAAAAAGGGCACCTGGGTGGCTCAGTGGGTTAACCCCTGCCTTCTGCCCAGGTCTGGTCTCAGGGCCCTGGGATCGAGCCCCGAATTGGGCTCTCTACTCAGCAGGGAGCCTGCTTCCCCCCTCTCTCTCTGCCTGCCTCTCTGCCTATGTGTGATCTCTCTCTCTCTGTCAAATAAATAAATAAAATCTTAAAAAAAAAAAAAAAACCCTAAGTCCAAAAATTGCAATAGCATCATTTTCAGGCAAGAGATCAAGGCCACAGTCCACTAAGAGGAAGTAGATACTGTAGTTCTGGAAATGCTCTTGAACCATGAATTGTACAATGGATGCTCTGAGTTCCAGAGGCCTGATCACATCACTATTTTTACTGTTCCTTACTTATCATACATTCTTAGCTTCAGTTTTTTTTTTCTTTTTCTTTTTCTTAGCTTTGTTTTTATAAATAAAGGTTTCCCTGCAATTGGAGAGTACATACAGACAGAAGTTTCTTGGAATTAAAAAGTAAAACTCAAAAGAACACACTTCTAATATAATACCTAAGAAAGCTTTGTCATATTAAAATATAGCAGTAAGTGTACAAGACAATAAAATAATATATTCCTTTTTATGCAAAGCAATAGTTTAACTTTTTAAAAACATAATTTCAAACTTAAAAGAAAAATTGCAAGAATAGTACAAAGAGCCCCATAGACCCTTTTTCTAGATTCCACCATTATTAACATTTTACCACAATTGCCTTATTCTTGCTTTAATTGAATATATATGCATACATATTTTTTCTGAACCACCCGAGAGCAAGTTGCCTGTATCACTCCCTATTTCTCCTTAATATTCACTATGTATTTCTTAAGCAGCATATTATCTCACATAACCACAATGCAGTTACTGTATTTGTGAAATTTAAGATTGATAAAATATTATCACCTAATGCACAGTCAATATCCCAATTGCACCATGTATCCCAGTAATGCCCTTTAGAGCAACATTTTCTGCTTCAGTATCTGATCCAAAATCACACATTTTATTTCATTGTCATGCGTTTTAGGGCTCCTGATCTGTAACAGTTCCTCAGTCCTTTTGTTTTATGATATGAACATTTTAGGATTACATAACATTTCTTTACTAGAATATCCTCAGTTTTAGCTTGTTTGATGTTTTTTCATGATTAAATTCATGAATTTTTGCGTTTTTGGAAGGAATACTACATAAATGATAATTTGTCCTTAATGCATCACATAAGGGGCATGTGATGTGAGTTTGAAAATCATCACTTCCAGATTGCTGATACATTCTTCTGCATCCTCTAATCTAATGTTGATTCCCTCTGGCATGTTTCTTTCTTTCAATTATTGTATTCTTCAACTTTGCTTGGTTCTTTTTAGTATTTTCTATCTCTTTATTGAAGGTCTCACTGGGTTCTTCCATTCATTTCTCCAATCCTGTGAACATATTTACAATCATTACTTTAAATTACTTATCAGGCATACTGCTTATTTCTGCTTCATTTAGTCCTTTTTGAGGTTTTTTCTTGTTCTTTCTTTTGGAGCATCATCTTCTGTCTATCCATTTTGCTTGACTTTCTGTGTTTGTTCCTATGGATTAGGTGAAATGGCTACTTCTGAAGGTGAAGATGTGGTCTTGTGTATGCTGTTCCCTGTGCAGACTGTGTGTGCTTGGTGACTTTTGCTAATTGGTTGGAACTGTAGTTATATATGCTAGTTACTCTTTTAAACAATGGTATTTTACAGAAAGAATAAAGAAAACAACAACAACAACAATAATAATAATAATAATAATAAAAGTGAATTAAGTAAAGGAAAAGAAAAAAAGAACAAAACCAAAAATAAAAAGAAAAAAAACTAAAGAATACAAAAATTTTAAACAGTTAAAAACAAAAAAACAAAACAAAAAAATCCCACAAAACCCTGGCATGATTTCTGTGCCTCAGTACCACAGGGCCTGGGATATGAGCCTGTGCACCTTGAGCTCATTGAGATCACAAGCTCACCATGAGCCACAACCCACTCTGGTCTAGGTCTTATAGGTTTGTTTGTGTTTTACTTGTCTTCTGTAAACTTTGAATTTTTTTTTAGTTAGTTTTTTATTTAAATTCAATTATTTATTATTATTATTATTTGTTCAGGGGAAGGGGAGAGAAAGGCCCCGCAATTCCTTGGCTCTTTTAAACTGTGCCTTTTTTTGTCCCAGCACAAATGGGTCTGGTGTGCGCTTCAGAACCCTGGGCTTACTGAGGTCACAA
Source organism: Mustela lutreola (assembly GCF_030435805.1). Lineage (NCBI taxonomy): Eukaryota > Metazoa > Chordata > Mammalia > Carnivora > Mustelidae > Mustela > Mustela lutreola. Next base: position 96,779,976 of record NC_081298.1, on the reverse strand, counting down.
GCTCCCTGTGACCCCCCCCAGACCTGCCAGTAATGGCAGCAGGACCCACAAATTATGGCATCTGAACTGGCCCCTTAGGATCGAGACCCTGTTCTGGTCTGTGATTTTGGTGGTAGAGAGTGGGGAGTGTTCCCACAGTTCTCAGCCGTTTCAAACCGAAGCTTTTTTTCCGTGTCCCAGCCAGGCTAGGGCTGGTGTAGGCCGCAGACCGTGGGCCTGCTGAGGCGACGAGCTTTCTGTGATGAGCTGACCTGCCAGTTACGGTATCAGGACACACTACTTGCGGCGCGGGATCCCGCCCCCTGTGGCAGCCAGACCTACTAGGGTCTGGACCTTCGAGGGGGTGAGGAGCATCCCCACAGTTCCTCGGCCCTTTTAGACCACGGCTTTTTTTTTTTTTTTTTTTTTTTTTTTTCTGTGCACCAGCGCGCCTTGGCTGGTACGCACTGGCCGACCCTGGGCGGACGAGGCAGCAAGCTCCCTGGGACGACCCGACGTGCCTGTCATGGCGTCCACCGTGCTCCGCTCCAGACTTTAAGGTAGGGTTGGGAACACAAACCGCGGCGTCCTCCCACCCCTCTGACCTGGAGAGCTTTCTCAGAGCTCTGCCCAGAGTTCTAGCGTTGTCTCTTTTACATATTAGTTGCTCTTAAAAACCGCGGCTTTTTTCCCCCCCAGCGCGCAAGGCCCCACGGCTCTGTGAGGGGCTCCTCAGCACTACCCCTCCCCAGGGCCGCTCCCTCTCCCAGCGTCCCTTTCTTACCATGTCTCCCTCTCTCTTGCTGTTGTCTCCCCGTTCTGGCTTTGGTTGTTCAACCATCAATTCTTTTTAGGAGGAACTGGTCTATTAATAGGTATCATTGGTGTATTCTGTGGAGGAGGTGAGTTCAGAGTCTTCCTGTGTGGCCGCCATCTTGAACTGCAGTCCAGCAGCTTTTGTTAATACGCCCCCATGAAAGAGTCTCTGGAAATTTCTAGAAATAATTGGAAGAGTGTTTGGAGGGGCCTGTGGTTCTTTTAATAATGGATTCTTTTAATAATGGGTGGGGCCAAGAACCACGGCCACTAGGTTTATTGGAGTCAATGCAACCCCACATTTAAATAGAGCCTCTGTAAACAGAGGTTATATTTTGGAGGATCTAGCCCAAGGTTATTGATGAATTCTGAAATAATGTCCATCAGTATAATATAATAGTCATTACCCAGAAAACAGAAAACTGTCAGGAGAGTATCTGCATCATGACTACCCAACTATTGGGAGAGTTATGCCTGAAAATATGTGCCAATTCCCAACAGTTAGGCCAATCCTACCTGAGAAAGAGAACAGTTTGTTGAAGTTAGTTAATCTCATGGGCACAAACACTATTTATGGCTTAGACCAAACACTTTATGGCTAAGTATAGCCAGCACAGAGTGAGAAATTCACAAATTTGCATGAATTCCTTTAGGCGTGAGAAGTGTCAAATGAAGAGAGGTCCTAGAAACTATGGGTAAATCAGCATAAAACCAATTTGTTACACGTGTGTGTGTGTGTGTGTGTATGTGTGTGTGTTTATTTATTTATTTAAGTGGAGTATACATATATATGTTTTAGTGGAGTCTTTCCTGTGAAAGCTCATGATAGCAATTAAGTTTGGATTGATCCAAATCTCCTGTCCAGCTCTATTTCTCTGGGCAGAATCTCTTGGAATGAACCTTTGTGACAGGCAAAAGGAGTAGCAGTCAAGATTCAAGGAAGAAGCAAATAGTACCCCAAAAATTCATGCTTGGGACTCTGCATTGCCTAGTTCATGAAGAAGGAGATTTTAAAATTGTGTCTTCAATTGTGGCTACTGAAATGGCATCCTAGTGGCAGGTCCCAGAGGAAGGGAAAAAAAAAGAAAAATTCTAGAAAGTCAGTGTTTTCTGTACCAGAGGTCATACATAACCTCAAGATTAATGGAGCCTCCTTTGTTGTGACTATTAAGACAACTCATGGGTGTTTAACATTGTACCAAAATGCAGGCAAAACCACCTACCAACTGGAGATATACCAAAAGCGATAATCACAAAAAACAGCAAAGAAAGGCCGGTAATTGGGAGACTGGTCAAAGCAGGCCTATTTGGAACCTGTGACAACAGAGGCCAAACAGTGACTTGCGATTGTGGACACTCAGATTGTATTAAAGTCTCGAGGCCTTTTTAAGATGCTGTCAGTGTTAATTAGAATGAGCAAAGGAGCAGAAGGGAAAGCCTAAAGGCACAGAAGCTCTGCTTCAGGCTGTAGTGGTAGAAATTGAAGTGAATATGGCCCAGCAATTTGAGGTCATGTTGAGGTTTTTAATCCTTTTAGGTGATAAGAGTGACAAGGCCCCACCCCTATTAGCAGGAGCAGGGAGGAGGATGGGCACAACTAATCTGCTCTTGACAGTCAGGATAAATACCCTCTGATTGAAAAAGAATTGGAGGGTATTTCAGAAAAGTAACATAAGTAGGTTTCTTTTTTTAAAATTTATTTATTTGACAGAGAGATCACAAGCAGACGGAAAGGCAGGCAGAGAGAGAGGAGGGAAGCAGGCTCCCTGCTGAGCAGAGAGCCCGATGTGGGACTCTATTCCAGGACCCTGGGATCATGACCTGAGCTGAAGGCAAAGATTTTAACCTTCTGAGCCACCCAGGTGCCCCCATAAGTAGGTTTCTTTCAAAAAAACTTGTCGACATTGGGGGAAAAAATACATAAAAGAACCTTAAACATAAATCAGTAGTAATTAAATAATTACAAGTGAAGACTCACATAACTGCGACCCAAGACAAGAAATACAACATTGCCAGGACTCAGAAGTCTCCTATAGGTTTCTTTCCATAGCCTCCGAAAATAACTACTCGTAGCAAATTTTTTGGTAAAATTCCTTCCTTTTTATTTACTTTATAGTACTACCACTTAAGTGTGCATCCTTAAAATCATAATTCACTTGTTTTTTGTTTTTGAAATTTATACAGAAGTTTATTATATCTAGTTTTCTGTGTCTTGCTTTCTTTCCATTAAATATTATGTTGAGATTCTTTCATGTTTTTGTGTGTGATTTCATCATTCCTTTCATTCACTGTATTTTATTCCATTGCATGCCCATAGCACAATCTGTCTATATGTCCTACTATTGTACATTTATGCAGTTATAGTTTGGAACAACTGTAAACAATGTTACTATTAACATTCTTATATGTATACAAGAATGGTACTCATCTGCTTGACTTTATCCAAGGTAGAGTTTGCATGGTTAGTATATGTATTAATATGGGCTTTCCAGAGAAATAGAACCAATAGGATATTTATACACATATATAAATCAATATATATAGATAGACTATCTTTCATCTATCTATTGAAAGATTTTAAAGGACTGGCTCACATGATCATGGAGGCTGACAAGTCCAAAATCTGCAAGGCGTTCCCCTAGACTAAAGACTGAGTTAATAAGCAGATGTTTCATTCAAGTCCAAAAGCCATTAGCTGCAGAATTCCCTCTTACTTGGGGGAGATCTTGAGGGAGATGTCTTTTAGTCCACTTAGGCCTTTCACTGACTGGATGAGGCCTACCCACATTATAGAAGTCAATCTGCTTTACTCAAAGCCCCTGATTTAAATGGAAATCTCTTCCAAAAACGGCTTCACAGAAACATCCACAGTAATGTTTGACCACATATCTGGGTACCATGGCCCAGCCAAATTGGCACATAAAATTAACCATCACAGTATATATTTAACTTTTGTAGGTAATACTAAGCTGTTTTCCGAAGTGGCTCTTCTAACACAGGGCTATTAGTGAGCATTCAGCTTCTTGTTAGGAGAGAGTTGATATTGAAGGGCAGCCTGGTTGGTTTTTTTTCTCTCCAGCAGCCCCCAACCCAAGAAAAAATAAAATACAAAAGAAACAAAAGCTAGATTGAAAGAAGGCTTTGCCTCCTCTTGATGCTCAAGTGGGCTAATGTAATTTTCAAGTCTTTCAGCAGTCAACATCAGACCAGGTTTCCACTATGAAACATGACAGGCTGGGGTATCTGTGTCTGAGTGCTGGGGCTTCTGCCTCTGTTCCCCATCAGTGAATGATGCCATAGTCCGATCAGAATCCTGTGTTTTATCCCGGACTTCTCCTCCTGTTTATAGCTAATTAACCAACAACCCCTGTTGACTCCACCTCCTATGACTCTCTCAAATGTATCTGTGTGACACATCCTGTCTGAGACTACTCAACTTCAGGTAATCTCTTGCCTGGACTGCTGCAAGAATGTCTTAAGTGGACCACATCTCAGGTCTTACCCACTCCAATTCATTCTGGACTTTGATTTTCTAATAAGTATCTCTGAAATTATCACTCCCTTCCTTACAATCACTTTGTCATGGAACCAAGTCCTTCCCCTTAATATGGTTTACAAGGCTTCCAGTGATGGCAGCCCCAAACTGGTTCTTCTTTACTCCCTTCTGCCTCCTTCATCCCATATTGCCCTCACAAAAGTTCAACCACAGGACATTTCTGTCAATTCCCCAAATGATTCATTCTTTCTAGCCTCCAGGCTTTCACACGATCTCCTCTGCTTAGAATACTCCACATGTCCCACCCCACTCATCTGGATCTGATTTGACTCCTTCCAATCCTTCAAGTTCTCAGCAAAGCAGAGACAAAACTCAGTGATCATCAAGTCCAATTTCATGTTCCCTCTTCTGGGGCACATAGGGAATTACACTTCTCAGCCCTAGTGATCAACAGATGACGCCATATTACCAGCTTTTACCAATGAAATATTATCAGAAGTGATATGTGCCATGTCCAGCATGAGGCATTTGAAGCTTCTTCCTGGTTCTCGTGTCTCTTGGCTTCTCTCCTGGCAAACTCAGAGCCGCAATTTGAGAAGGCAGAGCCATAAGTTGAAGAATCAGGATCTCTGAGTGGCCAGAAGGGAGAGAGTCCCCCAAGTTTACAGCAGGCTTTGTGAAGAAAAAACCAGAAGGTATTTTGTTAACCCACTAGGTTCTGAAAATGTTGCCATAACATGGTCTATGGCATCCTCTGGGTAATACAGAAAGTGGTATTAGGAGTTGGGTACTACCACAGAAAAAACCTACTATATATCACATTGACTTAGCAGATGGGTGGCAAAGGTATGAAAGTCAACATTCAAGGCTAGGAAATTTAATTCATGTTATAAAAAGGAAAAAAAAAACTTAGTAAATTTTTTTTCCCTGTGACTAATGGAGTTTTGGTTCTCCTGGGAAACACTGAAAGGAAGAAGCTTAGTAATGTGTGCTGTAAATTATTTGGCTATGTTTGGCAAGGAATTACAAGAGGAGGTGAAATCAGGAAGGAATTAAACAGAAATGAAAGGGAATAAATAGATAGTTCAAAAATTCATGACTTAGAAGAACTGGAAAATCCAATTTCTTTTACACCCCAAACAGGAATAGATGATGTTAAGAAAGTCTTTGAATAGCAAAGGCCCATCACAATTCAGTCTTGTCAGAGAGCAGATTAACTGTGAAGCCTTTCCACAGAAGTTCAAAAGAGTCTCCATTAAGAGAGTTTGGGGAATAATAAAGCAAAGAAAAAAGCAGATATGTCTTGTAAAGAACTGTGGGTATAGGTACAGACATAAGGACCTGATTAGAATCAAATAGGTATGTTTTTGAAAGAGCTGAACTGTCCAAGAAACTAACAATTGAGGGGGGAAAAAAAGAAATTGTGATTTTTCAAGACATAAAAGGACACTTGAGTGCCCATCTCAAGAGTGACAACTGTGCAGTACTCAGGGAGGGTATACTCCTCAATGCTCAATTCAATTGTAGCCACAAAGGAAGACAGAAAACAGAGAAAGACCTAAGAAGGCAGGGACTAGGAGCCACAGGGCACAGGGAACCTGGGAATAGGATCAGGGCCTCCCCAAGGACTCCTCATCCTCAGGTCAGGTTTCCTAGCATTGCCACTATTGACTTTTGGGTCAGGTAGGTTTTTGTTGTGGATGACTGTCCTATGCATTTTAGGATGTTAACAGCCTCCCTGACTTCTACCCACTAAATGACGGTTATCTCTTCCCCAGTTGTGACAACCAAAAACGTCTTCAAACATTGCCATGTGTCCTCTGCTGCAAAATTGCTCCTGGTTGGAACCACTGCCCTAAGTTGAGGGAACTCCATAAGGTCTGCCAAGCAGGATTTCATAGTTGCCATGGACTAGTGATGGCTGTGTTTTTCTCATTCTACTCCTTTCCAAATGAGAGAGTTGTCACTGTGGTTCCTCCTATCCTATTTTATGATTATATGTTGGGTGTAGGGTGGAAACACAGATATTCATCTCTTTTTAGTTCATGTGTCTCTAGACCAATGAAGTCCACATTCATACCTGATTTATCCAGAGATCCTGGACTCTTGGATTTGATGCTCTAAGTGGATGAGATACTGAATTAACTCCCTTGGGGAGTACATTCTGTGTGTGGGAGGAAGAATACAATGAATATATGATGACCAGAAGGATCAGTTCTGGCAGAGATAATACTATGCATTCAGAAATTCTGTCTCACATTTCTCCTTTTGGGCATGATAACTACCTTTCTCAACCTCCTTACTTGGTGCAGCTATGTGAATAGTTTTGACCTAGGAAATTCTTCTTACAAAAGCAAGAAATAAAATTTTATTGGGTTAATCCACTTGGGTATGAGGGTTGTTTATTACTGTAGCATGGCCTAGCTATCTCAGATGTCATTCCCCTTGTGACACCTGCTCTGACTTGCCAGCTCTGGGCCAGGTCCCCTTTTTATATGCTCCCTGCTTCCTCTAATGTCACACTTATCATGCTGTATTGCCTTTGCCTATCTGTCTCCCTTGTTGATGACAGGGATCATACTTATTTACCATATACATTGTAGAGTCTGATACTCAAATATTTACTGAGTGAACCAAGAATGATTACCAATCTTAGGTGAGGTTGAAATTCAATGAACAGATTATACAGCCAACTGTTATATATGTTCATATTCCATGTAAATAGTAGGAGAGAAAAAGCCTTTATTAGAGCAAACACTAATGCTTTTAAAGGTTGTGGCAGATGAGGTATTTCATTATGTTCTTCATTGATCACATTAGTCTTCATATCATATCATGGAGGCAAGCGAGAAATAAAACAACTCTCAAATTGCTTTGTTCTAGAAAATTCCATGATCTGAATTCAGACAGATTTAACTTTGATGACCTTTCAGTTCCTGAGATGTGAAGGAGAAATGAAAACAAAGTGCTTGGAGCAGTAGCAAGACAATTTTCTCTGCAAGAATGTGATACAAGGTATGTTCAAGTCAACCTGCACACCATAAAACTAAATGACTTGAGCATTCAAGGGAAGATCTATTGACAGTTAATGATCTGAGGAACCATATTAAAGAACTGGTATTTAACTGGATCATTACCAAAACCCACAGACCATGTGCTTTCTCAATTGCAGTTGTGAGAAAAAAGAAACATTTGGTTATGTATGGAATACCATATTCTTAATTATGTGATTAATGTTGATGATTACACAGCACCCTGTAGTACAAGATGTACTAGATTATTTGATAAGGAGCACGCAGTTCACTGTGGTACTATTTTTGGAGTAGATATACCAGATGCAGATGGGTCTTGAAGATAAGGAAAAAATAGCCTTCATTCATAAAGCTTTTATCCATTTAGGAAGGTGTCTGAAGAGTTCAAGAGTCCCTCTCAGTTTTAACGCTTAATGAAGATGGTGATAGATTAAAGAAAAACGGCTTGAAGACAAATAAAAGGACATTAGACAAGCAAACGTCCCAAATCACCTGGTTGAAATCTCTTTGAAATTATCATTGACCAATGCCAGTTTTATCTAGACTTTATGAAATATAGTAAGTATATAGTAGTCCAGATGAGAGTGGGAATTGGTCCAGGAAAGATTTCTCCTATTACCCCTGTCCATGTCACAACTACGATTGATAGTTAAAGGCCTCTGTAAAATTCTATGGGAGAATTAAAGAACTTCATAGAATTTCTACCCTAAGAAAATTTGTGAGGCAATATTTCAATAATATAAAGTTCTTTTCATTTTTTTATTTTAATTTAATTTAATTTAATTTTTTAATTTAAATTTTACTTAGTTAATATCTTGTGTAATATTGGTTTCTGAAGTAGATTCAGTGATTCATCACTTACATACAATATGCAGTGCTCATCACAAAAAGAACAAACAACCCTCAGTTTGTTCTCTATAGTTAAGAGTCTCCTATGGTTTATTTTCCTCTCTCCCTTCTCTCCTTCCCATATGTTCATCTGTTTCTTTCTTAAATTCCATGTATGAGTGAGATCATACGATATTCATTTTACTCTGACTTATTTCACTTAGCGTAATATACTCTAGCTCCACCCATCATTGTAAATGCAAGATTTCATTCTTTTTAATGACTGAATAATATTTCATTTTACACACACACACACACACCCACGCACACACACACCCACGCACACACACACCCTTTTCTTTATCCATTCATCAGTTGAGGGACATCTGGGCTCTTTCCTTAATTTGGCTATTGTTGATAATGCAACTATAAACATTGGGGTGCGTATGTTCCTTCAAATCAGTATTTTTGTATCCTGTGGGTAAATAGCTATGAGAGCAATTGCTGGATAGCAGGGTAGTTCTATTTTTAACTTTCTGAGGAACCTCCATACTGTTTTACACAGTGGCTGCACCAGTTTGCATTCCCACCAACAGTGCAAGAGGGCTCCCCTTTCCCTGCATCCTCACCAACACTTCTGAGTGGTTAATTTTAGCCATTCTGAAAGGTGTGAGTTGGGATCTCATCATGGTTTTGATTTGTGTCTCGCTGATGATGGGTAATGTTGAGCATCTTCTCATGTGTCTTTTAGCCATCTGGATGTCTTCCTTGGAAAAATGTCTATTTATGCCTTCTGTCCATTTCTTAACTGGATTATGTGTTTTCTGGAGGGGGGGTGTTGAGTTTGATAAGCTCTTTATAGATTTTAGGGACTAACCCACATAATTCCTTTTATATCTGACACAGATAACAGGTCCAAGTGGATCAGTAGTTAGGAAATGAAGTCAGAAATGTTTTCCCTTTTTGGAGACTGGTAGGAAAAGGAATCTGAGGGCTTTTCATGCTTTGCTGACCTGCTTAGTTCAGGCTCCCGTGAAGGCATTAGCTGATTCTCACAAACCTCTCCTTTTTATATTTTTAAACTATTGCCAGTAACACCATATAAGGAAGATGAAAGGAGTAAATGCCAATGGTTTTGCGGGCAGGCATCTGTCAGTGTGATTTGACACCTTGTCTATAGGATAGAATTTTGGCTGTAAAGTGGGGGATCAATTCTATTCATAGATATACACTGACAAAATACTCCTTACCTATGTGCTTACTAGTGACAGCTTGTCATCTCAGACAGGCAGGTAGAAACCAAGAGTCATCAGTGTGGGAGCAGATCAGGACCCTAAAACTTTAAGCTTCTTTGGGCTCCTCTCCTGTGAGACAGGAGGACTGGCAGTAAATCAGGGCAGTTATTCATTTGGTATGCACTATTAAGGCTAATAAAACTGGTGGTAGGAGGGAGTATATGGGTACTTTCTGTACATGCTGTTCATTTTTTAAATAAAGAACCTAAAACATCTCTAAAATATAAAGTCTATTAATTTAAAAAATTGAAACACTGCCATACTTGTTAAATAGGCACTGCTCACTGCCTAGTAGCTGCCTCCCTCTCCTGCCAATCACTTTGACCCCTCTTCCTCAAAGCTTTTGCCTTTTCTTAAGCAGTGTCTAAGAGGCTGAGGAACTGAACAGAGGTGTTAATAGTTTCATGGGGTTGACAAGACAAAAAATGGGTGAAGGGAGTGGGAGATACAGGGTTCCAATTATGAAATGAGTAGGTCCTAGAAATAAAAGTCACCGTATAAGAAATACAGTCAATGATATAGTAATAGTGACATAACAGGACAGAGGGTAGCTATACTTGTGATGAACATAACATAATGTATAAACTTGTCAAATCACTAGATTGTACATCTGAAACTAATATAACATTGTACATCAATTATACTAAAAAAATAATATTTTTTAAAAAAGGAAATCCCAATATTTGCACACACACACATGCATACAAATGGACTTCAGTGCTCACAAAGAAGGAAGGGTCCTTGTAGGTGTCCAAGGATTCAGTGTGGACTCCCAAAAAACCCCACTACCGTAGGAGTGGTGGTGAACTGAGAATAGACCAGACCTCACAAAGACTAAACTATCACTTCATAACAGCACAAGCCCTGATTGGATTAAAATCATTCTAACCACATGCCAGGAGCAGAAGTAACTCCTCTACTGGGGAATATAATATCATCTAATGGCCAAAAACATCTCTGTAATTTTTCAGACACCTTTTCTGTCATACAATGAAAATAATTAAGCATGCAGGAATATAAGAATTGGCCAAAAACCAAGACAAAAAATAGACAGTACAAACTCCCAGGATATCCAGATATTGTACTTACCAACCATGGACATTAAAGAGATTGTGGTAACATGTTTAAGAAATTAAATAACAAGATGGAAAATTGTAGTAGAGAACTGGAAACCATAAAGGAAAGAAATGAAGATTCTACAACTAAATAATAAAATATACTTTGGAAATACTAACCAAAATAAAGGTGGAGTAGCAACACCAATTTCAGTAGGCTCAAAGGCAAGAAATATTTCTGGAGATGAAGAGGTCTATTTCATAAGGTTAAAAGGGTAAAGTCATACACACACACACACACACACACACACACACATACACATACACACACATATATAAGTCATATATATATATTTTTAAAGATTTTTCAAATTTATTTGACAAACAGAGATCACAAGTAGGCAGAGAAGCAGGCAGAGAGAGAAAGGGAGGGAGGAGGAAGCAGGCTCCCCGCTGAGCAGAGAGCCTGATGTGGGGCTCAATCCCAGGACCCTGAGATCATGACCTGAGCCAAAGGCAGAGGCTTTAACCCACTGAGCCACCCAGGCTCCCCTAGTATAGACATTTTAACAATATATAGATATATATATGAAGCAAAATCTTGTAGAATGAAAACTCTTTATTCCTTCTAGTGATTCTACAGATAGAAATTCCAGAGGAATCCAATGAAGCTGAAAAGAAGAGGGAAGGAAAAATATTGGATCATGAATATAGACTTAGAGAACTCAGAAACTTGACAGAGCGTAATAACATTTGTATCATAGGAGTCCCAGAAGAATAAGAAAGGGAAAAGGGCAGAAGGTTTATTTGAAGAAATTATAGCTGAAAACTTCCCTAATTGGGGGAAGGCAACAAAACATCCTAATCTAGGAGGCACAGAGAACTCCCATCAAAATCAACAAAAACAGGCCAATATCAAGATATATAGTAGTAAAATTTGCAAAATACAGAGCTAAGGAAAGAATCCTGAAAGCAACAAGGGAAAACAAATCCCTAACCTTCAAGGGAAGACAAATAAGGTTAGGAGCAGATCTCTCCACAGAAATTTGGCAGGCCAGAAGAGAATAGCATGCTATATTGAACATGCTGAGTGGGGAAACTCTGCAGCCAAGAATACTTTATCCAGCAATTGTCATTTAAAATAGTATTGGAGGTCTTAGCCTCAGCAATCAGACAACAAAAAGAAATAAAATACATCCAAATCAGCAAGGAAGAAGGCAAACTTTTACTTTTCACAAATGACATGATACTCTATGGAGAAAACCCAAAAGATTCTACTGAAAAATTGCTAGAACTGATATATGAATTCAGCAAAATTGTAGGATACAAAATCAGTGTACAGAAATCTGTTACATTTCTATACACCAATAATGAAGCAGCAGAAAGAGAAATCAGGGAATCAGTACCATTTACAACTGTTCCTCAAACCATAAGATTCTAAGAATGAACCTAATCAAAGAGGTAAAAGATTTGTACTCTGAAAACTATACAACACTTGTGAAAGAAATTGAAGATGACACAAAGAAATGGAAAAACATTCCACACCTATTGACTGGAAGAAAAAAACATTGTTAAAATGTCTATACTAGGGGAGCCTGGGTGGCTCAGTGAGTTAAGCCTCTGCCTTCCACTCAGGTCATGATCCCAGGGTCTTGGGATTGAGCCCCACATCAGGCTCTCTGCTCAGCGGGGAGCCTGCTTCCCCCCCCCCCCCCGCCTGCTTCTCTGCCTACTTGTAATCTCTCTCTCTCTGTGTCAAATAAATAAATAAATAAATAAAATCTTTAAAATAATGTCTATATTACCCAAAGAAATCTTCAGATTTAATGAAATCCCTATGAAAATTCCACTAGCATTTTTCACAGAGCTAAAACAAACAATCCTAAAATTTGTACGGAACCACAAAAGACCCCCAATAGCCAAAGCAATCTTGAAAAAGAAAAGCAAATCTGGAAACATCACGATTCTGGACTTCACGCTATATTACAAAACTGTAGTTGTCAAGATAATATGATACTGGCACAAAAACAGACATATAGATCTGTGGAATAGGGTAGAAAACCCAGAAATGGACCCACAACTGTATGGTCAACTAATCATTAACAAAGCAGAAAATAATATTCAATGGAAAAAAAATAGTCTCTCAACAAATGGTATTGTATAGCAACATGAAGAAGAATGAAACTGACCACTGTATTAGACCATACACAAAAATCAATTCAAAATGGATGAAAGACCTATATGTGAAACAGAAAACCATTAAAATCCTAGAGGAGAACACCAACAACAACCTCTTTGACATTGTCCATAGCAAATTCTTGCTAGACAAGTCTCTGGAGTCAAAGGAAACAAAAGCAAAGATGAACTATTGGGATATTATCAAGATAAAAATTTTCTGCATAGCTAAGGAAACAAGCAACAAAACTAAAAGGTAACCTACAGAAGGGGAGAAGATATTTGCAAATGATATATCTGATAAAGGGTTAATATCCAAAATCTATAAAGAACTTATCAGACTCAACACTCAAAAAACAAATTACCCAGTTAAGAAATGAGCAGAAGACATGAACAAGAAGAAGACAAGAAGACTCCAGATAGCTAACAGACACAAGAGAAGATGCTCAACATCATTCGTCATCAGGGAAGCACAAATCAAAACCATGATGAGATACCAACTCACACCTGTCAGACTGACTAAAATCAACCACTCAGGGAATGACAGATGTTGGTGAGGAGGTGGGAAAAGGGAAACCCTCTTATACTGTTGGTGGGGATGCAAACTGGTGCAGCCACTGTGTAAAACAGTATGGAGGTTCCTCAGAAAGTTAAAAATAGTACTACCCTACAATCCAGTAATTGCACTCCTAGGTATTTACCCAAAGGATACAAAAATACTGATTTGAAGGCACATGAACCCTGATGTTTATAGCCACATTATCAACAATAGCCAAATTATGGAAAGAGCCCAAATGTCTATCAGTCCATTGACTAAAGAATGGATAAAATAGAGGTGGTATATATTTGTAATGGAATATTACTCAATCATCAAAAAGAATAAAATCTTGCCATTTGCAATGATGTGGATGGAGCTAAAGTGTATTATGCTAAATGAAATATGTCAGAGAAAGCCAACTATCACATGATTTCACTCATATTTGGAATTTAAGAAACATAACAAATGAACATGGGGAAGGGGAAAAAAGAGAAGGGATGCAAACCATAAGAGACTCTAAACTATAGAGAACAAACTGACGATTGCTGAAGGAAAGGTATGTGGGGGATGGGCTAGATGGCTGGTGAGTATTAAGGATGGCCCTTGTTGAGCTGAGCACTGGGTATTATATGTAAGTGATGAATCACTAAATTCTACTCCTGAAATTAATATTACATTATGTGCTAACTAGAATTTAAATAAAAACTTTAAAAAGTAAAGGCAATGTGTAAAATAAAAAAAAAAAATCCAGGGAAATCTAAACCATGAGAATTATTGAGTGAATTTACCAGAGTTATAAATATAAAATCAAAATACAAAGGTCAATTGTATATCTATATATTAGCAACATTTAGAGAGTAAAATTTGAAAAACTATCACAACCGCATCAAAGTATCAAAGAGATTGAACATCTAGCAATACATCTAAGATGTGTAAGACCTCCATATTGGAAATTATAAAACTTAAATGAGAAGCATTAAGAAGATCTAAATAAGTATGGTAAAGATATAGACCCTTTCCAAATAAGTCTAGAGATTCAAAACAGTCCCAGTTTAAATTGCCACAGAGTTTGGCTTTTTGGTAAAAACTGATAAATTCTAAAATTTGTATGGAAATGCAAAGGGCTAAGAATAGCTAAGGCTATTTCAAGGAAAAAAATGAGAACTTATACTGCTAGATTATATGACAGCTTATTATAGAGTTGTAATAATACTAGGGCAAGGGTATTCAAAAGGCCAACGGAACAAAATAGAGATTCCAAAAATAGACCTTCTCATACAGAATTACTTGATTTATGGCAGAGGTGGCATTGAAGACAGTAGAGAAAGAACATTCTTTTAAGTAAACTGTTCTAGGACAATTGAATATCAATAAAGATGAACATGAATCTTAACCCTCTAGTTCATACCGTACACATTAATCAATTCCAATTAGATTATAGAGATAGATATAAAAGTTAAAGGAATCAAGTTAATGGAAGATAACATAACATCTTCATGATCTTGGGATAAACAAAGATTTCTTAAAGCACAAAAAGCATTGACTGTAAAATTGCGGGGAAAGGTGATACATTAAAAATGGGAATTTCTAGCCATCAAAAGACAAAGGCAAACTACAGAATAACTGACAAAGGACCTATTTCATCTAAGGAACTCTTACAAATCAATAAAAGAGAAAACCAATTAAAAAAATCAAACAACTAAAACAGACACTTTCCAAAAATTATATGAAAAGGTGCTCCACCACATTCTTTCATTCATCAGTAAAACACAAACCAAAATGAAAGTGGGATATCCCACCCATCAGAATGGCAGAGATAAAGAAAACTGACAGTCCTATTTATTTGCAAGGATGTGAAGCACCTGGAAAACTTATGTGTGTTGCTATGGGGATTGTAATTGTCGCAAGGAACTATGTGTTTGTAAATATCTACTAAAGCTGAGCATACGCAAACTCATGACCCAGTAATTGTATTCCTGGGCATATTTCCAACAAAACTGGGTAAACATGTGCTTAAGAAATAGTGACATTGTTCTTATTGCGAAATACAAAAAACAATCAAGTGTCCATCAACAGTAAATGAGTAAACTAGTATTTTCAAACAATAGAATGCTATATGGCAATGAGAATGAACTCATATGTGGAATTCAAGAAGCAGAACAGATGAACATAGGGGAAGGGAGGAGAAACTAAAACAAGATGAAATAAGAGATGGAAACAAACTAGAGAGATTTAACTATAGGAAACAAACAGGATTGCTGGAGGGGAAGTGGATGGAGAGATGGGATAATTGGATGATGGGAATTAAGGAGGAGGGCACTTGATGGAATGAGCACTAGGTGTTACATACAACTGATGAGTCACTAAACTCTACCTCTGAAACTAATAATACACTGTATGTTCATTAATTTATTTTAAATTAAATAAACTTTTAAAAAAGAGTGAACTCGTTACAAACAACATAAATGAATCTCACCATTGTAATATGGGGTAAAAGAAGCTATACAGGCGTAATTCCATTAACTTAAAATTCAAAAAAACATGCAAATTGAATCTGCATTTTTAGAAGCTAAGGTAGGGTTATCTTTGGAGATGGCTGAGAGAGGGTCTCTATCATTCTGGTAATAGTCTTTTTCCCCTAGGATGTGTTTACACAGATATGTTTACTTCCTGTGATTTATTGAGTTCTGCACTTAGGATACGTGTCATTTTCTGTGTCAATTCATATTTCAATGAAATTTTATTTGAAATATAAATATAGATATACATTTTCATTTCAAATATAAATGGTCTTTAACTTTTCTCTAAAATATTCTCCAGTAATAGAACAGAAATATTTAAGTAGTTACAACAACTTAACAGATCTGAAAACATTCTCCAGTAATAGAAAATAGTGATTTTCTTTAAGAATTGAGAGATGGGGTGCCTGGGTGGCTCAGTCAGTTAAGCATCTGCTCAGGTCACGATCCCAAGGTCCTAGAATCGAGCTCACTGCTCCTTGGGGAGTCTGCTTCTACCTCTCTCTCTTCCCCCCACCCCAGCTCTCTCACACCATCTCTCTCTCTCTCTCTTAAATAAATTAAAAATCTTAACAAACAAAAAACAAAATGAGAGGCATGCAAAGCCCCCAAATTTTATGTCCATAAAATCATAGAAGTCCGTAAAACATGCCAATTAGTATGTGTAGTTTTTAGTGCTTATTTTTAAAGTAAAAGAATATATGATGAAACTAAACTTCTAGTGTGAGAGCAACAGAAAGCAGTCTTAAAAATGCAAGGCTCTACTTATGAGGTCTTTCTGAAGAGCTAACTGCAGAAGAACTTCTTTCAGCCTAAAGATCGATGCAGAAATTTTAGCAAAAGGGCTGATGATGACCATTGGATGTATTTCATTATAGGTCTAAGACCAAAACAAAAACAAAGATACATGTGAAAGAAAAAATATTTTGTCAAAATAGAAATAACACATCTTTTAAAATGGGAAGAGAAAAGAAATAAAAGGGAAAAGTATTACCAAATTAAGCCATATGATATGCTGATCAACAGGCATTTTTGACCTGCAAAGACAGCAGGTTAGTATGGCTCAGTTGAAGGGAAATGCTCATATATCACAACATGGGTAATAGGTGGAAGATTTACAATATCATTTGAAGCTGATAAGCCAAATAACAGAAGTCTATACGACAAAAAGAGACTAAGAGCATTATAAAAGATATGAGTATAAAATTACCTACTAGGAAAAAAAGCCACACAAGTCTTTCTAAATAACACAATCATTTTTTGAAGCAAACGCCATGTATATAACACCATATACATTTGCCCATAAATGCAAAAAAATACATTCGGGAATATAATGTAAAATAACAGACTTAAAGCCAAATGTATCAGTCATATCATTAAATATGAATCATTTTAACTCAAAGGAAAATGATTTTTACATTAGCTCATGAAAAGAAACTCAAAATCTATGCTATATGCTATAGTATATATAGAAACGCACATAAAACAAAGTGTTTCAGAAAGCTAAAGCTAAAAGCACAGGCAGATAGTGACTACCTGTAAAGCAGGTAGAGAACAGTTGTTCCAGAAAGCATTGTTGAAGAGCCATATACCCTTTCCGTCCTCCCCTTACTTCCTGTTATTTTTATTAATGTTATTGTTGTTTTTGTATTGGGAAGATTTGCAGTTTGATGAATTCTGTTCTGGTGCGGCCTCCCTGTCTCACACCACCTTTCTAAATTCAACCATTATCAAGCAATTCAATCCAACCCAATACATATGTATTAATCGTGCCATGTAGGGAAGGGACTGCTAGCAAACCAATAGTTGAATAACATGGTTCCTACCTTCAGAGGAGTAACAATGTAATTTCCAAGAGATATAATGTATACCAGTTTGTCTTAAAAAGGATGGCTAAGAAAGGAAGCCAGTGACTAATAGTAGTAACTCATCCACACTGGAGGGGGAAGGTGATGTTTCCACACCAGTGGCTTCAGGAGATCAGAGTGTATGGGGACCTGAACACAGCTGCGTTCCTTTTCCCAGCAACTCCAACGTTCTCTCCTATCAGCCACGTGGCTTCAGGCCTTAAGGGCAGCTGGATATAAATGAGCCCTGGGGCTCTGTTGGGAGTTAAGCTGAGAAGAGAGTAGAACCAGGCAGGCTGGACTGTGCTGGGAGATCAACAGAACTTGGAGAAAGTACCAAAACAGAAGAGCCTGGATACTGAGATCTAAGAATGAGAGCAGGAATCGTTTATAAACATCCAGAGGATGGTTCTAGAAAACCTACCATGACAATAATGAGAGTCTCAAAAGGAGAAGACAGGGCTAATAGAGAAGACATAATAATAATAATAATAATAATAAACTAGCTAAAAATTTCCTTGAGATGAAGAAAGAACTCATCTAGTTTTGTGCTGTTTAAAGTAAAAGGTCCACATATTTCCAAAACTTGCTTGAAGAGAAAACTGACCCAGCGTACTTGGTAAAAACACAGACCACTGAACCCCAATCAGATTCACCAAATCAGTTTTCCTTGGAACCGGATTATGTTTATTAACAACCAACTCAAGAGTTTCTTATCATTAAGAAACTTAGAAAACACTGGATCTATTTTAAACTCCTCAAACCTTACATAGTGCTTGAGTGGCTCAGTCATTAAGCATCTGCTTTCAGCTCAGGTCATGATCCCAGGGTCTTTGGATCAAGCCCTGCGACAGGCTCTCTGTTCAATGAGAAGCCTGCTTCTCCCTCTCCCATTTCCCCGGCTTGTATTCCCTCTCTCATTGCTTCTCTCTCTGTCAAATAAGTAAATAAAAATCTTAAAAAAAAAAAAAAAACCCTTCAACTTTAATATGCATACAAATAACCTAAGTTCTTACTAAAATGCAGATTCTAATTTAGTAGTACTGTGATGGCCCAGGGACTTACATTTCTCACTAGTTCTTGAGTAGTTCAGGGGCCAAGACTAGTATTTCTTGCCATAGTTAGAGATGAGATGCTTCTCATTTCACTTTCTGGTGCATAATATTAATATATGAAAAAAGAAAAGGAAAAAAATCTCTACATCAGTTTCACTTAGAAAAATGGATGTAAAAATGTTAAATAAAGTTGAATCCAGCAATATATCAAAGAAATAATATAGCCTTTACCCAAGCAGATATTGTGCCAGGAATGCTAGGTTGGGTCGAGTGTTGGGAAATCTATTCATTTAATCCATTATGTCAACAAATTAGTGAAAAAAAAATTACACAATCATATCAACAGATCCTGAAAAACGCATTTAAAAATAAAAGAAATTTATAAGACATTCATTTAAAATTTTCTAGGTAAAATAAAGTAGAAGGAAACTATTTAAACATAAGAGCCTATTTAGCAAATTTAACAACAAATATTCTCCTAAATAGTAAAAATTCAAAGTCATCTTAATTTAAATTCAGAAACTATACAGAAATACCTCTTATCACCAATGTTAATTAAACATTGTCCTAGAAGGTAAAGGAAATTCAGTGAAACAAAAATATGCTAATGATGTGATTGAAAACGCAAAGAAAAGCAAATAAAAAGCAGAATAAATACAAAATTCAATAAAATGATGAGGATACATACAAAGAAAGACACTCATACACATAAACATAAATACATATACACAGAAGACAATGGGTTTTCTTTGATCTAAAATAAAAAAAGAAAAGTATTTCATTTAAAATATAAACAAAACCTACAAAATATATGGAAATTATGTACCAAAAGACTGGATCTATTTTAATCAAAATTATAAAATCTTTTTGAGAGGTATAAATAAGACTTGAATAAATGGAAAGGCATACCATGTTCTTAGATTAAAAAATATATATCAAAAATGTCAATTTTGTCAAAATTCAGTAAGTTTCACACAGTTCTAATTAAAATACTACTGCAGTTTGTTTTGTTTAATTTTTAAATTGAATTTAAAATTTAAATGTGATGTCTAAAAATGGATTTTAAAAAGCATGAAATGAGCATCCAGATGAACTTGCCTTACCAGATATCGGAATATTTATTCCTGTATTAGTCAGGATAAGCTATAACATGGTGAGTAACAAATTAATCCCCAAACCTAGTGCCTTAATACAACAAAAATTCATTTCCTACTTATACTACATGTCCAAAATGGCCAGCAGCCTAGCTTATACAGTCACTTGGGTACTCAAGGTAATTAAGGCCTGTCTTCTTGTGGCTGCATCATTTGGGACTTGGTGGAGAGAATCCATGGGGGAAGTCTCTCTCTTTCTCTCTCTCTCTCTCTCTCATACACATACATACACACACACACTCTTCTATGCTTCAGCCTAGTAGTGACACACATCATTTCCACTCACAACCTATTGGCTAAATTAGTCTCTTCCTAATTGCAAGGAGGCTAGGCAAAGTAGAAGATGATATTAATCAAATACATATATACATATATACCTGGTATTGCTGTAGGAATAGACAAATGGATCAGTAGGAAAGACTGGAGAATATAACTATTAAATCACATGTATTTGTAAATTTAATCTATGACATGGATAATGGTTTAATTAATATGAAAAAATAATTTATATAATACACAATAACAAACTGCAGGTGAACTAAAGACCTTATTGGAAAGAAAGGAAGGAAGGATGGATGGTTGGATGGATGAATTGATGGATGGAAAGAAAAAAAAAGAAAGAGAAAAGAGAAATAGGAGAAAGAGAAAGGAAGAAAGAAAAAGAGAAGGAAGAGGAAGGAAGGCAAGCAGGAAGGAAAAAGATAGGAAAGAAGAAAAGAAAGAACTGCCAAGAAAACCCACGATGGAAAAAAGCCAGGATTTTGTAAGACTTTTTTTAAACCAAGACTTGAAAACTCAAGTGCTACTAAAGTAAATACAGACAACATAAAAAATTGTTTAAGTTTTTATGACAAATACATTAATTCAAGAGATAAATAATAGCATTAGAGAAATACTTGAAATATTAATAATAGGCAGTGTTTATATCTATAATATACAAAGAGCTCTGAGAAAAAAGTGACTGGAAAGCAGTCTAACAGAAAAAGGGACAAAATATGTGAATAGACAATTTATGGGAAGGAAAATCCACACAGCCAAAAAAAAAAAAAAAAAACTTAGAAATTCAAATTTTCTAATAGGAAAATAAACACTATGCATTAGCAGTGTTATAACATTTTACATATTTTAGAATGGAAAAGCTTAAAAGAGCTCTAATACCCACTACTGGAAGCAGTTATGAGAGATCCAGGGTGGAAGAGGACTTCCCTTCGAGAAGGTTCCTTCTTTGCAACCTGTCTAAATAAGTGCGTGCTGTGCTCCCCCAGACATCACTGGAGTTTTCTCTTCAGGTTTAGGGGTGCAAGGTGAGGTTCATATACATGCTGAAATTCCAGGCTTCAGCAAAACTAAAATGAACTGGCAGATTTTAGCCTGGCATCAATCGGTACAATCAATTTGTAAACCTTAAAGCGTTTTCTGCCAGATGTTTTGCTTGCTCCCCTAAGAGGCGCGTAACCAGACAGGACTAGTGCGTAAAAGCAGCTCCCGGGAGAAGGCGGGCTAGCGCCAACAGCGAGCCTCAGCGCTGTTCATGTCGCACAGTTCTGAGTTCCCGCAGTGAAAGGAGCGGAGGGCGCGAGGGAGACAGAGGAACAGATGGCCTCCGAAGGTTCGAACCGTATCTCCTGGGCACTCTGGGCGGGAAAGCCTCCAAACTTGAGCCCATCTCGGCTTCTCCAAAACGGTTCGCACCCACCGACAAGCATTTCCCACCTCCTCCCTGCGTCCGACTCCAGCTCCGCGGTTTGAAATGGCATTGGACTTGCATATGAGGCCTTGAAGTCCGCCGGGGGCCGAGGAGGTGGCTAGAAAAGGGGGACAATACTGCCCTCCCGTCCCTATGCAAACCCGCGAGAGAGTAGGGGAAGGAACCCCCCACGCCGCCCAGCCTGGCACTAGCCCGCAGGCCCCCCAGGCGCAGAGGCAGAAGCTCCTAGGTCCTCGGGCGGTAAACTCGAGGCCGCAGTGGGTACTGGCAGAGGGCCCAGAGAGGCGCGTCTGAGCGACACACTGCTGATAGGTGGCTGCTGCGCTCACCAAGCTTCCTAGGGAGCCCAGCCCAGTCCCGGCTGTCTGCGCAGGGGGCTCAGCTGGAGCTTTTCATGGACCTAGGGGCCAAGTCATCGAGGAACCTGAGGAAGGTATCCCCAAAGCTTAGAGTCTATCATTGCCTCCCCAGGGGAATCGGTCAACCCAGAGAAAGGACCTTGGTGTTTGGGGGTATTTCCTAAACACGATCTCAGCAAAGTAGTTTTCCGGACACCTGGAACTGGGCATCGTCACCTCCTCTCGGTAGCAGCCAGGGCGAGCCCGTGGTACACTCGGGCTGGAGAGAGGCCCGGAGCGCAGCGCTGGCACGTCGCCCCCACATTTGCCCGACTCCCACAGCCACAGGCAGGCGCCTCTGCAGAGCTGTCGCAGCGCTCCGGGCTGCTCTCGCTGGAAGTTGTGTGTCTATCATCGGTACAGCTCTTTCGCAAATCCTTCGGTTCCGTGGTTCATTCAGCCTGCAGACGCCGTCCGGCTCAGTTACTCCGAGGCCACCTGGCGCCCCCTCGCGGAGTGTGTGGGGCGCCCGGCTTGAGGATTCCCACAGCAGGTAGCCGCAAAAGGCGAGGTGGCTGCGTTGGTGGAATGAGACGGTTGCCAACAGCTGGTTCAGCTGCGGCGCTGCGCACCAGGACTGGCGGGTGCGCAGCCCAGGTACTGCCCCTTCGCGGTGACGTCTCTGCAGAGGGTTATAAAAGCCTCGCGCGCAGCCTGCCGAGGTTCTGCTAACTCCTGAGCCAAGCAGGACCCGAGCCAGACAGGCGCCTGCGAAGCTGCAGGCGGCGGCGGCGGCGGCGACAGCGCAGCAAAAGCAAAGGAAAAAAATCACCAGACGGACCAGGGGCCCCAGAATCCCCGCCATAGACTCAGAACTTTTCAGGTCACGCTGTGACGAACACTCTCCCCTTCGCCCCCAAGTCCTCCTGCAGAACAGGGTTTTGCATTTCCCGCTGCAAGCAGCGGGAACAGCAGTTGCAAGCAGCAGCAGGTGCAGATAAGCGGGGGTCTCCTGCTTCTCGGAACCGTGACCCGTGGAATTCCTTTCCTTTTTCCAGTCCCACGCAATAGAGACGCTGTCTCCGGATTTCTGAACTCAAATGCTTCCTGACGCTTGAAAGTGGAGGAATTCGGAACCACAAGAGGCAGACCGCGCGCATCTAGAAGCATTTATCTTTTGAGCGCCAACTCTCCTGCTTGCAAGGAAAGAGTTCTGCCCAGAAAGAGCCTGTAGCCCTCCTGCTTGGTTAAGCACGACCCCGACCCCCGGGGCGGCTTAACCACTTAGTGGAAGAATGGATAACGTCCTCCAGGTAGACTCAGACCTCTTCCCAAATATCTCCACCAACACCTCGGAGCCCAACCAGTTCGTGCAGCCGGCCTGGCAAATAGTCCTTTGGGCAGCTGCCTACACGGTCATCGTGGTGACCTCTGTGGTGGGCAATGTGGTGGTGATGTGGATCATCCTGGCCCACAAGAGAATGAGGACAGTGACTAACTATTTCCTGGTGAATCTGGCTTTCGCAGAGGCATCCATGGCCGCGTTCAACACAGTGGTGAACTTCACCTATGCTGTCCACAACGAGTGGTACTATGGCCTGTTCTACTGCAAGTTCCACAACTTCTTCCCCATCGCTGCTGTCTTCGCCAGCATCTACTCCATGACTGCTGTGGCCTTCGACAGGTGAGCCTGCCCTTTGTGGAGAAGGGAGAAGGTGTCCATAGAGGACCATAGCTTTGCTGGGAGCTTCCGGGTTGCACTGTGCCTGGATCAAGGTGGTGATTGGTCACCTGTACCCTGGGGTTTTCCTGACACCTAACTGAGTCGTTTGTGCATGCGGGACTTCATCTTATCTCACCATTTCCTTATCTATTTCCTTTTTCCTTTTCTCCTTTTTGTTCATAGCCAGTCTCCCTTTCTTCACACACCTCCTTCATCCTTCATTTAGTCCTATTTTCTTCACCCCTCCTGCACTCATCTCTTTGACACTTTCCTTTCCACTCCTGCTTTGCTTCTTTCCATATATTCATCCTCTCATTTACCATGGAGGCCTGAAGGGGATCCCCAGGTGTTGGCCAGGGGACTAGCCCTTGGCTGGGGCTTCATTAATCCTTGCAAGCCTACTATTTTGCTGGGAAGCCTCTTGGTGCTTTCCAGTTTTAAGTATGTCTAAGCAAAATTTCTCATTTTTCACTTTTTCCTGGACATCCAGAGATTTTTCTGCTCCCGCCTCAACTCTCCAATATTATTCGTATGTGAAGAGCATTTCATTAGAATCATAAAATACTCAAGATTCTAATTTGGCTCTGTCTATGCTGCTAGGAGCTCTCATTCAGGCATGAGAGGCAGCGAGGCTATTCTTCAGGAACTCCACAGATAGGGACCCAGAGAGCTGACCCAGGAGCTTTTCTAAATTTCTTTTGTCATGTAAGGTCAATGCTTTTAACCTGCCTGTATCCACAGAGAAACGTGCTTGGCAAAGGCAATTGAAAGCTCTTTCTTTCCTACAACTAACTAAGGGTTTCTGAAGCTGATTGAAAATGAAAATGTTGGCATTTTCAAATACTGGGGCTAACATTCTGGAATGAATGGCTCCTCAGGTGGCAGGATGGAAAATTGATTATTAGAGCACAGCTTTATCTGCATTGACATTTTTGTGGGTGCTATAGATCTCTAATGTATGTATCTATGTGTACACAAGTATTAAATGCTTACCTGGGATATAAAGGGATGTTGAAAACACCTGCCCCTGTGATTCTGAAATGGGTTCTTTCAGTGGCCTTGCTGAAATCAATGAATTATGAGAAAACCAAAGAAGGACCTAGAAGAAATGTTCCCCCCTCAAAAAAAAAAAAAAAAAATCCCAAACTACTAAACTCTTTTGGCATAAAGATTATCTATCATTTGATTTGAGGTCTTTTTCACCTTCTGTAGTCAATCAGAGAAATGTTTCCAGCTTTTGCAGTGGTGTCCAAATACTGATTTCTAAGTTCCATAGACATCTCCTTTATGCAACTCTATGTGCTTGATTGATATGTTGTGTGTAAAACAGGTTGTGGTGAGCCGATTTACGTTTTAGAAGTAGAAGGTAAACCAATTACTCAAAATGGTAATGAAATGAATTCTTTTGTAAATTTATCTTTTATGGTACTTTAATTTTCAGATATTAAGTTTGTTGAAAGTGAAGTATGCCTATAAATCTTTCTGCACTGACTTGCTCCTTGACTGCACAGCAAACCCTTACATTTAGAAAACCCAGAGCATGATATATGACTGAATACAGGTGCAGTGAAACCTGCTGTGATTTCAGTCTTGATGAACTTTAAATTAGAGGGAAAGTTGGTATTTTAAATGCACTTGAGCCTTGTGTGAGTTCAAGGGAGCCCTGTCAGTCCGTGTACACCTGAGCATTCAGTAGTTGATGGAGCACCAGCAGGCAGCCCTCTTGCTTCAGCTTATACAGAATTGCCATGTTCCACAGCCATGGGCTTTCTCTTTGAACTTAGAAGGCAAGAGTCAGAAGTCAGGGTCAAAGTCTTCACACCGGAATAGATAGGGAGCCAGATTTTGGCTGCCTTGACCCTGACATCTCAGGCACCATTGTTCTTTCTCTCTAGGCAAACCCAAGGCAAAGCAGGACCCTGACCCTGCATGATACCTGCTCAATGAGGAAATGACAGCAGTGAGAAATATCCCCAGGTCCCTAATATACAGACACACCTCAGGGAGATTATCAATATCATGCTCAAGGTTAGATTCAAGGTAGAGTTTGGGATTAGGGTCCAGGGCTCTGTCTCCAAGTCCTCCAAGTGCTCCTTCTATTTTGCCTTGCTCAGCCTCATGAGCACAGTGAATTAATTTCCCCAGTCCCTGTGATGGGGGTAGCTCTACTGCATTTGTGGTTCATCCACTCTCTCCCAAGAATGTTTTAGAAAGGAAATGGGCTGTGGGCTCTCTCTGTATGAGTTTTCTCTCCTTTTTTCACCAAGTCAGGGCAAACTCTAAGGAAATGGTAAATTGTCTTTTTGTATGCTCCTTGAATTTTTAACAGATAATGTCTGAGTCAAGTCTTTAAAAACAAAAGCAGCATGTTTTTCCTGATTATAATATTAAACCTGTTCATTGCAAAAACTTGGGAAATATGAAGAATATAGGCACAAAAGTACAAATCAATTATTACTTCACCATGCAAAAATAACACTTGTTAACATCCGAATTTCTCTTTTATGACTAATTACACTACATAATTGAGGTCAGATTCTGTATAATTTTGCAGCATACTTTTTTCCTGTTGATAGTAGTGGAAAACATGAATAATGTTTTCCCATGTTATTAACTACTGTTAATAACTGTTGGGCATTTATGTGGCTTCTAAACTTTTTTGCCTAATGGTTAATGCACTAATAAACATTTCTATATGATAATTTTTTTTGCTACCTTGATTATTTCCTTAGGATAGATTCCCAAAAGTGGAATTACTGAGTCAAATGAAATGAATTAAGGAAAAAACCTTTTTTCTCCCAATTTTAAGGAATTGTAAACTCTGAGCAAAGTGAAGAACATATCCGCTGTCTTATTTACTTTATCTCCTCAACACAAGGCAGAGTGCCTGACACCTAACAGTCACTACACATTTATTAAATAAGTGAATGAATGAATAAAACAATACATCTTCCCAGAAGAACATTTGGAAAATACATTAAGTTGTAAAGAAAACATAAAAAGTATCTACAATCCCGCTACTGACAAATAACCAGTTAAAATTCTGGAAAGCTAGCTTTTTCTTTCTTTCTTTTTTTTTTTTTTAATCTTACTATTTATATTTATTTATTTTAAGATTTTATTTATTTATTTGACAAACAGAAATCACAAGTAGGCAGAGAGGCAGGCACAGAGAGAGGGGAGGCAGGCTCCCTACCAAGCAGAGAGCCCGATGCCCAGCAGAGAGCCCAGGACCCTGGGATCATGGCCTGAGCCGAAGGCAAAGGCTTTAACCCACTGAGCCACCGAGGTGCCTCTATACTGGCTTTTTCTATCTGTGATATTTATGCCACATATAGTTACTCATGCTTTTAAGGATGAATTTTAAATCATAATAAAGCAGTTTCAATAGCTGCTTTTTGGTTTTTGTTTTATTCCTTAACATCATATCATGGGTATTTTCCATGTCATAAAATACTTTGCAAAATGGGATTTTTAATGGGTGCATTATACTGCAGAGCTATACGCATTTATTTTACCATTCCTCTATTTCTAAATATAAATTATTTCCATTTTTAATAATTACAAGTATCCTAGACATACATCTTCAAGAGCATCGCTTGTTCTTTGTTTGGAATAAACTTCTTTTTTTTTTTTAAGATTTTATTTATTTATTTGACAGGCAGACATCACAAGTACATGGAGAGGCAGGCAGAGAGAGAGGAGGAAGCAGGCTCTCTGCTGAGCAGAGAGCCCGATGCGGGGCTCGATCCCAGGATCCTGGGATCATGACCCAAGCCGAAGGCAGAGGCTTTAACCCACTGAGCCACCCAGGTCCCCTGGAATAAACTTCTTGATGTGGAATTGCTAGGTGAAACTGTCTTGGTAAACTGTGTCAGATTTCCTTCTAGAACCAAAATGTATACATAGAAAAAAACCTTTAACTGTAAATTGTAGTACTAATTTAATTCTTTTCTGTTATCTTTCCATAGAATGGGGAACGAGATGGGGAGGGGTCTTCTTCTGACAAAAAAATACTTATTTACTGAAGGCAATGGATACCTAGAATTAAAAGTTGCAGAGACAGGGGTATTCGGATGGCTCAGTCAGTTGAGTATCTGACTCATGATTTTGGTCAGTCGTGATCTCAGAGTTGTGATTTCTGGGTCATGATCTTAGAGTCGTAAGATCGAGATGGAGCTCTGTGTGAAGCCCCAAACTCAGTGTGCAGTCTGCTTAAGATTCTCTCCTTCTCCCTCTGCCCATCCCTGCTCTGCTTGCAGGTTCTCTCTCTCTCTCTCTTTCAAATAAATAAATAAATAAATATTTTTAAAAAATGGTTGCAGAGACAAATATACCTAAACAAGAGCAGGTCTAGCTCTAATTAAACTCCAAAAAACACCAGGGATTTCACTTTTTGAAAGTCTGTAATTTCTCCCACTTAAAATGAAATATAAAAACTTTTCCCTATTAGAAAAATTAAAAAGCACGTGTGATGTTTCAAAAAATTGGGAGTTGGAGGACACTGAGGTGACAACTCCACTTTGCAGGGACCCGTGATGGTTGCCGGCTCTAGTACTGCAGAACAGCCTCTAAGAAGGTAGGAGGGAGGCCAGTTTCAAAGCTCCACAAGAGGGACCGAAGAGGCAAAAGGCAGCCTGACTGGGAAACAAACACACAACAACAGGAGGCTCGGAAAGCACTGGACTGGTGACACTGCTTTTCCACCTGGAAGGGGCAGGTGTAATTTCAGCGATTTGAAAGGAAAGGATTGCTTACTCCTCAGACTTACATTTGAGTGAAAGGAGACATCTAAATTATGATTGTCTCTGAACAATATGAAATATGGTAAGGACCAAAAATACAGTTGCCCAGATAGGTAATGGTGAAGACAAAAGGAGTAAACTCTCTGAGAGAGTAAAAGAAGATCCAAGAGCAAAGACATACATAAGTAACAGAAACTTCCCACGGTTCTGTGGTATCTATCCCACTCTCCCAGTCACACTCAGCTACAAGTTCAAATAGCCTGCTTTCCAGGTCTCCACGAGACCTGCAGTTTGTCCTTGAACCCCACCTTGTTGGTTAGACTTGGATCCCATTGTATATCTCAGATTAATTCTTCACTACCGAGAGGTCAGAAGGATTTTAGAATCCTTTGCACATATTTAGACGAACCTTACAACCCATGACCAAGCATCTCTGTGACACTGAAAATGGTCATTCACTAGAAACGTGTCCACCACAACTGACCCTGTCTTTTCAAATCCAGAACATCAAATGTCTTGGGTTGACATGAATTGAACTTGAGCTTGTTATATCTTGGATGGGTCAGTTACGCTGGAGGACCTTTCCTGGAGAGAGTCAATGCCCTCTTACTCTCTGGAGCTGTCCCACTGTACTTGTCACATCCTGTTATTACTCATGGGTACTCCCAGTGTCCTGGAAGGTCAAGGACCTTGGTTTTTCCAAAAGCTGGCAGAAATATAGGTTCAATTGAAGGAAAATGCAGAGTAATTCTCAATGTATAGGTAAAATTTTTTAGAGAGGATGATAAAGAAAGGTGACATTCCAGATAAAAGAAACTGTTTGGCAGAAGCATGGAAGTAAAACAAACAAACAAACAAGCAAAAAAACTTTGTAAAAAGTTGCAAAACGTTTGGGAAGAATAACTGGCTGACTCCATTGAAGTGAGTTCACAAGTAAATCAGGGAATGAATGGAGAGATTGGTAGGAAGAAGATGGGTCCAGGTTTTGTTGGATTTGTTGTGAAAATACAACAATTAGTTGGAAATGCCCAACAAGCCACTTGAGATATGGGGTTAGAGACTGAGAAGCCAGGAATGAAAATGTAGATTTAGGAGTTTTCCAACCTAGTGGCTTACTGGAGTTTGAAAGTGAAGAACATCTGGGCACCTGGGTGGCTCAGTGGGTTAAGCCTCTGCCTTCAGCTCAGGTCATGGTCTCAGGGTTCTGGGATCGAGGCCCGTGTCGGGCTCTCTGCTCAGCAGGGAGCCTGCTTCCTCCTCTCTTTCTACCTGCCTCTCCGCCTACTTGTGATCTCTCTTCTCTCTGTCAAATAAATAAATAAAATCTTTAAGAAAGAAAGAAAGAAAGAACATCTCTTCTACCTAAACATTTTTCCAGAGAAGAGGCGAAGAGGCCAAATACTCATGATAATGTCCTATCAAGCAATAGGAGGGGAAAAAAGAAGCAAAGAGATAGTGGAGGAATTGGGATATGTGGAGTGGCAAAGTGACTTGTTGGTTCTATTCATAGTGTCATTAGAATTCAAAAAATACCAGGGATTTCACTTTTTGAAACTCATCAGAGGACAGTGGATTTGGTAATTAGAGAACATTGGTGAGCTGTGATAGGTCATACCAACCAAGTATAGTAGAGAGGGATAAAATTAGATGGCAGTGAGGGGAATGGCCCCCTCCTCATCCATCCATCCATCCGTCCATCCATCCATCCATTACTGAGGACCTACCATATGCCAAATGCTGGTGCAGTAAAACATTGCCTTTGCCCTTGTACTCTCAACTTTGGGGATTGATAAAACTCATGAGTGCCATTATAACCCAATGTAATTAATACCATGCTGAGAAAGTTTGGACACAGAGGGAAGAACTGTCCTTGGGAATCTGGGAAAGACTTACTGGTAAAATAAAGAAAAGGAAGAGAAGGAGGGAGAAGAAGAGGGAGAGGAGGAGGAGAAAAAGTAAAGCATAGAGAAAACAATGTGGAGTTGGTATTTTTTTTAATTAACTTCAAGAACACTGGACTGGGAATTTTAATGATTTATTAGTGTTTGTCACTTGGAAACTAGAAAAGAGATCTCATGTTGGTAGAACTGATAATGATACCTCATATTTGCATGCTCTCTAATCTGTTTTCTCATTGAAACCTAAATAGCAATAGGGATTCTGTTTCTGCCTTGGAAAGACTATTAGAAACAATTTCTTTTAGCATTGTCCTCCTACTCTACTCCCTCCTAGTTTAGAGACTCATGCAATTTGTATTCTTGTGCCTTAGACATCTGCCTACATATTCCTACTCAAGGTGGCTCTTGAGTGCTATCATCTAAGGAAAGCTGTCACTGAAGGCAGAAAAGTGATTTAAGGGTCCTACTGTGCCAGAGAGGATGTTAGAGACTCTTTAGATCATTTTCCACCCAAACAAAAATTCACACCCACAACCTTCTAGACTGGGCCATTGTAAGAATATTGAATTCTGCTTAAATATTTTACTCAACCTGTCTCATTTGTTAAACTCATTCCATTTTGAATCATTATAAAGTTATTCCTTTTGTTGAACTGAAATCTGCCTCTGATTATGTGCTACTCCTTTTAATATAATGCCTATTCTATGTGGCAGTCTTTTAATTATATCCCTTCTGAAGCTTCTCTATCCCTGGTTAACTATTCCTGGTTCCTTCATTTTTCATTCTCCTTAGGCTCTACTAGCTATTCCTGTTTGTTAATAGTCCTCTTCACTGAGAGGTTAACTAATGCCCAGAACTGAACATTACCCCATTACCATTACTCTGTCCAGCTTCATCTGCTATAGGACCAGCATCCTAAACCTGATGACTTTGTTCTCTTAGACTCAGCACAAGTACCATCTCCACTAAGCCTTCAAATCTCAATGAAGTATCCTTCCTACCTATTTTCATATTATTCATACAATTGTCTGTAACTTGTTGGTCTCTCCCACACCTACCTGCCCACTAGATTACTTTATAAGCACCATGAAAACAGGGATGCTTTATCCCTGTTCCCAGCAGCTATCCAGCTGCCTAACAGAGTAGGTATTCGTTACAATGTGTGGATAATGGTTGACTTGACTGTACCTCTGTTCTACACACATCAACCAAAATCTGAAAACCAGACCCAGTGCATCAGGCAGACATCAGAGCAAACCTATGATGCTATGCCTTGAAGCAAAAGAAAATTTGGGCCAAATATATGCCTATCATAGAGTTCTGCTACACTATAGAACATTTGGTTCAGAACTTCCTGTTCTAGAGTAACTATGTGTTCTAATTCATACTTACATTTTCCACACTCCACTGGAAGCCACTGAACCTGCACTCCACTGAACCCATTGGTTTCCTGACCCACACTCTGTCCCCAACAGATATTGCATCCCAGGAGAACAACTTCTAATCAAGAGAGGTGTTATCATTTCTACCTTACCTCCAGTCGTTCCAGGAATACTGGAAACTCACTTATTTTCGGACCCTTCTATGATTGTTGTCAACAGCCTGGCTTTCTCTCCAACACCCCTGCTAGCAACAGGAAGCGAACTTTCTGTTTTACTTGTCCTTCCTGAGTCAAGAAAAGCAGAAGCCTACCCTCCACCCAGCACTCCAAGTCCTGTCACAGTAGCTGTCTGAACATATAGCACATACTATATTAAAATACTGCAGACAGAAAAATTCCAGCAGACCACCCAAGAAAGTCATTGACATGGAATACAGACTGAGGAACTGGCTTCCAGTACCCAATCCTCCTCTCTTGTCACCTTGAGAAGCTATGATTCCAACTCATGGAAGGGGAAATATGAGGGTCTCTGGATGAGGAGTCCCCAGGCATGAAGAGATGCTTTAATGATGTCCTTAAGACATAAATCTTAGCTTGAGTATTAATGCAATACATGAAGCTCTAGGAAATTTGTCTAAGCAGCCCTGAGCCTGATGTCTTGTTACTCTCTTTTGTAATTCTGTACTTGATCTACTTTCCAATTCAGTATTATCACTATATTTAATATCTGGGACTCTTTATGGAGTGACTTTCTTGTCTTTTATTTAAGAATGTCTTTTAATGACTTTACATCTAACCTCTGATAATGGAGTTTAGTGTAGAAAAGAGCACAGGCAGTGGTCCTAGCAGTGCTTCTGCCATGTACTAGCTATGCAAATGGAGGTAAGACACTTACCTCTCTGGTCTCAGTTTCCCCATCTGATAAAAGGGATATAATAAAATACTCATAGACTATTGTTGCAAAGAGAGAGGGAGAGGGAGAAGTATGGCAATGTATGGGAAATTGCTGATTCATTGAAACTCAGTAAGAGCTCAGTTAATGGCTCTATTATGATCTATAATTAACACTGGCACACTATATATGTAGAATATACCTACTCTACATACCCATTCCTGTCTCAGTGACTCTTTAATTCCTTGTACATCAAGTATAACAGGGTGAAACATTTGTATCCCTGCCCCCCCCCAAATTATAATTCAAAATCCTCCTAATTGAGAAAGCAAACCTGTTGCCAAATGCTTTCTAGCACCCTTACCCCCTGTGGAGATACACACTCTACCAGAAGCCTAGCATTTGGATCTAGTGCATTACAGTCCAGAAAAACTAAGTCGTTTTCATTTATACCACCTCCAAAACCACCCATTCACTTCCCACATCCTGTATGTTGTAAAATTACCACTGTCCCGTGGATATCATTCGAGTATTTAATGTCTGAGGGAGAAATGTCTGAAGGTCATAGCAAAACTGTGTAAGGGAGAAATGCCTAAGGATAATAGCAAAACACTCTTACAGCTGTACATGCTTTTAGTTGATATTCAGTTTGTTAAAGTTGTTTCTTTTGCCTTTGAACACATCTTATAAATCTTGAAAGTTTTGTTTTAAGCCTAGTTAAAGTGTTAAACTTTCACTTTCCCTTGTCCTTTGACTAATACTCAGTTAGCTCTTAAACATAAGAGGAAGTACTTCCTCCTAAATATTTTAACATTTTCAAACTTAATCAGATGATCTTACATATTTCTAATTAGCCACAGTTTTTTACAAACTTAAAAATCAAATAATCTTAAAAATGTAAACAGTACTTACAAAGATGATTATTAAAGTCCCTTAAATATTTCAAATCTAATACAAAAATTTAATACATCTGGTTTTCTTAAAACTCCAAAATCCCTTAAAACGACTTAAAAATAGAAGAAACACAATCTTTCTCAGGACTCACATAGTTCTGGTAAACTTAATAAATCAAGACTTCTAAATTTGGCATATTAAATTCTCTTACAGCATTTCAACCTCCTAAGAATTAAACTCACAAATAAATGAGGTTCTTATGAGCCTCTCAATATTGACTACAAAATTAATTCGTTAAATCCTCCTAAGTATTTCAATTAAAATTACAAATCTGGTAAGTCAAATTCTGTAATCTATCAGATTCTCACTTCCAATATATTAAAAACAAGTCACCCACAAATAATATATACTGATCATAAAACTCACTACTTCACACATACTTCTTACAGAGCAGCACCATTTCTTTATTGTCAATTGAATTTTACAAAATGCCTTTCCAGGATTATAAAGTGATATAAGCAGTGGTGGCAAAATCATGGGGGCCAAAGGAGCTCCTGAGGTTCCGGAATCAGGGTTGTGTTGGAGATCCGAATCGGTGTGTATCTTTCAGGAGTCCAAACTCCTGAGCCCTTCTCATAGTGGACCTCTGCCTTCGTAGCGCCCCCAGGATCCACCCACATCTTGCCAGTGGAATTGAGTAGTCCCAATGTACCCTATATCTCCTTGCTTCCTTCAAGTGTGACCCTTCTCCAACTTTCATCTTAACATTTTATCATCTGAATTATGTCGATAGAATCATGCAGAGCCTCATTCCAACCCAGACTGCATTCAATCACTTTGCTACCTGAGTAGCATTAGCTGCATTCCACACCCTCTTATGTTTTTACCTTCTTATAGACTTCCATTCCAGACTGGCTCATTGCCACGGATAAAGTGACAAAAAAAAAAAAAAAAAAAAATCATCATCTCTCCTGCGTGCTTCAATTCCTTCTCTTTTTTTGAGACTTTGAGGTCATGAAAAATATGTGCCTGAACTTTTCAGCGTGTATCCTTCTTCTTCATACAAATCATCAAAAATGGAAGAATAGTACTTGTTGGTTTTGACAAATTCAGGCTCTCAGCATGTTTCAGATCTATGCCCAGAGACGTGTGTGCATCTTATATGGAAG
Source organism: Mustela lutreola (assembly GCF_030435805.1). Taxonomy (NCBI): domain Eukaryota; kingdom Metazoa; phylum Chordata; class Mammalia; order Carnivora; family Mustelidae; genus Mustela; species Mustela lutreola. The sequence goes on along the minus strand of NC_081298.1, from coordinate 96,745,439 downwards.
GTCTACATAGAAGCTTCCATTCCTCTTTGCATGAAGTCTTCAGTGACAGGACTTTTCTTCTTGGAGCCTGGAAGGTATCCGGCACCCTTGAGTCCTCCAATTGGGTCATGAGATGGTTTTTCTTCAGATCATCTTGGTTTTCCCTATGAGGACAGACTGTTATGACTTTTTTTATAGCTCTGTGAGTGTTGAGTTCCCTTCTGTTCCCTTCCTTCTCAGCATCCTAGATATCAGATCATAAAAAACAAGTGATGCTCTGTTCTTATAGCATAACTCAGTGTCCTAAGCCATATATGGACTGACAAGCAACTACCTTCACAAAACACACTACTGCCTGAGCTCCAAGAGGAAGGGTCAACAGTCGAGCTACCCCTCTGCTCTGTCACAGGGTATAACTGAGACACTAACTTTGAGAAGTCTCCTGTGCACATTTGGTGGTATGTGGAGAGATTAGGAGCATAAGCTTAAATACTCACCTTGTATGATTTATTAATTAATTTTATTTTACTGTGGAGCAATGTCCTCTTGAATAATTAATATGCTCTCATAAGAGGATTTGTCTGACTCTGAAAATCTTTAAACAAAAGAAAACCCCAGAAACAGCTGAAATATTCTCCCCAGTAGTCCCAGGGAATCAGAGGGGGTGTAAAAATGCCCGCAGGCATGATGGGAGCTAAAAGAGGAGCAGTCATGAGGAAGAAATGTAACTAGTTAGCTCAACAACTTAATGGGGCTCTTCAAAGAGAAACTTAGACAATAACCTAGAAACCCTGTGGCCGAATCCTTAACCAGCAGCCTCACTTAAATTTGTTTCCAAAGACCAATTCCTTTCTCTTTCTGCATGGCATGAAGGGTCTAGAAGTTAATATATTAAAGGCTCATCTAGAATATGAGCTGGATCACAGCCATCGTGGGCTTCAGTGGGTCCAATTAAGGCACGACCAGCCTAAAACTAAGCCAAATGCAGAGAAGATATCCTCTCCCCTTTCTGGCCATTTCTCTCATCAATGCTCTAACCAGCCCAAGTCTGCATTAGAGCACTCCCCGATCCTGCCTCGTAAGTGAATGGTCCCACATTACTGCTCTGTTCTCATCACAGCCCAATCCAATTTAGTAAATTGAGTAGAGTAGCCAATTAAAATCACATCTAAGGTGAGAATGATCTGGGCTTCTACCTTCCAAGTCCCATTTGCTTTTGAAAATGGAAATGTGTCCATTCTGATTATCTATTCCTTTCAGTTACCTCTTCATGAGTAGGAAAGAGTATAGAGAACCAAGACAAACAGTCTTGAGGACTGATCCAATATGGGGTGCAAAGAGTGTTGGGATTTAGGTACTTGAGGGTGTAGAGTTTGGCTTTCACAACATGGCCCCATGCATCTACCAAGGAGAGTGTGGAAGCACAAGGGGCTATTATCATGAGCCCAGATCACTGCTGAAAGACTTTCTCCTGCCGTAATCAGAACTGCCTCAGTCCCGAGTGCCCGTGAACTCTTCGTTTGTGTCTCACATTTCTGCATTGTGAAACGTGGGTGAATTTGTTTCTGTTCTTCATACTTCTTTGTAAGATGCTAATTGATAAATAAGACACTTTGATAAATATGTAGTAGTTTTACAGCTTGGATATTGTAATCAGAAGGGAATTTTGGTCACAGTCCCAGCTGGTTCTATGAATCTGGTAGGTTAGGTTAAGGGCAGCAGTGCAATGAAGTCCTATTTAGGTGGTCAAGGCTGATTCTTTACCTCTCCAGCATCTTCAACAATGGATTTGTGCTGTTCATAAACCCTGGGGTGAGGGCCAGGTTTCCAAGAGCTGAGCTTTCTGCTAGTGTCTGTCTGGATCCACACTTCATCTAGAATCTTGCATCTCTTTTTCTTTGTTTGTCTTTCCTTTCTCCCTTTCTGTCTACAACTGGATCAAAAATTCCTTGTTCGATCCCTCTACCCCTGCCCATCTCCTCTTCAGCATTTTGAAAATAGCATGATTTCAATAAATGCTATTGCCTGTAAAATGGAGTTGGATCAGAACAAAACCAAAAACTGTTGTATATAAAGCAACCAAAGAGTAGATTTACAGAGCAATATTAAAAATTCGAAGTACTATGATTCTGATTCCAGAGGGGTCCTGAATATATTCTTTAAGACTATTTATGTAGGTTTAAATGTAAGCTACTTTTAAAAAATGGAATATATTTGACATATAACATCATGTAAATTTTGGATAAACTTGACTACTTTTTTTTAAAGATTTTATTTATTTATTTGATAGAGAGAGAGATCACAAGTAGGCAGAGAGGCAGGAAGAGAGAGAAACAGGTAGAGAGAGAGAGACAGACTCTCCATTGAGCAGAGAGCCTGATGCGGGGCTCAATCCCAGGACCCTAAGACCATGACCTGAGCCGAAGGCAGAGGCTTAACCCACTGAGCCACCCAGGCACCCCCTTATACTACTTTTTTAAGAAAAATAACTTACTGTTTAATATTATCTGCATAACTCCAAATTCCCTTCTGATTACATTTTATATATATATATATATATATATATATATATATATATATATATATATAATATATATATATATATAATATATATATTTCTAAAACTATAAAGTATTATGTATTTGTTAAGGAGGACTAACACCTTATGGAAAATAAAGCATGCTGAAGAACAGAAGGAAAATCAACCCTCATTGCACCGCCCAAACATCACTATTGCCAATTCTTTTTTTTTTTTTTTAAGATTTTATTTATTTGACAGACAGAGATCACAAGTAGGCAGAGAGGCAGGCAGAGAGAGAGAGGGAAGCAGGCTCCCTGCTGAGCAGAGAGCCCGATGTGGGGCTCGATCCCAGGACCCTGAGATCATGACTTGAGCCGAAGGCAGAGGCTTAACCCACTGAGCCACCCAGGCGCCCAACTATTCCCAATTCTTAAGAATTATTTCAGTATAGGAATTTTCCCCTATGCATAGGATATTTTAGATAGTTGTAATCCTGTGGAATATACAACTTTAATTCTTTTTTTAGGAATTTATGTATTTGAGGGAGAGAGTGAGTAAAAGAGAGAGAGCATGAGGGAGGAAAGAAGCAGAGGGAGAAGAAGCAGCAGAGAAGCCAACTCTCTGCTGAACAGAGAGCCCAACTGGATCTGGAAACCAGGACTGGGGAATCACGACCTGAGCAGAAGGCAGATGCTTAACCAACTGAGCCACCCAGGCACACTGGGATATACAATTTTAAAAATTTAACATAATAAACATTTCATGTAATTAAATGTTATTCTGAAAGATCTCGCTTCATGGTTACAAAGTATCATACTTTAAATAACATCTCATCCTGAGACCTTGTAGTTGTTTCTAGCTTTTGCTGTAATGTATCATTTGTGTGATAAGTATGTTCTAGCTACACTTGTATTTGTACATGTGTGTGACTATGAGGATGACTTCTTAGAAGAAAAGTCTATTCAGAGCACTGGACATTTAAAGACTTTGGCTTCATTCTGGTTACTTGGTCTTCAGAAAGCTTTAGCAATTTAGCAGCATGAATCAGAATGTATACACCCATTGTATGAAAGCATTCCTTCATATTCCTAACAATTTCAGAAACATCTTTTTCAATTTAAAAGATTTAAAATGTTATTTATGTTTGCATTTCTTACTGGTGAGATTGAATATTTTGTATATTTAATATTGCTTTACATTTTGCTTTTTCATGAAAACACTTTTTTTTTCTACTCACGACCCTAGGACATTTTTAAATTTAAATCTTTATTTTTAAGTTTCGTATTGCATTGCAAGAGCTGTGTTAAGGATACAACCTTTTGACTGCCATATGCTGCAAATAGTTTTCTATGTTTCTAGTACAATTTTACTTTCCTTTTCAGTGATTACTGTAAGTTTGGGTTTTTTTTTTTTGTTGTTTGTTTTTTTTTGTTTTTTGTAGTTACATCCATCTGCTGTTTCTTTTATGGTTTTCCCTTGGTGTCATGCCTAGAGAAGAATTTCCTCTATTCAAAAGTAAATAAATATGGGCTCCTGGGTGGCTCAGTTGGTTAAGCGATTGCCTTCAGCTCAGGTCATGATCCTAGAGTCCTGGAATTGAGTCCCACATTGGGCTCTCTGCTTGGCAGGGAGTCTGCTTCTCCCTCTGACCCTCCCCCTTCTCATGCTCTTTCTCTTTCAAATAAATAAATAAATTTTTTTTTAAGTAAATAAATGTGCATAGACAATTTCATTTGCTTTTATAGTTAGGAGATTTTTTCTTAAGTCTTGAACCCATCAGTAATTTAATTTAGATTATATCTAATATTTTAAATGCCATGTATGTTTATCCTGCTGTCTAAACACCATTATCCATCCAGATAAACTCTGGACTTATTATTTAAAATGCCCCTATTGAAAAGTCCTGTAAGAATTTTTATTGGAGATGTATTAAATGTGTAAAATTTAGAAATAAACTTTAGGAAGAATTGTTAGCATATCATGTTTTTTTTCAATGTATGACATGATGTATATTCTATGCATTCATGCCTGTATATTTTATTATATAATTTTTTATATTATTCCTCATAGTATCCTTCAGATTTCTTTAAACTTTTAAAAATGAATGTTTTTGCTTGCTAATGGAAATGCAATAATTTTCCTGTAGTTTTTTCTAATGGGTTATTGTCAGTGTATTCTAAAGCTTTGATTTTTTTTATAGTCTCTTTGAAGCCAGCTATCTTAATGAACCCTGTACAGCAGAAGTTCTAATGTTTTTCTAATCACTTTTCTCAGATATCCCCAATAGTCATATAAATCTGTGAACCTTTATGTTTTTAAATTTTGTATGCAGTGTCTCTATGTCCTTTTTCATTAGATCTTTCAGAACAATTTTAAGTAAAACTGGTAAAAGTAACATCTTTTCTTACACCTGATTTTAAGAAAGTTTTCTCTTAATAATACTGTTGAATACATTGACTGTTGATTTAAGTCAGAAGTACAAAAATTATATCATTCAATTCTTAGTTTACCAAGAGAGTTAATCAGATCTAGATATTAATTTATCAATTGTCCTTTCGGCATCCAGCAATACTTTTTTTTTTCTATTGCTTGATTGCTTAGTTTTCAATTGATGTAGAACTCTCTTAGAATAGACAGTACTTGGTTCTGGACTTTGTACACTATGGCACACTGCTAGATTGACTTGCTAATATTTTATTTATATTTTTGCATCTTTGCTGTAATGTACAACTGTCATTTCATATTTTTAGTGTTGTCTTTTCAACTTTTGGTTTCAGGGCTATAATGAAATAAGCATTTTCTGAAATTTATTATACTTTCTGAAGTAAATAAACTTTGGTGAGAAACTTTTCTTCCAGGCAACTACCTGGAAGATACTGCTTCCCTCTCTTTCTCTATTTAGCCATTATGCAATAGTGCAGGGCATTTCCCAGGCCTCCAGGTGAAGCAAAAGAAAAAAGAAATAACACAATAGGTTATTGATTCAGAAAAGTAGTGGGAGTGAGGTCTACACAGTAGTTTGCAGGTTTTACCTTTTCAGTTTGGGAGTCTTGCCAGCCAATGCTAAATCACAGGGAAAGAACCCCAGCCACATAGTCCTTTTGAGGATGAGCAATGTAATAGCCAGCTCCAAGGAGCAGGAAGAGCCCTGCAGTGGTTCTCTGTGCACCGAAGCTCCTTAGCCAGAGGAAGAGGCTAAGCTTCAGTGTTCATCTTTTTTTTTGGCACAATAAACAGTATCCCAGGGAAGATACAGTCTTGTGGGTAGACAAAGATTTCTAAAAACCCAAGAAGATGTACAGATAAGCAAAATTTAGCAGCACGGATTTTTTTTCAGCTTGGGTATGCATTTTATAAGACTTTTAAGAAGACCATGATTAATAAAATTGCTTATTTCAGGACCTTGATAATTAGCATTTTAGAGGGGAAAATTTAAATTGCAATTTAAAAAAAATTAAACTTTACTTTAGAAATATCAAGTTTTATTTTTTCCAGATTCTCCCTTCCCCAAGCAATATGAATTAGACAAGCAAGGAAATACTATTGAAGAAGTATAAATAAACTTTATTTTGTGGCTTAAAAAATCATTATACACACACACACACACACACACACACATAAATAGGCTTCTGACATGTTATTATTATTTTTTAAAGATTTTATTTATTTATTTGATGAGAGAAATCACAAGTAGTTGGAGAGGCAGGCAGAGAGAGAGAGAGGAGGAAGCAGGCTCCCTGCTGAGCAGAGAGCCCGATGCGGGACTCGATCCCAGGACCCTGAGATCATGACCTGAGCCGAAGGCAGCAGCTTAATCCACTGAGCCACCCAGGCGCCCCTGACATGTTATTATTAATATAAATTTATTTTGGCACATTTTATTTTCATCATCACTTTACTTTTAAAACAGTCATTGTTTTGTTCCAGTAATATGAATTCTCTTATGCTATGTAGATGGAGATCTAGATATTTATAGAGAGTCAAAACCATACATACTTTTTTTAAGTTTTTATTTAAATTCCATTTAGTTAATGTATAGTGTAATATTAGTTTCTGTTGTACAATATAATGATTCAGTACTTCCATACAGAACCCAGTGCTCATCATGACAAGTGCACCCCTTAATCCCTATCACTTATTAACCAACCCCCCCCCCCAGCATCCTCTCTAGTAACAGTTTGTTCTCTATAATTAAAGAGTCTGTTTCTTGGTTTGCCTATCCCTCTCTCTCTCTTTTTTTTCCCTTTGGCTTGTTTGTTCTGTTTCTTTTTTTTTTTTTTTTTTTTAGATTTTTTTAATTTATTTATTTGACAGAGAGAAATTACAAGTACACTGAGAGGCAGGCAGAGAGAGAGAGAGAGAGAGAAGGAAGCAGGCTCCCTGCTGAGGAGAGAGCCTGACGCAGGACTCGATCCCAGGACCCTGAGATCATGACCTGAGCCGAAGGCAGCGGCTTAACCCACTGAGCCACCCAGGCGCCCCATTTGTTCTGTTTCTTAAATTCCACATATAAGCGAAATCATATGGTATTTGTCATTCTCTGGCTGACTTATTTTGCTTAGCATAATACTCTCAAAATAAAAAACTTCTGCACAGAGAAGAAAACAACAAAACTAAAAGGCAACCTGTGGGATGAGAGAAGATATTTGCAAATGACATATATGATAAAAGGTTAGTATCCAAAATATATAAAGAACTTATAAAACATCACCCAGAAATGAAACAATCCAATTAAAAAATGGGCAGAAGACACAAATAGACATTTTTCCAAAGAAGACATACAGATGGTCAACAGACATGAAAAAATGCTCAACATCACTGATCATCAAGGGAATGCAAATCAAAATCACAATGAGATATCACCTCACACTAGTCAGAATGACTAAATTCAATAGCACAAGAAACAAGTATTGGTGAGGATGTGGAGAAAGGGGAACCCTCTTGCACTTTTGTTGGGAATGCAAACTGGTATAGCCACTCTGGAAAACAATATGGAGGTTCCTCAAAAAGCTAAAAACAGAACTACCCTATGATCCAGCAACTGCACTACTAGGTATTTATCCAAAGTGTACAAAAATACTAATTTAAAGGGATACATACACCACAGTGTTTATAGCAGTATTATCTATAATAGCCAAGTTATGGAAATAATACCAGTGTCAAAGGACTGCTGAATGGATAAAGGAGATATGGTGCATAAATATAAATATAACTGGAATATTAGCCATTAAAAAAGAATGAAATCTTGCCATTTACAATGACATGGATGGAGCTAAAGAGTATTATGCTAAGTTAAATACCATACATACTTTGGTCCAGGGATATAATAGCAAGAATCAAGCCTGATCTCTGCCTCAAATAGATATTAATAAGACATTAATCCAATGATTATTCAAATAAGTGTACACTTAAAAACTGTCTTAAGAGGTATTAAATAATAATGTTATGAGACTCTGAATGGTTTTGGGCTGAGAGCTAAAGAATGAGTAGGAATTAGGAAGAGCAGAGTGACAGACAATGGTTTGTTACACATAAGCCAAATACAAACCCTTGTCCTTCCCCATCCTCCAGTAGAGATATTATTGATGTCCCATCTCCCTTGCAGGGAGTGTTGGCCATATGGCGAAATTGTGGCCAGAGGTGTACAGGAGAACGTCTCTAGATTGAGCTGCTCTTCTGGAAAAAAAAGACAATGTCTTCAAGAAAAATTCTTTCTTTATTCTTTGCTTTTCCCCCTTTTTCCTCTCTAAAATAAGATTAAGACACATGGATGGTAGCAGCACATTTTACCTGTAAGAACAACTTCTACCCACTAAGTTTTAAGGATCAGAAGGTTAGAAAGAGCCTGGAGCCCTGAGATTCACTGACCCACAAACCAGCCCTAAACTACCCTACCTGGCATTGGTCTTCTTGTTATGAAAACAATGAAACCTCTATTTCTTTAAACTTACAATAAACAAATTTTCTGTTATTTGCAACCAAATGTAATCCTAACTAACTAAAAGGAAAGTTGGGTGGAGAGGAGAGAGTTGAGAAAAGTTGACTGCATTTATGAAAACCCTGGGCAGGAGGAAGTATGATGCATTGGAAGAACCAATGCTTTCCACTTACACTCGCCATTTTTCACATTAAAAATTTATCCATGGATAAAATTAAAAGAAAATGGAAGAAACATAAAATCACAATTCATAAACGCTATGGTAAATTATTACCACTCTAACTATTAATGGAGTCTCAGTAATAAAAGAAGCTCACTGCAGGGCTGTGAGGCAGACAAGATCAGCAGAGAGTTGTTGGAAATACTCACTGGGAGTCCACCTTTTGTTTCTTACTCAGCAGAGCAAGTGCGGAATGCATGACCATAGGGATAATGTTGCATCCACTTCCATTTACTTTCCATAATGTTAATATTTGGTATTATATGAGGAATAATAAGTTATTCAGACAGTTAAAAAACAATGTTCTGGAATATGTTTGTCTTTATTGTTTTTACATTCTTCCCCTTATTGAACTTGCTCAGTTTATATTTATTTCTTTTGTATTTTTAAAAATTATTTCCTGGTGTTTTTTCTAAGGAATTTGGAAAAGAAATATTTCAAAGTGACCCCTCAGTCTTATATAAAACTATAAATCCATATTTGGTTTTGAAGTTGATAAAATTAGTGGCAGTGTGGAGGACGTTCTAGATATAAGTTAGTGGCAGTGTGGAGGACGTTCTAGAGTGGGGGGAACTATTGGTAGAGATTGCAAATAGGAAGTTATTATAATAATGAGGTAAAATGTTACTGAATTATGGAGATGGAGAGACCAGATTCCATAGATTTTAGGGCAAAGTTATAAAATGTAGCAGGCTGTTTAACATTTGGAAGGCTGTAAGAGTTGGAAATGAAGAAGAGGAAGGAGCAAAGGCTTCTCTCAGTTTACTGACATGGGAATATGGATAGATGGATAGTCAAATCAGGAACACAGGAGAAAGAGCACATTAGGAAAGAACATCTACATACCCACTGTGGATTATCTACATATCCACTGTAGACATGCAATAGCATTTATTGAATCTAGCATCTATTGAACCTGTTATCCATTGCCATAGTAATGCTGTATAGCCAATAGCCATAAGATGTCATGGATATAAAACAATAAATAGGAATGCCTGGGTGGCTCAGTTGGTTAAGCCTCTGCCTTCAGCTCAGGTCCTGATCCCAGGGTCCTGGGATTGAGTCCCGCATCAGGCTCCTTACTGGGGAGCCTGCTTCTCTCTCTACCTCTACCTGACACCATTCCTGCTTGTGTTGTCTCTCTCTGACAAATAAATAAAATCTTTAAAAAAAACAATAAATAATTGTTTCATTTATTGGTCTGCAATGTTCAGCTGATTCGGCCTACGCTTGTCTGAATTTTGGCTGGGCTTATTCACATTTCTGAAGCCAGTGAACTGCCAACTGATCAAGCTGCCCTTGGCAGAGATGATGGGCAACTCAGCTCTGCTCATATGTCTTTCGTCCTTCCATAGGCTAGACAAGGTAGGTCTTCTTGGCACTGGCAGAAGTGCAAAAGACAAACAGACACAAGCAAACACTTTTTCCATTCTATATTTTTGTCATATCTACTAATGCCCCAATGGCCAAAACAAGCCCTCAGAATGGACTTGATTCACACTGAGGGAACGGGATTCCATCCCTTTAGGATAAGGATACAGAGAAGGATAAATAATTGATATCATTAGTGCAACTAATATACATGTGAACTATGTGCCAGGCACTGTTCTAGACCCTGAGGATACAACAGAGAACAACAACAACAACAACAAAAAGTCCTTATTTTCTATTTAGAGATATAAACAATAAACAAACTAAAAATTATGTAATTTTGAATACAATTAAGTGCTGCAATGAAAATGGTAAAAAGATGGAGAGTGGTGAAAAGTAGTGTGATATAATGATCTTGGAAGTGGACTTTCTACCTACAAGTATAGCTAGAATAAAAATCCCTGAGTCAAGAATGGGTTTTGTAATAAAATGTGGGTGTGATTGGATGGTGGTGAGTTAGGGGGAGAAAGTCCAGTGAAATTAGAGAAGAAAGCCATGTATATCACAAGTATTAGTCAGGGTAGGCTAGGATGTGCTGCAGTAATAAGTAAAGCCCCAAATCATAATGACTTAATACACAGAAGTTTATTCATCACTCACTCTGACTGTGCTACAAGTTCAATTTCCTTCTTGGGCAGCTCCCTGAAAACATCACTTGTTCACAGGCTCTTCCCATCTTGTGGCTTAGCCATTACAACCTGAGCAGCTTGGTACTACATTAAAGGAAAAAAGAACTTAGAATCACATGGGAGCTTTGACCGGCCCTGGTTCAGAGGTGATATGTATTACTTCTCCTCAAAATCCATTAGCATTGGGGTGCCTGGGTGGCTCAGTGGGTTAAAGCCTCTGCCTTTGGCTCAGGTCATGATCCCAGGGTCCTGGGATCGAGCCCCGCATCGGACTCTTCACTCAGTGGGGAGCCTGCTTCCCCCCCAACTCTCCCTGCCTCTCTGCCTACTTGTAATCTGTCTGTCTGTCAAATAAATGAATAAAATCTTTTTTAAAAAAATTCATTAGCATTAACAAGTCATATGGTCTGGTCCAACTGCATGGACTCTGGAAAAGTGAAAATGTGCAAATGAGTATTCAGTGAGCATTAAAAGTTTCTGCCACAGTGAGATAAGTTTGGTTTCATTCTGTGTGTGATGATAAGCCACTAGAAGATAATAATCAGGGAAGGAGCATGATCTTACCTATACTTTCAAAATTATCAGCTGGCAGTTGTGTGGAGAATAGAGTGTAAGGAAGCAAAAGTGGAAGCAAGGTGACCAGTTAGGAGGTTCCCATTGGTGATCCCAGTAGAGAAATGATGGTGACTTAACCCAGGGTATAACGGTAGGGGTGCTAAGTGACCAGATTTGGCATTTGTTCTGAAAGTTAAAAAAAAAAAAAGATTTACTAGTTCAGTAGATATAGGGTAAAAGAGAAGAGGAGCAAGCAAGAATCACTTCTGGGTGTGAGACTAAGCAACTGGGAGAACTGGGATTCCATTTACCAAGATGGTGAAGAACGGAGAAGTAAGTTCAGGAGCAGACACCAGGAGTGATTTTGGTCCTGATAAGTTTGAGAAAGGTAGCAGACAGACAAATGGAGATACTGAAGTGAACTGATAGTTGATTTTGTTTCGTTTTTACTGAGGTATAACTGACATATAACATTATATTAGTTTTGGATGTACAACATAATGATTCAATATTTCTATATATTGCAAAATAATCACCACAATAAATCTAGTTAACATCTGTTGCCATACATAGTTACAAGAATTTTTTTTCTGGTGGTGAGACCTTTTAAGATCTACTCTCTAAGCAACTTTCAGATGTGTAACACAGTGTTTTTAACTATAGTCACCATCCTGCATATTACATCCTTGTGACTTATTTATTTTCTGACTGGATGTTTGTACCTTTTGACTCCTTTCACCTATTTTACCCGTCCCTCTCACCCCACCTCTGGCAACCATCAACCTGTTCTCTGGATCTATGAGTTGGGGTGCTTTTGTTTTTGTTTTAATTCCACATATAAGTGAGAACATAAGGTATTGATCTTTGTCTGCCTGACTTATTTCACCTAGTATAATGCCCTTGAGGTCTGCCCATGTTGTCACAAATAGCAATATTTCATTCTTTTTTTATTGTTGAATAATATGTGTACATGTGTGCCCATGTATGTGTGCGTGTACATATGTGTGCCTTCTTCACCAATTCATCCACTGATGGACACTTAGGTTGTTTCCATATTTTGGCTACATAAGCTTGCAATGAATATGTACGTGCATATATCTTTTCAAATTAGCATGTTCATTTTCTTTGGATAAATACCCAAAAGAAGCTGGGTCATATGTAGTTCTATTTTTAATTTTTTTGACGAACCTCCATGCTCTTTTCCTTAGTGGCTGCACCGATTTACAGTTTGACCAACAGTGCATGAGGGTTCCCTTTTCTCCATATCCTCACCAACATTTGTTGTGTATTGTCTTTTCGAAAATAGCCATTCTAAGAGGTGTATGGTGAAATCTCATGGTAGTTTTGATTTGCATTTTCCTGACGATTAGTAATGTTGAGCATCTTTTCATGTACTTGTTGGCCACCTGTATGTCTTCTTTGGACTGACAGTTGATTTTTTAAAAATTATGTCCAGTTAGCCAACATATAGTAGATCATTAGTTTTTGAGGTAGTGTTCAATGATTCATTAATTGCATATAATACCCAGCCTGACAGTTGATTTTTAAATCTGAAGTTCAAGAAGAGAGGTAAATGCAGGCATACATATGTGAGAGTCATAGCATATACTGGGGTTTATATTATGACCAGCTAGTGGAAAGAGTGACAGAGAAGGTTGTCACTGATTGAGCCTGAGGGAACTCTAAATTTATAAAAGCAAGAAAGAAGAGTAGAAAGAAGCAAATATAACCAAGAACGAATAGTCAATAAGTGAAGAGAACTAGTAGGTGATGTATTTTGGAAGATATAAGAAAGTTTTTCAGGAAGGAAGAAGTACCTCCTGTGTCATAAATTGCTGAGAGGTTAAGCAAGATGATGGTCAAGGATTTGATAAGATGGGACCATCATTGACCTTGACAAAAGTAGCTTTTAGTAAACTGGTAGACACTGACTGGGATAGGCTGACAAAAGACTATGAGGGGAAAATGGAATTATAAATAGGAGAAGAGGAAAAGTGTCATAGGCACAAGGGACCTATGTTTAAGGAAGGATTTTTTTTTTAAGGGGGATGAAATTACAGCATTACATTGTGATAAGAATGGTACAGGGACACCTGGGTGCTCAGTCAGTTAAGCATCTGCCTTAGGCTCCGATCATGATCCCAGGGTCCTGGGATCCCATCAGGGTCCTTGCTTAGCAGGGAGCCTGCTTCTCCCTCTATCTCCTGCTCCCCCTGCTTTCTCTCTTTCTCTGTGTGAAATAAATAAAATCTTTAAAAAAAAGAATGGGACAATTGAAAGAAATTTATGATGCTGATGAGTGGAGAACATAGGAGCAAAGTTTTTGAGTATGTATATGGGGATAGATCCAGGTTTGCCTTCAAAGGGAGGGGTGAGCATACATGATGGCCAGAAGAACTATGGACATATGGGTAGAGGAAAAGATAGGCTGGTAGATCTGATCATAAAATTACATAGTTCATTTTTATTGCTTCTATGTTTCCTGGGAAATAAAAATCAAGTCCTCAAAAGAGGTGTTAGAGGTGGAGAAGAGGAAAGAAGTTGTGAAATAGTCATGTTTCGGAGCTAGGGAGTGAAGTGACTAGAAAATACTTTATGACTGTTGAGTGATACAGAAGACCGCTTGAGATTTGTGAACTGACGAAGTTTAGAGATCAGTCAACATAATATGTGTTTTTCTATAACATAGGCTTAGAGATTATTAGCATTGGGTTTTGTCAGAGGAGCGAAATGGAGAGAGGGAGGAAAGTAGAATAAACTGTATGTGCAAGGAGGGACCACAGGGATGGACCATGGAGTCCTAGCTGGAGGAACAGAGAAGCAAGAACATGAGACGTGATAGATAATAAAAAGTAAGTTTGAGGGGCTGGGGATCCTGGTGAGTACTGAGAATTGTTGGACTTGGAGTACCAGAGGGGATGAACTGAAAAAATAGGAGGTGGTAGAGAGTAAGAGAGCTGAAGTAGAAATTTTGGAAATTATGTAGTTAGTGGTGATGACAAAGTCCAGGTAATGATTCACCATGACAGTGGAAGGTTGGAAGCAAATGGAGAAAAACACAATCAGAAGTGAGGAAGTCAAGGAAGTGAGTCAGGGAGTTGGACTGATCTGCATGTGTATACTTTAGTCACCGAAAGCGAAGACATGGATAGTGATGGGAACACAGTGAGCTCAAATCTCCAATGGATGAGAGGGAATAAGCAGTAGATGAGTCAGGGGGTGGCTGCAACTAGTGTAGCAGATGGTGTAGTCTGCTACATGTGTCAAAGTTTCTGGGATCGGAAAGATAAAGAAGTGGGGTGAGGACAGTGAGTACATCTACCCCTGGTCTGGCTGTGCAATGCATGGACAGTGAATTCATCTACCCCCGGTCTGGCTGTGCGATGCATAGACAGTAGGGGAAGCACAACCACCTGAGACTACTGTGGTGGTAGAAGTGATATCCTGAAACAACCAAGTTGCAGGTAGCAAAAGGTGAAGGGAGCCTTCAAAGAGGTGAGGATTTTGCTGATGATAGACTGTGTGTTCCATGGGGATGGCAGGGTGGGAGGGTGCATGAGACTAGGGAAATGTTTTGAGCCTATTGGAGATAAGAGCTAAGGTGGTAGCTCTTGACTAGAGAAGCTCACCACCTCTGGTGGTGGTCAGACACACAGAAGGGACCGATGGGATTGGTCATGGTGATTATGAAGAGGAAGGCTCATAATGTTCCTTATTAGAGATTCCCCTTGGTACTAGACACTGAGATGACTTGTTGTGGGCTCTTGAAGGTCTAGAGGCCTCCTCCAGAGATTTTTCCTGAAATTTCATGATGTTGGCAGTAAATTATTTACCACGACTATAGAATACGTCAAGAGGGGCTTGCTCAATGCCTTTAGCAAGCATAGGTCCAGTAGGGTTTTGAAGAAGATTGTAGGAAGAGAAATCCAATTCATACACAATAGCACTGTCCTGGAGAAAAGAGACTTCGTCAATCAAGAGGGGCAGCAGAATCTGAGATGCACACATCAGACTCAATGTCTTACTTTTTTAGAACAAATGTCCCCTTTACTATTTATAAATAAAATTCATAGATATTACAGTCTATCTTTATACATGTTTTCAAGGGGAAAAAAGTATATAGAAAGAAAAGTATAAAGTACAGTCTATACATGTTTTCAAGGGGAAAAAAGTATAATGTCCTAGGTTTATTATAAAAGAGAAATAAGAAAACAAGTAGCTCATAATAAATTAATGTGTATTTCAATATGGAAATGCTCAGGCATACAACATGAGGATACAAGACGAGTGTGTCAAACTTACACCTTTATTTCAAATAAAGAGACTGTGATAGTAACAGAAGCAGGCAGACACGGCAGTGGGGTCTTTTTCTTTGTTTGTTTTGGCAATTTAAATACTGTGAACCACTCTGTATCAGGGACATGAGGCTCTGATATGGGAAATGGGAATCAATTCTTGGTAACAAACAAAACAAAAGACAGTCTTCCCTTGTTTATATGGCAGTTAGTTTCCTAAAAAATTCAGGATATTTTTTTTAAGTCCAAAAATGCTTTTTTATGTTGTCGGCAGAATAAAAGGCCCCAAAGATGTCCACATCTTAATCCCTGGAACCTGGGAATATGTTACCTTATGTGGCACAGGGGACTCTGCTGTTGTGATTAAGTTAGGGGTCTTGAGAAGGGGAGTTTGTCCTGGGCAATATGGTGGGGGCCAATGTAAACAGAGAGATCTTAATAAAGCAAGTGGGAGACAGGAAGGCCAAAGTTGGAGAGAGAGCTGAAGGTGCTATGCTACTGGGTTTGAAACTGGAGGAAGAGGCCATGAGGCAAGGAAAGCAGGCAGCCTCTAGAAGCTGGACAAGACATGGGAACGGATCCTCTCTGAGAGGCCCCGGGAGAAAGACAGCTCTGCCAACACCTTGATTTTAGCACAGCAAGACCCATTTCAGACTTCTGGTCTCTAGAATTATGAAATAATGAATTTGTGTTGCTTTGAATAATAAGAAATTAATTCACTTTATTTATATAGAAATCAAAGCTGGCTTCTGGATTTGGGTAATTATAAGCAGGTTTTTCACCTCCATGACTATCTAGAGGGGCATTTAAAACTCATTTGGTATATATACCACATCTTCTTGATCCATTCATCTGTTGATGGACATCTAGGTTCTTTCCATAGTTTGGCTATTGTGGACATTGCTGCTTATAGCAGATGTGGTATATATACACAGTGGAATACTATGCAGCCATCAAAAGAAATGAAATCTTCCCATTTGCGACAACATGGATGGAACTAGAGCGTATCATGCTTAGCGAAATAAGTCAAGCAGAGAAAGACAACTATCATATGATCTCCCTGATATGAGGAAGTGGTGATGCAACATGGGGGCTTAAGTGGGTAGAAGAAGAATCAATGAAACAAGATGGAATTGGGACGGAGACAAACCATAAGTGACTCTTAATCTCACAAAACAAACTGAAGGTTGCTGGGGGGAGGGGGGTTGGGAGAAGGGGGTGGGATTATGGACATTGGGGAGGGTGTGTGCTTTGGTGAGTGCTGTGAAGTGTGTAAACCTGGTGATTCACAGACCTGTACCCCTGGGGATAAAAATATATGTTTATAAAAAATAAAAAAATTTTTTTAAAAAGGAAAAAAAACTCATTTGGAGTGTGGGACAGTATTTTTTTGTGTAGGGCCATACCATGCCCTATAGGACAAGCCAGCATTCTTGGCCCCCAATAGCATCCCTGAGTCATTGTCACAACCAAAATGTGCCTCTGCAAATTCTCAATTTGCAGAAGAAAGTACCTATCATCTAGAAGCAAGGAGTGTGGAGGCATTCACAGCTGAGGACTTCTTTGAACTAGAAACTGAGTTTCAAAGATACTTTCATGGATTTTTAGTTACTTGGCACTCAGTAGCCTCAAAGTGGACACTGTTACAAAGTAAAGGTCAATAAACTTTCAGTACTCTGATCGATTAATAAAGACTCCTTATTGATTTCAAGACTGTATTGAGCCCTTTCTCATCCGTTGCCCCTGAAACGGAGTCTGAGAACAGAACTTCCACTGGATAATACAACCCAACCCAGTCCAGAACCTTCAAGTTTCCCACGGAAGCATCTTTAATGGGGTGCCTGGGTGGCTCAGTGGGTTAAGCTTCTGCCTTCGGCTCAGGTTATGATCTCAGGGCCTGGGATCCAAGCCCTGCTTTGGGCTTTCTGCTCAGCAGGGAGCCTGCTTCCCCTTCTCTCTCAGCCTGCCTCTCTGCCTACTTGTGATCTCTCTCTCTGTCAAATTAATAAATAAAATCTTTAAAAAGAAGAAGAAGAAGAAGAACCATCTTTAATGAAATCCCCAACCGTTTATAAAAATTCACAAGTGGGGAGGATGAATTCAGTTAAAATGGAAAAATGCGTCATTCTCCTTTCAGTCTCCATGGCTATGGATTATGGAGAAAAAAAGGAATCTTCTTTTGTATGATGACTCTTCTTCAGCACCTATTTGTTATGATCTGCAAAGGTGATGCATACTTAGCAACTGTTTTCAGAAGAGAAGTGTTAGAAGTTAATATATAATAGACCTCTGTGTTACATAGATGCAGTAACATCAATGCTACTCAAGGTTCCATTGGGGGATTCTCAGCGTCACATGCAAAGAAAGGACTACAGCATTCAGAGGGGGTAATGTACACATTGAGAGCCAAGACTCAGAAGTCTTTGGGTTGGTAGTACATCATGAGAGTTTGTGAGGCGTCAAGAGAGTGATTGCTTCCTTCCTGAGTTCCTGAGCCCTAGTGCAGTATTTAGCCCTCACCAGAGAGACTAGCACCAGCATATTGTTTAACACATCAGGCGTCTGTCCTCTGGAGAGGCCATGTGGCTCCAAAGAATGAAGCAGGTTTAGACAGCTAATTACAGAACTGTTCTTTGTGTAAGAACAGAAAGGTCTAATTTCTGCCTTTCTCTCTACTTAAGAATACAGTTTGATCGTTACCAAGTCAGAGGGATGTTCCTTTTGATGAGGGAGAAGTATGATGAATATTCTTTCAAATTAAAAGAGTAGATAATTACTGCATAATTAGACAAGACTTCACCTTATGATTTGCTCCATGCTCACCCCTATGTGAAGGTTTTTCCTGGCTCGTTATGGTGAGTGAATTCAGCTGCTAAATACCTCCATATCGTCCCATCCCTCCTCCATTCTTCAGAATCCTTCTTTAGTTCAACCAGATCAAAAGCCAGTTTCCTAAGTGGAAAGTGACCTTTACCTATTATTCATGGTTAGATAATAACCCAAAGAGAGCAGCAAAGCAATTCAGAACAATAAAATGTAGTAGAGAGCAACAAAAGCAAAACTGAACAAGTGGGACTAGATCATACTAAAAAGCTTTTGTACCAAAAGGAAACCATCAACAAAATGGAAAGGCAGCCTACTGGTGGGAGAAACTATATAAAATGCAAGCCATATGACCTAATATCCAAAATATATTTTAAAAATTCATGCAACCCAATAGCAAAAACAAAAGCAATCTGATTTAAAAATGAACAGAAAATCTGAATAGGCATTCCTCCAAAGAAGACATTCAGATGGTTAATAGCCACATGAAAAGATGCTCATCATCACTCATCATCAGGGAAATACAAATCAAAATAAACAGGAGATGTCATCTTACACCTTTCAGAATAGCTAGTATCAAAAGGACAAAAACAACAAGTATTGGTGAAGATGTGGAAAAAATAGAACTCCATGCACTATTGGTGGAAATGTAAATTGGTGCAGCCACTTTGCAAAACAGTATGGAGATTCCTTAAAAAGGAACTAACATATGATCAAGCAATTCCACTTCCAGGTATTTATATGAAGGAAATAAAAACACTAATTTGAAAAGACATAAGCAGCCCCATCTTCATTGTAGCTTTATTGCAGTAATCAAAATTGGGAAACAACCTAAGTGTCCAAGTGTCCATCAGCCGATGAATGGATATATTACTTAGTCATAAAAAACGAATGAAATCTTGCCATTTGCAACAATATGGATGGACCTTGTGGGCATAAGTCTGAGTGAAATAAGTCCAATAGGGAAAGACAAATACCATATGATCTCTTTTATATGTGGAATCTAAATAACAAACAGAAAAACTCAAGCTCCCAGGTACAGAGAATAGATTTTGGTTGCCAGAAGCCAGGGGTGGGGAGTGGGAAAAATGGGTGATCTGTTTGATTTATTTTAGTTTAAATAAATTATGCAAATTTTTTAAAATGTGCTGATTGATTAAAGACAGATTTCATTTGCCAGATTTCTTTTTATCAAGAAATTTCAAAAAGATCCATGCTCTTGGATCGGAAGAATAAACATTGTTAAAATGTCTATACTGCCTGGAACAATCTATACTTTTAATGACATTCTGATCAAAATTCCACCAGTATTTTTCAAAGAGCTGGAGCAAATAATCCTAAAATTTGTATGGAATCAGAAGAGACCCCGAATCGCTAAGGAAATGTTGAAAAACAAAAAACTGGGGGCATCGGGGCGCCTGGTTGGCTCAGTGGGTTAAGCCTCTGCCTTCAGCTCAGGTCATGATCTCAGGGTCCTGAGATCGAGCCCCAAGTCAGGCTCTCTGCTCAGTGGGGAGCCTGCTTCCCCCTCTTTCTCTGACTGCTTCTCTGCCTACTTCTGATCTCTCTCTGTCAAATAAGTAAATAAAATGTTTTAAAAAAAAACTGGGGGCATCACGTTACCTGATTTCAAGCTTTACTACAAAGCTGTGATCACCAAGACAGCATGGTACTGGCATAAAAACAGACACATAAACCAGTGGAACAGAGTAGAGAGCCCAGATATGGACCCTCAACTCTATGGTCAAATAATCTTCGACAAAACAGGAAAAAATATACAGTGGAAAAAAAAAAACCAGTCTCTTCAATAAATGGTGCTGGGAAAACTGGACAGCTATATGCAGAAGAATGAAACTCGACCGTTCTCTTACACCGTACACAAAGATAAACTCAAAATGGATGAAAGACCTCAACATGAGATAGGAATCCATCAGAATCCTAGAGGAGAACATAGGCAGTAACCTCTTCAGTATCAGCCACAGCAACTTCTTTCAAGATATGTCTCCAAAGGCAAAGGAAACAAAAGCGAAGATGAACTTTTGGGACTTCATCAAGATCAAAAGCTTCTGCACAGCAAAGGAAATAGTCAACAAAACAAAGAGGCAACCCATGGAATGGGAGAAGATATTTGCAAATGATAGTACAGACAAAAAGGTTGATATCCAGGATCTATAAAGAACTCCTGAAACTCAACACACACAAAACAGATAATCATATAAAAAAACGGGCAGAAGATATGAACAGACACTTCTCCAATGAAGACATACAAATGGCTATCAGACACATGAAAGCCATCAGGGAGATTCAAATTAAAACCACATTGAGATACCACCTTACACCAGTTAAAATGCCAAAATTAGCAAGACAGGAAACAACATGTGTTGGAGAGGATGTGGAGAAAGGGGACCCCTCTTACACTGTTGGTGGGAATGCAAGTTGGTGCAGCCACTTTGGAAAACAGTGTGGAGATACCTCAAGAAATTAAAAATAGAGCTTCCCTATGACCCTGCAATTGCACTACTGGATATTTACCCCAAAGATACAGATGTAGTGAAAAGAAGGGCCATCTGTACCCCAATGTTTATAGCAGCAATGGCCACAGTCACCAAACTGTGGAAAGAACCAAGATGCCCTTCAGTGGTCGAAAGGATAAGGAAGATGTGGTCCATATACACTATGGAGTATTATGCCTCCATCAGAAAGGATGAATACCCAACTTTTGTAGCAACATGGATGGAACTGGAAGAGATTATGCTGAGTGAAATAAGTCAAGCAGAGAGAGTCAATTATCATATGCTTTCACTTATTTGTGGAGCATAACAAATAGCATGGAGGACAAGGGGAGATGGAGAGGAGAAGGGAGTTGAGGTAAATTGGAAGGGGAGGTGAACCATGAGAGACTATGGACTCTGAAAAACAATCTGAGGGTTTTGAAGGGGCGGGGGTGGGAGGTTGGGGGAACCAGGTGGTGGGTATTGGAGAGGGCATGGATTGCATGGAGCACTGGGTGTGGTGCAAAAACAATGAATACTGTTACGCTGAAAAAAAAAAATAAAAAAAATAAAAATAAAAATAAATCACACACACACACACACAAAAGAAATTTCAAGAAAGCAAAAATGGAAGAGGGGCGTTATTTCTTTTTTTTTTTTAAGATTTTATTTATTCGACAGAGAGAGATCACAAGTAGGCAGAGAGGCAGGCAGAGAGAGAGGAGGAAGCAGGCTCCCCACCGAGCAGAGAGCCCGATGCGGGGCTCGATCCCAGGACCCTGGGATCATGACCTGAGCCGAAAGCAGAGGCTTTAACCCACTGAGCCACCCAGGCGCCCCGAGGGGCGTTATTTTAAATGGGCTCTACATCAAACCTGAGGGCATAGAAGCAGAATTTTTTTCCACACAAGCAAAGCTGTTACCTTTTAGTTCTGACTGGTTTATTGATTGCTAGTGCTTTAAAAATGAGCTTAAATCAGACCCACGGTCTTTATTATGAGGAAGATACATGCCCCTTGTGAAGCCCAATGGTTTGGCAATCTTAAAATAATTTTTAAAATTTTTCATAAAGTAATAAAATTTTTTAAATGGAAGCATGGAAGAGGTCAGTGGGACAGACTCCAGAATCACACATTATCAACACTATCAACAAATATTTGGGGACACCTGGATGGCTCAGTTGGTTAAGTGTCTGCCTTTGGCTCAGGTCATGATCCCCGGGGTCCTGGGATCAAGTCCCACATCAGACTCCTCGCTCAGCTGGAATCCTACTTCTCCCTCTGCCTCCTTGCCTCTCTCTCCCTCTCTCTCTGACAAATAAGTAAAATCTTAAAAAAACAAAACAACAACAACAAAAAAAACACAAATATTTGGTGACTATCACTTCACAGTTAATCTAGCAGTCAGTTAATAAATCACCCCATGACAAAGCCTCTTTAGACTTTATGCTTGCAATGCAATATTCAGCAAAGTAGAACAAGTTATGGAAATGTGCAAAAGCATCAGATACTAAGGTTAAAAACAAGATAACCAGGAAGACAAGTTCAGCACAGTGTTATTTTGGGAGAAGAGAAGTGAATCCCATTCTGCTATGTTTCTACAGAAATAAGTTTAAGGCTAGGATTTAGGTAGGGTGGGAAGGTACTGTTGAAGTAAAGCCATCATAAATTAATTATTGTTGATTAACTAATTAGACTAATATAAGTTAAAGTGCATTTTACTTAACACTTACATTTTTTTTTCTGATTACAAAGAAGATCTATTTTAGAAAATCTGGAAAATATATAATCAAGGAAAAGCCTCAAAATTACAGCACCCAGAAATAATCATGCTACTGTATTTACATTTCATCATTGGAACTTGGCTATCATACTTACAGTTTTATAATCAGCTTTTTACTTTAAATAAATTCTTAACCAATATGATTTTTGGCTACTGACCACAAAGTATCCCATTTGTATTAGTTTTCTACTGCTGCAGTAACAAATTACCCCAAACTTAATGGCTTAAAACAATACAAAGGTATTCTTTTATAGCTCTGTAGGTTAGAAATCGGATAGATGCTAAAATCAAGGTGTTGGCAAGGCTCTGTTCTTTTCTGGCATGCTGGAGAAGAATGTTTCCTTGCCTTTTCCAGCTCCTACATGTCAACAGCATTCCTTGGCTCATTGTCTCTCCTCCATCTTCAGAGTCAGAATCATTGAGTCTGATTGCCTGGTTGTCATGCCTCCCCAGGGACCAGAGTTGAGAAGGATTCTTTGCTTTTAAGAACCCACGTGAATAAATTAGGCCCATCTGATAATCCAGGATAATCCCCTATTTTAATGTCCTTAATTTAATCACATCTGCAAAGTCCCTTTACCATGTAAGATTGTGTATTTATTTACAGGCTCCTGGGATTACAACTTGGACATTTTATGGGTAGAGAGAGTATTTTTCTGCCTGCCACACTATTTGTGGTAATAATTCATTTAACCAATTACCTTTCATTGGACATCCATTTCAAGATTTTTAAAAATAATGAGTGACAAACATTTTTCCACATAAGTCTAAGCAAACTTGAGTATTTCCATAGGACAAATTTCTAAAATTGGAATTTCAGGTCAAAGATTGTTTTTCCAAATGCCAAAACTCTTGACATGTTATTGAATTTACTTCTTGAAAGGTCCGAACTCATCTCTCCAGTAGTCTATGAAAATGCCTGATTTTGCACCTTGGCAATTGGGAACTATGCAACTTGTCATTAATATTTGACAAACTGATGAGTGAAAAATTGATATCGTGCTATTGTACCAACTGCATTTCTTTGCTTACTAATAAGCCTAACTTCCCCCCCCCCCCGATATTTCTGTTGGCCATTTGTATTTCTTACATTTTGAAACTGGTTTATTTAACTCTTTTGCCCATTTTTATATTGGGATTTATTTGCTTATTTCTCAGATTGGTTTCTGAGAGTTACCTCTACATTAATGGTATTAATTCTTCTTAATATAAGATGCAAACATTATTTCAACTTTGTTATTCACTTCTTAAGTTTTTAAAGATATTTTTTGACATTCAGAAGTTTTACATAGTTACATTATTGAGCATTGTTTGTTACTAGTTTTAAGGTTAGAAAGTTCTCTATCATGCCAAGATTAGGTATGGCCCAAGTCATGGTCCAAGAAAACACACTCTAATTTTTATTGGAATTGTATTAAAATATAAAATCATGGACAGTCAATTCACTCCCACAATGTTATAAGCCTTTCATTTTTAAGTTTTCCATTTTACCTCTGTTAAGTATTCAATGTATTCATCATACAAATGTCCTGTACTTTTTAATTAGATTGCTCCTATAGTTTATCTTTTTGTTGCTACTGTGGGGAAGTATGTTTTGTCATATATATTCACTTATTAACATGAATATGTATGGTATTAATGTGAATACATGAAAAATCTATCACTTTATATCTATTTTGTAACAAGCTCCCTCCTTGCATTAGCTCAACTTAAACTACCACAAGCAAAAGGCATACTTTATTATAAGAACACTGAGGCATCTTACATAACCCAAAGGGAGGGCTGCAGCTGCTTCTCAGAATGACCTAAAACTGGGCTTTCCTCTCTCTTGGTTCTGGAACTCTCCGAATGTTCCATCCTTCATTCTGTTTCCCAGCAAATAGCATACCTCAGATAGCTTGAACCAAATAAGAAAGAATATAACCTCCAATGACATTCAAATTTTACATTTTGCAATTGCAGCTGCCCATCTCTAGCTCACTGCCTTGCTGTGATCTCATTACCTTACTCTTGCTCTGTCTCTTGCAAAAGGGCTTGGGAAGAGACTATTGGTCAGATCAATTGTATCCTCTACTTCTGGAAAAGTCAGTAATGGGCCAGAGGCCAAAGGCCAATAATAGCATATGTTGGAGTAGGGGAGAGATGGGGAGGGAGAAAAGGGTGCTGATTATTTGGCCAGTAGTCAAGTACGTGTTCATTACAATCCTCTTGAATTTTCAAGTTAAATAATCATGTTATTGTACTGAATTGCTCAAAGCACCTATATTAAACCATAGGAGTAAGAGTGGACATCTGAACCAAAATAAAAATACTTTTTGTAACTTCCTAATTTTATATTTTGTTTGTTGTTTTGTGGTGCTTTTTATCATCCAGAGGAAGGATCTGCGCTTGTTTCTAAGATTGCATCAAAAATGGATGTTGAGGGACACATGGCTGGCTCAGTCGGTAGAGCACATGACTCTTGATCTTGGCGTTGTGAGTTCGAGCCCCACACTGAGTGCAGAGACTACTTTTTAAAAAATGGATATTGAATTTTACTCAATCTATTTCTGGTCTTTATCCTGATGGCTGCGTGTTTTTCTCCTATGACCTAAGGATGTGACATTTTTCTTATTAATGAAGGTCTTAATATTAAGCCATTCTTATTTTAATAGAGCCTTGTGCTTATGATTACATGTTTTGAATTGGCCAAGAGTCTGTACTCACAGTGTTGGGAAAAGCGTTCCTTTAGGGAATGCTCATTTGTATGACTTTTTTAATTAAGGGGTAAAGGTGAAAGGGATATTTGTGTGCTCCATAATAGATGTTAACTGTTTGAACGGACTCATTACAGTATGGAGTTTTTGTTCTTGTTAAAAAGTCATTCTGAAAGGTATAAGCTTGATGGGAGAGTTCACTGTGTGACAGAGGGGAAGAAAGTATGAGCTTGGGGAGAAGACCTTGACAGAATGTGGGCTATCTTCCTAACTCCACTGGTGGTCACTTGTTGTATCAGGAACAGAGGACTAAAGGACAGAGACCTGGAGCTAAAGGAATGTCAGTGTCTGATATTCTGATCCAGAGGATAGAAGTTAGGACACCAGCCTCCAGTGAGCATCATCTCTTGGTTCTCTATCCATAAATAGTTTGTTGTGAGCAGATAGGCCCTTATGCCCCTTACTCTTTCATGAGCTTATACTTGAAAAGGGATAGAAGTGAAGCTGTGGCCAATTTATGTTGAGGCATTTTCTTAGTGGCTTTCTTTATGGCAGTAGGGCATCTGAACCCTAATCTAACTTCTGACAAGCCCCTTTGGGAAGATAGTAAGATTATCCATGCTCATGCAGTTCATCCTGCTAATGTGAGGTGTAGTGCATTCGTGCCTCTAATTCAACACAAACACCCTAACAGGAAGAGCCATGAAATCCTGGAGCAGAGTTGGGGCTAGTTCAGTATCAGGTTGTCATGCATCTAACCTCGTGCCTTGGCTTTATTCTACCCAATAATTAGTTTTGTAAAGTGTTGAAGGAGCCTAGGACTAAGCATTGTCAAGAGTCTCTACAGAGACCAAGTCTAGGCTTGAGCTGGACCAATGGGAGTGGGTCTTGTGAAATAAGAGCCCAACAGAGAAGACCTGCTTGCAACCCCAGGAGCCACATTAACTATAGTCATGGATAATTCTGCTTAGACCATGGTGTGTTGGGACGCCTGGGTGGCTCAGTGGGTTAAAGCCTCTGCCTTCGGCTCAGGTCGTGATCCCAGGGTCCTGGGATCGAGTCCCGCATCGGGCTCTCTGCTCGGCAGGGAGCCTGCTTCCTCCTCTCTCTGCCTGCCTCTCTGCCTCCTTGTGATTTCTGTCTATCAAATAAATAAATAAATCTTTAAAAAAAAAAAAAAAAAAGACCATGGTGTGTTATCTGGATTGTGCTTGTGAATTGGTATTGCAGATATTTTATTTAGCTCTTTTGAGTTGAAGGAAGACATATGAGGGCAGACTGATGATTCATTAAGATTATACTTCATGAAATGAATTTGGAGGCTTTACCTCTTTCACCTTATGGTTATAAATCATAGCAATCATATAATCTCTTTAAAAAAAAAGTTTACTTATTAAACTGCCCAATCTTTCCACAAATAATTTCTAAAATTATTGCTCTTTTTAAATCACCAGTTTATGCCTGGTCTGCCTTTGTATGTGCATTTATTTTTTAAGGGTATGTGTTTTTACTGAAAGATTAGAATGACAGTGTTTACACCACTTCATGAAAGCACTTCTTTCTTCAAAGAAATAGAAGAACAATCATTTTGTACAAAATTATATAAACTGATTAACCTACATGGAGAAACTTAAATGATTCTATTTTCAATTTCATTGAATACAGTAAGTAAGGTCATGAAGAGTAATAGTGCAATACTGGGATAAGAATTAATCTCTCTTTATCTGTCTCTCCTCCCTTGCTATTAAGACATCTACATATTTATGTTGAATAAACACTCTTCTTCAAAATAAACCATAGAATACTTTAAGTGTTGAATGTCATATTTTTAACATACCTGTGCACCAGCTATCTGAGAATAAGTCATTAGGCAGTTCAGAGTTCAGTGTTCCTATCTCAACTTTTTTATCCTGGTTATCTGATAAAGATTTAAGTAAAAGCATAATAATAATAATAAACCTGGCAGTATTTGCCCTAGCACACAATAAGTATAGAATTATATTTAATAGAATACCATGTAGGGGCACCTGGGTGACTCAGTGGGTTAAAGCCTCTGCCTTCAGCTCAGGTCATGATCCCAGGGTCCTGGGATGGAGCCCCGCATCAGGCTCTCTGCTCAGCGGGGAGCCTGCTTCCTCCTCTCTCTGCCTGCCTCTCTGCCTACTTGTGATCTGTCTGTCAAATAAATAAAATATTTTTTTAAAAGTGTTTAGAATAGAATACCATATAAATGAGACAATAAATTGATTATTAGTGATTATATAACAGCCTTGAGTTTGTACATTTTACCTGCTATCAGTTGATTCACATTTTCATTCAAATAAAATATTTATAGATCCTAAGGAACTTGACCCCAAAGGAAGCACAAAAAAAATCTCACATTAGGACAAGTAATCAATAGCAGCTATAATAGAGAAACCCTGAATTCTCAGTAGTTTATCACAAAAGTTTATTGCTTGCTCTCCCAAAGTCTGGTGGGGAGTCTGCAGAGGCTCTCCTCCATCTGATGACTCAGGAATCAAATCTTTCTCCATCTTGTGACACTCCCATTTTAGCACATGATTTCCATGGTTACCATGGCAGGACAAGGTGGAAAGTGGAGTGGTATATTAGCAATCAACCATCTTAAAGTTTATTTTTTTAAGATTTTATTTATTTATTTGAGAGAGAGAGAGAAAGAGCACAAGTGCAGGAGTTGGGGGAGAAGCAGAGGCAGAGGGAGAAGCAGGCTCCCCGCTAAGCAGGACCCTGAGATCATGACCTGAGCTGAAGGCAGATGTTTAACGAACTGAGCCACCCAGGTACCCCAGCAAGCAACCATCCTAGCTTGGAAATAACACAAGAGGCTTCCATTCACATTTTGTTGGCTATACTTAGTCACACCATCTTGTCTAGCTGCAACGGGACTGAGAATTGTAATCTCTAACAGGACTGGAACAGAGAAAATAACTGGATATGGAGAGCACCAGCAGTGTCTCCCATAAGTGAAAAATAGCACTTCATATTCAGTATAGCTAATTATAAATGGAATCCTAGAATGGAATTTTAACAACCTTGAAATATCAACAAAATTTATCTGCGTCATCCATCCTTAAAGGAAAGGGTAACATAAAATTAAGGCCCCAAAAGATGTTAAGTTAAAAAAGTCAATACCCTGAGTGTCACCCAGACATAAATAGTGCACACACAAAAATATGCTAAAAATATAATCATATTGACCTTCAATTACAGGAAACTGTCTCCTCAACCAAGAAAGTCATGAAATATAATTAAATATGTCTGAGATAAAACAGACCTCAAACAAACCTACTCCCTTTGATATATCTTTCATTTCCAGCTGAAGTTCTCCTTTGCACTGGTATGTTTTGTTGTTCTAGTCCCATGTCTTTCTTCCCTAAAATAACTTAATATTACAAAGTTTCCTATGAAGATACTGGTTTTCTACTGCTATTATTTGGAAATCTAGGACCATTGGCCATTGACTTGAATTGGTTAAAGTATGCTAAGCTGTGTACCTCTACCACATTTTTTAAAAAAATTGTCAGTTTTTCTGAAAGACATTTATGTGGAGTCATGAAAACATACAATATTTTGAGATATGTTTGACCTTCATAAATCTGGTAATTTAAATTTTTTATTGCATGGCTATCTTCTGAATTTGTACAAGTCACAAAGGAACAGTAGTTTATTATAAAAGTCACTTTCAGAATATTCTTTGGCTCATGTTCTGCAAATAGATTTCCAATATGCTCCTGAGTGATGTTAATGGGAAGGTTTCCAACATTTCCTTTTCTTTCTTTCTTTCTTTCTTTCTTTCTTTTTTTTTTTTTTAAGGATAGTCTAAACTTATTAGAGCCTTGGTGGGGCTTCTCTGCTTTAGTTTTGATAAATCCATCAAATATTCACTCTGGATTAGTGATTACCTGATTCATCCACTTGTTCTTGACCCAACACTGCCCATGTTTTTCCCAATAGCTGATGAGAAGATATGACTCAAGTCCATAAGCTGAATTTATACACAGAGTGTCCATCTTTTTATTTGAAACCTTTCCTAGGTAATAGGATTTTAGGAAGTTTATAGTTTCTACATGCTGCTGATCTTTTAGTTTTTTTTTTTTTTTTTTAGTAAACATGTTTTATCCATTAACACTTCTTGTCCTAATAAATATGCCTGGTCTGCTTCCGCTTCTGTTTTACATGATTTTTTTGTTGTCTCTTTAGTGTTTTAGTAGTTTTCTTTTTTTTAGCCCCCCTTCACATATGGACTATGTTTCCTTTAACTTTGTTTTCTCTAGTAATTTGAAAGTTTTGCACTCTACTATTATTTTTCTAGGGGTTAATTTTATATTTAAGAAAAAAAATGCTTGAAACTATTTATATCAATGTCAATGCCAAGACTAAAACTATGTATTGGCTAAGTCTATGAAAGATTTTTAGCATGAATTTTTAATTCTCTTTTGTCTTTCTCCCACTCTCTCAGTTTTTGTTATCATTATCATCATCATCATCATCATTATTATTATTATTATTACTATATAGCATTTTTTTCTAGGTTCAAACCATGTTATTGAAGGGCTTCATGGTCAAAGCAGGGAAGAATCAAAGGGCGGGGAGGACACTGAGATCTGGTATCCTCAGCCTGGTTGGGATCTATCCAGCCCTGTCACAGTAGCCAAGAGCTATTTATGGAATTTTAATTCATAGTTTTCTGTTGTACTTTATGCTGTATATATTGTCCTTCCATGGCTATTTTTAACATTTGTATTAAGCCTTATAATAGTATTATAACTATTATTAAGCCTTAATTTTCAATTTAAATTGTTGTAATTGTAGCCATAACAGTTTTAGTGAACAGCTTCTCTCTTCTTATGCTATTCTGAGCTGTTTCTCTCCAACTGAATAATATGTTTAAGTGGTTTGGGGGGATTTGTTGTTGCTGTTATTTGGGCGATGGTATGGCTGGTAGACTTTTCGAGCTTTTATGTTCCTGAGTTTTTCTGTTGGCTTAAGTCATAGATAACAACTCAGGTAGACAATTCTCAGACTGTAAGATTTCGCCTCCTGTAATTTTATAAACATAGCTCCTTTATTTTCTGGCATTATAGTAGGAGGGAATTATGAGGCCAGCATGATTTTTTTCCCTACAGGCAAAATATGTATCTTCTTGATTGGTAAACTTCTTCTTTACTCTTGAAATAAGAAAAAAAAAATGTACTAGAATATCTCTAGGTGTGTATCACTTTCCCACATACATTGATTTTGCTTAGCATAACCAGTCCCAGATCTTTACTCAATTCAGAAATATTTTTCTTCTTTTACATCTCAAACATTAATTCTGTTCAAATTATTTAATTCTCCTGTTCAAAATTTCCAATTTCTTCATTCTTCTAATCTTCTTCTCCTTTTCCTTTTTGTCCTGGAACAACTTCTAAAGCTGGTTTATTTATTGCTAATTTGCTTTCTCCAATGTATTTATTCTAATGCTGAATTTAATTCTGTAGCTGCCATTTTAATTCCTTCGAAATTGTTCTCGTGTCAATCACTTTTTTTTTTCCATTCCATTCTAAGTTTGATTTCTCCCACCAATTAGATCTTCTCTTATTTCAACTTTAATTTCTTTGATCTCATCCTATATCTGCCTCATAGACTTCACGTTATCTTGAATAGTTTTTAAAGCCCAAAGCAATTGTACTATAAAACTTATTTCTGGAACCTGTAGCAAATTGTTTTTTGAAAATTATGCTTTCCCCTGCCTTTTGAGTGTTATGTTCTCCCCCTTCTATAATACACACTCCTATTTCATCGATTCTAAGCTTGATTTTTTTTTTCCCTATTTATTCATCCTTTATTCTAGAGAGGTCCTCTTAGACTAGGTTTTCCTATAAACTCCATATGTATGTATGTTGTTGTTGTTTAACCTGATTCCCCTCACTGTCCACAATGAGGGGACAGAATTCTCATTTCAGATCATAAGATCAAGTTCATTTGATATTCATATTTTCTAGCAAGTTTTTGCTGTTTGAATTATTTTATTTATGCAAATGTATTGCCAGGAGGAAATATTGAGTATCACTGCCTGTTTATCTTTTCATGAGCAGCAATGATTCCTGCATAGTCAGATATTCTTTTTAGTATTTTATCTAAGTAAGTGAATGGTACGTTTGCTTGGCAAATAGTAAATGCTCAGTAAATAGTTCTTCTAGTATTCAGCAGAACTCTGAGAATGCACCACAACTCTGTCAGGCTTAGCTCCTTCCAGTTGCCAACCTGACCCTCTTAGTTATAAGCACTCCTAGTCACACAGCTTTGTGAGTAATTATAGTCCCAGAATTGATGCAAGAAAACAGTAATTAATGCCAAGGAAAATGTACCGAAAACGGCTCCAATTGTTCCAGAAGTCAAATCTAGTTTAGCTTCACTTTCTCTGGTGGGAAGACTCCATGTTTTGAAAGAAAAGATCTGTGGTAGACATAGCTTTAGAGAATGCCCTACCACCCTTTTCCTTTCTCCGGCCGGTAAGCTTCCTCAGAACTTTGATTAATAGAAATTCTGCTTCCTGGCATTGAGGAATATTCAGAATTTCCAGTTTTATAGGAAATAGTTTCATTTTTTTCCCTGAATTATTTCTCAGTAAGTTGGACGAGAGAAAAATCACAATTTATTGGATTTTTTTTAAACAAAAAGATATTGTAACAATTAATAATTCTTTTAATTTGGGTGCCTGGGTGGCTCAGTTGGTTAAGCAACTGCCTTATCGGGTCATGATCCCAGAATTCCCGGATCAAGTCCCGCATCAGGTTCCCTGCTTAGCAGGGAGTCTGCTTCTCCCTCTTACTCTCTCCCCTCTTATGCTCTCTCTCACTCTCTCTCAAATAAATAAGTAAAATCTTAAAAAAAGAATTCTTTTCATTTAACTGGGTTCAGTACTTACCAGTTGACCTTTTATAACATGCCTTCCCCATTTGAATTCTTTACTTTGCTGTGGGCCTGAGTACTTAATACTTAAAATAATGTGAATGGGGGAGGCATGTTATTTGGGATCTGCTCTCTCAACCCTTACAGATCTGGAATTTGTTAATAATCACCAAGCTGGACGAGAAATCAGGTCTCTTATTCCTTGGCCTTTCTAACCAAATTAGTTACTTTACTTATCCTACAGGCCCGCTCTCTGAAATAAAAGTACTGATAAAGAGTTATTTTACCAGCTGGTGGTTCTAAGAATTAAATAAGATAATACATCTGAAGCATTCACTACACCACCCTTAGAAACTAATGCAATGATTATCTCGGTTTTATGAATGAGGAGGCTGAAGCTCAGAGATTGAGGTAACTTGTTGGAAGCCCCACAGCTGATCTGAAGCAGAGCCACTGCTGGGACACCAGACCATCTGCGCTCACAGCAGAGCCTCAGCTCTCACTGATAGCCACAGAGCCAGCCTCATCTCTACAATTCTACTTCCTCTGCTATCCTGAGCATGTTAATTTGAGTAATACTCAGTATTCAGGGCCCAGCTGCCAAATTAGATTACGGTGCAAACAGTCAGCTGATTCCCTGCGCTACACCACACACGCGGCAGGCATCTCAACAAAAATTAATTGAGGAAAATATATGGCAATCGCCCAAAGCTGACAAAAACAACTTCTATCCCTGCTGTTAAAAACTAACAAATTCTAAGGTTTGAATTTTGCTTGAGGCAGGGGGTAGAGCCCCCTGTCAGGGCCATTTCCATTTTTGCTATTGATCTAACTAAGTATGTATCTTATCTTGGAAAATAGCTGTCTTGCTGCTGCCTCTCATAGCAGTCCCTTTTATTAAATCAGACCCTGGAAATACACAATTTGCATGTTCTGCCTAGGAAGAAGGCAGAGAGCAAGAGAGAGTTAGTAGATCTTGGAAACCTCTTCATGTCCCCTTTGCTTAATAGAAACTATATAGATCAG
The DNA here is from genome assembly GCF_030435805.1 of Mustela lutreola. Taxonomy (NCBI): domain Eukaryota; kingdom Metazoa; phylum Chordata; class Mammalia; order Carnivora; family Mustelidae; genus Mustela; species Mustela lutreola. The sequence goes on along the minus strand of NC_081298.1, from coordinate 96,712,137 downwards.
GTAGTTACTCGAATAATGCTTTTCCAAGAAAAGCCCAGGCCTTTGCCCATCTGAAGCTCTCAGAGACATTAACCTGAAGTGAATTAGACCCTAAAGCGGTAAAGAGTGTTGGAAAACCAACTCAGGTCATAGTTAGAGTCTCATATTCTCTCCATCCTCAGCTGTCTCTGCAATCTTAAATAAATTCTCACCAGAGCTAGGCTCCATTCTCTCAGACATCAAATAAGGTTTAGAGCTAACCTATGAGATTATAATGAGAATTGCACAAATCCATGAGTCTATATGCAAGTTCTTTGAGAAACAAGCTCTGAACTAAAGATCATTTCCATGGGGATTTGGATTCAGAATATTCTTTCCTCCCTGTCTCTAGGTAGAAAGGCTGTAAATTGCTTCACTGCTGTGAATTTTTTTTTCTGAATAATGAGAAGATTTTCATTCAGGCTTCTTTCCCCGTCTTCCTAATAATGGCCAGTAGCCAGAACTGAAAGAACAAAATGAAATATTTAAATTTCTTAAGACCAACCTCTTCCTGAGGAAAAGAAATACGTTTATAATTTTTTCCTTTTTTTTTTTTTTTTTCTTTTGGACAATTCCAAGGTGTGAGGGCAGTGCATACCTGTGCCTGGTCTCTGCCCTGGGACAGGGATGGTGGGGCTCCCACTGAGGCCTGTTGTCATGACCCTGGCCCTCGGCTATCTGGGCACTGCCTGGGCTGCTCATCCGCCCTTCCTTGGCACATTGTATCTAAACAGTGGGGAACCAGGTGGATACAGTCCTCCTTTTTCAGTTCTTTTCAGTGCATTCTCTGATCCCATTAAGTCAAATCCTTGTCTTTTAGGTCCTTACCTTGCTAATGAAAGGTTTATCCATGGGACCTGAGCCTCTGTTTTGGGAGTATAGGACAAGCAGTCTTTCACATTTTCTTTTTCATCTTAAGTTCATAGAAACACAGTGTATCCTCTGTCTCCTTTGGGAAAAAACAAACTTGAATGAGCATAACAAAATATAATGTAGAAATACAGGTAAGCACAGAGGTTGGCAAAAATCTGGAAAAGGTCAGTGTGTCAGTTTCCTAGGGCTTTTTTTAACAAGTCAGCACAAACTGGCTGGCTTAAAACAACAGACCATTTTTTTTCCCCAAGCCTAGAGGTCGAAAGTCTAAAATCGAAGTGTTAGCAGGGCTGCATTCCCTGCAAAGACTCTAGAAGAGAACCTTTATTTGCCCCTTCCAGGTTTGGGTGATGCCAGGGGCTCCTTGGCTTTCAGGCTTCATAATGTCAGTCCCTGCCTCCTTGAGATATGGCCTTCTCCTCCGTGTCTGTGTCTTCCTCTCTTCTGTCTCTTGTAGGAACACTTGAAATTGGATTTTGTACCCACCCCAGTAAACCAGGATGAGCTCATCTTTAATATCGTTAATTTCCTCTGCAAAGACTCTTTTTCCAAACAAAGTAAAGTGCACTGGATCCGGATACCAGGGCATAGACCTGCTGTTTTCGGGGGCCACTATTCAACCTATTACAGTCAGAGAATAAATATTTCAGGCTTTATGGGCCATAAATGTTGTAACTACTTTATGTCCCAACGTTATCAGACTGAAGTTGGCCCACTTCTTGGTGAGTTACAGACAGAGACTGGATAGGTGGACTTGAAAACACAAAGATATCTTTATTTGTACAAATAAGGAGGTCATGAGGAAGAGTGTCCAAAGCCCAGAGTCGTGACTCCCCAGAAAGGGGCAAGCAGACTGCTTTTATTAGGGCTTGGGATGAATAATCAGAGGGGGTTGCAACATTGTAATGAAGCTGAGGTAACTGTCAGGCACTTTCTGATTGATTCCTCTGCACCGACTCATCCTTCAATGTTTCTTCTCCTCTTCCAGCAATTTTCTTAGTTCCTAAAAGATGATATTGGCAGTTGGGCAGATGCCTCGAAATTTCATGAGTTCACGGGGTCAATCCTGAGCTCAGGGGGTCCAGGGGTCTCACCAGTGACACTAACTACTGGGCTCTGCCATTGTAGCTAGCGTGAAAGAAGCCATGGATCATACATCAGTCAACGAGTGTGGCTGTGTTACAGGAAAATCTAGTTTATGGACACTGAAATTTGCATTTCATAGAATTCTCACACATTATGAAATGTCTCCCTTTTTATTTTTTAATTAATCTTTTAAAAATGTAAAAAGTATTTCTGAACCTTAGGCCATACAGAAAACAGCCCAGATTTGGCCCATGAACTAGAATTCGCCCAGCCTGGGTTCAAGTTAATAGAATGTATTTTAAATCTTCTTGACTTCTTTTAAGAGTTTTTGAATGAGCTTCTACTAAGGCCAGCTACCTCTTCCATCTTCTTTATTCTAGAGGTTTCTGTGCTTTTTGACACATGTTGTGTCCCTTCTCCTTTCCAAAACTCTCCCTCCAGCCATGTGGATATGATAAAACATCAATGTGGTTTCACAAGGAATATGGTGAGGGAGAGTAATATGGCAGACTTCCCATGGCAGGAAGATGATGTTCTTGACCTTGTCGACGTGTACGTGAGCTCTGTGGCCTTTCAAAACAGGCCTTGCAGAAGGAATAGGTCCTTCTGCAAACGAGCAGGGCTAGATGAACTGGAGATGGGGTGAGATGAATGGGATGGTTGATAGCGAGGGAGATGGAGATGGAGAGAAGGGGAAGAGCTATGTAAGCAAAGAGCAGGGGACATGAGAAAAGGAAGGGAGAGAAAAACAGAGAGACAGGATAGAAAGGGGTTGCTTAAGGCAGGAGAGGAAATTAAATCCAGAGGATGGATGCTAAGTGAGCTTGAGGCTTACTAGGCCATACCAGGAAAGAGGGTAATTAGACCTGAGAATTCGGATTATGTTAGGAGCTGAAATCTCAAGAAGGGAAAGAGCATTCCTCAGGATGAAGGTGAGATAGGCATGGATGCCAGGACTTGGGGAAAGTTCCTAAATATTTTGGGTTTTGTTTTCATTATTTTCAAAATAGAAGTCGAGGTGGACCAACCTTCTGAAATAAATGAAGTTGTATTTACCGTGTGTATTGCTTTGGTATGGAGAAGTGGGGAAGTGGGGTCAGAGATGAATCTGGGTGAGCCAAGGACCATGGTGAGAACCCGGGGCCCTGAGAAGGCAGGCTTTCCCAGGCCTGCGGCCGTGAGTGAGGCGGGAAGTGGACTGGATGCAGCTTCTGAAGCTAGCAGCCCACAGTGAGCCAGAAGGAATGACGGGGACCTCACAGGAGCTGAGCATGCTCTGGAGAGTGAGTTAAGGGACTCCCCTGACAGCAGCCGAATTGCAGGGTGGATGGACAGGGAGAGACTAGGGCAAGAAGACCAGAGAACACAGGGCAATTAAGAGCCTCTGGTCACGGTTCAGGCAGGAGTGCCCGTCCTACAGTGGTGATAAAAGGGCAGGGACAGATGGGAAACACTTGTCAGAGAGAGGCACCATGGGGGGGTGGCTGACAGGCTGGCATTTCTCACTCAGCTGTGCTGGGTTTGGTCCTGAATCCCCAGCGTTTTTTGCTTGGCTGATTATCTCCCTGGGGCCAAACTTCCAATTAGAAATCTCCTAGAGCGAGCAGCTTCAGTAATGCACCCTCCCTTGTGACATGCTCAGTCTTAAAGGTCTAACTACTCCCTGGTGGTCCCCTCAGGGATGTTGTTACTTGGAGGTTTTCAGCAACACGTTGTTCATGCCTCAGCAGCAGTAGCACAACCCTGATCATTGGGATCTCAGGGGAAGCCAGGAACCTGGGAGAAAGACAGCGTGGGGCTCAGCCTTCCTATGGGGCCAGGCACTGCTTTGGGCACTAGCAGGGGACACCTGAGGAAACTGGTGTCCTGCCCAGCAAGGCTCCCAGCCCTGTCTTTCAATTAATCCATTAGCCAGCAGGCTCAGGCTTTCTTGAAATCTTACAGGGAGGACAGCCCCTCACCGAAGCTGATAATGTCCTTATACCGTAGGGACAACCCAGTGGTTTTCTCAGTAGACAACCTGAATGCAGCTGAACAGTGCTGTCCATAGCCAGTACCTCCAGTAAAAAGTTAAATGAGTCTGGTTAAACGATTTACATGATGTTAATGACTTGGAATTAGCATGAGGAGGAAGAAAGGATGTGTGAGAAGTCAAACTCTTGCACGTGGGAGTTAAAACTGACTCCTCTGTTTTGTTTCCTGGGTTGTCCTACCTGACAAGTGAAAAGGGTTAGCAGTCACATGGAAGGAAATGGGGAATGTGTTGGGTGAATTTCAGAATCTTGCTACTCTTGTTTCTTCCCCAGTGGTACTCAACTACTCTAAGAGCTAAGAGATTCATTTTAAAATTTTTTTCCTGATTCAGAAATGAAACAAAATGAGATAGGGAAGGAGATAAACTGTAAGAGTCTCTTAATCTCACAAAACAGAGGGTTGCTGGGGGGAGGGGGTAAGGAGAGAGTGGTCGGGTTATGGACATGGGGGAGGGTATGGGCTATGGTGAGTGCTGCGAATTGCGTAAGTCTGATAATTCACAGACCTGTACCCCTGGGGCAAATAATACATTATATGTTAATAAAATAATGAATGAAAAATATTAAAAAAAATTTTTTCCTGATTCAAAAAACAAATCCTAGTTTCTTAGATTCGGAAGAGACATCTGAGTACAGCCAGAGAGCACTGGTATTTGACAAATGGGGTCAGTGACCTTCAGTGGGTGAGTGCCCCCCATTTTGGTGTCAGGACTGTCTTCCTAGCAGCAATCTCTCATAATGTCCCACTGAGGTCTGGATGACTTTGGAAGATTCCCGTTGACCCCTGCATCCATCCTGTGCCATGATGTCTTGAGAGATTCAATTAGGGTGACGGTGACCACAGTGCCATTCCTGGCCAGCTTACCCACTGAGCTTTTGCCTATAACAAGTCTTACAAGAGGTTTTGACCCAGGGTGCCTGGGTGGCTCAGTGGTTAAGTGTCTGCCTTTGGCTCAGGTCATGATCTCAAGGGTCCTGAGATCAAGCACCACATCAGGCTCCCTGCTCAGCGGAGAGTCTGCTTCTCCCTCTCCTTCTGCCCCTTCCCTACTTGTGCTCTTTCTCTCATTCTCTCTCTCTCTCTCTCTCTAAAATAAATAAATAAAACCTTTAAAAAGAGAGAGAGAAAGAGATATTGGCCCCATCTTTCTATGGGATTAATGGTCATTGGTCCACCTGCGAAGGATGCTAGAATGCCGTGTATATTCCATTCTCCAAGGGAGAACCTTTCACTATCCCTTTAGAAATCAACTACCCTAATGGGAATAGATGTGAGGTGATTAGGAGAGCTGTGGTCTATAGGCATGTTTGGTGGTATTCATCAATCATTTATTGAGCATTAATTGAACACCTGCTGTGTACCAACTGCTAAGCTTGCTATTCTCAGAATTAGAAGGAGTTAGACCTCTGGCACTTCAACTCTTGGTCTTCTGTCTGAACTGGCAGGCTGGATGCCCTTTTCAAGGTTCCTGTAGCACTTTGGACACACATTTATTAAAGTTTTTATTTCATTGTATTGTAATGAAGTGCTACCATGCTTCTCTTTTTCACTAAACAACGAGCTCTTCAGGGGCAACTCAGTATCGTTCATCTTTGTGAACCTTATCCCTGGTGAAGCACCTGGCATTTCATAGATGCTTAGCAAATGTAGTTTGTAGGGATGGATGAAGAAAGGAAGGAACGTGAGTCTAAGCCCATTATGTTATGATCACTTGATAGTTGTCACTGAAATGTTCCCACTGAGGGTCTAGAGAAATGTCAGCCCTGTGGCCATTTGAGATCCGAACAATGGGGGAATGACAATTGAAATGTCAGCAGGTTTGGGCGATGTGCCAAGCATCTCAGGGTTATGTTTGGTGGGAGTGCTTTCCAGCTAAGTTCTGGGAAGGAACATGGTATTTATTTAAGTGCTGGCATCTGCTTAGGCAAACAGGAACATATTCTGCCACCTCACTTCATTGGGGCTGGAATTCTGTCCTCTTCGTCGGCTGAAACAATGCGTGGCATTGCAAAACCTTTCAGATCAGTTGGCTTCCCCAAGAGCTTCGTCTGCGTCAGTGCAGAAGCTCATGGCAGATCATGTTTCTGTGTTAACAAGCCTGCAGAACCTGCCTTGGGATGAGAAATTGGGACTACAGAGGAAGTGATGGGGCAATTTCTCAGGGCCATTATCTCAGTGCCATCACCTGTAACACATTTCATATGAAAATATTGCCCGGAAGATGGTCAGAACTAAAAATAACACCATCTCTTTGTAGAGTGGTTTATAGTTTATAAAATACTTTACAGTCATAGTCTCACTTTCTTTTTCTGTAACACCCCTCCACTTTATAGATGAGGAAATTGAGACTTGTCAGGGTTTAGTGACTTCACACATTAACCGGTAGATTCCGTGTGGCTATTAGCATCGTAAGAAATTCAACAATCCTCACCTCAACTTTGGCACCCCCTAATTCCTCTGAAACTGCTGAATTGCCACGGTGAGCATAAATCCCATAGAAGTCAAATATCACAGATTCTCCATTTTTATCTTGCCCTTTACCCCTTTGTAACAAATGACCATGTAGACACTCTTTTTCTTAAGGCTGGCTCCTTTGGTTTCTGTGACGATGCTCCCTACTGGTTTTTCTCCTCCGTCTTAACACCCACCATCTTAGTCTCATTTACTGGCTTCTCTGCCCCTGTACACCCTATGAATGTTGGTGTTCTCCAAAATTTGGTCTTTGGTCCATCTCTCTTTGTACTCCATGTGCTCCTACGGGATTCATCCATGTTTGTGGCTGCAACCGTTCACTCTACAGTGGTAGCTCCCAGATATCCCTTGCCAGCTCAGATCTCCATCTGAATTCAGAACATATATCCTGTGTTTTCTGCATCTCTCCACCTGGGCATGCAAGAAGAACTTGAAATTTCACAAACTAGATTGATATAATGTTGCTGCTGGATAGGATCAGCCAGTTCAGGAGGACATGGTTCTTTGCTTACTCAAGTTTCCATTATTTCTTTCAGTAAAGGAATATTTAGTGGTTTTCTTCACATTGGTCCCATATATTTCAATAAGTGTTTATTTCTAAGTGTTGTATATTTTCATGACCCTTCTGATATGATCTTGTTCCCACTATGGTTTATAAGTGGCTAGGCTGGTACATAGTTTGAAAGCTTTTGACTTTTACACATTTGCTTTGAAACTATCTTCTGAAATCTTTAACTTTACCTATTAAATTTGCATTTAAATTTTTTTAAATGTTTAAGAGCAATATTTCTCACTAAGAATATAATCCATTTTGTTTTGCTTCTGGTTCTCTCACTTTTTGGAGTAAGCTTCCTTCCAAGGAGAGCATTTGCTCTGATTTCTCAGATTAATTTCCTTCTTTCTTTTTTTTTTTTCTTTTAAGATTTATTTATTTATTTATTTGACAGAGAGAGAGATCACAAGTAGGCAGAGAGGCAAGCAGAGAGAGAGGGAGAAGCAGGCTCCCTGCTGAGCAGACAGCCCAATGTGGGGCTTGATGCCAGGACCCTGAGATCATGACCTGAGCTGAAGGCAGAGGCTTCACCCACTGAGCCACCCAGGCACCCCTAAATAATTTCCTTCTTTCGAACTGCGGAACTATTTCATATATCTGCTGATATTTCTGTTTGCCCAACTTTCTTGAGAAAGTACTATTTAGAGTTGTGAGTTGCAGTGGTTTTGTCAAAGGTCATGGGAATGCTTATTTAAATCTCAAGTCCATTGCTACTATAAACATTGGGGTGCAGGTGCCTTTTCGGAAAGAGAGTAAATAAAATGTCTTTAAAACATCTCAAGTCCAAGGAGAAGTCTGCAGCTTTAGTTGGCCATGAGGAGTGGGGAAAAGCTACAGCAAGAGACATCTGCACAAGAGAAGCTCATTTGGTGTTGAGGGATTCCTTCCAGTGCATGGCAAAGTCTGTGGTTTTCTCTGAACACCACAGGCTATGCCCACACTTTAATAATTATCTCACCTCCTAAGACTCCCAAGACCGTTTTTCAGTGCCCACTATATTTTCTGAATGCTATGAAGGACCATGCCTTTTGTCCCGGTAACTGCACCATGAAGTGCTGGCCCTGCTTCTCAAAGTTAGAAGCATTTGTGCTGAGTAAGAATTCCCATTTGCCTTGGAAATGAGGAATGTAATGATGATGAAAGGCAGACCCCTGGTGGGGTGCTTCATTGTTGAATGGATGGGGAATGCTTCTCTTCTGTTGTTGTCATAGGTTCTGGCCTTATAATACTTCCTCTGCAGCCAGCTCATGGCCTGCCCAGGGTGAAGGCCTTCCAAGTTTAGAAATTAGTGGGATTGCACTCTACCACATGCACCCACCACTAGATCAACCTCTCCATCACATGTGTAGAACTGGGGACATTGTTCCACAAGTCCAAGCAGACTACTGGCACAATATTTTTCCAATATATTAGGCGGTATAATGCTGTAAGTGTTTGGTCTCCAGAGCCAGACTCCTTGAGTTCAAATATCAGCTGCGCCATGAGCTATGGGACTGATGGACTTAAGTTACCTTCCCTGTGCTATGGTTTCTTTATCTGTAATAGAAGAAAATAATAACCCAAAGTGTGGATAATGAATAATAGCACCTCCCTCATGGAGAACTATGATGCCAAATATTCCAGACAAGGCCTCAGTCAATGTTAACTATTACAAAAAGTGTCAACACTTGGGATTTGAGGAAGGCATCCTTCCCTGATCCTTCTCCTTTTTATATTTGTTTTGGATATTTCCATGAAAATTCTAGAAAGAGATGAGTTAAATGTGTGGGTTCAAATTTCCATCTTGTTCCAGAAATTCTAAAGTAATTGTTCTGAAATGAAAGCTGATCAATTCACTCCCCGATTTAAATCTTTGAATGGTCATCTAAATAAAAGAGGGTAGAATTCAAGTTTGTTGGCGGGATTAACAAGGCTACCTGAAACGGAGCCCACCTTCTGGCCTTTTCTCTAACCTGGTCCTCTCCTGCGCCCCAGGCTCCAGCCAGACCAGACCTTTTGGCTCATTGCGGTAATTCATACCACAGGGTCTTGGCTCATACCAAGTTTTCCACCTGAAAGCCCTCTGCCTTTGCCCTTCTCAACAACCCTGTGCAGTTTATTTTCTCTATTGCAATTCTGAAGTCTTGCTTCAGAGATCCTCTCCTCTAAGAAGCCCAGAATTGTACCAACGGACACTCCCCTTGATATCCACATTGCTCCCAGTTCAGGCTTCTCTACAATGTGCCTTGAAGGCTTTATTCCCAACTGCCATGATTACCGCAATCAACTCAGGAACTTATTCAAAAATACAAATGATGGTTCTGGAAGATTCTAATTCATTAGCTAGGAGGATCCAGGAATCTATATATTTATAAAACAAGTGAAGTGATTCTGAGGACCAGCCAGCTTTGGGTTAATAATATATCCTCTCTGGTTAACCTGTCCTCCTTTGTGGTTAGCGTACCCTCTTGTCTGGTTTACTCACCTTCCCCTCTGGTTAGCATGCCCTCCTCTCTCTAATAGGCCAGGAATTCCATTAGAGCAGAACCTACGCCTTACCTGTCTTGTGTCCCTGGCACCTTGTCCACAGACCCTGTCTTCTGTCTATAGCTCCAGGCATGGAGAAATGTGTTATGAGAATGAATGAATGACTGAATCATCTCTTCCTTAAATGCAGGAGCCGCCAGCCTCTTAGGTGTCTTTGTCCTTTCTCATTCATTCTTTTACCCACCCCCATTTGACTTTCAGGGACTTAAATGAAGAGCTTAATTCATGAGACAGAAGCCATTGTTTTTAGTTTGGCAACATATACCACATTCATTCACCAAGCTTACTTCTGTCTTCTTGAGAAAAGAGGCCCAGGAGATCAGAGGAACTATATTGTAAAGCATTCTCCTAACACCTAAATATTTGGCAACTTCAAGGTTGGCATGAGGATTGGCATGAAGAGTGAAAAAACTGAACAGCCAGAAAGCAATAGTGTGCTAGACAGGACATGGGAATAAGGTTGAGGATGCTAGAACTGAGCCCATCTCCCCTCCACAAGCCTCCACCTGCTGTGTTTCTTTAGGCAAGTCATTAAGCACTCAGAACCTCAGGGTCCTTATGCCTAAAAGAGGGATAAAAGAGGGTCACCACATGTTGTTATGAAAATAAAATGGAAGAGTATATATGAAGCACCAAGTAGACTACACCAAATGTTGCTGCAGAATGGTAGAGAGCAACCACAAGCCTGGGCTCATACTTGTGGGGGGACACAGCAGACAGTGGGGTCTGGAACTGCAGGAAACTTCAGAGTCCAATCTAGCAAACACAACACAGTTCCAGGAGGTATGTTCCCAGACCATTGAGATAGACCAAGCAAGCTACCTTCTAGGATATCCAAGAATCCTCATGGGGAGAGTGTAACACATTTCCAGCACCTAGAAGTGCTCTTCAGGAAAAGGCTCATCTCTCATTCATCTGTAGTCTTGATGCCTAGTGGAGTGCCTGAGAGAGGACCCGTGAGTATCTGTTCATTGAACAGTGGGAAGGCAAAGGCACAGCTTGACAGCATTCTCTCTTGTTCTTTCCTACTTCCTTAGTCCTCCAGACTGTGTGTGATAGGAATAAGTTGATATTTACTGAGGATAGTACAAAACATTTTGTCCAGTCCCCTGCCTCCACACCTGGATGTGGTTAAGCCTTTCCAAACACAGCTCTGTCTCCTGAGTCCATCCACACAGTTACCCACCACCCCACCACAACCCTCCTACCGCCCCCCACACCCCCCCTCATCCCTCTGTAGGGAGACTTTGAGCTTCCTGCTCTCAGGTAAAGTCTTCAGTTGTTGCAAAGCACCTCTATTAAGGAGGGATTCTTGTTGGAGAGGCAAGTCTTATTTAATGTAACAAGGAAAGGTTATCCTGTAAAGCTCTGTTTTCTGAGGAGGGTGGGTTCCCTGTTCTGAGTTAGCTTTGTTCTGCTGAAACCCAGTAGATGTGGATTTGCAAGCTTGGGGAGCTGGGAGGATTCCATATTCTAAAAGGAGAATGACTTGAGATTTCTGGGGCAATCAAAAAGGAGATGAAAGAAGAAAAGAGGGCCAACAAGACAGTGTGAGTTACCCAGGACCCCTACTGTGATCTCTAAATCCCCAGTTCTTACTAGACTCAGCAAACAGTTAAGAGAGAAGTTTGCATCCAGGCGACTAAGGAGGAAAAAGAGATAATGTATGCATTTAAGAACTAGCCACAACAGGAACCACGAGAAGAGAGACCTTGAGGATCTCCACACATCATGGGAAAGGCTGAGATGATAAAACTGAGAATTCATCCAGATCAATCTGGAGCACGAAGGGCAGAGCAGAGTCTTCTCAAATGACTCCCACATCCTCAGAATTTGCTGTTCTTCTTGCCAACACCACAAAGAATGCACAATTAACATGCGACTTGGCCTTGTCCTCCAGGAGTTGATGGTCTTGTTGTGCAGACAACATATAAAGCCATTGGGCACCAGGCTTTCAGGCTGCGCTTGACTTCCGGTAAAAAATTATATACGAGATTAGAGAAAGGCCTTGGGAAGGTGAGGGTCACCCTGAGTTGCAGCTTACAAGGCAGACGCAGGATTGGTTTGGCAGAATATGGGCACGGCCTTTTCAAGAGCTCCCTGTCGGAACCTTCTCAAACAGACCAGCCAGAGAGTTCCCAAGCAGACAAAAGCAGCTCTGTCCCCAGCTGGGGAAAGCACAGGCCTCACAGGATCTGCCTGTCAACTTCACAAGCTAGTCTTGCTTCCTTTTTCCTTGTGATGACTTTTGAAATTCATTTCTCCGGACCAACATTTCTCTGCCTCTGCTCTGTTTCCGAAACAAAACAAAAACAAACAACAATAAGACACAGTGGAACTGGTCATTGCACTTCCTGCACCCCACTGTCATCTGCATTTGCCCTTGGCCTTTCCAAATCACCTTGAGTAGGAGGAAGGCAGGCCCAGACCACCCCCCACCCCAACCCCTGCTCCTGATCAACAGATATCTACACACAATACTGAGGGAAGTAGGCTACTTTAGAAATTTGAAGTCGCAGACTTCCAAAGGCTAATGGGTGAAATTCAGTATTTCTCTTTCCACTGTGGCCTGCAAAGGTAGAGATAATTTTACAGAATCCAGAAAATGACTGCTCCATATCACAGAACTTCAATTTTCGTTTTAATGGAAATATGTTGATTTAAAAGGAACAAAACAGACTTCTGAATTATAGGTTTTCTCTCCCCATTAACAATCCTGGATGTGCCTTTAGAATTAAGAGGCCACATTTTTATTCTTGCTTGGGGGGGGGTTGGAGGCGTTGACCAGGGCTGTTGTTACCTAATGTCCAAAAGCATTTACCTCTTGGCCTCACTGTTTTCCCTGTCCGAATGAGATGTTAGCGTCTTGGCTGTGTCTCAAATAAACGTACAATTCAGGTTCTTATTTCTCCCCCAGCGGAGCCTCTCAAATCCCTTATCATCAGCTCAACAGGAAGGAGATTACTTTGTTACCAGAATATTGAACACTGATGATTTACTTGTTTATACACGGGAGGAAGAAAGCTCTGAAATATTCGGTTTTGTGTACAATAGTTCCCGATTCTCGGGGCTGGGGCGGGGAGAGGGAGACCCAGTGTGGCCGAGGTGCACTGGACGATTTTACACAACTTTCCCCAAGCAGGGAGGAAAGGACCTAAGCCTCCGGGTCAGACAGAGGTAACCAGACCCATAGTTACGCCTTCGTGGCCACAGCCGGGAGGCGCCCAGCACAGACTCTCGCTTACTGCTCTCATTTTAACAGAAAAACTGCAGATCCTGGAGTCTGGCAACCCTGGGCTCAACCCCCCCCCCCCCCAAAATCCCTGCCTCCAGCTAATACCTATTGGAGACACCCCCTGTGCCCCAACTCCTCACTCCCAATGTGACCTTGGGCAAATCTTTAATTGCTTTGTACCTCTGTTACCTAAGGAGTAAAATACGGACAATAATGCTGGGCGACAGCGCCATTCAGAAGACATAAAAGCCAGGAAGGGTCCAGCATGAAGCCTGAGCAGCCCAGTTTTCAGACATCCCCTATTGCATGTTTAAACAAACGTTCATTTCACTTCCCTTTCCTTTAGAAGGCCGAACTAGCACTGTGTAGCGCAGGGGTAGGCAAACTGCGGCCGAAGCGCCAAATCCGCCCAGCTGTCTGCTTTTGTATATGCAGTGTCACCGGGCCTCGTGGCCTGTGGCTGCTTTCACTCTGTGACAGTGAGCTGGGTAGCTGCAATAACACTATATGGCCCACAAACTCAACGATACTGACTCAACGAAATTGACCTTGAAGGAAACGTTTGCCCCCCACTCCCCAGGCCAGTGGAAGGAGACTGGGCTGTAGAGAAACAGCAGCTCCCGTGTTCATCAGGTGTGAGGCATAGAGTGGGAAGTAAACATCCGGAACCAGCCTCCCCGCCCATCCAGTGAAGATGGTATTCCTAGCCTCAGGGGCCGGCGGTGGGGGGGGGGGGGGGGTCAGCAATAGAAAATGAATAAAGTGTCCTGGCATTGTGGCTTGTTCTTCCTGTTTTTCTTTCATTTCATAAATGGAGGGGAAGATAAAAATATCATTTGGGAGCAAGAAGAGGACTCAGAAGGGGTCTGCTTCAGCCTGGAAGCTCTTGGAAGTACTGATTTCTGCTCCTCCTCCTAGAAATTCTGATTTGGTCGATCTAAAGAAGGGTGATGGCATCGAGCTTCTGTTTGCAGTCTCTTGGCTAGCTGATGAGCTGTCTGATGTGGGAGGCAGTGATCTAGTCCACCAGACCCTCTGCGGAGGCGGAGGGCGGGGTGCAGTCAGCAAGCACGGAGCCATGGCAGCCTCCAAGGCCCCTGGTCCCAGGTGCAAGGCTGTCACCGTGGCTCAGAGAGAAGGGACAGACTACCTTCTGCTCATTCCTCCCATCGGAGCAAGGAGGCACAGCAGATGAACTTAATGCCTGCAGACACTTTATTCAGACTCCTGGCGGTCTGTCCTTTCTGCAGTTTTCTTGAGGCCTTAATGACAGAACCCTGAGGACATAGGATGTAGGGGACTGTGGCATTATCACAGAGCATCATTCTTCTGCCTGTTACTATTGAGTCCATGTCCTGGGAGGTTGTGAAGATGGGAGGCAGGTCTAAGATGACCCCAAAACTGTCATGCACCATGAGTGGTCTCTTCAAGGTACAAAGCTGACTGCCCTACTTCTCACCTTAAGAACATACAATGGCTTCTGGTTCCCATCTGGGTAGAGATACCTTCCCACCCTGCCACTGCTCTGGAACTAGGCTACCCAGATATTCACACTGCTTAGGAGCGATATGACCCTGGGTGCATTACTTAATCTCTCTGTGACTCAGTTTCTTCATATGTGAAATGTAGGTCATAACACATTCTTCTTTAGGTTGTTATGAAGGTTGAAGAGTTCATATATGTAAAGCCCTTAATAATAGCACCTGGTACAGAGTAAGCACCCAGTGGTACTAACTATTATCATATTTCACACCATTCTTCCTCTCACTCCCTGTGCTCCCATACCTGGAACATACCAGTCTCTCTCCCACCCCAGGACCTATGCACATGCTATTCCCTATCCTTTCTCTGAAATGACTCCATCCCATGTCAGTCTTCACCCACCCGCTCCAACTCACCTTGTAGGTCTCAGCCCAGATGTCACTTCCTCATAAATTTTTCCTGACCCTCAAGGCTATCCAGATACCCCTTTTTACATAATGTTATGGCCTTTCTTACTACAGCTATAACTGGACATTTATTTGTAGGTTTAGTCGATTACCATCTTTCACCCTCGTAAGACTAGAGCTTCCTAAGGTCAGGGGTGGTATTTATGACCCCAGCCTCTGCATCCCCAGCCCCTGCCATAGTGCTTGGCCTATTCTAGTTTCTGTTATTTACAAATGCTAAATTCTGGTGTCAGCTGGAATTCACATCAGCTAAGAGTAACTGAGGCCTGGTTACTATTTTTAAACACACAAAGGTTGATTCTATTACATAAAATGCTCCCAGAGAGAGGCAGGTTGACATTGTAAGGATGCCAGAGGCCTACAAATGCCAGACTTACCTGAAAGGCAGCAGCCAGAGAAGAACAGGTATGACCGCTCTGTGAAACCATCAGACACCCGGACTCCTCCTCCTTTTGCTCTCCCATGCGTGGCTTCCATTCTCATATTACCTCACGGTCCAAAGTGACCACTGAAATTCCAATCGTTGCACCCATGTCTTAAGCAGCAAAAAGGGCTTGAGAGAAGGGAGAAAAGTACTCTCTTCTAGAACTCTTACACAACCTTCCACTTATATCTGTTTGGCCAGAACTTGCATGACTCAGATTAAGGTTTTGTTACTGAAGAGGGAGAGAACCAAAGTTTGGGTGGGTCCACCAGCTGGCTCTGCTCTAGACAGTGATTAGGTGTCGTATTCCAGTGGATGATGCACTGCATATCTGATATAAAAGATACTGTGCTGAGAGACTCTGAAGGGGGCACTGCTTTCCCAGAGGAGGAATGGGTGTTGTCTGACCCACTGGAAGTGAACAGTTGTAAATGGATGGGACTTGACAGCAAAGACATGTTGGCATGAGTAGAAATCAAACCATTATTATCCCAGGTGTTTTAATGGGTTCCACCATCCCCTTCCTGGAACTTACCCCATCTGTCATCCTCACATCATCACTAACCCCCTCCTTAAAGATGAAGCCAGAGAGAGATATGCAAGAGTTGAGTGAGGGGAGAAGGTTTGGGGATGGAGAAGTAATTTTCTGTATGCTGCTTGATATCAGAACAACCTTTCTGCATTTTGGCCCCACCATGTTAAAAAAGAAAAAGAAAAAAAAAATCAAATCTGTTGAAGCAAAGTGTCCTGTTTTATTTCAGGTGGGGAGCCAGCCTTGGTAACAGGGCTGCAGGGAGATTCCAGGAGCCACTTAGAATATAAACCATCCAGCTCCTTTTAAGACATTAGCTCCTGAAGTGACCCATGGCCATCTTGGTCAGTCAGCCAATCACCCAGGGAACTGCAACAACTCAGAGTAAATAGAAAAAAAAAAAAAAAGAAAGAAAGAAAGAAAGAAAAAGAAAAGAAGAAGGCAAGCAAGCAAACGTTGAGAAGAGAGACCTCAGAGCTGGCTGGGTAGTCATGAAACAAACAGCCATTGAAGCTGTTCAAACAAATATCTTTAATCTGTTTGTGACACCTGTCGCCTAGGCGCAGAGCAGGTCCCAGAAGGTCAGAGCCCTTCAAGTCTCAGTGGGAGAGTAAGAGAATCCTTTCACACAGACCCTCTCCCGGGGCATTGCAAAGCTGGGCATAAATCATTGTCTTTTCTGTTTACAGTTACCATTATCAGGAAAATTCCATTTTAATGAATTTCATCAGCATTCCCAATTGTTTTTTGTTTGTTTGTTTGTTTGTTTGTTTGTTTTGGTAATAGAGGTTGGTACTAATGAGTTTGTTGCTAGAAATCACTCTCCTGATCTTCTAAATCTGGGCACGAGATTGAAGAGCAGGTGTCTTTCTACAGTGAGCGTCCATTGCCAAGGCTGGACTCCATCCTGCTCCTCGCAAGTGCTTCCCTGTGACCCCAGAAGGGGCAGGGATGGGCCTGCCTAGTCCAGAGGGTGGGCTCTTTGCTGTGGACACAGAAGGACCTGTCTTCTTCCTGCAACACCTAAAAATTTTCAGGTAGCCACATTTAGTGGAGAACAGAGTTCTTGGGCAAGAAGTCGTGTGGGCACCCAAGAGTGGCTTTAGTTCTCTCCCAGCTACACAAACTCTTCTCTCCTATTTGCTGATCTAACAGGTGACACTTTTTCAATTTTATCTAAAATCCCCCTGCCTTCCCTCAACCCAATTTCTTCCCCCAGCCCATCCAATATAAAAATTCCAGAGCCATCACTGGTTTTAACCACAACTTGGCCTTAGGCTTGACCTTGATTTTTCATGCCTGGTGTCCTCCGGTGTGTAGTGAAGGGACTGGACTAAACAACCTCTAATCCCCCTCCCCACCCTAACAGCCTACATGGTCACTGAGGTCCTGTGTGCTATTAGTGTGCAAGCATCATGGACAGACTTACCTGATCCATGGTCCAGGTGGCTTCTAGTCGTGAGTTATGGTTGACCTATCAATTTCCCCTGAGGGACTATATAAACTGGCAGTTAGAACATCCTTATCTGCTGAGGTCCCTGCCTAAGCTAATGTGGGCACCACAGGTTCTCTAGAGAGTTAGACAGGCATTCTGCTATGCTGTCATTCACCCCACCCCACCCAACCCCCCATTGTCCACGATCTTTCAAAAGCTCCAGAGGTGGCAGAACACACAGGAATGAATTACCTTTTTGCCTGTCTTTCCAGGGCCCGTCTGGGGAGGTCTCCTAACAATGCTTCTCTAGTAATTATAAGCCCTTTAATTTATACTTTCTTATTTGATCCTCACAATGAGCACACAAGATGGAAAAACAAAAGCCCTATTATGACTGTGACCCTTTCTGATGGGAGTGAGGGGACTTGAAGAGCCACTGGCTAAGAGTCTTATGAGGCAGGACAGGGGTAAAAGAGGGTCAGCCTTTGGGAGCTGGGAGCCACGGCAGCGTTGGGCTAAGACTCACAACCAAACCTGCACTCAGACCTCAGGGAACATCTGTAGAAACTGCTTGCCAATAAGGACACTAAGTGTCGGAGAGGAGAAAGGTTTCCCAGAAGCTCACACCTGTCAGTGCCGAAAAATTTTTAAAAAACTGGAACTCCGTTCTCTCTCACTTCTAGTCCAAGGGAATTTGGGTTTTGTTAGTGTGCACCACCAGTAAGGGTCAATGCCAAGGCCTCTGGGCTCTATGGGAAGGAAGTGAGAACCAAACCCATGGAGCTCAGACCCACATGTCCCAAGGGAACAACCACCCCCTCAGAAGGCCAGAGAGCAAGGCTGGACAGAGAACTGGGAAATGAGAGGTGGTGGGCTGTGGCCAGTCGGATGATGTGCCTTGGCCCCTCTCCGCAAACCCCTGTCCTGCCAACCCCTGCCATCTCCACATGCCTCCTTCTCCCTTGCGAAGGTGCTTTATCCCCTGCAGCCCCCACGTTCACAGTTTGTGTGCCCTGTCCTCTGACAACACCCGGCTAGATCCTGGCATCACAGTAGCTCTGTAGTGGGCCTCTAATGATTGTCAGAAATGAGATTTGCAAAAACAGCAGTGAAACGGGATACTGAGTGCAGGGGGAGGCCTGGGGGGAGCATGGGACAGGGAGAGGTTGAATCGGGCTCCTCTTCCCAGAAAAGTAGGGTCTTGGGGTCCGGTGCAGGGAGACCATTCATTCCAGCAAACCCTAAGAGTGTCTGCTGTGTAGTTGGCCAAAGATCAGGGCCCCTTCACCGGTCTGTGACATCACGTTTCAGCAACAGCCACGCTTAAATGTCTCAGTGGAATTCACGCATGGGAGCTGTGGGGAATGAACGCTACTGCTCCTGTTTGTGTTTTTCCCGGGAAATACTATTTAAGTTGTAAACTGAGCTCTTCCATTTTAGATGACAGCTGCTAAGCTGACGCCTCGGCCTCATTGGCCTTTTGCCATGTCAGTCCCTCTGAGCACCTGACCACGGATCCAGGCAGTCGCACCCATGGCTTAGGCCACTGAAGGGTGTGTTGCTCCGGGTCCCAGGGCGTAAGCTAGGCGCTGGGCCTCCAAGAAGACACCGCGTGGCCTATGGTCATGTGAATTACAAAGATGTCCTTCCTTCACTAGGAGAAAACGGACACTCTGAGAAATCACTCTGAGAGAGATTAAGGAGCTGAAAAAGCAGGAAGAGCAAGTGAGGGAGAGGAGAAGAGGTATATTCTATGTAGAGAACTCCCTGGGAAGAGGCAAGTCCTAATTCAGGCAGCAAAGTCTCCAGCTCTGACAGTGTGAACTGGGGAAGCCCAACATCACCAGCAGGACAGGCCACCGGGTGGTCTGTAAACACAGGCCCGAGGAATGTTTACTTTCTGGAAAGCATGTTTGTTTCTCCTGGGCTCTGGCTCTGTTGGGGAGATCTGGTCCCAGCATCTTCCATATGTTCCCTTGGAGGCTAGCATTCCCTCTGGGCACTGTCATCAACAGAGACCACGGGACCCTGTCGTTCCTCACTCAATCCTCTATCCTTGTTTTCCCATCAACATCTGCAAGGAGCAAACTCAGAGGCCAACATCTTCTTGCTTACTAGAGGGGGACATTAAGTCAGTGAGTGGGTGGTCCCCACAGTGCTATGTTGGGCCAGGCCAGTCAGGGATTCCAAAGAATAGAAGATGCATTACTTGCTTCTTCCTGAGAAGCATCTTATAAAATGTTAGAAGTGATTATAAACAAGCCATTTCTTTTTAGGTCACCAGACCTTTGTATCTGCTGTTGCCTCCTTCGAGAAAGTATGTGGCATACTGCTGTGTATAGATGTGCACACCAACTTATCCTTCGGGGTCACATTTAAATACCACCTCCACTGGGAAACTTCCCTGGCCTCCGTGCCCAGGCCAGAATGGCCTCCTGACCACTCCCTACCCCCTGCACGTTGTGACTTTTCTGCAGCACACAGCACATTTTATCTCACTACAAGACAGGTATGAGCCTCTCCCTCTAGACAGACTCCTTCACAGTAGGGAGATAGAGCCCTTCCCTGACACATCAGAGGAGATCACATGTTTATTGAATGAATGAATTAAAAAATCAATTTAAAAAAAGGCATGAATATACAGGTTTATACGTGTAGAACCACACCCATTGCTGGCAGTAGGTCTGAGTCCTGGAGAGTGCCATGATAGAAAAGCAAAGCAAAAGGTAGGGGAGATGGGTGGCCAGGGGAAGCAGTGCAGAGACTCTGTAGCCAGACTGCCAAGTTCAAACCCAGCCCCACCACTTGGTGGATGAGTTACTTGACCTCTGTGAGTCTGTTTCCTTATTTGGAAATTGGGGGTCATGACAGCAACCTTCCTCAAAGAGTTGGTGAAAGGTAAAATGAGTTCATATACAGAAAGCACATAGAATGGAACCTGGCACTTCTCAAATACTCGGTACGTTAGCTCGGTGTTTTTCTAAGGGAACAGAAGTAGGAGAGAGCCGTTCCCTTTATCCCCTCCGTATTCTTTGAATGCTTACACCAAATAATTCAACAATAAAACTAACAAACAAACAAAAAGTAAGTTCAGAACTTCTGCTTTCAGTCCTGTGGCAGACTAGATATCCTGATTGACAATCTTGAAGTTAATTAACAAATTCTGGATACGATACTACACACGCATGCAAACTTTGTAAATGTATTCATTTTCTTGCAAGAAAGTCAGGAATACTAATGTCAAAATTTAAATGAGGGCAGAAATTCTAATTATTGAACTGGAGGTTTTGTCTGGAGGGTATTTGATCTCGACTTTGACTCACAAGGTAAGGTATGGGAACAAGATTCAAAGCCTAAGACCTTCCTGTCATGTGTTGTCCAACAGAGTAAGTTTCCTTAAAGTTGAGAAGCCAAGAGCTACTCACTCAGTATAAAAACAGACCTGTAAATAAATGCCTACCCTTCCAGGGGCCATAAGGAAAATTGCTCATCTCTAACCTTAGTACAGAGTAAACAGAAAAAATATATATATTCTGAAAGTTTGCAGCAGAAAAGGAGCACACACATGGGTGTGCAGGCCAAATTCATATCAGTTGAATCATCTTAAAAAAAAAAAAAAAAAACTCTCACAGAAATCTAGCTCACAGTGGTCCCAGCCTGGAAGTGTTCCCAGGTTCTTGGCAGAAACTACTGCAAATCTCGGAAGGAACCTAACTTCCACCCAGACATCAGTGAATTCTCACAGATAAAGTTCCAAAGTAAATCAGCAGGATGAAGTCAAAATGAAACAGATAATGAAACAGATCAATGTGAGTGAGAACCTGCTGAAGCAGACCCAGGGAGACTTCAGCTATTGGAGTTATTAGAGACTGAATATAAACTATGTGTGTTATGTTATGTATACAGAATTTAAAAAGCTATAAATAAGAAGCTTGAAAATATGAGGACCGAGTGAAACATATAAAGAATGACCGAGCATGTTGAAAAATAAGTAAATCAAAATTATAAAAATGAAAAATAGTAAGAGTTGAAATGTAAGAGGCAGGTCGAACGGTAGATTAGATTTGCTGGAGAAAGTCCATGAACTGGAAGACTGATCCAAACTCAGTATCCAGAATGTAGCACAAAGACACAAAAAGATAGATTTAAGAGAAAAAGCTAAGTTGTCTAAGTTAGTCAATAAGTAGTCTCTGTTTCTTTTTAATGTTTTACCCAATTTAGATACAGTGAGATTATAGTCCACCCCAGTTTCACACCAGTCCATTCTCAGAGAGAGTAAAAATTATTTACTAAAAAATACGTATCCATCAAAAGATTTTTCCCACAAGTGAAAAATTCTTAAGAGCAATTCAAGAATTCCAAAATTAAATTGTGCACACCTTAAAGCTTTCATCATTGACTTTGTGCAGTACCTCTTTATAGGGATAAATTTCTATCAGTTTTTGTTTACCAGATTTGTACTCAAAAATTTTAATTTTCTAAAAGCTTCAGAAGATCATATTTTGGGACTCTCCATTAAAAAGATTTGCATTAAAGGGGCACCTGGGTGGCTCAGGTGGTTAAGCTTCTGACTTTGGCTCAAGTCATGATGTCAGGATTTTGGGATCGAACCCCACATCAGGCTCCACACTCAGCAGGGAGTCTGCTTGTCTCTCTGCCCCTCCCCTTGCTCATGCTTCCTCTCTCTCAAATAAATAAATAAAATCTTTTAAAAAGATATTTGCATTAAAGATATTCAACTAAACAAAATGCAACCAAGACTTAGAAGACTCAGGTGCAAAAAATTTAGTGCTGTCCCATAAAAACACTTCCAAAATCCTATTACAATATACTTTCGTATTCAACATCAACTTTACTACCAAAGTAGAAGAAAACTAGTTTAGTTACTCTGCACCTACAAAAATTTTTGTAAATTTCAATGACTTCAGCTTCTATTTTATAATTGGTAAAATACCAGAGCTTGTTTGGCAAGTTATAGGTCTCTTAACCTATTCCAAATATATCTCTGTTCTATAGGTTTCTTAATTTAGTAAGGACATTATTTTTATCACATTGTATTCACATTAATATCAAAACAAAACAATTTATCTTCACTGTTGAAGTTTGAAATGAATTCATGGTAATATTCACAATGCCAATTTTTTTCTACTCCCCCAAACTTTGATTCCATGAATTAGGTTACGAAAGAATTGAACCATTATTGAAACTACCTGATTAACTATTTGAAAAATCTGATGACAGTGATATAAAAATAGAATCATTTAGCTGCTTGCCAAGTTCCTCTGCTAACCGAGACAAGATTCTCATAGTATCCCTTGAACTTTTGCATATGCACGAGAAAAATTAGAACTGAAAATTAGTGAAATAATTTAGAATGGTCATTTAATCTAAATGAAAAGTCATGCTTCCCAACGTAATGGGCAAACACACTATTTTCACTGTATATGTCCACAGCTTTGAACACATTTGGCTTAAACTAACTACTAATTTTTTTGGTGTGGATGCTGCTCCCTCTATCATCCGATTGGTATCTTCTGGTTTTCACATGTTCAGTGGTAACACTGAAGCTCCGTAGAAGGTAAATGTCTGCAAACCCTTTGTGTAGGTCACACATTCATCATTGATTTTAATGAAAAGCAGAAATCAGACCTGCAATTTTTCATTAAACATATACTTCTGTTTGCTTATAACTCATTGCTGTCAAAGAAGATTTTTAACTAAGAAAGCACTATCACCAGCCAATCAGTCAATACAATAAATAGTTGTGGATTCGCATGTACAATAAAAGGCAAAATCACAGTAGCAAGGGTGTCCAAATTACTCTAGACAGTAATCTGCTCATGTTATTTGATAGTTTTCCAGGCTTCACATCAACCCTGCCACCCATGCTCTGGTGACCTGGGCATTACAAGGCTGCAGGCAGAGGACACAGCATAACTGACTGTTTATCAGGTGGTTGCCAGGACCAGCAGCACTGAACCACAGGCCCACCACTCTCTAAGTCCAAGCACACTTCATTTCATCAGTGATTGTCCTGCCTGATGCACTTGAGTGGGCAATATAATCAGGGCTGGGACTAGGGTGGGGCAAGTGAGACATTCACCTTGGGTGCAAAATGTAAGGTGGCACAAATAATTCAGCAATTAAAATGCTAAAAGTATGCTAATGCAATATTTTAAAATAGAAAAAAAACTAATGCAAAAAATCTACGCTAAGCAGAATATCAAAATTTTCAATAAAGACAGGATCCAACTTTGCATTTGTACAACCCTGTGAGTGCCTCGCTCACGAGATCCCACCCTTATCTGGTGAATAAAGGAGGTCTGTAGGAGAAGAGAGGCTGCCCTGGAGGACAAGAAGAAGAAGGTGGGAACGTGCCATTCTCTGAACTCCCTCTAACCCAATTCTTCTGTCCCTGTTGCCCCTGCTTTAAGTTTTCAAATCCGACCCCACCTTTGCAGGCAAAAGCCTTCAGAATATTGCACTTGGTTTGGATCTTTACTATTTTTCCCCCATAGTTCATTTCAGGCCTTAGTCATGTGTATTTTGATGGCACCCTGCCTGTAGACTCTATAATCTGAAATCACCTTTGAACCACATAGATCCTTTGATCACACATGGGGCAGGACAGCTCGGACATCAGTTAGCTACATCTCTCCTTCTATTAACTCTAAATTGTCCCAGGCTCTCAGTTCCATCTGTCTTTGCATCTATTTCTTAACGATTTTATTGCCTATGCCATTCTTGTCAGCTTGTTCTTTTTAAATTGAATCCGACAGTGCTGTGAATCTATGGTGGGCTTAAAGGCCATTCTTAGAATTGTGTGTAGCATAGCAGTGAGGACTCAAGGGGCTTTGCCGTTAAGAAAAATGCTTTGGTAATATGTGAGCTTCAGGTCACCTCTGTTGGCTGCTCAAAGGCCTCTTTGGTTATAGTTGTGTAATGCTTGAGCTTAGTTGAGTGGACAAAGTTATTGGTCAAGTGATATGGCTAAGCAAGGATTTTGATGATTAAAGAAATGTCTTAGAAGAGAACCCCAACTGATGCGCCAACAGGTGTTCTTTGAGCTGGAACGGGGCGGGGAGGAGGAGGGGAAAGGATGGTGCAACCTCTTGTTCAGAGGAAGAGCTGGAGGGGTGACATCATGAAGCAAGACTGAATTCTCTACATGGTGGTCAGTGTTGAAGTCAGTCAACAAACACTGATTGAGAATTTATGTAAGGGTTTAATGTAAAGAGATGGAAAATTCTGAAGACCCAGGTCCAGTGAAGTCCTTCCTCTGGGACCCGGATGTCTGTATGACAGAAAACACTGAGCAATAATTATTCCCACATCCTAGTCTCACATATGTTCAGATTGGGAAGAATGAAGGTGTAGTAAGTATGTAGGTCTCCTACTGCATGTATTTTTATTCAACAACCGTTTATGGAGCCCCTGCTATGTGCTGACAGAGTTCATATTCATTTATTCAATTAAGCTTTCGCTGAGTTTTTACTCTGTCCTCGGCACTGAGGGAAGCCAAGCTTGAGTAAGTCACAGCAACTGCCACCTGCATAGAATCTGTCCAGGTTGAATTAAGACAATGTAGACAAGCAAATAAACCAAAATGGGATCCACACAAGGTTAGAGATCCTCAGCAGGAAAGGCAAGGCACCGAAACCCAGTCACAGGACATGATAAATGGGCCAAAACATGAAAATAAGTAGGAGTCCACCAGAAGGAGATTAAGGAGTAAAAACATCATGGCTTAGTGACCACTGTACTCAGACTGGGGCTAGATTCTGGGGTCACGGATGGCTGCTGATCGCTTCACTAACTCCTTGTGGGCTGTAAGCTTTATCCACCCAATGAATTTCAGTCAGAGTCCTCCGTCTGCCAAGCCGAAGTAAAGTGTTTCTGAAGAGAACACCATGTCTTCCTATGGTTCTAATTCCTCCTGCTCTTCCCTTCTTATCAATTAGACCAGAGATCAAGAAACCGTGGGCCCCAGCCAAGCCCAGTCCCCACCAGTTTTGTACATTGCCTTATCGGCACACAATCACACTCAACAGTTGCCTTGTCCGCTTTCCCACTATAAAGACAAAGTTGAGTAGTTATGACAGAAATTCTGTGGGCCACAAAACTTAGAATATTTCCCATCTGGCCCTTTACAGAAAAAGCTCTCTGACCTTTGAGCAAGACTATAGCATCTATGCTCTCAGCTGTCACTATTCCTCATCATTTGAACCTGGATGCAGCCCGTTGAGGGAAAGCACCCTGGGAGGAAGTGAGTGGAGATGAGGAAGGGCAGGGACAGGAACTGGAGGCAGAACCTGGGAGGTGAGATCTCTCGGCAGAGGAAAGACATCCTCTCTGCCCAGCGACGTAGGGCTGGTATAAGAGGACATTATGAGGATACTGGGGCCGATCAGAAGATTGGAGTTCTTTTTCACAATAAGATTGTTTCACTGTGCCTTTAAAAAAAAAAATGTGTAGCCTTATACTTTGCCAGATTTCAGAGACTCTGTGGAGAGTTCTTTTTATAAAGCACGATCGTGCAAGAGGAAGATAGCGCCTCAGGTGTTTGAGCTGAGAGGCCACATACAATTCAAATCAAAGCAGAGGACCCTCCGTGGGACTGCAGCAACCTGAGGAGGAGAACGTAATCCACATCCCACACAGCCCCCCGGACCCCTGTCTCTGGCAGCCTGATGATTAATGCGTAAACCAGGAAGACATTTCATTGACTGCCTTCTGGTCTCTTAAGCACAATGCAGTCAATAAATATTTATTGAATGCATTTTCCTAAGGCTTGCAGCACTTGCTCCATGATAAGTCATAACTGAATAAGCAAGAATCGTTCAGGGCTGTTACAAATAAATATATAAATGTATGTTAATGGAATCCAAGCTAGGAATGGTCAGCAGGAAAGAAAATATGCATCCGTCTACGGACAGGACATGCTTCTTGGGGTGAATAAGAAAGAAGCATGTCATGTAAGCTCCAGAAGTGAGGATTGCCAAAGAAAGAAGGGAGAAAGGTAAAAAAAAAAAAAAAAGAAGAAGAAGAAAGGGATAGCGAGAGATTTATAAATGGCTCTATTTTGAACAAATGAAAATACATACTTTTCTTTAGGGCCAAGCTTTTGTATTCTCTCTAGCTTTATGTGGATAACATTTTCATCTGTCGCTGAAATGGCTCCTCTGCTCAAGAAATGGCAGAGTTAACTGAAATGAGCTCCCAAATTGTAATTTTTGCAATAAAGGTAAAATATGGATATCTGCAGCCCATTTGAAGCTATAGTACCAATATGCCGATGCAGTTCCCCCTTAAGCTCCAGTCACATTAGATTCTGAATGGCGTATCACCAATTGGGGCACAGGCATGGGAGTTAAGGTACGTTTATTTAAGACTGAATGCTTATCCTGAGTTAAAAGCAAATTAAAATCTTGCATTTGAGATAATGTTAAAAGGGGACAATGTAATTAGCCCATTCTCCTCTGTGCAGTCTCGTCATGCTCCTGTAGAGCCTGAGAATGCACAACTACAGTGAAAGCAGAAGCCTGGATGGTGCTGGAAAGGAAAGGCACCTGCATAGCTAGGTGTCTAGCTTTGTAGGGGAAAGATCTTGCCTCTGGAAAGTGATCCAGTAAGCCAGCCTACAATTAATGCAAACATCATTAATGACCATCTAGGTCCAGCCCTTCACCAGATTGGAAAGGACTCTAGTGACTGCACAGTTCACCTCCATTGGCTCTGCTTCTGGGTTCCCTGTCCACAGCCACTCCACGACGGAAGAGGGAACCAGTCTTCATTGGTTTTAGGCAGCAAGAAAGAGGCAGAATCAAGAAGGAAATCAAGACATCTCAGGGTTCTTTTCAGGAGACCCCCGCAAGGGTGGAAGGTCGTCAGGTCTACGGCGTAGCAGACCTTCCTTGGAAGCAGCTGTGGCCCCTTGGGGTAATCTAAAGAAGACACACAGGCTTGATTCAGGGCATTTTGAGAGTTGTCTTTGCCCCTCTGGTGCTGGCTTTGCCCTGTCTGGTGCTCTAGACAACAACTGAATGATAGGTTTTATGGCCACCAACTCAACTGAGGAAACTTGCCAGAAGATTTATGGCTTACCGCTCACCCTCACCAAAATATCTGTTCCAAGTCTCTTCTGAATTCTACTCTCTCCTGAATTCTAGACCACCTGTCCATTTTTCCAAAAGAGAGAGAAGGAAAAGATTCTGTGGGGTTTCTTCCTGAAGGTTATCACTTCTGATCATGTATCTGAAGACTGACCTGACATACATAGGCTTACCTTGAGAAGAAAGCCTAGATGGCTAGGAAGAAAATGTGGAGAAAAGTGTTTTAAAGTTTAGAATTATAAAACATCACTTAAAGAAGGCTTTACGAAAACTGAGCCAAAAAGCTCCTGGGCAGGGAGTCAGATCTAATCACAGCACAGGGAAGAGAGGAAGGCTTTGAATGCTTCCTGCCCTTTAAGTAGGATGCCCAGCAGACTTGTCCCAAAACCAGCTAAGCTCACCTCTTCAAGCACCTCCAACAGGCCCCCTGCCATTCCAAGACTTGATTTCCGCTGCTGCCTCCGTAGGGCTCTAAGGCGTTTATCAGATTACCACTTGAGGTCACATATCCTACTGTCGTGTTTTGTGGTTGCTTATTTATGCGCCTGCTCTCCCCAGAGAAATGAGGAGCTTGGAGCCGAGAAGGAAAAGCTGTGTTCTGTGTGCGGCAGGTGCCCGGTGCGAATTTGTAGTGCACATGCTGAATGAAATTGCTTTACTTGTAAAGCAATTTACAAGTAAATTGTAACCGTGGTCCCAGTTCTGGCCTACAGATCCTGGAAGTCCAAAGGGTGTAGAAAAAGAATTATGCGGAATTATGTGCAGCCAGCTGACAGCTGGGCTGCTATTTGTCTGCTCTTTTCCCAAGATTCCATTGGCCATTCTGTCCCATAGAAGCCAGAAATACCTGCATATCAGAGAACCAATGTAAGGTTTTATCCAATAATATTTAAACCCCAAAGGCAGTGTGAGACATAATTTCTGCTTTGATAAAGGATGCGTATTTTAAGGGATGGATCCATAAACTTTACAAGAAAAAATAAACAGAGCAAGATGCCTTTTAAAATGGAGGATGCAGAATTGATGTGATTATAATTGATAGCAAATGCTGATTGGAATATTTATTATTCCTAAGATCCCTGCTACATTTCAGAGGCGGCACAAATTCAAACATGTGGACACATTCATTCGGGGCTCCATTCCAGATGAGAGGACATGGGGGAGTGGCTCCGCGTCCTGAGCCATCACTCACGGTGCTTCCCTCTTCCTATGAATGAGGTTTCACCCCCCACCCCAGACTTTAATATACCCAAGTGTGTCTATCTCAGCAGGAAGAGACTGTCTTTCTCCCCATGAGGCATGCATTGTTAGCCACACACTGACTTCTAGATGTTCAAAGAACAGATGAAGATTTCACCAGGAGCTGGTTTTCTGTTAGGCTACTACTTTCTCATAGTTCATTACCCCTCAAATGGTAGAGGCTGACATAAGATTGCTAGCCTTTTAAATGGCCACATAAAAACTTTAAAAAGCCAATATTTTTATCAACGGTATTCCTTAATTCAAGAAGGATAAAGATGGTCTTTATATTGAATAAATTGACAACATGGTTCTTGTCCTTCTAATTCTACCATATGCCTCTGATCTACATTTGGCTATCATGTCCCCAGCATGAGCATCCTATTAACGAAAATGTCTCTCTTAGAATATTGCTTGATGGGTTCTAGATATTTGAAAACCTGGTTGTCTTTTCTTACGTATTTTAGGGTTTTATGTCCTTTCAGTCATAACATTTAAGGATAGAATATGCAAAAGTGATCAGAAAATAGTCGTAAAAGTCATCAGAAGTCAAATGTTTCCCTGGAATTTTTCTTTGGTAGGCACAATGCTAATCCCCAATGCAAATTCTGGTGACCAAATCAGAAATTGGTCCTTGCTTCTCTGTTCCAGGTACATGGCCATCATCCATCCCCTCCAGCCCCGGCTCTCAGCCACGGCCACCAAGGTGGTCATCTGTGTCATCTGGGTCCTGGCTCTTCTACTGGCCTTCCCCCAGGGCTACTACTCAACCACAGAGACCATGCCCAACAGAGTCGTGTGCATGATTGAATGGCCCGAACATCCCGACAAGATCTACGAGAAAGTGTGAGTAGGGATGATTCCCGGGTGACGCCTTCTTTGTCTTTTCTTCTTCTTTCTTTCCATGTTCTTTTGTTGGTTACAATTTAGCATCTATCTAGAAGCATTTCTCATAACCAGTTGGATGTTAGGCTGATGTGTCCATCATTATCAAGGAACTCTTTGTGTCCCAAATACTACTCTGGACTTTGAGTGAAAATTTTAAAAATACGTAAGACCTGGATCTTGTTATAGCCTGCTATCCAAGCGTTCTTCCGTATCCTGCGGGTTCTCGCGACTCTGCCCCACCAGTGTCTGCATTGCTTTGCCTGGGAGTTTGTCTCTCCAGAACGCTGCTCTGCCCTCTTGTTCAGCATGCCAGAAGGTGGGGGAATTATCCTTGCTCCCAGCAGCTCTCAACAGCAGATAGCAGTTGGAGTATGAACACCAGCGCCCTCAGCCCACAGGTGGGATGTCTCTGAGGTGTGTGTTTACACTGCGGTCAAGGTTTTGTCTCAGGGTGAAGCTCCAGTCACCCCCGCTGACACCCCCTTCTCTGTGCCACAGCTCTTCTCCCTACTGGCATTTCTTTCTCCTTCTAACGAACTCACTTGCGCTTGAATCTTGATCTCAGGGTGTGCCTCTGGGGGAAGCCAAGCCATAGCACATATCTTCCAGAGTTTTCTAGGTGGAGAAATAAGATACACATTCAAAATGGATGGGAAGGCAAGGCCAGTACAATGAGACCTTAAGAGTTACAGGTTTCCCTACAAGACATGCCAGCTTTTATCTTCAGGGGCCTGACTGATCGCATTAAAGGGATTTCAAAGAAATCCTGGCAGTTTTCTCCAGGACTTTTCCTAGAGGCTACACTGAAATGGCTTATTCTTTGTTTTGTTCCGCTCAGGTGAGTGGCAATGTGACATTTCTATCACTGTCAGTTTCCTGGGCTCAGAGCACATTGATCTGTGGGTCCTTTGACAGTTCTCTGTAATTCTCCAATCTCGGGTTTATTATGTGAATCATAAGATAACACTGGCGTTAATAATCAGATGATATATGTTTTAATAACAAGATTGCCATTACTACTTCTATGACTCCGGGCAAGGATCACAGACCCCCCTCATTGTTAAATTGAAAGTGATAAGCACTGCTTCCCATAAACAACTGCTGTGAAGTGCAAACGAGATAATGTATCCTCGCCTTGTAAGCTATTAAATGCCATACGAAAGGTAAGATACTGTTATCGAACCAAATTCATCAGATAGTGGTAGAATCATTACAGGCCTTTAAACTCATTAGGCGGTAACATGAGGCACTACCTGTTGGCACCCAAGATCTGAGGGTCTGAAAGCCTGCTGCAGAGAGTTCCACGGAGCATGGAAATGGGGCTTGCCAGAAAGCAATACATAAAGCCCAGGCTTTGCCTCCCAGACACAGGCAGTGGGATTTAATCGATCAAGCAGTGGGGGGATTAATGCTCAGCCTAGAAGGAGACATTGAAAATTATTCTTCCAAATAAAACTACAAGCCTGAGTGGGGTCTCAGCGGGGGAAAGAACAGAGCTTTCTAAGCTGTACAGGGCCCGTGAACGTGTTCAAGCCAGAAGGTTCCCTCAGAAGGGAAAAATGAAAGACCCTGAATTAAAGCCCATTCTGTAAGCTGCTTAGAAACTGCCTTTGACTTGGTTCACGTGATTTTTTTCGAAGTCTGCTCACCTTCCTACAGTTTTGTTTCAAAATACAGTCCATTTATCTTCCAACAAATTCCAAGTTTAACATGGAAACAAAGGTATTTACACAGATCCCTGGAGTCTTGCCCAAGAAATAGTAGTTTTTAAAGTTTTACTCTGAAACATTTTGCTGTCTTTGGCTTGTTAATGATGAAGAAAGCCCTCTGAGACTCGATACAGTATGCTGATTGTCTTCTTTCCTTGCAATGAGAATTTAGGGTAGCTGGACTAGAAGCATGCTTAGGTTTGCCATCATTGTTTATTTCATGATTTTTTGAACTTCTTCCTTCTTTTTATTTGTTCATTTTTAAAATTTTATTATTTTTATTACGTTTTTAATTTTAATTCTGGTATAGTTAACATACCGTCTTAAATTAATTTCAGGTGTACAGTAGAGTGATTCCACCGTTCTATCCACTGCTCAGTGCTCACCATGCTAAAGGCTCACTTATTTCACTCATCTCTGCACCTTCCTCCGCTCTGGGAACCATCATTTTGTTTGCTATAGTTAAGGGTCTGTTTCTGGGTTTGTCTCTCTCTTTTTCCCTTTGCTCATTTGTTTTGTTTCTTAAATTCCACACGTGAGTGAAGACGAATGGATAAAGAAGATATGAGATACACACACACAAACACACACACACACACACACACACACACACAGAGGAGTTTTATTTGGCCATAAAAAAGAAGGAAATCTTGCCAGTTGCAACAGCACGGTTGGAGTCAAAAGTGTAATGCTAAGCGAAATAAGTCAATCAGAGAAAGGCAATACCATATGTTTATTTCATGATTTTAATCTTAAAAAATGAGTCTGGAGAACAGCATCTGATTTTATCTACTCAAGATGTGTAAAATGTTTATGGATACAGTAGTAAGTTGAAAGAATCTGTATTTGTCATCCACATACGATGTCTGTGAAGCAAACATAAGTCGAGTGCATAGTAAGCTTTATGTAAGCCTATTTCCTTTTTGTCAATATCCTTCATAATGCCTTATGATATACTTTTAGAGAATTTAAGTTTTACTAGCTCTAACCTAAGTACTTCTGCTTCTGCTGGGACTGATTGCCATTGTCTTCTGCTGGGACTGATTGCCATTTCCACAGCAGACAATAATCCCAAATTTGAAACCAGAAGGAAACTTTTTTTAAGGCAGTATAATAATTAGGTTAAGAACATGGGGTCTGGAGTTAAATGAGGGCTCAACTCCCAGCCACATCACTGTCTAGTTGAGTCATCATGGTCAAATTATTTAAGCCTCTAAGCTGAATGGAACATTCCACATAGAGGTATCGACAAAAGTAAATAAGGCACATGCTTAGCCCAGTGCCAAGCACATGGGAAGAGTCTGGCGCATCACTCGTAGATCTAGGTACATGGGTAGATGACTGGCAGGAGACAGTGTGGTGGGCAAATGCTTAGGCCCAATTTTCCTGATGAATAATTTGTGCCAGCTAATTATATAAAAAGGTTTTGTAAAAATCTTAGATTGCTGCATTCACCTTCTGGCTAGACGCTGAACCTCCAGCCCTGATCATTCATCATTCAGGCTCTTTATTAATACATGGATTAAATTAAGCACTATTAAAGAAAGGCAATCCAATAAAAGAGCAGGCAAAAGTTTTGCATATGCACTTCGCAAAAGGAAATGTCCAAATGACCAGTTAATATGTGAGGAGGCACACAACTTCATTCATCACCAGTGAAATACAAATGAAAACCATAATGACATCTTTCTGCCTACCCATTAGACAGGCAAATGTTAAGAAGCCTGACTCAACTAAGCATTTAGAACTTTCGGTGAAATTAAGAAACAGTGAGAACCTTTGTAGACTGCTAGAAGAAGCATACATCGATAAAACCATATTGGAAAACATTTTGTAGTATCCAGAAAAGCAGAAGCTATTCACACACTACCACCCCACAGTTTTGCCCAGGGGTAACTTCCCTAGAAAAATGCATACACATGTGCATCCAAACACAGCTAGAGTATGGTTCATATCAGCATTGTTCTTAATGCCCCAAACTGGAGGTATTCCAGATGTCCATCATCAGTTGGATGGGTAAAAAACTGTGGCACAAGCATGTAACAGAATACTATGTAATTAACACAACGAACAGAATGTAGCTCCATGCAACATGGCTGGTTCTTACAAAGTCTTAAAACAAAATGAGGAAAATGGAAGTACATCTTTAAGAGCACATCAGTATGTGGTTGAACTATAAATGCAAACAAAGTAGTAGTCACCATGAAAGTGAAGACATGATTCTCTCTCATGGGAAGGAAAGGTGTGTGGCCAAGAAGAGACACTTAGAGATGCTTTTGAGGGGCTGACAAAATTATATTTCTTGAGCTCTGTGGTAGTAGCATGAGTGCTTGCTTAAAAACCATTCATAATACCAGGTGATTTTGCTCATCCATTTTTTCTGGAAAGTATGCTTCATATTTTTTAACTGTAAATTAAATGCTATTCAAAGGATTTTGCTTTTACAAGCTTTCAAGAAACTGCTTTCCTTGGGATAACCCCAGAAGTTCGTTCCTTAAGAATTACCTTCTGAGGCACAGAGCTTTGCCTAGAATGATATTATTCATAAATTTTTACTTTTGAATAAGCCAAAGCATGGATGGACCCCACTGCATTCTCATGCTTACTTAACCTCGTTCATTTTGCCTTGCTGACTCCTACCTTTCAGCCCACCTGGAATTTTCCCAACTGGTCTAAGAGCATATGGGACAAATGCTGTCCCTGAAAGGAGTGGCAAACGTTGAGTAGAGCATAAGGCCCAGACAGTCTCCACAACCTCCACCCCTTACTGCTATATTCATAAGCATGTACCTCTGGGCAATAAAATGCTACCGACAGACTTGGTCAGTTTCCTGGAAAATCATTTCAAACTTTATTTTGCATTTTTAAAAATGAGCAAATTTTGAAGTATACTGAAAATTCCTATAATTTCTTTAATCATCTGTATGCTCATCTTTCATGAAAGGCTCTAACATTTTGATGAATATTCTTCCAGTCTCTTACTCCCTCTCTAGGGAGATACTGTTCTTAGTTTGTTTTGAAGGCACACAGGTCAACACAAATACAGATTGCCTCCCTCTCTGTAACACAAAATGTAGCTCATATTTATGCACATCACTCTGTATTTTATTTTTAAAATTTAATGTGTCTTAGAGATATTTCCATATCAGTTCATGAAGAGCATCTCTTCTTTGTCTCAGCTACACACAGTACTCCAGGCTACAAATGTACAATGTTATTTAGCCAATCACACTTTGGGTGGACTTTGGATTATCTCCAGCCTTTTGCTATTCTGGAGCACAGCCATGCACATTTATCATGCAAGGCTATCTATAGCAAAAAATTTCCAAAAATGAAATTGCTGAGTCAAAGACATATAACATTTTAATTTTGATATTTGCCCTCCATATCGAATGGTGCTAATTTACATTCTGAACCAGCAGTGTATGGAAGTCCTGGTTCCTCTACAGCCTTCCCAACAGAGTAGTGTATTGTCAGGCTTTGAGATTTTTGCCCATTATAGTTAAAATTTGCGTTTCTCTTTTTACAAGTAGGGTTGAATATCTTTTCATAATAGGAGTAATTTGTATATACATCTTACTATCTGTTAATTTCATTTACCATGTCATGAATTATTTCCTATGTCATTAAACATGTTTCTACAACCTGTTATGAGTATATACATAAACACATACATATATGTTTATATGTGTGCATAAATAATAATTTGGGGGGCACTTGGGTGACTCAGACAGTTGAGTGTCCGGCTCTTGATTTCTGCTCGGGTCATGGTCTCGGGGTCATGAGATCTAGCTCTGTGTCAGGCTCCTCACTCAGCGGGGTGTCTGCTTGAAATTCTTTCCCTCTCCCTCTGCTCCTATACTCTCTCTCTCAAATAAATAAGTAGATCTTTCAAAAATGAATGATAGGGCGCCTGGGTGGCTCAGTGGGTTAAAGTCTCTGCCTTTGGCTCGGGTCATGATCCCAGCGTCCTGGGATCGAGCCCCGCGTCAGGCTCTCTGCTCAGTGGGGAGCCTGCTTCCTCCTCTCTCTCTGCCTGCTTCTCTGCCTACTTGTGATCTCCATCTGTCAGATAATAAAATCTTTAAAAAAATGAATGATAATTTTGTTAACGAATCTGTTCTTTGAAAACTGACTACTCTTTGAAAATTGAGCTCTTTCAGCTGACTTAAGGTAAGAGACTAAGCTTTAAAACAAGCTGCTTCTAGCTCTATTCCCAGATCCCTCCGGGGACTACTTCAGTGTCCTCTGCCATCCCCTGCTTATGTTTACAGCACACGGTTAGAGAAAATATCCTAATGTTGTAACAGTCATGAAAATGAGGACGTAGGCTCGTTATTAATGTAATAATATCATCATCTGTAATTGAATGCTGCCACCATGTGCAAGCTGGCTTGGCTTTGGCTGCTCTGGTGAACTGTGACACTTCCCAGGAAGTCCTATGAAGAGGGAATAGATGGACTGGTTTCATGGGTGACCAAAAGGGACTCCTCCTGGCACAGAAAAATGCAAGGGAAAGGATGAAGTATAAAAAAGAAATACATCGACCTCCCTGTTCTACTAAAATGAGGAGGAATGCACCGTAGCTTTCAAAGTTAATCAGAGCCAAGCCCACTCTTAAGGATGCTGTACAAGCTGTCAGGTTGCAGTGGTCCCAGAAGGTTCCACAACAATACCCCCGAGGACAAGTAAGATGAATGAGTCCACACTTCTTCATCAGAGGGCCTACCACCAAGGCCAAGAAAAAGTCTGTAATGAGGATGAAAAATGAGAAAGACATCCAAATGAATGAGATTTAGACAGTGGGGGAGTTCAGTTTCCTGAATCATTTATTAACATTGGTCATATATCATTTTCTATTAATTAGACCTCCATGTACCTAACTTTGCAGTAGAACTGTGGCAAGAAGTAAGATATGCCTATTCTGAATTCCAAATATTACCAATAGTACTGGGAAAGGAGGCAATGCAAGAAAATAGCATCATTCATAACTTTAATTACCTGGAAATCTCGTGGATGGGAACTTGAGTGTATATATTAACTCTAATATAATTCTCTATAAATACTAGTCTTAAGAAAGACTATAAAAATGTGCTGGTTTTTTTGCAGCATTTTGTCTTTTATATATTACAGCCCATCATCAGAAGTTAGCTGAAATTTTTATATTGATACATATTTTTTCTCTCATTAATAATAATGAAAATTGAAAATCAACTAACTGAAAGCATATGAGGGGAAAAGGGAGTATCAGAAAATGTACCTGAAGCATTACTTCTCAAATGTTCCACCTTCTTGATTATTTCACAAATAAACGAAGGAAAAGAAATGTGAATCCTTTGCCAAGCTGCTCCAGGCCTTGGCCAAAGGGGTGTCAGCGTATTTGCGTTTCCAGGACTGATTGTTTATGCTAGCTGTTATGATTAATCTCCTCCCCTGACACCTGCTACATTTATAGATACAGCCCAGGGCCCCTGGTATTGTCTCGGCTGTTGATGAAAAGCAGTTAAGCCAAGAATGAAAAGTACATCGACACTTCAGGGAAAGATGGTTGCATAAAAACAATCCCTTAACCTTGACTCCCAGAAAGAAATTAAGAGTGAGCAAAGGAGGAGGAGGAGGTAACTTAAAAGAAAAAAGAAAAGAAAAGTCAAAAAAAAGAAAAAGGAAAGGAAAAGCCTACATTTATACAGAGACTAGGAAGTTTGCCATACAAATGCCAGAAATTGCACTCCGTTTCTGGTAGATACTGTGCAGACAGAGCCAAGGAAGAGGCAGCCACCACCAAGGACTAGCATGGGCAAGACATAAAAGAGCAGCCCCTAATTTGGAGGGAACCGTGTAAGCCTGAGGAAGATGGGACCCCGTAGTTTGAGATTCCTTTGAACTGCCACTATCAGCTTCCAGAGACAGCTGCTCTTAGACTGGGCACAAGGCGCACCCAGGCTAGACAGCATAATTGATAGTAAGATAAAAATGGATGATTTCCTACAAAACTGTAAATATCAAATTGATGTAGCTTGAGGGGAAAGGAATGAAAATACTGTTCAACAACAACATTTATGAAAGGCACCGGGATCAAAATTTGTGCAGAGAAATTCTTTCAAACGTAAGACTTAAATATAAGCTCTCCTAGAGTTCAAAACCATATGGAGTACTTCCTAAGTTATATACACACTTGGCACAATATGATTGTGAAAAACTAACAAAGAGAACTCCAGAAACCTTCAGGCCAATACCATTTATAAACATATATGCAAACATCCTAATTAAAAGTCACTAAAAAAGTCAAAATGATATTAAAATAGCACTGGCTTGTTTTTGAGCATGACTTTTTCCAGCAAATAAGGTTAGTAAGTTATCAAGAAATCTG
Source organism: Mustela lutreola (assembly GCF_030435805.1). NCBI lineage: Eukaryota > Metazoa > Chordata > Mammalia > Carnivora > Mustelidae > Mustela > Mustela lutreola. The sequence continues at coordinate 96,674,682 of NC_081298.1, read as the reverse complement.
TTGTATTTCTTTTAATTAATTGGTCAAAGGAAAGCATCATTATTTGTTTCAACAAATGTCAAGATAAATTTATTAAAATATAGTATCTATTAAAGGAAAAAGTAGCTTTTATCAGCAATAATCCTTGAGAAAATAAATGTATAAGATCTCCTTTACAGCAGAAACAAAATTAAAACACTTTGAATATTTAAGAAATAAGAGCTATATGAAGAAAATTAAAACATTGTGCTATTTTAGGGGTGCCCGGGTGGCTCAGTCAGTTGAGCATCTGCCTTCAGCTTAGGTCATTACCCCAGGGTCCTGGGATCGAGTCCTGCATCAGGCTCCCTACTTCTCCCTCTCCCACTCCCTCTGCTTGTGTTCCCTCTCTATCAAATAAATTCTCAGACAGAGATCACAAGTAGACAGAAAAGCAGTCAGAGAGAGAGAGAGGAGGAAGCAGGCTCCCTGCTAAGCAGAGAGCCCGATGCGGGGCTTGATCCCAGGACGCTGGGATCATGACCTGAGCCGAAGGCAGAGGCTTTAACCCACTGAGCCACCCAGGTGCCCCAATAAAATCTTTTTTAAATATGTGCTTTGGTGAGTGCTGTGAAGTGTGTAAACCTGGTGATTCACAGACCTGTACCCCTGGGGATAAAAATATATGTTTATAAAAAATAAAAAAATTAAAATCTAAAAAAAAAAAAAATCATGCTATTAGACTTTACTGAATAGCAGAAGAGAATATTTGAGAAACATTTCACCTGATTCAAATGCTGGAAATATCTAAGAGCATATAGGAAACAGTTTCCTTTCTATCTCTTTTTTCCCATTTGTAAACTGGCCATTTGTAAAGCAGCGTTATTCACAGGAGTCAAAATGTGGAAACACCCTTCTATCTTTACGTGATTTCATAAAGCTATCAGTTCTCCACAAACTTCCCACAAGTATGTTTAGGTAACCGAGAAAGCAAGTCATTTAAAAAGAATAAATAGATAAAAATAGTTCAAGAAAAGATGGAACAAGAAGAATTAATTTTGATGTCTGCAAAATACTGAAAAACAATGATAAGAAGTGACTCGCTCTTCCAGATATGAAAATATCATTTCTGGGGATAGAATTAATTAAAAAAAAAAGAAATCACACACCCATACACACACACAGAAACCCAAGACTATAAAATATTGTATTTAGTGTATGCTACAGATGGCATGTCAAAATCTATAAATTTGGAGGGGAACCCGATCAACCAAAATTTTGTAGAATTCTCTAACTCAAATGATTTTATGGGTAACTGCATAAGCCACCACTGCCTGCAGCTTGGAGAGTAGCAACATATGTTAACACACTGAAGCCTCTGAGAGGCTTTCCATTCAAAAATGTTTTGTTTATTTTTATAGGAAATATATTCATGTGGTTTAAAAGTTCAGCTATTGTAAAAGGGTAATCAGGAAAAAATTTCTCCCTCTAGCCACTGCTCTTATTTTCTTGTGAGCTTTCTAAAGTTTCCTTGTGCTTATCTTAAAAAAGTTTGTGTATATGATCTTGCTGTTCTCTTTCTTACACAAAATAGATAATACAACCTATTCTTGCTTTTTCCTTTAACAACTCATCTCAGAAGTCCTTTCTCACCATATGGAGCAAGCAGTCTCATTTTTTTCTTCTTTTATTTTTTTTTTAATAGCTGCATAGTATTCTTCCTTATGGGAAAACATCATTTATTTTTCTGGTATGATTTTCATGTATATTTGAACTCTTCCTACTGTTTACTAGTTCAAATTATATTGCAATGAATAGGCTTCCCCCTGATTAAGTATTGCAATAAAAAGACCTGAAAGTTTTGCTTAAACCTTATGTTTCCCAAGCTTATTTGATCATAAAATCCTTCTTTTGATTAATCCCATTAATATCCCACAGAACTATTGCCCAAAAAACATGTTCTGGGAAAACTCCAGGCTAATCCTTTCTCACAACTTAAGACCAATATAAATTCCATGTATAGATGAGATGGAGAAGAGACTTTTCCTAACACCAAAGTCAAGGCCAAAATGAAAGAAATTGCTGGTTTGAATACAGATATAGAGATAAAGATATATTTCTTAAATTCTGTATATCAAAGAAACTCCATGAAAATACAATGTATGAGACAAACCATCAATAAAATTAACATAGAAAAGCCCTAAATAATCAGTAAGAATAAGGTGTTTTTTTTTTTAATCAAAAAACTTACAGAGCATAAAAGAATACAAAAAGGTGTATTCCACTAAGGGATACAATTTTCTCTTTATTTGATTGGCCCAGATTAAAGTTAATGAAAATGCTAAGTATTAACAAGGTTACAGGGAAGATGGGCACTGTGTTCAGGAAGGCAGTTTGACAATATCAATCAAGATTTTAAATATACACTTGATTGTTTTATTTCTTAAATTCCACGTATGAGTGAAATCATATGGCATTTCTCTGTCTCTGACTTATTTCACTTAGCATTATACTCTCTAACTCTACCCATGTTGTTGCCAATGGCAAGATTCCATTCTTTTTTATAGCCGAATAACATTCATTGTATATATATTTATATATACCACATCTTCTTTATCCATTGATCAATTGGTGGACACTTGGGAGCAAAGGGAAAAAGAGAGAGAGACAGAGAGATTGAGAGAGAAAGAGAAAGAGAGATAAACCAAGAAACAGATTCTTAACTAACATACTGATGGTTTGTTCTCTGTAGTTAAATGGTTAAATAGGTGATGGGGATCAAGGAGTGTGTTGTGATGAATGCAGGATGATGTGTGGGATTGTGGAATCACCCTACTGTATACCTGAAACTAACAGTTTAACTAATAGTTTAACGAACTGGAATTAAAATTAAAGCCTTAAAAAATTAAATACACACTTGATTTGGATCAGCAGTAATACTCTTAGAAAGTCAGGAGGGCTAGTGTAAGAAAGTCAGGATGTATGTGCAAGATATTGATATCCACATGATTAATAAGTTTGTAAAATTAGAAATAAATCCCCAATCATAGGGGACTGAATAATAAATCATTAATAGATCATTCACACAAAGAAAAACTATGCAGCCATTGAAAATAACATTGCACAAGCATGTTAATTAACATGAAAATATATTCATGATACTCTGATCAGTAAATAAAATGGGTTTCAGGGGCGCCTGGGTGGCTCAGTGGGGTAAGCCTCTGCCATTGGCTCAGGTCATGATTTCAGGGTCCTGCATCAGTCTCTCTGCTCAGTGGGGAGCCTGCTTCCCCCCTCTCTCCGCCTGCCTCTCTGCCTACTTGTGATCTCTCTCTCTGTGTCAAATAAATAAATATAATCTTTTTAAAAATGGGTTTCAAAGTAATGTGTATAGTATAGTGGCGTTTCTGTGATTTTTTAAAGAAAATGATTATATGCATTTACGGTTAGATATACAGCATTTACATGAAAGATATACAGCAAAGTTTAATGCTCAATTATTTTTTATTTTCTTGGAGGCAGGGCTATGGATCATTTAAATTTCTTGGTTTTTGCTTATCTGAAATTTAAGTTTCTTCAAACTAAATATAAATTATAAACTACACTGCATTTTAAGATTTAAGAATGGGGAATTTTTAAGGCATCCACTTCTAGAATAAAAATATTATCACTCGAAAAATATCACTAGGGTAACTAAAAATGAAAAAAAAAATGGTTCAGCTAATTATATACTTATTAGACCAGAATCATTTTCTTCCAAATTCTTCAGACATTGTTCTGTGGTCTTCTGGCATGTAGTTTTGCAAAGAAATCTGATGCCATCTGATTTTTTTCCATTTTAGATAATTGGTGTTTTTTGCCTGCAAACATTTGAGATTTTTCTTTATGTATGCCAAAAAAACACACCAGAAAAATAGGTAAATTTAGAGGTTTATATTGTATTTACCTATCATTATTGAGAGCTTCCATCTCAAGTCAAAGCTCAAGTTTAGGGATATTTTCTTCATTAAGAAATTTTTAAATTTCCTATTCTCTGCTCTGTTATCCTTTTCTATTTGTTCCTGGTTCAGTTTTGGGAGGTTATATGTTTCTAGGAACTTAACCATTTCTTCAAGGTTGTCTGATTTCTTGGCATATAATTTTTTATAACATTCCCTTATAATCCTTTGTATTTCTGTAGTGTTGGTTGTTATTTCTCTTCTTTCATTTCTGATTTTGAGTTCTCTCTCTTCTTTTTTCCTTAATGTAACCTAGCTAAGGGTTTATCAATTTTATTGATCTTTTCAAAGAACCAGCTCCTGGTTTCATTAATCTGGGTTTTTTTGTTTTGTTTTGTTTTTTAGTTTCTATTTCATTTATTTTGCTATAATCTTTATTATTTCCTTCCTGCTATGCTAGTTTTGGGTTTTGTTCTTTTTCTAGCTCCTTTAGGTATAAAGTTAGGTTGTTTATTTGATATTTTTTCTTGCTTCTTGAGGTAGGCCTGTTTTGCTATAAACTTCCTTCTTAGAATAGCTTTTGCTGCATCTCAAAGATTTGGGGCCTTTGTATTTTCATTTGCATTTGTCTCCATAGATTTTTGGATTTCCTCTTTGATTTCTTGGTTGACCTATTCATTGTTTAGTAGCATGCTAGTTAACCTCCTTGTATTTCCATATTTCCTTGTGTTCTTTCCAGATTTTTTCTTAGAGTTGATTTCCAGTTTCATAGTGTTGTGTCTGGAAAAGATGCATGGTATGACTTCATTCTTTTTGAACTTGTTGACACTTGTTGTGTTGCCTAATATATGATATATTCTGGAGAATGTTCCATGTGCACTTGAAAAAAAAACATGTATTCTGCTGTTTCAGGATGTTCTGAATATATATGTATTCTGCTGTTTCAGGAATATTCTCAATATGTATGTTAGATCCAACTGGTCCAATGTGTCGTTTAAAAGTACTGTTTTCTTGATGATTTTCTGCTTGGGTGATCTATCCATTGATGTAAGTTGAGTGTTAAAGTCCCCTATTATTGTATTATTACCGATTACTTCCTTTACGTTTGTTATTAGCTGCTTTATGTATTTGGGTGCTCCCATGTTGGGTGCATAAATATTTACAATTGTTACATATTCTTGTTGAATTATTCCCTTATAGTGTCCTTCTTTGTCTCTTGTTTTAAAGTCTATTTTGTTCAGTATAAGAATTAGTACCTTGGCTTTCTTTTCACCTCCATTTTCATGATAAATGCTTTTCCATCCCTTCATTTTCAATCTGCATGGGTCCTTAGGTTTGAAATGAATCTCTTGTAGGCATCATATAGATAGACCTTGAATTTTTATCTATCCCATCACCCTATGTCTTTTGATTGGAATATTTAGTCCATTAACATGAGAAGTAACTCTTGATAAGTCTATATTTATTGCCATATTGTTAACTTTTTTATTTCTTTAGTGATATACTTGGTTTCCTTTCTCTTTATTTTTTGCATATCTATTACTGATTTTTGATTTGTGATTACCATTAAGTTTGTAAATAACGTCTTGTGCATATACTTAGCCATATAAGTTGATGGCCACTTAAATCTGAACCTATTCTTACTCCTCCCCCATATTTTAGGTATGTGGTGTCATACTTTGTATCCTTTTACTCTGTGAATCCCTTGACTGATTTTTGTAGATGTACTTAATTTTACTGCTTTCGTGCTTCCTACTTTTCTTACTCTTACCTCTGGTCTTTCCTTTCCACTCAGAGAGCCCCCTTTAACGTTTTTGTAAGTTTGATTTAGTGGTCATGAATTCCTTTAAGTTTTGTCTGGGAAACTCTCCTTCCATTATGAATGACAACCTTGCTGGATAGGGTGTTTTGGGGTTGTAGGGTTTTTTTCTTTCAGCACTTTGAGTATATCATGCCACACCCTCTGACCTGTAAAGTTTCTGCTGAAAAATCCACAGATAGCCTTATGGGGTTTCTGCTGTACATAACTCTTTTCTTTTATCTTGATACTTTTAAAATTCTTTATCATTATTTTTTGTCACTTTTATTACTATGTACCTTGATGTGGACTTCCTTGGTTGACTTTGTTGGGAGAATCTCTGTGTCTCCTGGATTTGGATTTCTGTTTCCTTCCTCAGATTTGGGAAGTTTTCAACTCTTATTCTTCAAATAAATTTTCTGCCCTCTTTTCTCTTTTTTCTCCTGTGGAATCCCTATAATGTTAATGTTATCATGCCTCATGGTATGGCTGAGTGCCTTAAGTCTATTTTCTTTTTTTTTTTTTTTTAAGATTTTATTTATTTATTTGACAGAGAGAGATCACAAGTAGGCAGAGAGACAAGCAGAGAGAGAGAGGACGGGAAACAGGCTCCCTGCCGAGCAGAGAGCCCAATGCAGGCTTGATCCCAGGACCCTGGGATCATGACCTGAGCTGAAGGCAGAGGCTTTAACCCACTGAGCCACCCACGCACCCCATATTTTCATTTATTATTTTTTTTTCTTCTCCTGTTCAGCTTGATTGTTTTCCATGACTCTGTCTTCTAGGTTGCTGATCTGTTCTTCTGCTTCCTCTAGTCTATTATTTATTCCATCTAGTGTATTTTTAATTTCAGTTACTGAATTCATCATCTCTGATTGGTTCTTTTTTATGTTTTCTATCTCTTTGTTGAGGGCCTCACTGAGGTCCTCCACTCTTTTTTTCAAGTCCAGGGAGTATCTTTACAAACATTACTTTAAATTCTGTCAGATATACTACTTATCTCCATTTCACTTAGGTGTCTTGCTGTAATTTTTGTCCTGTTCTTTCTTTCATTTGGTTATATTCCTCTGTTTCCTCATTTTGTCTAACTCTCTGTCGTTTCTTTCTTTCTTTTTTTTTTTTTTAAGATTTTATTTGTTTATTTAGCAGAGAGAGAGAGAAAGAGAGCACAATCAGGGGGAACAGCAGACAGAAAGAGAGGGAGAAGCAGTTCCCCACTGAGCAGAGCCCAACATGGGGCTCGATCCTAGAACCCTGGGATCATGACCTGAGCCAAAGGCAGATGCTTAACGGCCTGAGCCACCCAAGCACCCCTCTGTGTTAGGAAAGTCAGCTCCATCTTCTGCTCCTGAAAGCAGTGACCTCATAAAGAAGAGGACCTGTAGTGCTCTGCAGCACAATGGCCCCAGTTCACCTGAACATGGCACTTCATAGATGTCTCCTATGTATTGCATCTGCCCTACTGCCATGGCTGAGCTGCTTTTGCCTTCAGTCCAGTCATCTGCAATGGCTCTCTTTGTCTATTGTGGGCAGGGTCCGGTCCCTGTGCTGTTTGTGGGCTAGTCTGTGGCTGCCTTGGGCTTGAGTCAGACCAGGCATTTTCCAGAGATGCAAGAGCACTGAACTGCAGTGTGTTTTCCCTATGTTGTGCTCCGAGAAGCTTTTGTTGGTGGGTAGGACCTGCAGTCAGACCAGATGTCTGCCCCCAGTCCACAGCTAAGGCAGGAGTTAGACTGGTATGCATGGTTATCTTCCCCTCTCCCCGGGCCAGTCCTGACAGTGACAGGGCAGTCACTTTGGGGTTTGCTAGCCCCTGTCAGGACTGCTTGCACACTACCAAGCTTGTGGCACCATTTTGGATGGGCTTTTCCAGGTTGGAAGGGGCATATTGGAAGGGCATATTGGAAGGGGGGGGTAGAACCCACTATTAGCAAGCTAGGAGGAGAGTGTTGACACTGTGCTCGTTCCTGCAGGTGTCTGTGTATCTGGCTGGGGGAGGGAGGCGGGGGAAGGAAATGGTCCCCACTAGCTCTTTTGTTCTTGGAGAAGTCTCCCAATACATACACTGCGATTAATAAACAAATCTCCTTCCCCTATAACCCAGGTGTTTTTCAAACTGCTGCTTCTATGCTTTTATCTCCATGGGGCTGTTTGTTATGCTGTCTCTAAGGGTAGGGATTCAGTTTCCTATCACCCTCCTGGTTCTCCCAGAGCCAAGCCCAGTGATTTTTAAGTTCCAGGTGTTAACCTCTGCTGATTGTAAGAATTCACAAAATCACCTCCTCTGCTCTCAACGCCAAATGTTATGGGGATTTGTCCTCCCAGTGTGGATTCCCTGTGCCTGGTGGTGCCTGGGGTGGGAGTCTGCTCCTCTCTCCATTCATGTCTACAGTCTCCCTCCCTCCTGCAGACAGACCTGCAGGTCCATTTGGTCCCGACCACATTTCTGCCCTTTCCACACTCTTTGATGTGGCCTGTTCTACAGTTAGTTATGGAGGGTATGTTCTGCCAGTCTTCTGGTCATTTTCTAGGTTATTTACCCTAATGTGGGTGATATCTAGTTGTATCAATGGAGTGAGGTGAGCCTAGGACCCTCCAATTTTTGCAGTTTTGATTCTGTAATCATGTTTTCCTTAAGAAGTATTTCCTGCCCTTTTCACAGATACAACAGCCTCCAAAATCTTGTTTTAAAAATAAGGGATTGCAGGTTTTTCCTGCTATCCAAAAGTAGAGCATTTCTGTGAAATCCTTTGTAAACTGAAATGGCATAAAGCAAAGAAGCAATTACCATTAATTTACTTGGAAAATTTTTTTTTAGCATCCCCAGACCCAAAAATGACCTCCCTTAGACTTCACTGATACCTTAGGACACATCTGGCTAACTGATGCACAAAATAGATTGAGATAAAACACACTGCTCACAGACAAATTTTGAAGCTATGGAAACTTGAGGCTGAGACGCTGAGTAGTTCCTAGGGAAGGAGCTTGGCACGTCTGCTCTTGCTGCTGAGAGTGAGTACTGCTATCAGCTCACTGCAAAACAAGCAGGGGAAGCTATTTTTGCTTTTTGCCTTTTTTCATAACAGTGAGCATCCTCTTCAAATTTCTTTCAGTTACTGAAAACAGGTAATGACCTCTGTCTTCTAGAAAAGTGGGAGATACATGTACCTCAAGTTTTCATCTGTTCTTGAAGCAAGATCTTTCACAAAGAGATCTTTTCTTCTCTACCAGATTGGTTCCCTTTGTCAGCTCTATCAAATATCAAATCATTTTCTCTTTTTGCTCATCCTTAGAAAGTGTAGCCCAATGAGGAGAGTTAAAATGGGTTTGGAGTTGTATGGATCCCTCCTCAATCTTTCAATGACAGATAGAGGAGAAGGACGTATGGGTTTGCTCTGATTTTTCTCTTCCCTGCTTTTTCTCCACTGTAGGGGGCAGCCCAGAGATACTCAGAGCTGGGCTCCTCCTTCTCTAGTCATAAGCTCATCTGGACCCAGCTGTTCAAATCATTGGGAAGCTGGGCTCAGAGGACCTGGCAGTTTCTTACCTGGGACCTACTGTGCATTTTAGAACTAAAAGCAGGTTCAAAGTCTAGCCTTACCCATTTCCTCAAGCTCTCCCTCAGCATCACCGTGCAGTCTTCTGCACTGGGACAGCTTCCTGGCACTTGTTTTCTCAAGTGGGTCATTTTTCCTCCATCTGGCTGCACCCTCCCTCCGTCAGGTGCTTAGCAACTGGAAAATCTTTGCCCTGTCCAGTAGGTGACACCCTGCCCTCATTTCCACAGCTGAAATGGGTTTTTACATTTCTTTGACAATTTCAAGTACTTTTCCAGAAGGAGAAGTAATTAACTATATTGGGCTTAAACTAAAATATTACATCTAAAATTCAAAATGATTCCCTTTATATTTTTCAACTAGTACCTTAGCAAAGTAATTTGTTTTTTAAGTTCCAGTTACTTTTATCTTTTATCTTTACTGATTTTAATAGTGTTTAAGCTGACTTTTTTTCCTAAAAGTGCAAACATATCATGGGTAAATAATTTTTTTCTCCATCTTTCTCGTAGTTACATCCCTTATTTCTGCTTCATGTTGTATTGTAATGACCAGAACTTTTACAGCATTAAATAATAAGGACTTTGTTAACTTACTTACTTTTTTTTTTTTAAGATTTTATTTATTTATCAGAGAGAGAGAGGGGGAGAGAGTGAGCACAGGCAGACAGAATGGCAGGCAGAGGCAGAGGGAGAAGCAGGCTCCCCACTGAGCAAGGAGCCCGATGTGGGACTCGATCCCAGGACGCTGGGATCATGACCTGAGCCGAAGGCAGCTGCTTAACCAACTGAGCCACCCAGGCGTCCCAACTTACTTACTTTTCTGAGCATGCCTCAAGAACTTTACTATTAAGTAGGATTTGGGTTATTGGTTTCACAATTAAGTTTAATATTGGGAATTTTATTGAGAAGATTGTTTCTCAACATTCATACATTTTATTATTTTAAGAATTTTATTCCTAGCTTGGTCAAGAGTTTTATCAAAATTTATCAGCACATGTTAAGGAAAGTATTTTTTAATGTCTACCCTATGGATATAAATCATTGTAATTCTAGTCCTGTGTCTCTTAGATAAATCAGGTTTTGGTACCCAGCTTTGGGACACTTTTGAAAACAATACTTGTTTTTGAGATAGTGTTGGAATAAGCAAAGGAACTCACCCATAAAACCAGCCTAGCTCTGGAGTTCTTTATGGGACGATTCTCTAGAACACTCTTTAATTCCATCACTGCTACATTGAGTATTTTTGCTTTTAAATTTGTAAACATACATTTTATGAAAAAAAAATCTATTTCATAGTGAGTTTCAACTTAATAATATACAATTACACACTGTCTTAAAATTTCTTATTTCTGCTTCCTCTATTTTTATTATAAAATACCTGCCAAAAGAGATTACTTATCCATTTTTGCTTTCATTTATTTACCTCTGCTTTCATTTTTATTTTCTTCCTCCTGCTCCTTTTTAAATTTATTTAAATGTACATTTTCTGAATTTCTGAGTTGAATACTTAGTCCACTCATTTTCATTTCTCAAATAGTAAAGCCATCTACCACACAGATCACTTTGTCTCCATTCCAGTAGTACTGATACACAATGCTGTCATATTCTTTATTTTTTAAGTAATCTACCATTATATCTTTTTTTCCTTCACCCAGCAGGTATTTAGAAAAGTTTTACTTTTTAAAGTCCAAGATATATGGAGCCATTCCCTCTCTCTCTCTGTCTCTATGTCCCTCCCTTTCTTTCTTTCTTATAAAAAAACAAAACAAAACAAAACAAAAAAACAAAGATAAGGACATATAACAAAGTTTACCTTTTGGAAGTTATCAAATGCTTGTTATGGCCTGAAATATAGACACTTGAGAGGATGGTACATTCTCTACATGCAAGATTCAAAGTTTGATAGTGAATCATCTAATTGTTCTGTTTAAATCATTCTTAATGTATTTTTGATAAGTTATCCTATCATAGAGTAACCGTGATACCTTAAAAGCTTCCACTATAATTGTAATTCTGCTCAGTTCTCCTTATGTTTATAAAAGCCTTTTGCCCTGCATGTGTGGAAGCTACTGGATTTGTATTTGCTATATTTTCAGCAATAGAAAACATCCTTCTTGTGTGTGTTTGGGGATTGGTAAAGACGATCTCTTCAGTTGGGAGGCATTTGAATTATTGTTTTACTTTCTATACTTTACATGCACTTTAAATATTCATTTATATGTATTCAAATTTTAACAAAAATGTTAAAGAGAAAGTCAAGCAAAAGCGCCCATAATAAAACATTTATGTAAAATTTTAAAAAGAGAGAAGAAATTATCCTTCTTTCTCTGTTTAGGGCTTTTGGCCATCAACACTACTTTCTGTGGTATTCACAGTGCAACTCCTGTTTTGCTTGCTTGATGTAAGCACTCCCAGCATTTTTAGTTTCCATTTTTCTGCATAATTTAGTTTTTCCTCTTATCATTTGGTTGTGAGAATGCCTCTTATACACAGCATACTTTTCTCTTTTGAGAGAGAGAGAGAGAGCATAAGTCAGGGAAAGGGCAGACAGAGAGAGAGAATCTTAAGCAAACTCTTCACTGAGCACAGAGCCTGAAGCGGGGCTGATCTCACGACCTTGAGATCATGACCTGAGCTGAAATCAAGAGGTGGAAGCTTAACTGACTGTGCCACCCAGGTGCCCCAGTACTCAACATACATTTGATATTGGCTTACAGCTTCGCGTAAGAGTCTTCTTGTTTTTGACAATTTAACATCTGTAAACTCATGGTCATTCATCCATACATATCACATTTAGTATTATTTCATCATTTGCTTTCACACTTTCAGTTTTTTATTGTTTCCTCCTTGTTGTGTTTTTGCCTTTTAGATGGTTTCCTTGGCTGTTACCTTTGGTAGTTTATAAGATAAAGATCTTTTATTTCATTCTATAAATAACCATCTTAAAATTTTTAAAAGCCATTCCTTGCCTGTTTTTAGCTATTGACATTTATCATGTCAATTGACATTATATTGGCATTTGTTGCCAAAAAGTTAATACAGAATTCATTTTTACTTCCATTTATAGGAAGAAGAACCTTGCCATAGTCTATATTCACCTTCCCTTGATATCTTTTCTGGTAGTAATCTTGGGTTTCTAATGCATACTTTTTATAATATAGTCATGTTCAAGGTGTGGCCAAGGGACTCCTGGAGGTCCCCAAGACACTTTCAAGGGGTCCATGTGGTCAAACTTATTTATATAGAAATATGAAGATGCTATTTGTCTTTTACTCTCATCCTCTCCTGAGTGTAGAGGAAGTTTTCCAGAGGTTCCATAACATGTGATGTCACAGCAGACTGAATGTGAAGGCAGCTCTGAGACTCCAAATGTCTATTCTTAACTCAGATATTCAAGGGGTTTATAAAAATACAAGACAATGCCACTCTCTTTACTATTTTTTGAAATTAATATAGATAGTTTAATCAATATTTCATTTATATTAACTTTTAATGAGTTTACTAGTGCTATTTGTAAAAAATATTTAATTTAGAACATTTTGTTTTATAGAAAAGTTGCATGGATAATACAAACAGTTCCCAAATACCCCACCTTGAACATGAATTCAACGTTGAAATATTATTATTAACTAAAGTCCATAGATTTCCTCAGTTTTCCCCTAATATCCTTTTCCTATTTCCAGAATCCAACCCAGGACATGGCATTACACCTAGTCATCATGTCTCCTTAAGGTTCTCTTTGTTGTGAAGATTTCTCAGACTTCCCTTGTTTTTGATGACCTTGTCTGTTTAGAGGTGTACTGGCCAGGTATTTCATGGACTGTCCCTCAACTGGGATTTGTCTTGTGTTTTTCTCATGATTAGGCCAGGACTGTTAGTTTAGGGGAGGAAGACCACAGAGGTAAAGCGCCTCTCTCATCACATCAAGGGTACATGCTCTCAACATGACTGATGTTAATCTAGATCACTTGACTTGAGGCAGTGTTTGTCAGGTTTCTTTACTCTAAACTACCCTTTTGTCCCCTGTCCCATGCTGTACTCTTCAGAAGGAACTTAACAATGTGCATCCCACACTTAAGGAGTAGGGAGCACAGCTCTCCTAGAGGGCAGAGGATCTACGTAAATTGTTTAGAATTCTTCTGCACTACAGATTTGTCTTTTCTCCCCTTTTATTTATTTATTTATTTAACCATTTATGAATATCAGTATGGACTCATGAATATTTTTTTTTTGTACTTAGCTTTATAGTGCCTTTGGGTTGCTTTATTTAATTCATTGCTCAAATTGTTCCAGCTTTGGCCATTGGGAGCTCTTTTAGTTGGTTCTTGCATTCCTTTGACATGTCTCATTGTGTCACATGCCATACACTATTGTGACTTGGGGTTTTATTCATTTTGTTTTATTTTTAATTTTTGTTTCCATTGTGTTGGGTTTTAAGCACGTTTATACTTTGCAGCCTTACAAGATGCTCCAGGCTCATCCCGTATACTTCCTGCTCCAGTCCTACAATCAGCCACTGGAGAATGGTATTAGAAACCAATATCTGGGCTCTAGATGTATTATTGTTATTTTTGAGTGACTAAACAAACACCAAAATTTTCTCAGCTTTTGTTTCTCGTGTTATAACTATTGGTAGGTAGATTCCATGTGAACAAAACCTCTTTGGGATGTTCAGTAATTTTTATGAGTGTAAAAAGTACCAAAGACCAAAAAGGTTGAGAACAACTAATATAGACCTGCCTTCTTAAAAGTTTTTTTTATTCTATTTTATAATTATGGTTTATAAACAGATTTATGGTCATCTCTATATTGTGTTTTAGTAACAGTCACCAATTACTATTAGATAAGTAACATCTATATATATACTAGCCCTAGAGGGCTTCCTGGTTTTGAATACTCATCATTTTGATTCATTGTCCTAGGACATGTCTTTTGGTAGTTTCTTTGCAGAAAAGAATACTTTCCTGCATATTTGAACATACTTTTCTCTTGTATATACATACAAATAGCAGCTTGATAAGATATATATTGGTGGAGTATCCTGTGTCTTTTTAGGTTTTGCAAAGGTTACTCTTTTGTTGTTTGAAGTCAAAATGGTTTCTTCTTTGGGGGCTAGCCTGAAATGTATTCCAAGACACTTACAGATTATATATTAATCTAGGAAATAAAAAAAGATTAAAAATATTATTTCTGCCCATAATAGAATTGTCACTGTCAAGTTTCTGGCCAATATATATTTTAGATATTAAAAAAATTTTATCCTTATTATAATGAGTATTCTTTTGACTGCATTTTTGACTGACTTTGCATACTGTATCAATTAGCACCTGCTCAGTAACAAACCATTCCAAAACTTAGTGATTTAAAGTGATTTAATAGTAACAACTATTCATGTAGGTCACGATTTTGTGAATTATTTGCCTGATCTGGTTTGTGTCAACTCAGTTGAACTCTGTGTGACTTTCTCATAGATCTTCAGTCAGCTCTGGGGTCATCTGGCTGCTGGATAACCTCTAGCAACCCTCCTTACTCGCATATATGGCACTTAAAAGATTGCCAGCCAAGGTGACAGGGGTGACTGAAGCATGAGTTTCTCATCATCCAGCAGGAACACTTAGGCTTCTTCACATGGTGGCTGGATTCCAAATGCAGCAAGAGAGGACAAACCCCACGGCACCAGGGCTTTTCAAGTCTCTGCTCGCCCTGCATTTGCTAACGTGCTGTTGCCCAAACCATATGGCAGAAAATATGTACAGGTCTTTACTTCCAGGTACTGAAGAGAGCTTAGCATTTATTTCTTAGGTGAAGTTCCAGAATTAAGATGATGATTTACCCAACATGGGTCAAGAGCTCCCTCTCAAAGTAATCCACAATAGGACCACCATTTACCAGCCATGTGACTTTGGGAAAGCTGCTTACCCATGCTTCCGAAAACAGGGGGTAATAATAATACCTACCTACATCATGAGTTACTGGAGGATTAGATGACATAGTCCTGCATAGAAAGCCTCTAGAACCATGTGTGGTACATGGTATTCATCCAATAAATGCAGATGGTCCCTAATTCTTAATTTGTTTTATTTAATTATTATTACAAATATGATAGATCTTACAGCACTACTGCTGGGAAAACTTATAAAAAAAAGATAAAGCATCTTTGTTTATTCTTTCATTTCTATCATTCTGATCTCTTTCATTCTGAAAATCTTTCTTCTTAGTAGCTAGCATCTCTTGTAATCTCACTTTTATTCCTATTATGTACCACACCTATATTTTCACCTTGTTTTCATTTTTCTAAGTTATTCTCAGAGAATAATCAAGTTGTCCTCTGCCTAATTCAATTTTCTGCCTTGTCCAATACGTTATTTACTGTTCTTTTTTTTTTTTTTTTTTAATTCAGCAACCATGATTTTCATCATGGTTGGCTGGATTTAGATGTTGGAACTCAATTAATGAATGTTTCCTTTTGTTTCTTAAAGACAGCATCTTATTTCTGAGTACATAAATTAGCTATTTCACCAATGTTATTTTTTTTCTTGTAGTTGTCTATTTCAAGGAGCACTTATTCATATTGCTAAGGATGTTTAGTGAATTGGGGGTTGCATCTCTAAATCACAAAATTACTTCATAGTTCCCATAAATGTTCCTTTTATTGATTTATTCTTCTTGAAAGAGGAGAACTATGGTTATTCAGTGTGCTTATCATTTCATTCATTCACTTAGGAAATATTTATGAACACTTACTTTATGGCAGGTACTATGCTGGAAATACAACAATGACCGAGATTCATTCCCCACTCTCCATCCTCTTAGAGCCTATTGGGCAATCAGAGAGGTAAAGGATATACCTCTTGTAAAGACAGTGGTAAGTGGTAGGTGTTACAGGATGAAAAGTCTACAGTGCCGGGAGACCATAAAGAAGGGTCTTTAACCTGAGATCATGAAATGTTCAACAGACCAAGTAGGTAATTGGCTGAGTCCTGGGAAGTAGAGTCTGAGTTAGACAGACAGGATGTGATGGGGATAGGTTGGGGGTGGGGGTATGCAGGGTTCAGTGGAAGAAAGAATTCCAGGTCAAGGCAAGATCATATTATAAAAAAGAGATCATATGTTATGCTTAAGAAACTGAATTTTAGAAATGATAATTGCTAACATTCATTGAGCACCTATGGTGTTCTGGGCTCTCTGCCAAGAACTTTACATGCCTCTTCTCATTTCATCCTCATAACAGCTCAGAAAGGTAGGTAAAATAGCCAAGATTTGCCAGGTGGCGGGTGGCATAACCAGAATTTGAACCAAGGAATTCTAGATGTGGGGCTACTCATTAGCTATTATGTCATCCTGCCTCTCTGGAGAAATTCAGAGTATTTGAGTGAAATGGAGGGAGGCGGGGCAGGGTAGGGTAGGGAGTAAGTGAAGAAATAGCAGGCTAGAGATCCCATAAACCCACTGAGGAGTTTAGAATTTACCCTGACAACAGTGGAGAGTAGATGCTGGAACTGGAAAGCCTGAAACAAAAGTGGTTATGAGGCACCTCATGACATGCATCCCAGTGGATATATAAGTCCAGCTCATGAGTGAGGTCTGAAATAGAGAAATAAAAATATGAGCCATGAGCTCATAGATGGATCTACAACCTTTGGGACAGATGAGTCACTGGGGAAAGCTAACCAGAGAAGAAGGTCTGGACAAAGGTCTGAGAAAGTCAGCAGAATAGGAGGACTTAGCCAAGGGGACTGTGAATTAGTGGCCAGCAGAAAGGGAAAGAAGTAGGGGTGTAGAGTCATGGAATCATAAAATGAAAGGGCCCCGGGAATTGAAAATCAAGTCAGTGTGGTTCAGCTAACCTCTCCCAGTGTTAGCATTTGGGGCAGCATCAGACAAGAATATGAGTGTTGGGGTTCATCTAGGGATGATGAGGTGCTGTCTCATATAATACAGGGTGGAAAGGGTAAGGGAATTGGCAGCAGCTGCAAAGGGTATTTTATTGATGGACAAGGAAGGAAATAAAACCTAAAGAGGCTGAGAGATAAGACGAAAGTGGCAGGCTCAGTTGATCTGAGTTCCCACTGAGACAGAACTGTGACAGTTCTGGCAGGTGACCCAGGAGGATGGACATGGTACACATGGAGGGGATGTTTGAAATCCACATCTCAAAAGTGGTGCACAGTCCAGATGTGACCAGGAAGCAGAAAACTGAGACTGAGGAGACAGAGGAGGAGTCTGAGAGCTGAGATACCAGAGTCCTGGGTAGTCTTCCTCAGGAGAACGAAGTCAGCATGAGAAGATGGAGGAGAAAGCTTCTCCCCAGAGCCAAAGTCCTCAGTGATGAGGGAAGGATGACCTGGAGGCTGGAGGGTGACAACAGTGAGGGAGAGAGGTTTGTGGCTGGAGGACAGAGGGAACGGTGGTCTGGAAGTGGTGACAAGGAGACAAAGGACCCTCACCCCACCTCCTGGTTCTGAGAAGAATAAGTGTGAGAATGAGAAGAAAAATAGAGAGTAGAAGTACAGAGAGCACATGTTCTCCGTGGCCAGCGAGGGTTCCAGTAGGGCTGGAAGTGAAGGAACCTCTCTTAATCTTCAAGGATAGATGGGAGTTTACTTGCCCCAAAGGAGAAGTTCAAAGGCAGAGCAGGAGAGTTCAAGAGGGAAGTGAGAGAGATTCGATTAGCTAATGGGATGAACCCAGAAGTAAGGAGATGAGATAGAGTCAAATCATAGAGTGACCTTGACAGTTGGGAGCAAGGTTGACAGGAATGTGGGTTTCAGGGACGATGCCTGGAAATCTCTGAGCAGACAAGTCACTCTGTTAAGACCCTGTGATCCCAAAGTTTGGCCAACATGAAGGCAGCTATTCCCAGAGGTTTCCCTTCTTCGGACTCACAGGAGAGCTGCTCTCTTCGCTTCCTCAAAAGTATCTCTGGAAGTTTTAAGGGTGTTTATTATGGTAAACAAGATAATTTTTCTAAAATCACAAATCAGAAACTACCTTAATTTTCCGTGATAAGTACTGGCTTGCTTATACATTAGATTAAACAGCCACTGAATTGTTTGAGACAAATTTGTAAGAACATGGGGAAATGCTTGTGTTGGGGTAGATTAAAAAAAAGAAACCAAACTGCAGGATGATGATGACAGCTACACAAGACTAAACATTGGAAGCAATCTATGCATAGCTTTCTTTCTTTTTTGGGAAATGGAATATGTCAAATTACATTTTTTTGGAAAATAAAGCCCCTAGTAAGTACTCTTTTCTCTCTGTGATCTGCCCTACATTTCAGTGATTTTCAGATTTTCTGTGGTGTGTTTACTACTTAGTTAACAGAATATGTGACGTATTCAGTAGCATGCTGGAGCCAGCTTCCAACTCTGCACATCTCTTCCCAATTCCTTGTTTGGTGATTCCATGGTGTGGCTTGAAATTGGCCAGAGCAAATGTATTTACACCACAGAACGCGACCAGTTAGGGATTTTTCTTTACAGAGAGCTAAGTGTTACCAACATACCACTAGCTGTCGCCACCACCAGGGACCCCTGAGCAGGCCAAGATTTGAGAGACTGAAGGCTCCATGTCTCTACCTGAGGCAGATCCCTAAAGAGGAGAGCAACATCTTGTTCCTGTATTAGCTGAGCAATAGGAAAAAACAAAATCTGTCTCTCAGATTTAGTGGATAAATAATGGCCATTTCGGGTGGTCCCCCAGGGAACAGATAGCTGGCTCATAGCAAAATGAGAGTGAGATGGGTACCCGAGACTGGCTTGGCACCCCCACAGTCTTGACTCTTGCCCCTGTAGAATGATCTGCCATTGCTTTTCCCTTGTTGAGTTCCATGGTTTTGTCATTTATTTTAAAAGATCCAGCCTACCCCTTTCCCTGAATGTGCTACTTATGAGGAGAGGGGATGTTTGTTTCAAGTCTCCAAATACTCACATACTCACACACTTCAAAGAACAGACAGTTTCATCACCGACAAAAAACAAAACAATGCTGCCGGGCGTTGCTGAAAACCCAAAATGCAAAAGGATCAAAGACAAGTTAGTGAGTTATTTCATCTAGTTCTCTGGTTATCAACAACATTTTCTTGTTGTTGACCCTGTGTACCTACTCAGAACAAAAGATTCTGAAGAACCAACTCCCTTTCTTAACTTGCCCACACTCATCACACCTATGAAAAGTAAAGTTAGCTGGCTCTTTGATTATGGTCAGAAAGTATCTATTTCCATTCTTTCCCCTCCAAGTGAGCATGGAAATGGAAGTGGAGAACTTGGGCAGTTCTTTCAGAAGTACATGTGGTAAAGAAAAGGAGAGAAGATAAGACTTAGTCTTCTGAGTCAATACGATAAGGGAATTTTTATTTATTTATTTATTTATTTATTTAGCATACAAGACTTGAACACACTATCAGACTGAGAGGACAAAAATATTCTAAGATAGGAGATAGATGTTGATGGATGAAACAGTTTTGAAGGAGATGTTCTAGAATGGGACTGCGAGCCCCAGTAGAGGGTTTGGCCCTGGAGCAGAGAAGAACACCATCTTCCCCTGAAACAAGAGATAAGAATGAGAGGATGTAGAAAAGCATAGAAGTTGAGATACCGTGTTGGAAGTTCTTGATAATTCTCCATGAAGTGGGAAGCAACATCCTCTACAGAGAGAAGTGAAAACCTTCTGGAATATACAACATAAGCAATGTCAGCCCCAACTGAAACAGCTTTGCAGCCATGCATGCACAGTAATGAAGAACCCACACCTATTCGTGGAGTCCTATGTAATTCACAAAGTATCATTCACACCTTCTGTCTCATTTGCACAGTAGCCTATAAGGAGGAGACACAATTATTGTATCCACCTTCACACAGAGAATACAGCCCAGAGAGATTAAGAAATTTACCCATGTTCACACAGTTAGTATCTGGTAGAGTCAGAAGTCAAATCCAGATCTTCTAAATCCAGTTCCTGTGCACTTTCATGCTATCAAGGTATTTTTTTTTTTAAGATTTTATTTATTTGACAGAGATCACAAGTAGGCAGAGAGGCAGGCAGAGAGAGAGGGGGAGGCAGGTTCCCTGCTGAGCAGAGAGCCCAATGCAGGGCTCGATCCCCAGACCCTGAGATCATGACCTGTACTGAAGACAGAGGCTTAACCCACTGAGCCACCCAGGCGCCCCTATCAAGGTATTTTCAACCTGGATTCTGTGGTGCATCAGGAGTTCTGAAGAGCATCCTTTGGCCAGCTGATGTTTGGAGAACAAAGGGTCTTGCTTCCTAATGCTCTACTTCAACTAGAGTATCACGCTTCCTTTCAAGCATTTTACTCTCCTGTCAAACCTCCTGCTCCATGGTGTTCAAAGAGCAGTGCATGGAAGGAGACAGTGCTTAGTGAAAAGGAGAGGCATTTGTAGATTTTATAATGAACTGCTCTCCCCAGGGCCCTGAAGAGTACTCTTCCATTTGATTACCCATGAGAGAAACCTTCACAGCTAAAGAGAATGTGACCTCATACGTATCCTTCCACCCACCCCAACTCCCAATTCTGCTTGACCCAAGCCTTAGAAGCTGTCAGGATAACAGACCCACAAAATTATCCCCAAACTTGAAACCTTTATCCCAACAAAATCTTATTTCTCATGCACAGCCTTTGTGCTGGGTCCTCCTCCTCGCAATCCTGGGTCCTGAGTAATGAAGGTTCTGCCATCTCACATTGCTTATGTTGTATATTCCGGAAGCTTTTCACTTCTTTCTGTAGACGACGTTGCCTCCCACCTCATGGAAAATTATCAAGAACTTCCAACATCCTGGGTAATGAAGGTAATGAAGGTAGTTGCACCACCTGGAAAATTTTCAAAGGCACCAAAGAAGAGGGAACAGGCAAGGTGCCCTGAGTGGAAGTGATGTATCACTTCTGCTCATATTTCTGTTTGGCGGAGCTCACTCACAGGGCCCCAGGTGACTACAGGGAGGTCAACATGAAGGGAAACACACAGATACTGGATGAGGATGGACTGTCCTGACTCAGAAGCCCTGCCCTTAGAGGGAGCCCAACTTTTTTACCTGAGCACTCAAGGCTTTCCCCAGTGTGACCAGAGTGCGTCTATCCAACAGACCGCATGGACCTCCACTTCTGCAAAACCGATCCACTCATTCCAATGCCTAAACCTCAGCCACTACTTTCTTCCCCATGAACACCCTCCCTCTCTGTGTTCAAACTCTATCCTCTCTCAAAATTCAGGTCAAATATCCCCTCTTCCATGAAGTTATCCCAGACTCCCCACTTTTCAATAAGTTCCCTCCTCAAGCAGCCTGTGTGGTATGTTGCTGAGGTGTTAGCAATCAAACAGAAAGTGGCAGCCATAACTGCACAAAGAATTTCTGCCCTACCAAATGCAAGGCAGAGACAGATTCTGCAGGGACTACAGATGGGCAGGCTGAATGCTGCAAGACTCCTGTCTATTCCTCCTGGACATTGAAGCCTTTCATCTCCAACACCTGCCCCACAGCCCTTTGTCAGTGCCTTCCACCAGCTCAGTTTTGTGTTTGTTGAGAATTCCACAGTGTGATTAAGAGTAGATCAGATTCATCCTGCTCCAAGTTTAATGATGGAGAAAATCTAGCTAAGAGAGCAAAACTTACAGCTGTCGCCGACAAACCTTGTAGTCCCTTCCACTGCCTAGTCTCTAACTCTTAGTTAGAGACTTAGATCTGTGAGATCTATGCTGCGTAGATACTGTGCAAAGATGAAAAATGAAACTCTTCAATATTCACATAAATCCGTTTTCTGCTCTGTGGAGAGTCATGTAGGAGGAAATGGAAGATTAATTTGTGAGGAAGAAAAAAGTCAGAATAACATCCCTAGGCTGTTATAAATTGTAAATATGA
Organism: Mustela lutreola; assembly: GCF_030435805.1. NCBI lineage: Eukaryota > Metazoa > Chordata > Mammalia > Carnivora > Mustelidae > Mustela > Mustela lutreola. Next base: position 96,652,553 of record NC_081298.1, on the reverse strand, counting down.
ACCTGCAACGCATTCACCCTTTCTCCCGTCCTCTCCTCCTCTGCACTTTTAAAGGACCCCATGCCCAGTTAGACAGTCTGCTTTCTGTTGCATGCCACCCATTGGTGGTGGGCTTTATTGCTCACTAAGGTCTTAGAAACAAATTTAGCTTCCTACACAAAAAAATAACTTGGCCTGTAGATGACAAGAACTACTTGAAGACTCTTGATCATGAATTTTCTTATTTTGAGAGCTTTAATTCCATTCCTCCATTTTTTAGCAATTCCAGATAGCTTTCATGTTACCCCTTCCAGATAAATTCGATTTCCACTTAATCCGTGGAAAGAACCCTCCAGACAGAGGTAATCACACTGATATGGTAGATTCTGGCGGACAGTCCAGGATACAGAGTGTTGATCTGTGAGATTGGTGTCATGAACCAGGTAATGGAGGACCCTCCCCTCCATGTCAGTCCAGGGAGGAGAGCTCCAATCCTCCGGGTCAGACCGTTCTGAGTGGTCTTTGAAGATCTCTTCACCCCGACTCAGGAACTGTCACAGGTGGAGTAGACATGGGAATTGGGTGGGCCTGTGGGTCTCCAGGCTATACTCAACCAGTGTGGAGTGATAGATGAGCTTCAGATGTTGGATGTAGTCAGTTCCATTTTTCTGTACTTAGGAGGCTGAGTCCCAGGGCTGCTTTATCCACATTGGATTCTCTCGATCTGTTTATCTGTAACTCTTTTTTAATTGATTAAATTGATTAAACTGTCCATTTTCTACACCTTTCTCTTTCTGCATCATTCTTCCAAGTTAACAACAAAAGTTGTTGATGATGAAGATGATGAGGTAATGTATAAGGAGAATAATCTTTTTTATTTAGAACCCCAGTTACTGTCCGCAGAGAGTGAATCCTGTTAACTGGCAGGGACTTTGTTTTCTGAGCACCATAATGAGTTGAAAACAGGAGTTTGGAGGTCAAAGCTGGTGGGGAGAGGTATTTGAAGTTGGGGGAGGGATGGAAGACAGGAACCAGTGGCACTTTGGGAAAGGTAATGCAGAATGTAGACATTGAGTTGTTTGCTACCATGTGTGTGATATAAACACTCTTCTACCACTTTGTAAGATCGTCAGGGAGGGGTGTGTGTGTGTGTGTGTGTGTGTGTGTGTGTGTGTGTTTTCTTTTGAGAGAACTGGAAATTCTGCTAAGTTCTGCATCGAAGTTGCATTGGAACAAAAACAAACACCCTATACAGAGTTTCAGTTTTGCAAAATGAGAAGAGTTCTGAAGATAGATGGTGGTGATGGTTGCAGAGCAGAATGAATGTATTTATTACCACTGAATTGTGGACTTAAAAATGGTTAAGATGATGAAGCTTATGCTATGTGTATTTTACTACAATTTAAAAAAAATTTTTTAAAACACCACATGCTGGTGCTACCCTCATCTCCTTATTTAAATTTCTCCTAATAATCCTTGGAGGTAGATGCTATTGCCCTTATTTAATGGGTGAAAATAATTTGTAAATTGAAGCTTATAGATCTTATGTAACCTTTGCACAATCATACATATTAGTGAGTGGAAGGCTGACTTCTGCCCAACTGCCAGCATCAAGGAGCCCCTGGAGGGTACAGCCCAGCCCACGCAGCAGTCAGGTGTCAGAGTCAAGCAAGAAAATGCACATAGATTCCTCTCATTGAGTTTTGGAATACAACTCAGAGTTCACTTCAGACAATTTATTGTGCCCAGATCTTTCATTCATGTAATAAAAGTAATATAAAAGAAATATAAGACAAAAGACCATGTAGAGTTAGGAAATGGACACAACCTTAGAAACCAGACAGACTCAAGAAAGACTCCCAGCCCTGTCTCATTAGTCACTTAAACAAGTTTCATTGTTTTTTATGTTCTAAGTATTACTTTCCTCATTAATACCTTCTTTATAGAATCATTGAGAGGATTGGAAATGATGTAGATGAAGGGTCCAGCAGATACTTGTGGCTGGGAACTGTTATTATTATTGTTATTGTTCATGGACCTTCCTATCAAATTACTTATGATCTCTTAAAGGTGAAATCTGGGGAGGACTGGAAGATCATGTAATTCAGCTTCTTCTTATAAAATGGAAAGACTGAGGTTCAGAGTGGTTGGATAATTTCCCAAGGTCACCATTGAGGTTATGGCAGAGTTAGGAGTAGAAGCCCAGTGGGAAATTATTTTTCCACCTCCAAACATGGAAGCAGTGGAAGATTACAGTAAGTTCAGTGTTCTAATCAAACACTGAAATGTATGAGAAATCAGGAGGAGGCAGAATCAATGCAAACCAGGAAAGAAGCTTGGGCCAGGACTGGAACTTGAAGGGAGAGTAGAACACTAACAGGCAGAGGGGATGCCCATGATGAGCTTACATTCCAGCAGAGGCGAACAAAAGAATAACAATAAATCAGTCATTACAAAACATGTTAGAAGGTAAAAAGTGCTATGGGAAAAACAAAGCAGAGTGTGGGGATGGAATGGGAGTTCAGGGAAAGGAAAAGGAAGATCCCACTGTGCAGTAGGATGGCCGGATCATTGAGAAGGGAACCTTGAGCGGAACTGAAGGAGGTAGAGAGCACATTTGTTGTAGCAAATGCATGGATGAGTCCTCACACTGTCCTTATGGACAAAATGATTCAATAGAGACAATTAGCTGAACAGTAATGAAGATATGATAGAGGTGAGTGTGGTGAGGAGCTGCCATGTTTAGTGTATTCATTTGAAGCCAGGCAATATGCTGTGCTTTCCAGAAACTTACCCTAAGCACTATAGTTGTGAGGGAGGGTAGGACGTGGAGTTGTGTCAACAAAATTGATACCCAGTCTCCCCTCACTGCTTCCAACTCCTACGTTAAGAATTTGACCTCTTGGCGCACCTGGGTGGCTCAATTGGTTGAGCGTCTGCCTTCCGCTCGTGTCACAATCTCAGGGTCCTGGGATAGAGCCTCACATCTGTCTCCCTGCTCAGCAAGGAGTCTGCTTCTGCCTCCCCATCTCCCTCCACGATCTCTCTCACTCTTTCTAAAATAAATAAAATCTTAAAAAAAAAAAAAAAGAATTTCACCTCTTTTGGCCTCACTTTCTTAATTTATCAGCTAAGACAGTGACAGCCTCTGCTCCCAGCAACGTGTTCATGTGGTTCTATAATTCATTTCTCTAAAAATTGCCAAAGTAAGATCTTCTACAGATGATTTCATTTGATGAAAGGGTTTCATTTATTTTTTTAAAGTTTGGAACCATTTGCCTTAGTGTCTATCATCTCATATAAATCCCCAGATGCCCTCGAGCAGGAGCACTGATTTTCTTAGGAGGGCTCTCAACTGGCCAGTGTTTCACCATAATCTCAACCATGTGCCTGTCTGTTTTCAGAGAGGTAGGGCAAGGGGAGAGGAATAAAAGGTTAGGGCAAAGACACAAGTTCCACACATTGATAAGATCATGTTTGAGCAGAGTCCTGGAGGAGATGAGTGCGCACACTGGAAAGCTGGCATTCCAGGCAGAGGACACAGCAAATGCATAGGCCCTCAGCTCTGTGTGCTAGGCCAAAGAGAGAGCCATGTGATGAGCCTCCAAGATAGCTGGACGTTTGGCACAGTCCAGGAACTGGAAGGAAGTTCAGTGTTGCTGGAATAGGATGACCAATAGGAAAGTGGTAAGAGGCAAAGCTGTAGGGAGCAATCGCATGGACTTCTCCTTCACTCTGAGTTAATAATCCATTGAAGGATTTGTTTTTCTTCCAATTTTATTGAGATATAATTAACAAGTAACATTATATTAGTTTAGGATGTACAATATAAAGTGGTTTGGCATTTGTGGATATTGCCAACTAATGACCACCACAGTAAGTTTAGTTAACACCACACACAGTTATAAATTTTTCTTTTTGTGAGAACATTTAAGATCTACTCTCTTAGCAACTTTCAAATACACAAAACGATATTGTTCACCGTAGTCACCATGCTGTACATGACATCCACATCCCCAGGACTGATTTATTCTGTAACAGAAAGTTTATACATTTCGACCACCTTCATCCGTTTTCCACGCTCCCGGCCCCCGACCTGTGGCAACCACTGATCTATAGTCTGTTTCTATGAGTTCTGTTTGTTTGGATTCCACATACAGTGTTTGTCTTTCTCTGTCTGATTTATTTCGCTTGGAATGAGGCCCTCGTGGTCTATCCATGGTGTTTCAAATTCCAGTATTTCCTTCTCTTAGAGGATCGTAGCAGAGAAACGGCACAGTTGAATTACATTTCAACCAGAATGTGCAGAGCGCAGTGCTGAGCTAGGGACTCAAAGGCAGAAGCAAGGAGATTGGGACAGTCACTCTGGACAAAGATGGTAGTGGCTTGGGCCAAGGTGCTGCCATTGGATGTGGTGAGAGGTGGTCTGATTCCTGGGGTATCTTTGAAGGCAGTACTAGCCTACAAAAAAGTCTTGCATTTATGCAAAAGGCAAGCCATGATGTACCTGCTAGTAAAGTAGTGGCAGATATGATCTCTGGGACTTAAAGAGCTTTGACCAGTGGCCTCATCTGAAACTCTGCATCAGACCCTCAGCTCTGTGTGCTAGGCCAAAGAGAGAGCCATGTGATGAGCCTCCAAGATAGCTCCCTGAGCCCATGTTGTCTTTTGTGGGTGTGCTAAAACTAGAAACCACTATAATCAGATGGAAAATTGCCTCCATGTGCCCAGAAAGCTTGATGCTCTCCACGGGAGACTGCCAGACTAACAGAAGATGGGGGCAGCACATAGAGAGGGAAGGAAAAACCCGAAAACAGCTGGAGCAGAACAGCTACAGGGAAAAGGGAGATTTAAAATGCAAAGAGAAGGAAATCCTAGGGACTAAAGAAAAGTAACCCAGACCAAGGGATTGAAAGAAGGAGGCATGGGATGCCTGGGTGGCTCAGTTGGTTGGGCCACTGCCTTCGGCTCAGGTCATGATCCCACATTGGGCTCCTTACTCAGTGGGGACCCTGGTTCTCTCTCTGCCTCCATCTGCTTGTGTTCGCTCACACACACTCTCTCTCTCTCTCTCTCTCTCTCTTTGACAAGAACTTAAATAAATAAAATCTTTAAAATAAAAAGAGAAAGAAAGAAAAAAAGAAGGAGGCAGTGATTGGCAGTTCGGGAGGGTGGAGGTTGCACTGTAAGTCATATCTTTTCCATGTGCCTGCTTGGAACTGACCCAGCTACCCCACCGTTTCCCTGCACATGGCAACTACACCTGAAACACAGGCCCTTCCACTAATGGAAGAAGGAAGGGACAGGTTCCCCTCCACCTGCCCTCTATCCCCACCTCAAGGTCAGTACTCCCACCAGGGCTGTTCCAGGCAGCCCGAGGGAGGAGCAGAAGAGACATGTTTATAAATTCATTCAACAAATACATATTAAGTCTCTATCCTAGAGATGTAACAGTGAACAAAACAAAGATTAGCCCCTTCCTCCAGGTCATTAAAAGCATGTGGCTGGGGCGCCTCGGTGGCTCAGTGGTTGAAGCCTCTGCCTTCGTTTTGGGTCGTGGTCTCAGGGTCCTGGGATCGAGCCCCACGTCGGGCTCTCTGCTCAGTGGGGAGCCTGCTTCCCCCTTTCTCTCTGCCTGCCTCTCTGCCTTCCTGGGATCTCTCTGTGTCTGTCAAATAAATAAATAAACTCTAAAAAAAATTAAAAATAAAAACACGTGGCAAAGACATCAAACAATCATACAACCACATCAACCATAGATCAACTGTGATGAGCACTTTGAAAGACAAACCCATCGCCTCCATGAGAGCAAATAAAAAGGTTGGAGGTTTCCAGAAAGATGCCCAGAGGGGGCTGCTTTGGGAAGGAATTGATACCTGAAGAGGGAGGGAAGAAGGCCTCATTGCAGGCTGGGAGGGAGCCCTGTAGGGAAAGGCTCTGAGGCTGGGAACAGTAGGACAGGGACAAGAACCAGTGCCAGCGAGGGTGACAGCCAGGAGTCGGGTGCGGGGGACAGTGACCCGGATGTGGCCACAGAAAGGAGCACGTCAGATAAAGCATTGCTGGCCACATTGAGAGTCTGGGTTTCACCCATCCGCCTGTCACCAAAGGGGTGGCTTGGAGCCGCGCACTGCAGGACCAGCCGACAAGGCAGAGGTGAGCTAGAGCAGCAAGGACTCAGGCGAGGCAGGACTGCAGATGAGAGAAAACCATTCTTCCACAGAAGAGAGTTTCCCTTGGAAGGATTCCAAAAACAATCCTCGAATGCCTGCCACTGAGGGTCAAGTTCCTTATAGGTCTCCATGTCCACATAGGGCTTTGCTACACGAAAATACCACAAATAACAACCAGGCGATTCGAATCTTGAACCTGTTAGAACTGGGACTGTGTTTAAGTAACATCCTACAGGGGGATTAAGACTCGTTAGTTTCAAGAACCAGGTCTCTCTGCAGGGAGAGGGGATAAAGAATGGCAAGGAGGTGAGCAGAAGTCCAACTATTTACTGTTTAAAGTGGCAAGGGCTGGAGGAATCCAGGACAGCCTGGAGACAGCGCTGGGGAAGTGCTAACTAACACAAAAGGGAGTAGAATCACACATCTCTGCTTGAAGTTGTCTGGGACTCCTAGGGCTTCTTTGGGCAAGGGTTTCAATTAGTTTCGATTCAAATATGCGCGTCTACAGCTCTTCTCAACAGAAAGCCCTAACAGATGTGTGTGGTGAAGGACGATCGTTCTCTGCAACCCTCTATTAACAGTCTCTTCCAAATACATTTACCAGAGAGAGACACTTTGTTTTGCAGAGAGAGGTTTGCAGAGGCTGGTCCTTGGTAGTCCTTAGGGAGGAGCTACTAGGATCTCTCCTCCTGGATCTGTGACCAAGTTGTCTTACTTCATCCTTCTAGACCAGCACTACCCAACAGAAATATAACGTGAACTCTGAATGCAAGATACATAGGTCCTTTGAAATTTTCTAGTGGCCATATTTTTTTAAAAGTGAAAGAAATGGGTGACATTGATTTTAGTAGTATTTTTTTATTGAACCTTGTATATCCATAGTGTTACCATTTCAACATGAGATCAATACAAAATTCTTAATAGGCAATTTTATATCCTTTGATTGTGGGTGTGTGTATGTGGGTATATATTCTCCTCGAAATCTGGTTTGTATTTTATACAGACAGGACAGCTCAATTCCATGTCCGTGGGGCCAGATGGGTCTAGACAGTGATGGTCTCTCCTATCAGATTGAAGATTTTCATGTTTTACATGTTACATTGGCAATACCCCTGGCCTGTGGCACGTTGTATGTTGAACTGACAATTTCTTCTGCCTGCAGAAGACCACCCAAGAGTGTCTGAATCTGTCATGGGCATCACAAACTCAAGTGACAAAGTTGAATGAAACACTCCTTCCCTCATGAAACTTCTCCATTTCTGATTATCTTCCTATCATTTAGCTTCCATTTGCAGTCAGTGTGTGAGTCCTGCTTATTTTCCCTTGGAAGCATCTCTCATCTATGTCCTTCCCTATACTTCCAGCACTCCGACTAGGCCCTTTCCCTCACATGTGGATGATTGAAACAGTGACATCATCTCCATCTGCTCCAACCTGGCAGGCTTCCTCCTGGGAGTATAGTGACAGGGTCTGGGGACGTGAGTCTGTCCAGGGTGGTTTGTTCATCTGTTCATTCAGCAAATATTTATTGAATGTCCACCGTGTCCACCAAGGGCCATGCTTGACCTGAGAATAATTCACGCTTTATAAAATTGGCATGATGAGTTTTCCAAGAGTCAGTTTTACTCCGTGATAAATAATTTAAAACTCTATCTTAACAGATAAAAAACATATCATGGAGTAGAATATAAAATCTACCTGAAGTTCTGAGATAAAACAAGAGGCTTCACAGAAATGTCTAGGCTTGACATGCATGGCTTTGGGCTAAGCTCTCAGCTTCCCTAGAGGGTACACATTCCTAGTTGCTGTGCCTCAAGAAGCAACTTTGATAAAAAAAAAAAAAAAAAAAAAAAAAAAATCTAAGGCCAGTAATTGTTCCGCCTTCTCCATTTACCTTCTCCTCAACCCAAACACGCAACTGTCAGAATGAGCTTGCCACAGACCAGTTCTGTAATCATTCTGTGTTTCACCAAAGGGCTCTTGATCTCCAGAAGTTTGAGTTTTAAGGAGACAAAACTAACCCTTCTGAAACTATTAGTTTGCAACTAAATGCTCAGCCAGGTAGTGCCAACTATTCATGCCCACGTACACAGTATGTTCTCTCAAAAAACAAACAAACACAAACAAACAAACAAAAAACGTTGTGTGTAGATGGTGTAGATAAAGTATTCCAAGGGGATCAAAAAAGAGAGGTGATTTTATGGAATGAAAAAACCCGAGAAGGCTTCATGGAAGAGGTAGGGCTTCAGTAAGATACAAAGAAAAGGTCAGGAATTTAACCACATGGGGGAGTGTGGTAGAGGCTGGAAGGAATCCGCAAGGGCTGACTCCGGCCAGGTCTCCACCAAGACTTGCCTCAGTCATGCACATGGCTTGGAGTTCTTTACCAACCTTGATGGATATTCCCAGGCAAAATTCAAATCCCATCTCCTAGAGGAACGTCCTCCCCGATGCTTGCAGTTAATTTCAGTGAGAAATAGCTTGCTCCCAAACTTAGTATCCTGAAGTGTAAGTAATAGGCATGTTACAGCCTTTTTTGCAAGATTGGAGAGTAATGACTTCCTCCGGTGCTGTGATCTGCAGGCACCGGCTTAATTACTTCAATCCCAGCTTCCAACAATCTTCGCTGCCCCTTGTGATGCTGCAGCCTGCCCGAGGTGATGCAGCTGCTAAGGAAACGCTGGTCTCTGCCTTCTCGAAACTGCTGTGGCACTCAGATCTGCGACAAATGTTCGCAGGCCAGAAGCAAGAGTGCAGCCTGAGTAACATGTCTAAATCCTAAAAAGTTACAAATCAAGCTAATAAAACATGGATTAAAATCTCTGCCCTCAAATCTTAAAAAATTATACCTTAATACTGACCCGGAGGCCAGGTGTGAACCTTTTGCTCTTTGGAGTTCTTTGTGGGAATATGACCTCACAGGACCACCCAGCCTCTGGCTCTCAGCCTTGCCCCTTTCCCTTTGTACCCCTACCCATGGAACCCCCCGATCTCTGCATCCGAGTTCTTTCCACATGAGGCCCCATGAGCAGCTGTTCCTTGGCCACCCCACAACCAGCATTGTCTACCCTTGGGGTGACTGCCCCAATGAAAGGGGCCCACACAGTCCCCAGAAGAAGGCTCTAGGGACTTCCAGGGTCCTAAGTACAAGAGCATGACAAGGATAGAGGTGTCACCTGGCGGTATATCTTCTTGAACCCAAGAAAGGCATAGACTCCTCAATCCGTGAGGGTGGGCCTAAGTGGGGGTGGGCATAAGTGGGGCGCTTAACTCCCAGGACACAGGGTAGTGACCCCCTCTCTTGCCCAGGTCTCATGTGCTTTCCCTTTACACACCGTCACACCATTTATTATACAGTCTTATTCTGTTTGCTGAGAGTACATCATGTTTCTCCAATCAATTATAATTTCCCCCAGGGCAGACACGGTGCTTCTTTGGTATTCCTCCCAGCTCCTGGCATGTGCTGAGCTGAGGGACCGATCACTGATTGACGTGCCATTGTTCTCTCAAGCAGTCTGCTGGTGACCCAGAATCACAGAACCTTCCCATTTGGCTTGGTGAAGACGTTCCTCCCTGACTCCTCCTCACTGCTCCGGGCATGCTCCTGCCCGTTTTCCTCCCCCAGCCCCTGCCCGTGGCTTCCCTCCTCCAACTTTGCCCATTCAGGTATTACACCTCAGGAAGCATTTCTTCTGTGTGCGCTAATCTGTCAGCCATTTGGGTTAAGTAAAAATTACATCAACCACAATAATACCCGGGTGCCACGTTCTTTTTAACTTTCCTAAGTACTTCACATTGCTTATTTCTACGTCTCCTTCCCAAAGCCCTCAAAGGTAGAGCTGCTCCCGTTAACCCTGTCTGGAGGTATGAAAGGATAAAACACTTCCTCAAGCTCACAGGGTTAATGACTAAAAGATCCAGAGTTGAAGTTCTGGTCTTCCGTCCTCTAGAGTAAAGTATTCTCCCTAAATCAACTGATGGCTCTAGACACCACATCAGCCTCCTGAGCCCCGTAATAATGCTCTTCTGTGGCGGGGAATGCAACGTATTTCCCAAGTTCTGAGGTAGAAAGACTATAAAATGTTGCTATAACTGGCCCAGTGTTAAACTGCAAATATTCAAAGTCCAAAGGAATAGCTCTTTCTGAGCACACCCATGGTGACAGGTGCTCAAGGGAAGAGATGACGGGGTGCGTTCTGCAGTGTGTTTTCGTGGATATGCTCTGTGTGTGTTCGGCCTTCAGGAACCCTCCCTTTTTCCCAGGATGGAGTGACTGAGCCCTGCATTTTTCTCCCTCAGAACATTCAAAGAGACATTCAGTGTTCCAGCCATTTGAAACGTGCGTTATACTCTTATAAATATTTATAACAACTTAATTAGGAAGTTCTAATTGCATTTCGATTTCTAATTTCAGTAAGAATTATCTCTGTCCCAATCTTAATATCCTGAAGTGTAAGTAATAGACATGGAGCAATCTTTTGCGAGATTGGAGAGCATCTACTTCCTTCTGTGCTGTGAGCTGTCAGCAGACAGCTAATTACTTCAGACTCAGCTTCTGGCAGCCTTCTCTGCACCTTGTGATGCCAGCAGCCTGCCTGCGATGACACAGCTGCTTAGGAAATGTAGCCATTTCTCCACTTTCAGCCTCCTTCTCTCCAAATCACCCCAAAGACCACCATGGGATCAATCTTCCAGAAGGTTGCTACAACGGGGACATCTCCCTGAAGAATAATCTCTCAGGGGATGGATGGAAATGATTTACTCTATACTGACACGAAAATGTATTAGGTCTAGAAGCAGAGTCTGAACTTCTCCTGAAATACAAATAAATCGCATTTGAACATAGAGGGTGAGGCGGGAAGAACATTCCAGAGAAAGAGTGAGGATGGATCAAGTGAAAACAGGAGGCAGAAAATCACAAGGCCTTCTTGGCAATGAGTTGCCGGTGGCGACTGGAGATACTACTGGTACCCGTGGTGGAAATGTTCCACGAGAGACAAGGCAGGAAAGGCAGGCTGGACAGCAGGGGACCAGCAATGGAGGGCAGGAAGGACAGGGGAGCTGGGAGCAGAAGCTCAGGGGCCAAGTTTAACATTTGAACTATAACCAGGAGAAAGTAATACAGTTTGGGGAAAAGAAATGTGGCAAGGATGGGGAGGAAATTTCAGAGGGGAGAGACTAGACACAGAGAGAAATGCTAAGGAGTTTATGACAATAGCCCCTTCACCTGTAACGGGTCACGGTGCAGCGGTGGTCACGTGATGGGACAGAAAGGCATGACTAGGAGAAAGGGAGTAAAAAGCTACCACGTGGAGGAGGTGTGGGACTGACTTTGGGTGGCTCCAGAGAGCAAAATTAGGACCAATGAATGCAAGGGACATGCCATGAGGCTTCCACATAAATACAAGGTCGGGAATAATTACTACTGGGAAGTCATGGTCCAGGCTGCCCTGTGAAATGGTCAGCTCTATCATTGGAGGGGTCTCAAGTGCAGACAGAGTTTCAGTGCTTTGACAGGAGCTCGTGGATACTGGCTCAACATCTGTGTTCACTTCCTGTGAACTTTAGAATTAGTTTGTCACCTTTTTTTCCCTATAATTCTGAGGACCTTCAGGATTTATGGTGAAACAGATAAAAAAGATGGTGGGAAGGAGAATGAAGAATAAAGAGTCCTCATTTACCCAGAAACTACAAGAGGCAAGTCATGGTGCTAAGCATTTTGTATACAGCATGATTATCAGAAAAGGAGTGAATGAGTTACAATTTGCTTTTTTGATGCCCAAGGAAGATCTTTATTCCCCTGAATACATCCCTTCTGGCGCCCTGTTCACATCTCTGTGCTATTCCTGCAAGTGGTGCTTCCTAATGCTGCAAGAAGTATGGGTGGTTTGAGTGACACAGGTTGGGCGGAACCTGGGAAAGCAAACTGAGATGCCATTGGGTATTTTGCCTACAAGAAGAGGATCTTCATAGAAAGGAGAGGGGCACCTGGTTTGGTCAGCTAGTTAAGCGTCTGTCTTCAGCTCAGATCATGCTCCCAGGGTCTTTTGGGATTGAGCAGCACATCAAGCCCTGTATCAGGCTCCCTGCTCAGTGGAGAGGCTGCTTCTCCCTCTCCCTCTGCTCCTGCCCCCTGCTCATTCTCTCTCGAGCATGCTGTCATTCTTTCTCAAATAAATAAATGAAAATGTTTAAAAAAAAAAAAAACAGAAAAGAGAAACAATAAAACAGAGGCAAGTGGGAATGAACAGAAATTAAATTCTTACTATTATGCTAAGTGAAGTAAGTCAAGCAGAAGAAGCCAATTATATAGTTTCGCTTACTTGTGTAACATAAGGAAGAGCATGGAGGACATTAGAAGAAGGAAGGGAAAAATGAAGTTGGGGGGAAATCAGAGAGGGAGAAAAACCATGAGGGACTATGGACTCCAGGAAACAAACTGAGGGTTTTAGAAGGGGGGCGGTGAGCACTGTGATGGGTATTAAGAAGGGCACGGATTGCATGGGGCAATGTGTTTTATACGTAAACAATGAATCATGCAACATGACATCAAAAACTAATGATGTACTACTGTATGGTGACTAACATAACATAATAAAATTTAAAAAAATAGTATGAATAATACTAGATTTTTGTCAAGCCCTTATAAAAGCCAGATACTATGCTAGGCACTTTTTAAAATTTTTATTTATTTATTTGACAGAGATCACAAGTAGGCAGAGAGGCAGGCAGAAAGAGAGAGAGGAGAAAGCAGGCTTCCCGTTGAGCAGAGAGCCCAATACAAGGACTCTGAGATCATGACCTGAGCCAAAGGCGGAGGCTTTAACCCACTGAGCCACCCAGGTGCCCCTATGCTAGGCACTTTAAATGAACAATCTCATTTCCCTCTCAGAAACTCCCATGAGGAGAACTATAATATAATCTCCACTTTTTAGATACATAAATTGAGATTCAGCAAGTTTAGAGAATCACTCAAGGTCATACCACCCACAAATTCAGGCAAAATCTGTTACTCCCAACTCAAATGAGATAATAACTAAGAATCCAAATGGAATCCAGACAGGGACACTGCATTTAGCCCTGCGATCCCAATTTAATTATTAGTTTTGGTGTTCATGATCACCACAGCTTGACAGCTGTGAACTACTCTTCTTCCCTCCATGACTCTTCTGAATTCTCAGTAGATTCAGGCTGCTGAAAATTTAACAGGAGAGTGAAGAGACCAGGGACTGGGTCTGGGCTGCTCCTCGTGGTGCCCCTAGCGTCCCAGACCTGTTCCACAGTAAATACATGGAAAGAGGTTAATGGGTGAAGGAATGAATGCTCGTGCTCCACTGTTGACCACAGTACGGGGCTCTGCCTGGGTGTGACCTCCTCAGACCCCTTGCCAGGGTGTCCGTGTATTTATGTTGTTGCCAAGTCAATCATCATATATTTGTGGATTTTTGTGGCGCCCTGTCAGCCATTTACCAACAACCTCTTCTCCCTTCTAGCCCCTTCTGGAAGTGTTCCATCTGATAGGAAGAAAAATTCATAGCCAAACCATCTGACCTCTTAAGGCAGATGTGCCAGCCAATGTAGATTGGTTGACAGAAAAAGCAGTCTCTGGTCTCAGAAGACCTGAGTGTGAATTCTGTCAGTACTATTGCCCAAAGTCTTCCCTCCCTGAGTCTCAGTAATCAGTAAAATGAAAGTAGTAACAGGTATGTGGTGGGATCCTTGTGAAACTGCTTGTACAAAGCATCTGGAATCTAAGAGACACCTGGTATGTATTAGTTTCCTCCCCTCTTCCTGTGGAGGAAAATACTCAATTAACAAAAGAGTTACCTCTCCAAGACTTCGAGTTGCCAATGTCTGTGAGAGCTGGGGAGGCCGAAGAGGTGAGAACCCAGCCCCCATCACACTGTAGAGATGAGGAAGACATACAGAGACAAGGTGCAGGGAGCCCAGTGTTGCACCGGTGACCAACAAGGCCAGCAAGGCCAGCCCCTATGACCACACCAGCCATGGCCCATTAGTCCCTTCACGCTGCCCTTGGAATTACTAGAGAGGCCAGACTGCCAGCTTTCACAGATGGCCTCTTCCACGTTTGGAGGGGCATGTGCTCTGTAGGAATACCAGCCTTCCAGCGGAGTCAGCTTGGACGGCCTTCCTCACTCTGTCACCTCCTAATTGACTTTAAGAGGCAAACCAGACGTGGAGCTCCCAGAAGCTGGATCGACCGGGCTGTGCTTCTACTCCATTAGCCCTTCCGCTAACAAAGTGCTTTATCAACTTCTGTATGTGTAAAGCTGCCTGGGATGGGGGTGGGGGAAATTGGGGAGGTGAAACCGTCAGGGAAAAAAAAACAGCAGGTGATAGATTCTCCTGAGACATATGGAGTAAAGGGCACCAGCTGCCCCTGGACTGAGAAGTATCCATCATGTGACGAGGTCTTTTCCCAGATACTGCCTGGCAGGGGAATATGAGTATTTCATGGAATCCCACCGATACAGTCCGGTCCCTTTTTTTCAGATATGAGAAACTGAAGTCTAGCAAGAGGAAGAGACTTGTTCAAGGTCACAGAGGACGGAAGAGCAGAGGCAGATCCAAGCACAAATCTGCATCCGCCACTTACTTGCTGTGTTAAAAATCTCCTGCCCAGCGTGGTTGTCCACCTAACCATCTATCCATCTCTCCTAGTAATTATGTCATGTTTTGCTATATACCCATAGTATAACATGATGAAACTATGTTGTACAGATTCAAATAAGTTCCTACTCCCTGGTGGTTTTATTTCTTTTTAAAGATTTTATTTATTTATTTGACAGACAGAGATCACAAGTAGGCAGAGAGGCAGACAGAGACAGAGAGAGGGGGAAGCAGGCTCTCCACTGAGCAGAGAGCTTGATGCGGAACTCGATTCCAGGAACCTAGGATCATGACCTGAGCTGAAGGCAGAGGCTTTAACCCACTGAGTCACCCAGATGCCCCTGCCTGGTGGTTTTATAGAGACTCTCTTAATGGCTAATGTTGGACATAGGATATCAAATATTCCTAATTTTTGCCTTAATGTCTATTTGTCTGATGTTCACATAGTGCCTCTTGCTTGTAATGTTTCCTTCTGTTCTTTATCTGTCATCTTTCTGTGTCCTTATGTTTTGTGTGTATCTTTTATAAAGAACATTTAGTTGGATTCATTGTCATTATAGTTGTTTTTAAAATATAATCGTACCATTCCAGCTTTTTAACCAGTTAATTTAGTCTCTTTATATTTATCATGATCATTGACATATTTTGATTCATTTCTACCTTTTTATTTTCCTAGGACATTTATTATATATATATATATATTTTTGGTTTTGCCAAAGAATGTATATAACCCATACATAAGTCAAGGCACATGTTAATAATTGAACATGAGAATCTGGCACACGTCTTGTGCACTAGAGCATTAGTAAGCCACAGAAACTCTCTTGGCTTCCCTCTCATTCCTAAACAACAGACTGCTTAGTTTTGCTTGATTTTCACCTTTATAGAAATGGTGTCTTACTTCATGTAGTTCTCATGATTAGTTTAAAATTTTTGTTTAATATTTCATCTCTGAGAGTCATCTGTTATCATTTGTGGCTGTGGTTCAGCAGTGTTAACCGCTGTATATTATTCCGTATGTAAGTACTCCATAATTTATTTACCCACTCTCTTACTTGTTGTCACTTTGGAGGCTACTGACGTTTTGCAGCTGAAAACATTTTTATGTATGATTCCCGAGTTCCAAGTGAAGGGTTTCTCTAGGGCACGTATCTTAAAGTGAAATCAACTTGGGTTTGTACATGTTCAACTTTGTAAGATAATGTCTTTAAGATCATCATTTTTCAAAGTGAGTGTACCAACGTCCACACCCACCAGCAGTGAGTAAGAGCTCCTATTGTTCTATGTCCTTGCTAACACTTGGTGTTGTCAGACTTCTTTATTTTTGCCTCTCTAGTAAATGTGAAATGCTATCTTGTTGTGGTCTTAATTGGCATTTTCCTGAGGAAGGAGATGACTGTTTCAAGAGGAGGGAGAGTTCAGCTGCAGAGAATGCTGTTTCCAGCGGTAATGGTCTATTGAGTCACCCCTCTCCAAAGTGTCTGCCACTTAATAATGAGACAATGTCTGCACACAAAGGAATGGATCTATTTTTTTTTTAAGATTTTATTTATTTACCTGACAAACATAGACCACAAGTAGGCAGAGAGGCAGGCAGAGAGAGAGAAAGGGAAGCAGGCTCGCTGCCGAGCAGAGAGCCCGACGCGCGGCTCAATCCCATGACCCTGAGATCATGACCCGAGCCGAAGGCAGAGGCTTTAACCCACTGAGCCACCCATGCACCCCAAGAATGGATCTTGAGTAGTATCTAATCAGACCAGTGAGAGAGGGGACATCTAGGAAAAGGAGTCGGTTCACAGGACCCCACATGTAGGATGACCAACCATTCTGATTTGTCTGTAACTGATGGGTTTCCTTGGATTCAGGACTTTAAAACCAGAAAAATCTCAGGCAAACTGAGATGAGCTCCTCACCTACCCACACTACACATACTTATGTCCTCCAATCCTAGTAGTCCTAACACATTTTATTCCATTCAAGAAGCCTAATTCTCATGCGAACACACACCTAAAGCAGGCCTGGCCTCTCTAAGGCAGATGGCGGCAGACAGCCTACAATCTGAAGCCGCCCTCTCACCTAAAAACATGCCCCCAATGGCCCATCCCTGTTCTTAGAGAATAAGGTGAATAAAAGAATTTTATTTCTCACTTTAAAAGAAAAGTCTGGATCACATTGAATTTTAAGCTATTTTCCCAAAAAATCCCTATCTCCCCAGTCTGGGGAAATGTAATGTGTCAAAAAAAGAAATGTCAAAAACGGTACAGGCCCTGGGGCCAATCTGCTGGGAGAATCAGCCACATGCGATAGAGCCATGTTATGTACGTGGACACGCAGTCCACACTGTGCCTCCCCTACAAGGCCTGGGTACACCCACGAGCTCCTAGTGGCTGCCTGTGTCTCATAGCAGACTGACTAGGGCTCTTGCTGGAGGTGGCATTTCAGAGAACGAAGACCACAGGGACCCTCCAATGTCAGTTTTTCCCTCTCGCAGCAAGTTCTGACAGCACTAGTCCACACTGGTATCCATGGTTTCTTACCTTGCAGATAAACATGGTGCCTCTTGTGAGCTGGGTTGCCGTTTAGCAGAAGCTTGGTAAAGAGTGTAACATGATCAATGGTTACCAAAAAATAACTAATTAGTAATATAAATTCTAACAGGTGTGGCTTATCTCAGACACTTAATGTGCCATATTATTCCAGGTCGCTTTTTGTTCGGGCAGGGCCCAGCATGGGGAGGGGCCACAACAGGTGTCCTTTATTTACTTTAGGCATTGTGAAGTTGCCTTCGGGTGCAAAGCCCTTGCGTAGGAAAGGGCTTCCCAGCTGGGCTGAGGGGAAGCTGTTCTGTCATTGCCTCACCCTGCCTGGCAGAGACAGTCCTTCAGGTGGGCTTGGGAGCCTCGCTTTGTTTGGCCCGTGTCTCTTGGTCCTATACGAGCCTGTGGTAAAGGAATCCACCCAGAATCCTGTTAAATGACCAGATGAGTGAGTGTCTCAGGAAGTGGCAGGGGATGTCCTTCTCTCTCCTCCTATTTCCCCTCGAGCGGTCTCCAGACACAGGAGCCTATATCAGCCCACCCTCCCCACAGACTGACAGCCCCCTCCTCCCAGATGTTTTGCGGCAGGGACCACAGCCAAAGTCCCTGGCAAATCTGTCTCTGGGGAGGAATTTGGACGACTGCCCTACATGAGACTTCAATTAGGATTGACACAGTTTTAAGCTGATGACTTTGGGTTCCCTCAAAACAGGTAGGTGTCCACCTGACTCTGGGCAAGGAGGGCCCCAGGGGCACCCTCATCTGTGAGCAACCACCACGCCCTCATCCTTCAGTCCGTCTTGTCTCTTTCGGCCTCTGTGCCCTTCATCCCATTTAGTAACTGGGCTCACACCAGTTGCCTCTCTGGCCGGCAACAACACCACGTGCGACCCCTGGTCCCACACACCTCATAGGTGGTGGTCAGACAGAAGATGCAACCACCAAGCCTGGTGACCCACCTCAGCGAGTCACCACCCCCCTCACCCCTCTTTCTCCTTCCCTCAGAAATAAAGTCACCCTCTTAGACTTGCCATGGGAGCTTGCACACACCGAGGATGCGGGAACTGTCTGCCAGCTGGGGACCCCCCTCAGCAGCCAGTCGGGGGCACCCGGGAGCAGGGCAGTGCTGCGGTGGGGAGGCAGGTGGTGAAAATGGCATGGACGGGCAGCAGCTCGTCTGGTTGGTGACTGGAGACAATGACACACACAGACGGCCTTGAGCAAAGGCCAGATTCTCAGTGGTTTCCAAACACCCTGTTCGCATGCCAGCACCTAGTGAAATTGTCTCTGTTGATGTAGTGAGGTTTTTTAACTCAAAGGCCTGCCTTCTATGTTGAAATGATGCCCTTACATCTTTCTATTATTAAAATATAATTTACTGAATACAGTGATGATGACTGTTGTCACTAGCTTAGCTGCGTCTCCTTTGTTTTAGCTTAGGTTAGCTTTCCTTAGGTTAGCATTTGTAATGTCCTTACTTGATACAACGAGACTGAAGGGGAAAAAAAACCTACATCAGTCCCCAAGTTTTGTTTACCCCCAAGTTTTCTGTGAAGTGGAGAAGTGTGTGACCACAGAGCTTGAGGACTTGGGCAAAAGCGTCCTGAAGTCGACCTTACCTTGTGAACCATCTTCAGGGCACCGGCCGTGCTCCAGGCACTCGGAAGCTCGGGGTGAGCGTGTCCCCACCCCCAACACATCCTCACTGTGGTGAGGAGTGCACCCGCCTTTCGGCCTCTCGGGGTCTGCTGTCAGGAGGTCCTGCTCAGCAAGCAGCGCCCCCCCCAACAACCGGTGTCCCATCAGATGATGTGACCTGCAGTCTGCTAATTTGGCAGCACTGAAAATCAGTCTGCCTCGAATCTTCTTTCTCCTGGAGAACGGCTTACAGATCAGCATGGTTGGCCTGCATATGCCTCTGAGGCTGTGCCTGCCGACAGAGAAGGGGCCTGGGCCCCATGGGGGCAGCCCCTGCACTGGACAGAGCTCCCTAAGGCGAATGCCCTTTGGGGGTCCCTGGGAGCCAGCTGGCCGGCCAGCTGACCCCAGAGACACCTATGTGTGCCACAGACACCCGGTGTCTCTCAAACCACAGCCAAGATCCCCAGCAAATCTGTCTCTGGGGAGGAATTTGGATGACTGCCCTACATGAGACTTCAATTAGGATTGACACAGTTTTAAGCCGGTGACTATGGGTTCCCTCCTAGAGCGCTGTTATCCTCACATGTGGGTGGGGCCACCTGCCTGAGGCACCTGCCTGAGGCACTTGTTCAAATTCTTGTCCTAGGCCCTCCCTCTAAATCTCGGGGGAGGGCCCAGGAATCGTTTTTTTTTTTTTTAAACATGTCCATGGTGATTTTTTTTTTTTTACACAATCTGAGAATAACCACCATAGAGATGAAAGACAGCAAATGAGTTTTCACATGGTGGGCAAAGCCTCTCATCTTTCTCCTTCTAGACTCAGGAAGCCACCTTCTTTCTTATCTTTAAAAATGATTTTTGTTGTTATTGTCCCATTGGCTCTGACTTGTAGTCAGAGAGAGTCTAGAATAAACCTGGGTTGTCCTAGTCAGTTTGGGCTTCTGCAACAGAAAACGTCACATTGGGGTTCTGCAACAAGGAACATTTATTTATCACAGTTCTAAAGCCTGGTAAGTCTAAGATCAAGGTATTGGTCGATCCAGCTGCTGGTGAGAACCTTCATCCTGACTTACGGAGGGCTGACTTCTTGCTTTATCCACACATGACGGGGACAGTGATCATCTTCTTGTATCTCCTCTTACAAAGTCACTAATCCTGTCACGAGGGCTCCATCCTCATCATCTAATTACCTCAGAAAGGCCCCACCTCGTTGGACCATCCCGTTGGGGGTGAGGGTTTCAACATGTGAACTGGGGGACACGAACATTCAGTGCATGGCAGGGGCCTTGCTGGAGAGTCATAGTGAAAAGCAAAAAGGTTTTGAGGGTGGACCCTTACTGGCCCTCTTCCCACTCCTGATTTTCTGGGACTGCAGAGAGACGAAAACAAGGAATGACCTCCTCCACCCACCTGCCCATGGTTCCCCAAGGGGACAGTGGTTCCCTCAAGGTTCTGCTTTTCACTGCCATGTTCAGCAGAACACAAAAACCACCCGCGTGACCGGGCCAGCCAGGAGGGGTTAGGTGAGGGTCGTCACAGTGAGGAAGGACATGGAATGGGATAGAAATGCTCAAGAGTCTCTTAACCCTTCAAGGCTTCACTTACTCCCAGTTAGTGTGCCCTGTGGTACCCTGGGGCCTCTTGGGACCCCATTTTCACAGTGTGAAAGCAGAACAGTAGAGTGGAAAAAGAGAAAAAGGTCGATTAAAATCCCAGCTCACACCACATGCTAATACTCCGACATCAGTCAACATCAAATCTAACTGCAAACCTGACGGGATAAAACCCCACCTGAAGAGAATCGGTGTGGGCATTAAACAGGGTCATGTGTGACGACTTGCTGGCTTGCAGCTGGGGCTCAGTTAAGGGTAGCTCCAAAAATGTGTGGACCAAGGCTTTGCTCTCAACGTGTTCCGGCCTCCCTGGCCTCCCCTCCCCAGCCTCAGCATTCCCACCTCATATTCTTACATTTCTTCCCCTCCCACACCTGGCATCTCCCAGGAATGGTAGCGAAAGTCAGGGAGCCAGGACACGTATGGCCATCTTCGTTTGTGTGTGGCCGTCTTCACTCATGCCACCAACAACCTTCGAGGGGAGGGGCCTTGAGGAAGGGTAGGACTGCTGTTGGTGCCACCGGGGAGAGCATCCCAGTAGCATAAATAAGACCACGGTGCTGGGCTGCACTGCTTTCCCTGGTGATGGTGGGAACTCAGCCCCTTCTCTTTGCAGTACAATGATGAAGGAGTCAACAGATTTTATGAGCCCAGGTAGTAAATATTTCAGGCTTTGCAAGACCTACAGTCTCTGCCACAGCTCTACCCTCTGCTGCCGCAGCCCAAAAGCCATCGCCGACACACTCAAATGAATGGGCATGGCTGTGTTCCAAGAAAATGTTATTTATGGTCCCTGAAATTTGAATTTCATGTCATTTTCACATGACATGAAATAACCTTCTTTTGATTTTTTTTTTAACCATTTATAAAGGTAAAAATGATTCTTAGGGGCGCCTGGGTGGCTCAGTGGGTTGGGCCGCTGCCTTCGGCTCGGGTCGTGATCTCAGGGTCCTGGGATCGAGTCCCGCGTCGGGCTCTCTGCTCGGCGGGGAGCCTGCTTCCTCCTCTCTCTCTCTCTGCCTGCCTCTCTGCCTACTTGTGATCTCTCTCTCTGTCAAATAAATAAATAAATAAAATCTTTAAAAAAAAAAAAAAATGATTCTTAGCTCACAAACCCTGTGCACACAGGTAGTGACCCGACTTGACCTGTGGGCAGTAGCTTGTGGCTCCTGCTGTGAAGGGCTGAAGCGTGGGCCCCGTAGCTTCAGGGGACCCAGGTCCACGTCCGACCATTCCTCCCTACGACCACTACTCCCCAGATGCTCAGCTATACGGGAGCTGCCTCTCTGTGTCTCAGCTTCCCAGCCTGCAGAGTCATGATAAAACTAGGGGTGTGTGTCTCCTCTGGCCGCTGGGAGGAAAGTCTGGAACCCACGAAACTCTTCCAAGGCACAGAGGAGCACCAGAGTGCAGAGCACAGGTGTGGTGGGAAAAAACTTGAGACTCAGGGTCGTCAGATTTAGGGTCTAGTTTGAGATCTGCTGCGTGATCTTTGGAGGGAAATTCCTTAGTTTTAAGTAAAGTTGGAATGATTTTGCTCACTCTGGGTGGGGGTGGGGCATTGGCTGAGAGGGGGAGAGGATAGGTGGTGGGGTGAGAAAATCACAAAATAAATACGGCTGCACTTGGAAAAGTGCACTTACACTTGGAAAAGCTTTGTATCACCCAGACCCCAGATCTCAGTTTCTAATTTTTTTCTCCAACAAAAGGAACCGACTCACACACATACACACACCAATACTGTTGGAAGCAAGAGACATTGCAGGGGTGGGGGTGGGGGTGCAGGAATTAGAAGAGCTCCCAATGGCTAAAGCTGGGGCAGTTAGAGCAAAAAACTAAAGTAGTATTGGATTATGACTGAAAGTATATGATACATATACGTGGGTCCATATGGACATAAAGGATTGAATAAATTAGGAAATGAGGAAGAAGTGACAAATGTTCTATTTGTCCCATATTATCCCATGCAGAAAAATTCCGAATAAGTAGCTACTCCACTGTTAAGGAGGGAAGTACAACTCTTTGCTCCTTAAGTGTGGGCAGTGCCTGGTGACGTTCTTCCGGGGAGCACAGTGTGGAAAGGGGCGGGGAGGAGCCTTCGCCCGGAGGAACCTGACAATGCCTCCTCAGGTGACCCAAGTCAACACCAACAGCCATAAGCCATGTGGAGGGCATGTGCCCTTGATCTTCTGTGATGAGAATGGTACCATCCTTTTTCCCAAGCCAACATAGAACTCCTGGGCCGCTTGCTCAGACTCTGTCAGGGAGAACCGCCTGGCGCACCCCCGAGGGCACCGTTCACACAACTGTCTGCAAATGGCGTCCTGGGGCTGTTCCGGTGCCATGGCACGTAAGTGCTTTGCAGTCTTTGTGCCTGAGTGTTATCATCTGTAAACAAAGATTACTGAACAGTAATTATTATCGCCTGGAGGCCCGTCCGTACTAGCATCTGTCTGGCCCCTGTCAGTACTGAAAGGGGCTGTTGAGTTACACGTACACTCTTTACGCCACGTTCTACCTGGGCCCCCTTTGAACCAGGATTGTCACATTTTGGAAAACCATTTTTTTTTTAAAGATTTTATTTTTATTTATTTGACAGACAGAGATCACGAGCAGGCAGAGAGGCAGGCAGAGAGAGAGAGAGAGAGAGAGAGAGAGAGGAGGAAGCAGGCCCCCTGCTGAGCAGAAAGCCCAATGCGGGGCTCAATCCCAGGATGCTGGGATCATGACCTGAGCCGAAGGCAGAGGCTTTAACCCGCTTAGTCACCCAGGCACCCCTGGAAAACCATTTTTAACCAAGATGCCATCTCTCTGGAGCCGCTTTCCATCCCAAACACAGTGAACGCGTGAGGCTGAAGGACTGGGCCAGAGGCAGGGCCCCGGGAATGCCCTCGCCCTCAGCGCCTGCTCCCCTTGCCACCCACCCCACCCCTGCCCCTTCTGTCTGCGGATCACAGCCTGACTGTGCCTGGCCTCTCCATCCAAGCTCTGCCTCCGGACGGCTGACTGGGTGTGTCTGCTGCCTGGGCTGCTTGCCAAACACTAGTTGATTATGCTGCAGTGAAGGTGTTTTGAAGATGTGATTAACACGTACAAGGAGGGGACCTGAAGCAAAGCAGACCATCCTCCACAAGGTGGGTGAGCTTCACGGTCAGGGGCAGGCCTTCAGAGCAAGAGCTCAGGGTTCCTGGAGAGGGAGTGACTCTGCTCCAAGCCTGTGGCATGGACCCTTGCATTCCTAGCCAGAAGGCCTTTGAGTATGGGCCCGGCGCCCTCCAGACGGAGGCCAGGCCCCTGTCTCCCAGCTTTCTCTTGGTTCCTCCAGTGTGCCCAGCTCATTCCAACTCAGGAGCTCGTGCCTGCCCTGGTCTCTGCGTGCACCCTCCAGCCCACACCCTTATATGGCTGCCTCAGCCTTCCGGGCAGTTCACCAGATAGTCCTCGGCATGTGGGGTCCTCGTGTTCTCCATCACCACCCCCACTAGTTCCCGTACACAGCTAACACATGCATGGTTTTATATCTGTTTGTTCGTATATCTGTTTAGCATCTGTCTTCCCCCACTCGAAGCTTCTTGAGAGCAGGCACCGTGTCTTTTCCACTCACCAAGTATCCCTAGATTCTAGCACAAAGTCGGGAACTCGTGACCAGTCGGATGGCTGAGTGAATGGAGCCCAGCAGCAAGGGCACGGCTCCTTCCACATGTTCCTCCCCCATGACTGAAGGTGCTGCCTCAACACAGGGCTGGCCTCCAACCCAAATGGGTGACTTTGTTAACAATATCCATATACACAACCCTTACGAAGCCGAGTTCCCTAGCACCTAAGCAGAGTCAAGTTCAGGAAGCCTCGTTTAATAGATAAAAGTACTGAAAACAGGAACTCTATTAAAATGTAGCCAAAACAGCTGTCCCCAGCAATAACCACCAACAATTCTTTGTCTTTTCTGACCTCCTGCTCCCATTACCCATCTCTGCTTCCCTCTGGCCCTCCCCAGTCGGAGCCTCCTTCCCACATCTATCCACACAGACTTTCTGTCTCTATGGCATAGCTCAGCTCATCTTTTATTCCAACAATGAAGACCCCCCCTTTTTGTTTGTAAGAGGAAAAGACTTCATAAAAGATGGTGCGGAAATGACTAGATTCTCCTTGGCCAGCTTGGAGAGGCATGAGAATCTATCAAAACTCTCACGTTAAAAATGTTTGTCCTCTCACATACGACTCACAGCAGACTTCAAATTGATTAATGTAGTCTCCTTGAATATTTCTTGTGAGACAAATAAATTGCATTGCTCAGTTTGTTAACGGAAACTAGAAGTTGGCGGCCTGCGTGGCTCGTGTTGTGGTGGTCTATTGTCTATGCTAAGAGACTTTTGGCTGAGGAGCAGAAAGTAGGGTGTTTGTCTTTCCCACATATTTCAGCCAACCGTGAGCCTCTTTGGGCTCAGGGGTCAAGGCAGGAAAAGGCACTGCAAATGCAAGAATGAATTCAGTTGTACACTGGAAGCTAAGACTTGGCCACATTCCAAGTCACCCATGTAGACGAAACTGAATGCCAGGGCTGATGTTTTAAGCTATGCTATTTTTCAATAAATTACCTGTCATTATGAAACACTGTGGATAATGTTTGTGTTTGATGTATGTGCTGTTCATTCTTAGAAAACTGTGGTTTCCCGCTCTGAGTGACATTTATCCATTCTTCTGAGCTCATCGGAGCAGAAAGAGGAAGAAAAAAAAAAAAATCAAGGACTGAAATGGGAGAACAGATCTGTTTTCTATTCCCATTTCAACCCTGAGTGACTTGAACAAGGCAATTACCTTCCCTGTGTCTTAATTTTTCCATTTAAAATGGGGTTAGCAATCTCGGTCTCTTACCCCAAGTCCCAGAGGTAATGACACGAAGTCAAATCTACTTTGCTGAAACAACTTTACAATGAAACTGCTGCACCCAGGAAACGTGAGACTTCTGCCTCTTTTACAGACAAATAGCTGTTGACATGGTTCCACGCTTGATGCGAGATTTCATCAGAAGATTCCACCCAAAGAAAAGGAAAATGGCCACTAACTGGCCATCTGTTAGGAGGTGTTGTTGCTAAGATTTGCCTTGCGAAGAGGCATTACATTGCAGGCGCAGCAAGAGAAGTGGGCACTCGGCATGAGGGCCAAGAGTCTGGGAACTTAGTCTAGACAGGGTGGGCAAGCTCTTGTGACTAGGATTGTTTTGATTATTGTTAAGTGTTCTTCAGATCCCACGGACTAGAGGGAGGGTAACCACCAACCAACACCCACATTTCTGGTGCAACTTCTATCAGGAAATGTTTACTGATACCAGTTGGCACCAACGGAAGCAGTTTTTAAACAATGCCCCACAAAAAAAAAAAAAAAAAAAAAAAAAAATCACAGTATTTTCAAACCTCGACAGAATGATCAAGAACCAGCATCAGTGCTGCTGCGAGAATCTGAGCCCTCCCCACTCAGCATTTGTTACAGGCTCTGCAGCCAGGGCAGAAGCTCATCCCAGATCTGTCCCTGGTGACTCACCCAGCAAGGAGGGTTCTGCTGCAGCGACAGTCTGCCAGCCTCACGCAGAGCAGAGCACAATAGAGTTAACTATCTGTAGGGGGGTTGCGGGTGGGTGAGTTATATCAACAAAACATTTATCAGTGCTCACTGATCCTCAGAAAGAAAAAACATGTCACAGACAAATGCAGTCTTGTTCTCAGTGCGGTTGTAATAAACCAAGGAGCCTTGCAAAGCTCATGCTACATTGGTAAACACTGGACCAAAGTGCATCCTGGAAAATGGCCTCATGAGGGATTGGGGGTGAGGTGTGCAGGGTGCAATGAATGCAAGCGGATAAAAGGAGAACATGCGTGCCGCGGTAACGCGGTTAGGAAAATGCTAGTAACCCAAGGGAACAGTTGATTGGTCCGTACGCCGGTCGCAGTTTGGCGCCACCTGGCGGTGGTTGTCTTCGCAGCCCTACCACGGGGATTCCTGGAAGAGCTCCAGGATTGGGTGGCATCCGCCAGACAGAGAAGATTGAACAGGGAACAGAGTACTCAGGGGCTTCTTGGCTGTCTCCCTGCCTCCTGAGACAGTCTCCCTCTCCCCCACATCCCCTACCCCACCGAAGCAAGAACCTTCCACCACCATGAGAACTCTGTGGACACCACGATCTCTGACCAGCCGCCTTGGTCCCACTCTGGAAATCAGCCCTCCTCCTTCATTTCCTCCAAGCCCCACTGACACGGCGCTATTCGGTGGGGCATATTTTACAGAGCCTTAGAGGAGTAAGCGTAGAAATCAGAGAATTACGGCAGAAGACAGGATTGGACTTCCTTGAATTTACTCACAGCTACCCTATTCTTTGCCATCTGGTGAGCAGTTCTCACCACAGGCAAATTCTTGCTGGTGGTGCCCTTTCTCAAGTCCCTTGCTTCTGGTCCTGAGGCTCAAGAACACTTTCTCTCTCTCTCTCTCTCATGCTTCCTTTCTCATCTTTCTCTTGCTTGTTCCTTGTACTTTTGATGTTCTTTCCCCTCCTCCCACCAGAGACAGGTTTCGCATTTTTTCTCCCTACCGCAAATAAAGCTTCTAGCCTACCTTTTCTTGTCCCCCAACCACAATAAAGTCCTCAGCCAAACCAAGGGCCATATGATTTAGTCTCTCCTCTCAGCTTTGGGAGTGTGCAGAAGCTTTGGAATTCAGGGTTTATTTTTTTCTTTGACATAGAAACCAGTGAAAATTTCCGGCAAGGGTTATTATCTTCCCATCTCTACCCCCTCCCCATTCTGCCCCTGAGCAAACTAGAAGGAGGAGCAGCGGTGTGGGTGAGGGAGCTTCGTTTCTTTCTGCGGGCGTCCCTTGTTTACATATCTCTTGTTAGAGCATTTCCAAACTCTGGAGCCATTCCTGGCAACACATCGTCTTTTGTTCCCTTCATCTGGGAGAGCTGACAAAGAAAAAATCTGAAACCAGGACATCGTGAGAGCCAGTGCAGGGATGGGGCTGGTGAATCTGCCATGTGACATCTTCTGGAAAGCTGAAAGCCTGGCTGCAAATAGCTGAAATTATCCCCTGACCCTCTACTTAAGAAATGTGAAGCTCTGGGGATATTTTATTTTGGAGAACTGAGTAAAAAAGTATGAGAGATGTACTGCCATGGAGAAAAGATATACTACAAAGCCACAAAAAAATGAGTGTGGAGAGGGCAGCAGATAGAAGAAAGATAGACCAAGGAAACAGAGCAAAAGTCTCAAACAGAGCCAAGGAATCATTAAAGAAAACAATGTGGAGTTTTTTGGTCATAATACTCGCCCAAATAAATCCCTGATGGACTGAAGAGTTACAATGCAGATAATCAAACAAATGAATTAGAAGACAGTGTAAGCAAATACTTTCATGATTTTGGTATTGGAAAGGCAATTCTAAGTATAGTATGATAGAAGCTACAAAGAGTTCTCGCAAATTAGTAAGGACCGTATGAATACGGATTGTGACACAGTGTTATTTTTGAAGTAATATAAAATACACTTGTGTATGCATAAATCTGAGTGTGCCTGTGCATATAGGAATAGGAAGACGTTAGTCGTTTTTATTTAAATTTATTTCAAGATCATAGATTATAGGAACTTCTAAAGTTTTCTTTTTTTTTTCAAGATTTTTTAATTTTCCGATGGAGAGAGGGCATGCGCATGTGAATGGGGAAGGAGCAGAGGGAGAGAATCCTTGAGCAGACTCCCCACCAAGCACAGACCCCACGAGATCCTAACCTGAGCTGAAACCAAGAGCTGGATGACTGAGCCACTCAGGCACCCCTTAAAGGTTTTCTTTTAACCCTTGCCTGTATATTCAAATCCACAATGAATATAAAGTGCTTGTAACAAGAAAACTGTTGATTAAAAAATAAAAACGTAGGAAATGCTCAGGCCTGCAGGCTCGGTGCCTGCAGGACGCGCATTCAGGCAGATGCCAGACACACTCCTGAAGAGGGTACCCTCAGGAGAACCTCCCGCTGATGGGGGACGGAGCAGGTGAGGGTTCTAACATCCCTCCGAGCCTGAGATGCTCTCTTTCTATGAAACATTTCCCTGGTGCCACTTCTGCAAGAGTGATTAAAGAGGAACACCGCTGGGCTCTGCCTCCAAGGACCACAGTATCTAATGAAGCAGATAAAATATAAAAAGTTGCCTGGAGAACACATCAAAATTCTGACATGTATGGTTTGGATAGTGACTGCAGAAGAGATGGGCTTGATCTCCTGTCTCGTTCACTGGCAGGAGCTGAGCGACTCTCTCCAGGAGGCAGGCCCATTCCGCGGTAGGAATTTTGTGAATTCAGTGAGTTCACTTGAGCATCTGCTTTGATTGGTCAAAGCACATCCTAAAAGAGGTTGACTTAGGGGCCTTTCTGCCCCGAGCTGATGGCTGGACGCGGTCGATGGAGGTTGGATCCTAGCCCCTCTCTGAAGATGAGGGAGAAGGACCTGTGCTCACATGACTGTGACCCAGAGGAGATTGGTCACAAACAGGGGAGGGTTCTCAGGGGCTTCAGTATCCCCTGCCTGGTCCAGCAACACACAGATGGCATCTTTTGGCTGCTGCCCTCCCCTCCCTCTCATGACCCAACATTTTAGGAATGGAATCTCCACCTACTGCCCCCACGTCCTCACTCCCATCAGCGAGCCCACCTGCTCTAGCCTTTGCGGACCACCCTGAAAACAACCTCCCATTTCCAAAACAACAGAGCAAGGTCCAGTCCTCATCCCACCCCTGCCCTCCCAATGCCCCTCCCCCCAGACAGGCTCCACCAGCAACTGGACTCGCCCCTCCCCACTCTCCCCTCCCTCCCTCTTCCCTCCTTCCCTGGGCTCACTCCCACTCTCCTCTCCCCCCCCCCCAGGTTCCCCTCATCTTCTCAGGCTTTTGGGACACCCAAGGGCTCCAAATCGAATCTCCATCCAGGTGGTTCATCCTAGCTCCAGTCAGAGCCAGATGTCCAGCTGCCTGCCTGAAGGTCAGCATGTTCAGGTATCCACTTGCTGACCTCCCCTAGCAAGCCTGATCCTCCTTCATGGTCCTGGTATGAGGACCTCACTCTCCCCCATTCACCCAGGCCAGAAATTGGCTAAATTGTGCCATTGGCTGCCAAGCCTACGAGCCACAGCACTCTTGGAGCCTTCCCCCACCCCCCCCAGGCTGCCATGGCTCTAGCTCAGGCCATTGTCACCCTCCAGCCTGGATTCCTGCCCAGCATCCTAAAGGCTGGTGCCTCTAGCCAGGCCTGCCTCCATCAGAGCACAAGCATCTGATCATGTTGTCTAAAATCATCTTGTGGTTTCCCATCACCTTTAGAATACATTATAAACTCTTCAGCCTGTCATTAAATGCCCTTAATGATTTGGCCTCTGTCTACCTTTCTGGACAAGTGTCCTGATATGTCCCCCAAGGGCCACATTCCGTTTGGCTGATCCTCTGTCAGTGCCTTTGCCCTTGCTGCTGTTCACCCTCCCTGCAGTGCCCACCTCCTGCTGATATATCAGGGCGTGGCCCAGCACACCTCCTCCAGGAAGCTTCCGTGATTGGCTTAGTTGAGAGTCTCACTTCTGCATTCCCATTCCTCTCCAGGCACTTAGTAACAAAATACCTGCAGTATTCCGGGTAATTTTTTAAATTGTTTACGTATGTATCTATTCTTTACATCTCGTATATATTTATAAAGGCCTCTGACACCTCTTTCAGTGTCTCCACTCCACTTGAAGAGGTCATCACACAGGTCACTTCCTGTGTCACATTCCTTGGTGCTTCTCTGTGTCCCCCGCAGGCTGAGCTCCCTGTGATGAGGCCCAAGCCTTGGACACGTCACACAGGCCCAGGCATATAGTAGGTGCAAAATAAACACTTGCAAAATTTATACATTAGTAGATTGTCATTTCCATCTGTCTCCAAGAGGGCTGCGAGGGGCTTTGGCATTTGGTCTAGTATCTAGAAGTGAAAGTGAACCAAGACATATATGGCATTTTCTTTCTTTTGCTACAAAGAAACCACTTATCTGTAAAGAAGACAATTCTTTGGAAGGACAGAGTCAAGCAGGCATCTAGCACCGTGCTCTAAGAAGCAACAGTCTGAGGGCTGCCGGAGGAAGAACAAGAGGGGATCACTCAGCTTGTGTCCAACGAGGGGTGGCCCCACAAATCCGGATGCAAAGAGGGCTCTGGGGACAGCCATGCTCCCGGTCACCTCAAGTTTGCAGGACCATCCCAGAAGGCGGACTCAGCGTGTTGCTGGTGACCTGGGATGGAGTGGTGAACGCTACTGGCCCCAGGTTCTCAGTGTGAGGAACTGCATAGGTCCCAGCTGCCAGCAGCAGGAGGCTCAGCGACGATGACTCTCAGCCCCAGCTGCGAGGAGAATCACAGGGGAGCTTCTGAAACTCCTGATGCCCAGGCAGCCCTCAGGCCAGGCTTCAGTCGGAAGCTGAGTGTGGGAGCCACACCCTGGAATTTTCCAGCGCTCCCTCGGTGACTCCAATGTGCAGCCACGATGGAGAGCCATGCGCTTCAAACTTGAACTTGCACATGAACCCCCAGGGAGTCTTGTTAAAATACCCATTCTGATTTGACCCTTCCAGAGTGGGGCAGGAGAGTGTGTATCTCTCACAAGCCCCAAGTATCGCTGATGGGGCTGGCTTTACAGCTAGTGAGTGGCGCGTCACAGGGGTATTCAAGAAGTCAGTGGCTGATTACCTGGTATGGAAAATGTGGAGAGGGTAATGCATTGGATAGGAGCTAAGATGACAGCAGTGCTCATCAGTCTTTCTGTTACAGCTGAGGTCTCCCACCACCACCTCCAAACAGCACTGTCCACAGAAAGTCACTCATAAACCCAGCAAAGCAGAGTTGTTTATTAGAGTGAAAACGCACACCCCAGAGCCTTTCTTCCTCCCACCTTGGAGCACCTAGAGCCTCCATGAAGTGCATTAGAAGATGCTCTGGATAGTATTTAATACACCCATGTATCTGATTTCAAATGCTAGGGATTATTTCAGAGACCGGAACTGTTGGTGCTTGAACAACGAGGGGACTCCAGATAGTGAGACATCAGTAGACCTGGATTAGTGAGCAGTAAGGCATTAAGGATGGGCGAATCTGCAGGATTTGGGGTGACACGGTCTGTATTCAGCAAGTTTATACTGTAAAATGTGCTGCTTAGAGGATTGACCAGGAGGGAACGAAGATGTGATGTTTGCGTGCACCTACCTTCTGCATACCAGTGAGGCCACCAGCAGAAGGTAATGATCAGAATCCGTGCACATATCTCATCAAGCAGGAAGGCAGCCAAGCCATCCTTGCTGTCACAGCCTCTTGCTGTCACTCCCAGTCCTCTCTCTGACTCGCCTCTGATGCATCCCTGACCCCTCTTCTCTTCTCCCAAGGCAGATATTAATTCTGAGAGCTGATAAAACCCTGCCTGGCAGGAACCATGGAACTATCGGAGTTGAAAGCCAAGCAATAGCACAGAGCCACACATAATAGGATTACACAAGGTTCCATTGGCCCGCTCCCTAAAATAATGATTTTGGCAAAAAAAAAAAAAAATTAATTACAAGACAGGATTATCTCCAATTAACTACAAGGATATGATAAAATTTCTCCAAGAAAGTGTCAAGATGGGACAAATGTATTTATTTTCATATTTTCTACTGATGGAGTTTCATTTATTTGACTGAGAGCCATTTAGAAATTTTGATAACTGAGACATTGTTTAAATTGAGTGTTTGCAATTTCTACATAAAAGTGGTTTATCTTGGGTGCCTGGGTGGCTCAGTCTTTAAGGCTCTGCCTTCGACTCAGGTCATGATCCCAGAGTCCTGGGATCAAGCCCCGTATCAGGCTCCCTGCTCAGAGGGATCCTGCTACTCCCTCTCCCACTCTCCCTGTTTGTGTTCCCCCTCTCACTGTGTCTCTTTCTGTCAATTAAATAAATAAAATCTTTAAAAAAAAAATAAATACATAAAAGGGGTTTATCTGAGCAAGATTTAGGGGGATGCATTTAACCTCTGATCCTTCTAAGAGTCAAACCTACAGGTTGGTTTGGGGTGTTTTTTAACGATTTTGGAGAGGGAGGTTGTTGAGGGGTTCCTGGAGGGAGCAGAAGACTGTGCTTCAGGAGATCTAAGACCCCAGCTCCACTAAAATGTTCTTAACGGACTTTTTAAATTAAATTTATTGCGATAAAATATTTTAACATAAAATTTACTACTGTACATTCACGGTGTTGTTGCAACCGTCACCACAATCCATTTCCAGAACTTTTCCATTATCCCAGATTCTGTACCTATTATCCCATTCCCTCCTCTGAGCCCCTGGCAACCTCTATTCCACTTTCTGTCTTTATGAATGTGCCTATTCTAGATATTTAGTGGAATCATATACTGTTTGTCCTCTTGTGTCCGGCTTACTCACTTATCATGATGTTTGCAAGTTTCATCCATGTTGTAGCAGGTATCAGACGTTCATTCCTTTTTATGGCTGAATAATATTCCACCATCAATTATATACCACATTTGGTTTATCCATTCAACGTTTGAGGGTCCATTTGGGTTATTTCCACCTTTGGGCTACGGTGAATAGTGCTGCTAGGAACCTTGGTGCACAAGCATCTGTGTGAGTAGATGCTTTCCTGCTTCCAAATCATCTGGGTATACATCTAGAAGTGGAATAGCTGGGTCATATTTCTATGTTATTCTTCATTATTCCTGTTCTAGAATAGACATATTAGTGCTCTACCTGATTATAATACTTTTTAACTGAAATTAAGTCCATACTTCTTGTTGTTTACAAATAAATAAGAAAGCCACTTTTCCTTCTTTAAAAAGAAAGAAAGAAAGAGAAAGGAAGGAAGGAAGGAAGGAAGGAAGGGAGGGAGAGAGAGTGAGAAAGAAAAAGAGGCTGGGGGCTCCTAGGTGGCTCAGTCGTTATGGGTCCGACTCTTGATCTCAGCGCAGGTCTTGATCTCAGGGTTGTGAGTTCAAGCCCCGCATTGGGCTCCATGCCCTACTTGGGGGAAAAAAAAAGTCTGATAAGTTATGTTTACTGATCCGTTTAGTATTTTCCTAATGGTCTGATCTGATCTTTGATTTTTCAAAGGGCACTTTGTTTTAAAGTGCAAGTTTATTTTCTATTCAGGTATGGCGAGGCCAAAAGATGAGGACACGATTGCTATTGAAAAAGTAATTTATTACTCATAGTTCCCAGGACGCAGGGCCACAGGCAGAGAGAGAGCTTGGGGGGACTTCAGGAAAGACTTAATTGTGTGTTTCAGAGAAGGAATGGGTGAGGCAGGGTAAACAGGCTTAGAATTGGACATTTTGAATCATTTCCATGGTTCGGCGCCCCTCACTGCCCAAGGTGGCCCTGGGGTGATCGTGGCAGCCAGAGAGCATCCCACGGCGTAAGAGCCCCTGAGAAAACAGGTGGGGGGAGGGGGGAGGGGCGCTGGGTTGGCTAGGGTGTAGATGAGAGTCACACCAGCCTGAGTTATCTCTGGGAACCAGCTAGCACAAGGAGGGACTGTCCTTTCAGGTCAGCAAGGCCCAGACGTCAAAGCACCAGCTACAGAAACTAAGAAACATGGTTAACTCACACTTCAGTGAAGTCATAAATCTCCAACAATGGGGTTCCAACAGGCTTGCAGACCTTGGACTTGAAACAGTGCTTCTCAGGGATAACCATGTGCCAGAATAACTTGGAGAATTTTCTCCACTGTGGTTTCCTGTTTCTACACTCAAGGCCAATTAAATGTGCGTCTCTGAGCACTGATCATTTTAAAAGCTCCCCTGGGGATACTCATGATTCCAGGCTTGAGAACCGTCGGTTTAGGGCAGTGTTTCTCAAAGTCAGAACCTGGACCAGCAGCAGCAGCGTGGCCTGGGAATTTGTTATAAATGCAGATTCTCAGGGGGCGCCTGGGCGGCTCAGTTGGGGTAAGCGTCTGACTTTGGCTCAGGTCATGTTCTCAGGGTCCTGGGATCAAACCGCATGGCAGCCTCCCTGCTCAGTAGGAAGTCAGTTTGTCCCTCTCTCTCTGCTCCTCCCCCATGCCCATGCACTCTCTCTCTCTCAAAATAAATAAACTCTTTAAAAAATAATTAATAAATAATACAATAAATGCAGATTCTCAGGCGCACCCCAGACCTGCCAAGTGGGAAAGTCTAGGCGTGGCGGAGCCCTTTGTGTTCAAACAAGCCATGCAGGTGATTTTGAAGCTGGCTCCAGTTTGGAAACCGGTGGTCCAGGGTAAGGAGCACAGGTGACGACTGCAGGATCCTCCCATCCTGTCCCTCACCCAGTGCTCTGAGGCGCTGGCCCCACAAAGCTCAGCTAAGTGTTTTGCATGCCAACTAAGTGTCAGTCTGCATGAAGGACTAGTGTTCCGGGTAGCAGAAGCAGGTGCCTCCTGGTGGTTCCCAGGGTCTCCATGCCCCCAAATCTCCAAGTGGCCTCTACAGCGAGTGGGAGGAGAGGTCGGGATCAGGTAGGAAACTCAGGGTGCGCTCTCTGCTCTGGTGGCTGGAGAACCCAGAGGCTCCCAGACGAGGTGACAATTGAGGGGCCCCCGAACAGCCTGATGAGACACAAAAGGGACACGCTCAGCACCCTGTGTTGCTGAGTCTATGCTGTGTTACTTAAGAGTTCTCCCAGGGTCCTCAAGTTGCAAATTTTAATACTCAGAGGAGGCTGAATAAGTAGTAAAACTGTGCGGCAAAAAAGTGATTGAAAACATAGTACTGATAAAGGACAGAAATGAAGCAAATTAAGTGGGTATTCCTTATTGGGGGAAAAAATCAGAGAATAAGCATAAACAGAGTGGAAGAAAATACCATCGGGTGACTTTTCTCTAGTGACAAGAAGCTGGTTCTGGGGTCACAGTCCGGCTTTCTTATCCCAGCTCCTCTTTTTAGCAGCTGGATATTTGGAAAATTTCATTCCTTTCTAAACTTCAGTTTCCTGGTCTACAAAATGGGATTATGATTGTAGCCTCCTAATCATTTGTTTTCGGGATCAAATAGGACAGTGGTGGTTAAGTGCTTGGCATTGTGCTCCTCACTAAATAAAATCTAACTACCTGAATACCATACATTATTATTAGCACAGTGATCTAGAGTGAATGCCCCAAAACAATGACAATTCCCACTGACTATTACTATCAGGACACTGAGCCTCTGTGTCAGACTCGTGTCAGGAGAAAGGGGTTACAACCAGCCAGACATGTCAAGGACCCCTTGAGAAAAATATCCTTTCTCAAAATTCAATATATATATATATATATATTTGAGTCTCCTATTTTGGAAGACGCTGCCTTAAACAGAATAGGATAAGTTATGCTATTGTAACAAACCTCAAAATCTCAATGGTTTAACATGACAAAGGTTTCTTTCCTGCCCCTGTTTCAGTCAAACTCAAGTCAGCTGGTGTGTTGGGAAGGGACCTGGGAAGCATTCATCCGGAGATAGGTTTTTAAGGGCCAGGCTTAGAAGTGGCTTGTACTTTGTGGCTTTCGCCCACTGATCCTAGTTGTAAAATAAATTTCATCTCTCTCCTCCAAGCTAATTATTCTTACACCTGGAAAGCCACTGGTCATACAGAATGGGTGAGGAGAGCTCGCCAACCCTCTAGTGATTCTTGTCTGAATGTACAAGTTGGTCCACACTCCTGCACCAAAACTGAACCTAATTGTAATCTGATTGGTAGAAACTGAGTGGTACGAACACCTCCTGCATTCCAGAGACTATACTTCTATTAATGCATCCTCAGGTTGCATTTTTTTGGAGGGAGAATGTGGGGAATATTGAACTTGCTATCAACTAAAATTGTCATGGGTATACAATGAATTCAGTCCCCTTTCATCAGTGTTTATTCTTCTCTTCAATCTCAAAAGGAATCTCAGTTATGGAGAGAGTTTCCTCTAGTTTACCCATTTTTGTGTCACCCAACCATTCAGTGCAGGTGGCAAGCCTCCCTGGGTGTGCCTTGCCATCCGAATGCTGAGAAAGGGAGCTGCCAAGCCTTGACCGCCCCTGTCGTTTCTTAGACTGACGGCTCCCATGCTGCTTGCTGCAGGTACCACATCTGCGTGACTGTGCTGATCTACTTCCTTCCCCTGCTGGTGATCGGCTATGCGTACACCGTGGTGGGCATCACGCTGTGGGCCAGCGAGATCCCTGGGGACTCCTCAGACCGCTACCATGAGCAGGTGTCTGCCAAGCGCAAGGTAAGGGAAGAGCAAGCAGCCCCGACCCGCCTTGGCTCAGGCGACAGACTGGCAGGCACTGAGCCCCAGAACCTCCACAGGCATGAGACATCCCTGGGTCTGTGGAACAGTGGAGGGGAGGGCGGGGTGTAGGGAGGCGGCGGGAAGAGGTCATTCTTCGCTGTATTTGTAACCTGGGCCTGCCTGTACAGGCAGAAGCTATTTCCCTCTTGCCTTAAGCATAAATGATGGGACACTTGGGTGGCTCAGACAGTTAAGCATCTGCCTTCAGTTCACGTCATGATCCCGGGGTCGTGGGATCGAATTCCGCATCGGGCTCCTTGCTCAGCGGGGAGCCTGCTTCTTGCTCTGCCTGCCGCTTCCCGTGCTTGTGCTCTCACTCTCTCTTTTTCTCTTTCTCTCTGGTAAATAAATAAATAAAAATCTTAAAAAAAAAAAATAAAAGAGAAAAAGAAAGAGTAACTGGCAACCTGTCAAGCTAGTAACATGCACACACACACACACACACACACACACACACACTATGGTAACCACTGTTATTTGTTATTAATCCGTCCAAATATTACAATGCACCTATAAGCCAAATAAATATATATTCTTTTCGTTGTTACACAATACATATTCTTTTTTTTTTTTTTTTTTTTTTAATTTTTTATAAACATATATTTTTTATATACATATATTTTTATCCCCAGGTCTGTGAATCACCAGGTTTACACACTTCACAGCACTCACCAAATCACATACCCTCCCCAATGTCCATATGTACATATTCTTTTTTTATATTCTTTTCCCCTCACTTCTTTTGCTTAACAGTGTCTATAAGATTTTTGAAAACCAATAAATCAAGGGTTTTCTCGTTTTTTTTCTCTTTTGTACTTCTTTACATAGTATTTCATTGTGTGGATGCTAGTTAGTTTTTCTCTGAAGATTTCATGGCCGCTAAAAAGGAACAGGTTACATCCCCCCACTATTCATAAAAACCTCTGAAATCCCCTTTAGCCGTCGGGTGCTTCCTAGATGCAGCTTTCCAGATCCCTCCCTTCCCTCCCTTGCCCAGATACTGTCCTGGCCCTTCGCTCCCCCTCCTGCACCCCTGCTGCCTCCTGCCCCTTCCTGGATCTCTCCCCCAGAACCCCCATTCCCCCGGGTCTGCCCTCCCTCGGCTCCAGTCCCCGCCCAGAAGGATGACATAACACAGAGGTTCTCAAAGTTGAGTGCGTCTCAAAATCATCTGAAGAGCTTGTCAGACACAGAAATCTGGCTTTCACCCCCCAGGTTTCTGAGTCTGTGAGTGCGGGATAGGATCCCAGAATTCCCATTTCTGACAGGTTCCCAAAGTGGGTCCTGGAGTCATACTCTGAGAACTGCTGTCATAATCCAAGTCCCATGGTCCCATGTAAAAATGGTCCTTGTGGTGAAGGGGTAGGAGGGCAGAGAGCATAGTGTC
Organism: Mustela lutreola; assembly: GCF_030435805.1. Classification (NCBI taxonomy): domain Eukaryota; kingdom Metazoa; phylum Chordata; class Mammalia; order Carnivora; family Mustelidae; genus Mustela; species Mustela lutreola. The sequence goes on along the minus strand of NC_081298.1, from coordinate 96,614,258 downwards.
GAGAAGAGGCAGACGTGCTGCGGGTCTCACCCATCTCACGCTCTTGCCAGGTGGTCAAGATGATGATCATCGTGGTGTGCACTTTCGCCATCTGCTGGCTGCCCTTCCACGTCTTCTTCCTCCTGCCCTACATCAACCCCGACCTCTACCTGGAGAAGTTCATTCAACAGGTCTACCTGGCGGTCATGTGGCTGGCCATGAGCTCCACCATGTACAACCCCATCATCTACTGCTGCCTCAACGACAGGTGAGGGCCCCACTCCGCGCTCGCTCAGGGGCAGCAAGATCTGTCTCTGGAGCTCCTGAGCACCCAAGTGCCCAGCCTAACTGAGCAGAACCTCTGTGAGGCAAGAGGGAGCGGGAGGGACTGCGGCAAAAAAATGACCAGACTGCCCAATCCTTACTAGTTACCAACCCAGAGTGTTTTTTGTTTTTTTTTTTTCCTTTTCCAAGAAGAACCAGAAATCTGTATTTTTGTGTGAGGTCTTCTGACCTTTGAACACTTGCAACTAAGGTTGTGGGGGTTTGGGGTGCACATTAAAACAAACCTCTGTGACGCATGCATATGAAGAGGTCTGTGGGCCGCAGCCAGTTCACAGCCTGGGAGTTTAGCCAGTCAGCCCTATGGACCTGCGCACAGTGTCTGTATGTTCAGAGAGGGGGAGAAAGGGAGGCAGAGAGAGTCAGCACACACAGAGACACTGCTGGCCCCAGAGCGCATTCTCCACAGAGCATCTTTTCCCTTCACTGGTCTCTCACTTCTCTCTTCCCATCCACCCCATCACACAATTTGGGTAGCTTTCCCCAGTTTTTTCTGGTAGTTTCGGCAGGACAGGGTAAGCAAAAGGCCCTGATTCAGGACTTGGCCACACCGGCCGGGAGAGCTGTCCTGGCAGAAGCAGCCAACCTTGGACAAGCAAGAGAAGGGGGAGCCCATCGGGAATGGTGATCAGCAATAGGGAATTCGGGTTGATGTGCAGAGTCCCCAACAGCTCAGTCCCTCAGATCGGAAAGGAGGAAGGGCCAGGAGGAGGAATGAAATGTTTGTCACAGTCTTTCTAGCTTTCTGTCATCAGCCTACAAAGTGCCTTCTGTGAATAAGACACTCAGGTGCTGTGAATTTGGGGGCAGGATTCTCTTGACTGTGTCCAGATGCTCTCTGTTAAGTTAACGCACAGATTCACCTCCTTCAAAGAGCCTGATGACTTTGCCCAAGTGCTCTTGGGTTAAATATTAAATATCCCAGTATGTCTAAGTAAAGGCTGATTCTCCCAGTTTATCAAACAGGAACACTGAGGCACATGGAAGGGACGTGATTGAAGTAAGCCTCAGTCCACGAGCTCCTTGAGGGAAAGGAGTTCTAACGTATGGGTTTCCTGCCCGCTGATGAGCACAGCACCGAGCACAGAGCAAACACTTGGGGAGCACTTTTGTTAGTGTTGAGGAGATCCAGCGTGCGCCGAGGTACGGCGGGCAGCAGCAGAGTTCCGGGGTCATCCTCAGTCAAAACAGGAATTTCACACGAGCCTGGGGTCTGGTCCTGAATTCTGCCTTCATGACTGGCCTTCAAATTGCTTTGGCTCAATGTCTCCGGCTGTCAATATAAACCCAGTAAAAGAGAGTCATGCTCAGGTATGCGCATGTGTGCAAGAGCTGAGACAGTGGTGGGAATGTCCTCTGGGAGCAGGCTGTCCCCAAGGGTCACCTCTCCATCTGCTCTCTTGCCAGGTTCCGTCTGGGCTTCAAGCATGCCTTCCGGTGCTGCCCCTTTATCAGTGCCGGCGACTACGAGGGGCTCGAAATGAAATCCACCCGTTACCTCCAAACCCAGGGCAGCGTGTATAAGGTCAGCCGCCTGGAGACCACCGTCTCCACAGTGGTGGGGGCCCACGAGGAGGAGCTGGAGGATGGTCCAAAGGCCATACCCTCGTCCCAGGACCTGGCCTCCAATGGCTCCTCTCGCAGCGACTCCAAGACCATGACTGAGAGCTTCAGCTTCTACTCCAACATGCTCTCCTAGACCACAGGTCCTCAGCAGGGGCGGCCACCACCATCTGTGTCTGGCTTCAACTTCATGCATGGATAATGCCTTGATCTAGAAACCATCAAAAACACCCTCACACTGGGTCTTGTAAAAAAAAAAAAAAAAAAAAAAAAAAAAAAAAAAAAAAAAAAGTTAGAATGTTTTAGGGAAAATGTCCCATCCTGAGTTAAAAAACAAAACCTGGATTCTTCTATGACTTTGTCATCTCCCACACTGTGTGACCCAAGGCAAATCACTGAACTTCTCTGGGCTTGTAAAACGGCGAGGCTGGGCTTGATTTTCCCTGCAATCCATGCCATAATTCTAAAATTGTGTACGTGGGGGCTCATTCCAGGAGGAATCCTGTAGCACCTGGATTTGCCTGGAGCCCCTGTCTTACTTCAGTGAAGCTGTCCACAGCCATGTGCACATTCCCCTCCTTTCGCTGGTCTTCACATCAACCTCACATCAACCTTCTCTCGACAGGGTGAACGAAAGAAGGAACGACGTAAAATCCGAAGGAAAGATTTAACTCCGTCTTCTAAGCATCTGTGAAAAGGAAGCATGGATGCCTTCCTTTAGGCACCTCAATCTTTCAGTGCACAGAAACATCCTGAGATTGAAAAGCTCGGCTTCATCTGCATTATGTCCCTACGGGCTGTTCTGGGTGACCAGTGTGACAGAATATGTCCACTCATGCTAGCTAATGTCTGCTACAGACCAAGAATCGGGAGGCCCGGGCCACACTTAATCTATCTGAGCCTCTTTTGTTATCTATGAAACCATGGGGCTGAACAAAATAACTTAAGTATCCCCTTTAACATTCAATGGTTCGAGAATTGTACGAGTTTTTTGTTTGCTTCACCAAAAATTGGTGGTATCAAAAAGAATCAGAATAACAAGTCCAGTGACTTAATACCCAGGTCCTGGAGAGTAGCAACTGCTAACATGTGTCAATATCCATAGCAAACATTCTCTGATTTATCCTAAAACCACAAGTACTTTCCTTCTTCTGGAACATCTTGGTCTTTGACAGAGCAGAGGACTTCATGTCAAAGCCTGCCTCTCTCCATCAGAGGTTAACAGGCCAAGTCCCCCAGCTGAAGATGCCATCAAGGAAGAGAAACATAGGAACTCCCTGTGCTGGCCTTTTGGGGTATTTTAGGGCAGGGACACTAATGTGGTCTGAGCCTTTAGTAGCACAAGCCATGTGCTCAGATGTCCAATGAACACGGAGGCTGCCCCCGGCAGCCCCACTTGTGGGAGGCGGCCACCTTATATCTTCCCTTCTGATTGTCTGAATCTTCCCTTCCTGCCCCATGGCTTCACTGGCCACCTATCTGTAAGGGGTGGGATGACCCACCCACCCACAGGACAGTCTACCAAGAGCCATGAATTTAATCCTGCCTGTCCCACTAGAGCTTTGAGGAGTCCAGCAGGTGAGCACGCAGCTTCTTTCTGTCTCCTAGATTTGTGTTTAATCCCCAGATGTGACTGAAAGCAGAAGTCTCAGGTACCATCCATGAATGTCCTTTTCGTGGTTTGAAGAATGGGTGCACCTGTGCTACATTTGTGGCATTGAGGGAGACCAGGGCTGCCCACAGTCCTTATGGCCTTTCCCAGCCATGCAGGCTGGAACCCTCCCAGGGCATTGACAGGCCTGGGGAAGTTGTACAGCAGCAGAATAAGCCAGAACAACCCTAGAGCCGTATTCTGCAAAGCAGCATGGGAATGATTAAATAAACGAAATAAAACCAGCTCAGTGCAGATAGATGAATGGAAGACATAATTTAAGGGCAAAAAAAAAAAAAAAAAAAAAAAAAATTTCAATGCCCAAAGCATTAGTCATAATTCCAATAAAGAATTGTACTGTGTGTGGATTATTCACTCCACAGGAGTATGGAACCAGCATGATTATGAGACATACCTAAGAAGAAAGTGTCAAGGAATTGAAAACATCCTCTCTATTGAAGAGGCAAGTGTTGAATTCAACAAGGATTTGTTGAGTACCTGCTCTGTACTTAGCTCTGAGCTGGGGACACAAAACTCCTCCCACTCTTGAGGAACCTACCAGACTGGCCCTGGCTAACTCACCTGTCCTATTGGGTCCAGACTGCTTATCAGGCATGGAGGCAGCTGAGAAGCACGTTCTCCCTGGGATTCTAAAGACCCACACTCAATGCGGGTAATCAAGCCAAAGGCTGGGAACTTCAGAGAGCCTTTTGCAATGACTTCATGGAGATTGATACAAAGGGAGCCACCAGTCAGTTCAGGGTAACTGAAGGGATGTGGTTGGATAGCATCATCACCGCACCATAAGGGAGACTATTGGATGGTCATGAAGATCCCTGTCAAGGGCCCAGCAAGCCTCCCCCTGACCTACTGGCCGGCACCCACCGAACTTATAAAAATGTTGTCGGCTCCCATGTATGAGAAACACCATGATTTGCACCGTGCATGGGTCTCATTCTTACAGCAATGTGTCACCCTGGGTTTATCTCTTGAGCTTTTTCCTTGGTATACTGTTCAGTAGTAATAGAATATAAGACATTATGGGGCCATCTTTGTTATGTTACTTCCAAAATGTGGGATCCAGCGGCTGTCAATGTGTTATTTGTATTGTGCCAATGTCTCCTCTACGTTCTGTCACAGAAAGGAGCTGATTCATGTCATGGACTCACAGTCAAACCATAGTACTTGACGGGTGGGAGAACTTTCTGGGAGGGACCGAGGGCAGGAACCCTTGCCCTCCTCACCCCCACCAGAATTCAGAGACGCACTGGAATGTCCTTTCTTTTGGAAGGACTAAAAGGACTCCTGGGAAAAGAGGACTCAGGAGCTGACCTCATTGACCTGGTTTTCGAGAAGAGTCCTGTAAGTAAGTGGACAGGGTTCATTCCTGAGGTTTCTGTTATCCAGCCTCAAATCCTGGAAAGAATTTTCATTCATAAATAAAGTGTGTGTTTGACTCTCTCCTGACTCTGTCTCATCTCCAGGGAACCTCCAGCCCCTACAAGATGCTGAATGGGTTGGTATCATGAACGCTGCTAACTTGCATAGCCAGAAGGATGGAACCCAACACCCAACAAACTTAACTCTGTGACAAACTGGGATGGCAAGTGGTGATGGCTGTTTGCAGGTGGGGATCAGAGAAGAGAAGGTGGGGGACTGTGCCAAGTGACCAGCAATGTCACCTGTGAACAGAGCTGTGTCCATGCAGTTCCTCCCAGACAGACACCAAGAAAGAGAAGTGCAAGAGATTTACTGGGGAGACACCAGGGAAGGGTCGGGGGAGAGGACGCAGCAGGAGGCACAGATCCTACCCCTGTGATGAAAGGTGGTGGGGAGGATGGGCAGGAAGAGCCTCAGACTTCGGTGCAGCTCGAAGCCGAGCCCTGCCGTGAGTCCTAAGCCATTGCTGCTGAGGGCTATCAGCTGGTTCCCCACCTTCCAGTTCTCTTTTGAAGGGACATCAGAGCTGGGACCCCCATGGCTGCCTGTGTTTAAAAACACATGTCAGGAAACCATTGGAAGAATTTGAAATCTTAATGGTAAAGTCTGTGGACCTTGGCACCTGCCTCCTACTTTCCAGGACCACCCTGTACCCCTCACCTGTCAGGCACGTCCGTCAAAGAGCAGTGGGCAGCCGTCAGCAGACGTGCAATGACAAAGGTTGGAAAGGCATTTGAAACAGGGAGTTTTGAGGAAAATATGAATAGTTAACCAATATGTTGAGTATCAGACACAAATGATAAACATGTTTCCATGTAAACTAAAGCATCTTAAACTGATATTCTTGTATAAGCTTCAAGGGACCCACAGACCCCTTCAAGATTTCCACAAGTGACACGTAAGACATAGCATATGTATGTGCGTGTGTCCATGGGTGTGAATAAGTGGTGCAAAACCTGAACTTTCCCCAAAGAAATCATCCACCCTCTGTTCTTCTGAGAAGGAGAGAAATGAAACTGTTTGTAGGGCAAGGGCGAGCAGCCTTGTGATCCTCAGACACAGTGACCTGTATAGGCAGCCTTGGAGAACCCAGAGCGGCTACTGAAAACCGGAAAACCACCTGGGAACCCCAGACACCCAAGAGAGTTAAGGCTATAGAACATCATTAAAGATGTCTGTGGCTGTAAAAATACCAAATTCACGATTAAGGGGCGTGTTCACCCTTCTCCATGAAACAGTGAATATTTGTTCACTGAGGAAGGGCTAACCTGAGTGGTGGGTGACCAAGTCATGTCAGGTACGGAGTACGGATTTTCCCTGTGGAGGGAAAGTTGTTTCATTTAGTCCCGTGTGGGCACGCGTGGCCTCCAGACACACTGCAGACGCTTAGCCTCTGGAGCCCCAGCTGCTTTGGTAACACGCCCTCCGGCCCTCCTGCGGAGCATCCACGTCCATGAGTGTATGTTAGAGTCCGTGAGGGAACAGGTCTCCTCAGCTCTGGAACCTGAGGGGGGATTTCAGTCAGAACCCCAAACAGAGGGGTGTGGGGTGGGGGACACACCAAACATGTTCCTCTCATCCATCTTCAAATGTGAAGGGGACACCTGGCTGTAGAAACTGCTTTCCTGACCCCCATAGACAGTGTTGTGAGAAACGCTCATTTATCTGTGCCCACTTGAAGAAAACAGGGAGGAATGGTTCTGAGGCCGTGGAAGGGCCTATCTCACAAGCACCAAATCCCACATAAAATGGCAGCAACTCTTGCTCCCGGCCTCCCTCTCAAGCAGCATAGCCAGCGAGGAGAAAGGCTGCTGAGGAGAAGCAAGGGACTACCAGATCTCAGCACTGGCATGACTAGACGGGCGCCTGCCTGGCCCTGTTTCTCTCCCATGGCACATTGGCCATGTACATGCCCCCAGCTACGGAGATTTCCATGTAGACAGATTCAAACCCGGGTCCCCTGTACTGTGTGCACACGTGTCCTTTCTCTCTTTCTGCCCTTTTTATTTCCAGTTTCCTTTCTTTTGTTCTCCACTCCGTAGTCCATCCCTGGAAGCCCTCACTTCCTGACGTGGCCCCTGCTGAAATCTCTAGGTTTTAAGGCCTCAACCCCGGATGCCTTCCCAGTCCCCTCATTGTTAATGAGGGTTTGGTGTGACAGAAGGCCCACCCCTAACAAATCCCCCTTCCCATCTCCCCAGATCCCCCCGCTTGCCTGCCCCACATACCCACCCACCCACACTTACCCTTCACCCTCCAACCCTACCTCCCCTCACCCACTTTCCCGGACTGAGCTGCTTTCAGGACAGGACTCCCGAGTCAGTCCCTACACTTATAAGCAGCAGCTGCCCTTGCAGATCTGGCCTCCAGGCTGGGAGGGGAGAGCAGCAAACTCCAGAGGGCTTCCGGGTTCCAGTGCCATCCGCTCCAAGCCATGTCAACGTATGGATTTGGAGAACAACATTAACGCATGAGGAGACCACCAGAGTGGAGGGAGAAGAGGAAAACAGTGCATGTTCTCTGGGGGTTGGGCTGCTCCTTGGCGATCCATGCCCATTGCCCTCTTGTTCCCTCACCACCACCTGGAGCAGTACTTGTTCTGGCAGAAGAGTCCCAGGGGGTAATCACTCTTGCTCCACGACACCAGCCACCTGAATTGGTCCAGATGGTCAGAAAGAGATGCTGTGACAGCTAATGATGAACGTGTTCAGAAATCTGGGGACAACCCAAACACTTTTTCAAAAAGGGAAGCGGGTCTTTTCAGATTACTTTATACCTATAAAGATTTGGCCGCTGATAGTTCAACTTTGTCCACTAAACATTTGCCTGACTACCAGGATGTTGCAGGTGCCCCACTGGGGATTCGAAAATAGAAATTTCCATAGCACTGGGTCCCTGCTCTCAAGTCCAGGAGCACAGACAGATGTTCACCATAGCCCAGTGGGAGGAATGTCAAAGCAAGGATGCTAGAATGCACACTTGATGCCACACCTCCCCAGATGTCACTAAAAGATCACAAAGTCTTCAGCCCAGTGTTTTTGTCAGTGGCAACACGCAATCACTCACAGGAAACATTTGCCGGCTGCAACAGCTCACTTCCAAAACCTCCCAAGTTTTCTTGTATCTAATGGACACCCTTACTTTTCAGGGTTGCGAAGTTCCCTAATCCGAGGCATCCCCTTTCTACTGTTAATTTCAAACCCTCCCAAGTCAAAAAGTAGTCCCTTCGCAGTCTGGAATAGGACCGCCACCCTCTCCAAGTTCCACATGGGTGCCCCAGGACTGCTCTCTGCTGCCCTCTGGAGGACTCTATAAAAATGCTCTATTTAAAAAAAAAAAAAAAAAAAAAAAAGCGCTCTGCCAGCTGGTAGGATGCTTGCTTTGAGGTGGCCAAGAAGTCAATGCCATGAGTATGATTTTCCTGTGCCTGGGCATAATTTGGGTTATAGATTTGAAGAAAGGAAGACACATAATAGAATACAAGGGGCCTGGAAATACAGAATTTTCATTATGGACATACATTCATATGTGCTTCTGTTCCCACCAAGAAAACTCCCGATATGATGATGGGAGCCAATCGTAGGGCTCCACAATGGTCTCCTTATGCCCTCTCCCTTCTCCCATCTCTGATCTGAAGACCCCACATTCCTTTTTTTTTAAAAAGATTTTATTTATTTATTTGACAGAGTGAAAGATCACAAGTAGGCCGAGAGGCAGGCAGAGAGAGAGGGGGAAGCAGGCTCCCCACTGAGCAGAGAGCCTGATGCAGGGCTCTCTCCCAGGATCCTGATATCATGACCTGAGCCGAAGGCACTGGCTTAACCCACTGAGCCACCCAGGTGCTCCTGAAGACCCCACATTCCTAATCATGGCGTGCATTCTGCCAACTCTCAAATGCCCCACAATGATCTTAATGCTCCAGTGGGAGCTGTCATACTGGTAGAATGCAGAGCAGTGGTTGGCATGCCCATCACCCAGGGATACGCAGAGGGCAGGGCCCAGGCTCCCAGCAGACCACCTAGAGATGCCATGCAAGGTCCTCTCTTTAAGAAACAATAAGTTTCTCTGCTTCTTCTGCTGCTGCTGCTGATGCTGATGCTGGGGCTGGGCAGGATCAGTTGTCTGTCTAGAGCAATACCTGTGGGGCAGGAAACATTCCTTTTGTATCAGATACTTAGGCTTATCAGGGCCACTCTTGGCTTCCGTCTACACTGGCCTTGGATTTGGAACTGGGCACCCTGGCTCAGAAGCATCGAGCCCCAGCAGCTTCTTACCCCTACTAGGTGATTGTCATGGATCTTTTCATAGATTTCCAGGGCAGAATTCAGTCCCCATATCTCCTAAGGGATGGTGCGTAAATCCTGGCAACTGGACTAGGCAGAAGAGGATAACCCACACTCCAGGGGTGTGCTCTGGGAGACCTCTTACTGCACTGGCTGCAGGATTCCATGGCCTGAACACGACATGACTCCGTCAGCTAATTTCTCAAAAAGAAGATGGCATTGAGTTCCATACCTGCGTGAATCTATCCCCTAGTTACCATCAAGGCAGGATGAGTGAGCAGCCCTTGCCCTTCTCTACACATCCCGCTAAAGCTGGAAACCCTCTGGCCCTGGGTGTTCATGCTCCCTGGGTAACATCTCTTTACAAAATGTTAGGGGGGAAGGGACACAGAGTAAGGTATCCCCCAGGTCCTTGTTTGATAGAGGAAAAGAGCCCGTGAGTGAAAGCAGAAACGTGTGCTCCAGGGAAGTCTGAAGGTTTGAAAAGCAGAAAAACAGAAGAGTTGCTTCCTTCTCTCTCCCACCTCAAATGTCATAACAAAGATGATGACAACCGTGGTAACAAGTTCTCTTCTGGATCTCCTGTGCTAAATAGTTCAGACACCTTACCAGGTTCCACCTTTACAGGCCATGAAATCAATATTGTTATTGCCCTTAATTTAATAGGAGAACAATGGAGCTTACAGAATGACTTGCTGGAGATCCAACCAGAACTGACTCTCAAAGCAGCCTGATCACAAAGCTCCAGGTGGGAGCAAGACCCCCCTGCTGTCTCTTTCATTCCCACATCTCCAGGCCTCTTTCCTCTTAAAGGTGCAGCAGCCCAGGCTGGAGGGACTGCCCCAAAACACACTGCCAAATGTTAATTCAAGACATGGTGCTTTCAGGAGCAGCCAACTTCCACAGCCCCATCAAATCAGCAGAAAAACATTTCAAGGAGGGGACTTGTCCCCCTGTCCTTTGTAGTCACCCCTACAATTAGGCAGGATATGTGGCCAGGTTCTAACTCTGATTTGAAGACTGCTTATCAAGGATTTCCAGCTGTAATTAATCTTGGCACATTTAGCCTGTGCACAGAATTCCCTAGACGTGACTTTCCCTGGATGACACACCCTTCTTTTAGAAAGATAAATGTCACTGAGAAGGATATCTTATGTTTAAAACTAACAACTTAAAAAAAATCTGTGTCCTGTCTATGAGGCCAGATTCACCTGCGTATTGGAGGTAAGGGTGAGGACCACTGGACTGGCCATGGAAATGGTGCACAAAGGGAGGGTGTCCTAGGTCAGCTTGAACCAGATCATTGCCCACAGATCAACTTAGTCATGAAAGAAAGGTGAGTTCAATCCCCCCCCCAAAAGAGTAGGAAGTTGAAAATTAGAGGGACTAAGTCAATTGTTTTAAACCCTAATGGCATTTTAAAAAATCACCTATGGGCTTATCAAGAGCTAGATTCTTAGCCTCATTCCCAGAGATCCTCACTCAGTAGATGTGCATTTTAACAAACACATCAGTGGCTCTGATGCAGATGGCCTGTGAACCACTGGGCAGGACAGACAATAGATGGGAAAGTTGATGAGGAGGAGTTTTCACAGAAAAAAATGAATTATAATTTGGTGAATGGAGGCAGTTCCTAACACACAGTCTTGCTCACTTAGTCAGGGTGGACTCTCAAAGAACTGGGCTTCAGCAGATAGTTGGGGGCAAGGCCCCAGGGTAATGCCACAAAGGGGAGGGCGACAATAGGAGGAGATGGAAGGGGGCTACATCTCAATCCACGTTTCGCCTTTGCCATGTCTGAGCCCTCATTCCCAGTGTTTCCTTCTAGAATTCCAAAACTGTTGCTACAACACGAAGTAACTTACTATCCTCCACCCACCTCCTGCCCCTGTTTTTGTCTTCTTTCATGCAGGTTTGCAAAATCAGAATTAGAATGCAAAATTTTTACTTCCCAGATGTCTAGGGATGTGTCATTGCTTCCAGCCTCTGGAAGGCCCCAGGGTTGAACTGTGTCCAGCTCAGGATGGAACTGTTTTTCCTGAATTCTAAACCAATTCCCAGAGCATTTTATGGGAAAGCACTTTATTTTTATATACCCAACACACATTCCAATTTTATGACTTTTTCAATTATTTACAACTTTCCCCTTATGTTCAACTCAGATTCATATCCAAGCAAAGGAAGAAGTCTATATGTCAGAGCAATGTTGTTTATGTGCACAGTGGCGGGGGGGGAGGGTTGATCTATAAAAGACAAAAGCAGCAGAAGTTGGATGTATTTTCTTTTTACAAGAAAAGAGACTATAAGTCATAGCTATCTCCAATTTGACCCCTTTTCAGGTAACAGACAGCGTGATGGGCTACTAGACATTGCAAAGACAGAGGCAGTACCCGGCATGGGCTTGAGAGCTGGGGTAGACAGTCTCTGGAAGCCCTTTCTTGCTCTCATAACCACAGCAGGGCTAACTGTGAGCTTCCCCGAAACTCACCCTTTCAGCAAACATTTATCGAATTCCTAGAAATGTTCCCTCATAGATGATGAGTCATTTCAAAGAAGCAATGTTGGTGCTTTGGTGCTTGAGAAATACTGTCTGATGGTCCTTGTGACAAGCACTATGAAGCTTCCTTCGGGTCTGGGTGTGCCTAGCTCTTGAGCCATGCCTTCTACACCCCAGGCCCTGTGCTGGGCATCAGAGAGGTAATGACAGGGAGAACAGGCATGGGTCCCACTGGCAGGCAGCTTTCAGGCTAATGGAAAGACATAACATGCTGATCAAATAACCCCACAAAGGAGGGCATAATTAAAAACTGAGAAAAGGACTAGTAGAGAAAGAAAGGTTTGGGTACAGAGGAACTGGACTCAGCATCTGAGGGCAGGGGAGCGTTCGTTCTCCAAGAAGGTGAGGCCTGAGGATTGAGAGTAGCCCAGACAAAGAGGAGAGAAAGAGCATTCCAAGAATGGAAATGGCATGGAGAAAGGTTGGGATGCGAGGGAATATGGCATATTTGAGGGACTGGAAGCACAAGACCAATGTGTCTGGCTTGAAGAGGGAGGAGACATGGTGGAAAGCGAGTCTGGAAGAGAAGGAGGCAGAGGGCCTTGGAGATACTTATGGGCCTCAATAAGCGTTATGGTTTTCAGTCTCAGAGCAAAGCTAGTCAGCAAAAGATTTAGATTCAATGTGCTTTTGGGAAAGACTGCGCCAGCTGTAGGAAGAACAGTTAGGAGGTGACTGCTGTGATCCAAGTAAGAGGACATAAGCACAAGGGGATGGATTTGAGAAGCATCTAGCCTCTCTGATAAATATCTGTTTGTTGACAGACTTCACTGGTTATGGAGAAAGGGGCGGTTTCAAGAATAAATTTGGTGTTCCTTACTCGGGTGATGGGTTGAATGATAGTGTCATTTACTGCAACAGGGAACACTGGGATAACAGCTTGGAGAGAGAGGAGAGGCAGAAATATTCCGAGTTGAATGCAAGCTAATATTGAGACAGCAAAGGAGATATCCAGGAAACAGTTGAACATGCAGATTTGGATCTCCGGGAGCAGACTGGGCTGAGGAAATCGATTTCCAAGTCAATTACAGATGACAGTTGATCCTGTGGGCATGAAGAAGCTTGCCAAGTGTGATAGCATTGGGTAATCAAATGCGACATCTCATAGCTGGATGGAAGAGTCGAATTGTGCTGAGAGAGAGAGAAAAAACAACCAACAACAGGGGAATATGGTGTCTTGGAAGCCAAGAATGAAAGACAACTCTTCAAGGGAAGGATTCTGTGATGTTGAATGGGGCAAACAATTGAGGTAGAGGAGACGTGGAAAATGCCCAGTGGGTTCAGTGATGATAAGATCAGTGGTGGCTTTAGCAAGAGCTGTTGGGAGTGGGGTTCTGGAAGCAGTTCACAGCGAGCTAAGGAAGAAATGGCTGAAGAAGAAAGAGAGACCCAAACCTTCAGATCTCCTCCCAAAAGACTAATTTAGATGGAGAGGAAGAGAAGCTTCCTCTGGTAGCTAGAGGGAATGTAGGACCAAGGAAGGTACTTTAAATTTGTGTTTGTTATTTAATAAAAGAGCCTTGGATGTAATCCAGTGCCTAGTGGAATGATCGTTTTGAGCAGGGGCACTAGAGTATATAGGAGAGAGAAGAGAAAACTGGTAGTGAACAATTTCTGGGAAAGCAGGAGGCTGGTCTGCAGAGACTCCAGCTGGATGATGAGAGACAAAGGGTGAGGGTCAGTTAGGAGATTTGAAAGCAGGATATCAGAAAAATTCCTCTAGCTGATTGTTTCAATTATCTCTAAGAAGCAGAAAGCAGGGTCATCACTGGTGATGGGCAGGAAGTTGGGGAACAGGGCTACAAGCTACTGGTTAGGGGAAGCATGTAAGAGATTACAAAGAGTCATTGCAGATGGTCCAGAAACTCTGATTCAGCTGTTCTGGAGTGGGCCTCCTGATCTACATTTGTGACAAACACAACCAATTCTGAAACACATGGTTCAGGGACCAGGCTTTGAGAAACCCAGCCAATATTTGGGGATATGTACCCTTTTTCATCCCGTGAATCTCACCATGAAGAATGAAAGAAATAAGTGTTTCCAAGAAGATTGTGCTGGTGTACACGATGATCTTTCTAATTCTATGTCCCCGGAAGGCTTCACTCCTTTTGGAGGGCTATTTGACCAAGGCAGCTCTGAAGCTATTCTTGACTTTATGTGAAATTGAATAAATCTTAATTCAGTTCTCAGGCAACTCAACATTAACCCAAACTTAGTCTTTTATTCTGACATTAGGCCCTAGTTCTAAAAACTAGGGATGTATTTTGTCCCTAAACCAGGCCCCACTCAACTTAATCCTTCTGTTCCAAGAATTATTGTAAGTGACAGTGTTAGTCATTATCTGGTTTATGAGGATTCCAAGGTATGACCCTCATCAAAAGGCAACAATACACAAATATGCACACAATTAATCTATAATCTGAACATAATACCTAACCATAAAGTTCAAGCAAGATGGATCAGAGCAAGATTTACCCAGTTTAATTTTGAAAGAAGAAGAATGGTACAAATTTTGAAAAAGTGCTTTAACTATGCAAAGATCAACTTGCCACATAAATCATTTCTGTCCATGAATTTGAAGACTGAGAAGGGAAAAGTGAATTCTACAAAGGATTTTTTGTAGTTTTCAGTCATTTTCTTAATGAATTTTTCTTCACTCTTTGGTTGGCCAACACCCATTTACCTTCAAATCTCTTATTAAATGCTACTTCTTCAGAAATGTTCCTCCACACCCCCTACACTAATAGGCCCCCCAGACAGATCCCCATCATTATTTTCTATCATTCCACCCTGTTTTTTTAAAATCTGGATCCCTGTTAGACTGTAAGTCCTATGAGGAGCATAGGAGCATAGTATCATGATCCAAGATACACCCATTTCCTAGTACAGTATCAGCACAAAGGGCTGATTTTAGATTAATTGGATTAGCTCTAAATACCTATTGAATAAATAACTGAATATACATTAGGGAGTCAACCTTCTCCCGTCCTTGCTGGTTTCTAGAGCAACATATTGGGAGACCCCCAGCTGACACTGCTACATCCAGGCGAGAGATTCTTTTTTTTTTTTTTTTTTTGGAAGATTTTATTCATTTATTTATTTGACAAACAGAGATCACAAGTAGGCAGAGAGAAAGAGAGAGAGAGAGAGGAGGAAGCAGGCTCCCTGCTGAGCAGAGCGCCCGATGCGGGGCTCGATCCCAGGACCCTGGGATCATGACCTGAGCCGAAGGCAGAGGCTTAACCCACTGAGCCACCCAGGCACCCCCAGGCAAGAGATTCTGAGGCAGTGGCTCTCAAACCTTTGTGATTGCCACTTAAAAGACACACCAGCGGACAAAAAACCATAAGGATAACACAAGCACATTTTGAGGGAATCATACAGACATTAACTTTAGCAATACTTCGATGCAAATGTAAACCATAACACATTGTAGGATTAACCAAACAACCCTCAGAAAAAGAAATTAATTTAAAAATCAACAACAGTTGCCATTCAGTTACCGTCCCAACAACTTGGGATGCTGCTGACGGTGCACGGATAACAAACCATCCCACTCTCTGGTCTTGGCAGCGTTACTCGACGCTGTGGAGCGTCCAGGCTTACTGGTAGACTGCTGAATTAGAAACCTCAGGAAATTCTAGTATAGTATTAATGTGAGTTTTTTGAGTACCAAAAAGCAGTAGTACACCTAGTAGTTATTAGTAAACAACTTACTAAGTCTATGGAATTGCCTGCCTTGCCTATAAGAACTTGGGTTTTCTTATTCATCCCCTGTTCATCTCAAGGACCCTCGTGGGCTATCAGATGACTCAGAATCATATCTGAGTATTGCTGGTCTAGGAGATATGCAATCCAGCCATTTCTCTAGCTCCCCTCCCTTGGATCCAGTGAGGACACTAGGCCGTCCCCACACTTGGACCACATTAGCTGTGGCTCCTGCCAGCCACCTTTCCTAAGTTCTATTAATATCATGTTCTTGGTTAGAGCTGTTTTAAGAAACAACTAAATGAAATCCACTTCTGCGTTTGCTACAAAAGTCACTGTGAATATTACCAATTTTTTTTATTATGTAACTTATATATAACTTTTATATAATTATGGTGAGGACAACAGTTAGTGTTTGGGTTCGTTACATGCCCCTCACAGTTCTAAGGGCTCACATGTTTTGTTTCATGGAGTCTTTGCATCTCTCTAAGGGGGAAGGTACTCGCATTAATCCATTTATCCACAATGTCACACCATACTCCTTAATCTCTGCCTGAGAACTTCTTTTCGAATTTACTGCCAGAAAAATGTTCACTCTATTGGGAAACTGGTGTACTCCCTCCTTCCTGATCATAAGTAGTGTAATATTTATTGCTTGGCTCTTATCCCTGGATTCCAGGAAATGTGCCAGAGAGTTTGGGTCTTGTATACCGGCTGGTACCGTCTTATCATCAGTACATTATTTCCACTTATTTTTCTGTGTACTGACTTTCTATTTCCATTTTATTTGCCTTTGTCCTCCTTGCTACTAATTACCCTCAGAACTTTTTGGAAACAAGAAAGGCAGAAGTCAATTTAGCTAAACAAAAAACATATACTTTGAGTTTAACCTGAGAGCACTATGTCTGAGAAATCGGTGAATGGAGATTGAGACCACAACCTCACAACTCGGGGATGAGTTTGAAACCATTCCGGAAACCAAATATCTTTTTCTGAACCTTCTAGAATATGGTGACTGTTCATATACTTTTTTTAAAAAAGTACAGTTATTAAATACCATCCAGGGAAAGCCCTGAGTAAAAAAAAGAACCTTTTGCCCAGGACATCAGAGGCCTTTAAAGAGAATGGGAACATGCTGCTATTACAGAAACCAGACTGGAAGCAGGTATCTTTGTCACTGAGCGTCTGTTACATGCCTCTTCCTGTAATATGAATACACCATTAAAAGAACATATTTTATTTATAGAATAACTTGACCTTAAACATGCATGTGTTGCTAGGGTCAGGGTAATGATCATACTCTGTTTTTTCTCTGGCAAATGAGCACAGCTGTCCATAAGGGTCACCATATGAGAAAATTAAAAAAAAAAAAAATGCATGCAGAACAAACAGGGCATACCACAACTCGTTCTTCTTGTCTAAAAAGGGTTTGGGGAGCGCCTGGGTGGCTCAGTGGGTGAAGCCACTGCCTTTAGCTCAGTTCATAATCCCAAGGTCCCGGGATAGAGCCCCAGATCGGGCTCTCTGCTCGGCAGGGAGCTTGTTTCCCTTCCTCTCTCTCTGCCTGCCTCTCTGCCTACTTGTGATCTCTGTCTGTCAGATAAATAAATAAAACCTTAAAAAAATATTTTAAAGGGTTTGGTATTGCAGTTTGCCTCAAGCAATGGGTCTAGAAATGCCAGCAGCTATTTTGACAACTAAATGCCAGATAAATTTCAGCAGCTATGACAACCATGAAATATGTCCTTCTTCCCCTTAAGACTCTCAAAATTCCTTGGGAGAAGATGGTTTCAAGTTTAATAATAAATGTAGTCACTGTCCAGATTTCATCTGAAAAAAAAAAAAAATCTGAACACAAAATAATCAAGAGAGAAAGACATCAAAACTTGCTGTATTTCTTTTTGTGTCTCCAGTTAGATTTTCTCAGCCTGTTTATGCTGCAGTTCGGGGCAAACCTTCTAGAATTCTGGACATCAACTCCACGATCACTTCAATGGCTCTGACTGTTCTTAGAAATAGTGCTCACCGTCTGAATGTTGAATGCTCAAAATCTCTAGCCTCATCAGTGTTCCAAAGGAGTGCTGAGTCTTCCCTTTGAAAGTTTATGTCTCAAATGACCGGTTTGGTTTATCATGAATTTGCAATCATTTTTTAAAACCTGATGTGTTCAGTTTACTTCCTCTTAAACATCAGAGTGCTTGGTTAAGGTCTGGGAGTATGCATCTGATTTAAAGAATTTCTTATCTAATAAGATAACTCTATCTCCCCACCCCACTCCCCACCACACCCACCAAAGCAAAAACCACACTTATATCCTTGGAATGAAGATGTAACCAATATTTGCATCCAAGAAGAATGACCAAGGCTCTGTTCTTTGCCCCTCTTGCATTTAGACCTGCAATTCTCAACTATAATGTGCACATGAATATGTATGTTGTAGCTATGCATATGTAAATTTTGCATATGAATATATAATGTGCCAGAAGCGGGGCTGAAATCTGCCATCCTAACAAGCTCCCAGGTGATGCTGGTGGTGCCATAGCCAGGAGCACAGGGACTGGAGCAGTGTGCCACAGATGTCATTGTAAATGTTCTAGTAGCCACATTAAAAAACTAAAAAGGAACAAGTGGAAACAATTTAACAATATATCTTAACCCAACACATCCAAAAATTATTAGTTCAACAGGTAATCAATACAAAATTTACTGAGATATTTTGCATTCTTTCTTTCATACTAAGTCTTAAAAATCAGGTATGCATTTTACGGGTACGGCACATCTCCAGTTACACTCGCCGCATTTCCAGTGTTCAGTGGCCATGCTGCTCCACCGAACAGCATAGGTCCCGAAAGCCTCACTGTCTTCCCAGAAGGAATTCTGGTCAGTAGCTCTTGAGTGTTAGGCTGATGGATGTTGGGCTGGGAGATGACTCCCGATGATGTCATCTGGGCAGAGACCGGCAGTTCTAATTTGGAAGATGAGTTTATTCAAAACCAGTAGAGCCTCCCTGGGTGGTAGGAGCCTCTAATGTTTAGGGAACAGATAACCCTCCACATTGTCTCCTGGGTCTTGGCACTTCCTGATTACAAGTTAAAAGAGGCCCAGAATGAAAGATGGGGCACATTAAGTTGTGTGAGACAGGAAACATTAAGCCATATGTGAGCAGCAAGGGGTACCACAGAACCTCCAGTCCTCACTTAGGAGACTGGAGTTTTATTCTAAGAGCTTTGGGGAACCATTGAAAAATTTTAAACAGAGAAACATGGTATGATCAGGGTTTTTTGGTTTTGTTTTGTTTTGTTTTGTTTTTTAGAAAGATTTTTAGCAATAACAAATTTTCTGGAAGAAGACAAGATTGATGGCAAGGAACTTAGGAAAGTTTTTCAGAAATCCAGGCAAAACATGATAATGATCTAAGTTAGGAAACTGGTTCTGTGGTTGGAGGGGGAAAAAAGAGTAAAATGGATTTTATTGATAGCTCTTGTTGGTTGAGAGAGAAGAATCCAGGATGATGAGTGTATCAGGAAGCGCCCCATGAGGAAAGCATCTTTGAATCAGGAGAACTCAGGGAGGACGGATAAAGGCATTGTTTACGGAAGTGCAGGGGGGCCACCTCTGGCTCTGAAGACATAAGAGAAGGGAGCAGTGACTGGACCCAGAAGGAGAGGTTGGTGGACAAGGGCTGTAAGAGGAACAGTGACCGCAGTTGGACCCACACAGCCAGGCAGAGACAAGCCAGCAAAGCCAGGCTAGACTGGAAGTTAGGTATATTTTACATTTATGGAGAAACTGCCAAACTGCTGTTTCATCTGTTCCAGAAAGTTTGTTCTGTATACTCCCTACCAAGAGTATACAAGAATTCCGATGTTTCTTACTTCTTTTAAACAATGTATATTACCCATCTTTTTTTTAAATGTTGCCTGTTGTGATGGTTAATTGGCTAGACCATGGACCTCAAACATTTGGGCAAACACCAGTCTAGATGTTGCTCTGAATATATTTTTTAGATGAAATTGACATTGAAATCAGTAGAGTCTGAGAAAAGCAGATTACCTTCAATAATATGAGGACTCCCAATCAGTTGGAGACCTTAGGAGAAAAAGACTAACATCTCCCAAGGAAGAGGGAATTGTGCCTCTAGACCACCTTCAGACTTGAACTGCAACATTAGCTCTCTGGGTTTCCAGCCTGCTTGCGGGCCTTGCAGAAGTCCCTGAACTCAATTCTCTCTCTCTCTCTCTCTCTCTCACACACACACACACACGACTAGTTCTAGGGTTTTGGTTTTGGTTTTGGTTTGGAAAACCCTGACTAATACACCAATTTAGCCAGAAATTATATCTCAGCTTAGTTTCAATTTGCAATTTTCTGATTATTAGTGAGGTCCACATTGTTTATAGTTGCTTTTTTTTTTTTTTTTACCATTTTCATTCCTTTTTCTGTACTTTCCTACTGAGCATTTTGATGGTTTCTTATAGAAGTTCTTTATTCATATGTTCATTTGTATCTTTCTTTTGTAAGTTGTAATATTTCTCACCATCTGTCCTCTATCACTGATGTGATAAATTCTGTTGTCTCTAAGCTTAGAAGTGCTCCCAAGTCTATGGGGAAGAATCTCTCTTACCTCTCTCTCTATCCATCCATGCCCAAGACCATTCAGAGTTGCAGTTTTCTCTAGGCTGGTTTTTCCATCATTTGATTATATCTACCTTCTATTTTTTAAAAATGCTCAAAGTTTACAATTTATAGTGCTTTGTGGATGTATTTCTTATACTTTTTTTGACATTTCAATAGGCTTTGGGGAGGGCAGGGAGATAAAAGTGAGTGCCCCGCCAACCATATTGAATCAAAAAATGGAATCACTTCACAATAAAAGCAAGCTGAGAGTTTTCAAAGTCTCTATGACTCAGCTGGTTATATATTTTTAAACCCACTCAAATAACAGAAGCCAAAACCATATAATTACCCTTAACTTGCTGTGAGGAAGGAACAAAACAATAGCATGCTCTTTTAGAAGTGCCATTAAGAGCCTGTAAGTGGTATACTATGCAAAGAGAACTACAGGAATATGCCTTTGGAAAACCCAAAAGTTTACCCCAGAGTGGTGGTGACAGAGTCACTGGGGGAGTTAAAATAATATACAATTATGCATACAATTAAGACAATTTTTTTCTTGTGGTTTTCATGAAATAAAGAAGCTATATTTTATTGAGGAAAATACTACTTTTTAAATTATATGTAATTTACAAACAAGAATTCAACATACATGAATTCAGGACTCCCTCTCTAAACAACACAGAACAAGTGGGAAAACCACTCACAGATACTAGGAGATAAATAGCAGGTATCCAAACCCTGCCTGGACTGAGGAAAACAGCATTTATAGGTGAGAGAGGATACAGGCGTAAGATTTGTGTCCTGAGTTAGAAACAGCCAATTCTACTGCCACCTCATAACAAACCCAGTATACAGTAGAATTCTAGCATGACTGTTATAAATGCCTGTCTCCCATCCCAATCCAGTAGATACCCTCCATTTTTCTTTGGGAAAATCTTGGAGGAGCTGTCAGGCATATTGCCCCTGCTCTCCTCTGACAAAGAGGTAGGTATGTGACACAAGTTGACCCCAGGAATGACCGAGCATTTTGCAATGCAAAATGAAAACTCACAAATACAAGGCTAATATATAAAACTTAATCACTTTCCAATATACCAGCAATGAACAAGTGAAATTTGACATTGAAAACACAACTGAAAAGCCCATTCACATTAGCATCCCCTCAAATTAAATACTTCCATATAAATCTAACAAAATATGTATAAGATCTCTAGGAGGAAAACTACAAATCTCTAATGACAAAATCAAAGAAGAACTAAATCAATGGAGAGATAGTTCATGTTCATGGCTAGGGTGACTCAATATTGTCAAGATGTCAGTTTTTCCTAACTTGATCTACAGACTTGATGCAATCCCAATCAAAATTCCAGCAAATTATTTTGCAAATACTGTAAATTAATCCTAAAGTTTCTATGAAGAAGTAAAAGACCCACAATAGCCAACATGATATTGAAGAAGAACAAAGTTGGAGGACTGACACTACCCAATTTCAAGACTTACTATAAAGCTACAATAATCGAGACAGTGAATTATTGGCAAAAGAATAGACAAATGGATCAATGGAACAGACTGGAGAGTCCAATCTGTTAGATTGGAGAGTCTAATTTAGGGGAACAGACCCCCCAAAATAAAAATCAGCACCTCTTTGACAAAGGAGCAAAGGCAATACAATGGAGCAAATATAGTCTTGAACAAATAGTGCTAGAACAAGTGGATATCACAAGCAAAAAAAAAAAAAACAAATTAATCTAGACAGACTTTATAGTCTTCACAAAAATTAACTCAAAATGAATCACAGATTATCTTTTTATAGTATTTAATTTAAATTTATATTGTAGTTTCTAAAATGCTGATTTACAGACCACTTCCATGTTTACATATGTACACTAATGAAAACAAAAAGAAAAAAGAATCACTACAATCACTACAAAAAGAATGGCCCTTTTTCTAACAATTTTAAATATAAACCACAAAACCATAGAACTCCTAGAAGATAAATAAAAGAGAAAATATAGATGACCCTGGATAGGGCAATGACTTTTTAGATGTAACACTAAAGGTTACATTATTATTTATTATTATTTTATTATTAATTATTATTATTAAATAATAATCCATGAAAGAAATAATTGATAAGCTGGACTTCATTAAAATTAAAATAGCTGCTCTGCAAAAGACAATGTCAAAAGATTCAGAAGACAAGCCAGAGATTGGGTGAAAATATTTGCAGAAGACATCTAATAAAGGACTGTTATCCCAAGTAGATGATTAAAACTCGACAAGTTGATAAAAACTCAACTCAAACAAAAAACCCTATTTAAAAATGAGCCAAAGACCTGAGCGGACAGACACCCCATCAGAATAGATATATGGATGGCAAATAAGCAAATGTAACCATACTCCACCTCCTACATCAGCAGGGAAATGCAAATGGAAACAAGTGACATACCAGTAGACATAGTGACATACCAGTAACAGTGACACACCAGTAGACAGCCACTAGGACAGCCACTATCCAGACACCCCCAGCACCAAATGCTGAGAAGGACATGTAGGAACAGGACCTCTCAACCCTTACCGATGGGAAGGCAGCACAGCAAACCCACTCTAGAAGACGTCTTGGCAGTTATTTTTACAAAACTAAACACACTCTTCCTGTATCGTTCAATCCTTACCGAAAGGCATTAAAAACTTATGTCCACACAAAAAGCAGATCATGGATGTTTAGAACAACTTTATTCATAATTGCCCTAACTTGGAAGTAACCCGGATATCCTTCAGCAGGCGAATAGAAAAATAAATTGTAGTACATCCGGACAATGAACTCATTCAGCATTAAAAAGATAGGGACTCTCAAACCATGAAAAGATAGGGAAGAAGTTACAATGCATATTATCCTATGGTGAAAAAAAAAAAGCAGCTGGAAAAGACTACAGACTGCATGATTTCACTCTATGACTTTCTAGAAAAGGCAATACGATGGAGACAGTATACCATCAGTGGTTGCCAGGGCTTGGATGGGGGGAGGTGGGGAGGGATGAATAGGTGGAGCACAGAGGACTTTCACGGCAGCGAAAGTCCTCCACAGGATAGTGTGAGGATGGCTACCTGTTGCTGTATGTACATTCATACAGGTTACACAGAACGTACAACACCGAGAGTGAACCCTAATGCACCCAGCGGAATGGGCAGGTTACGACGAATCAGTGTAGGTTCATCAGCTGTAACAAATGTACTGCTCTGGTGGGGGATGCTGATTGTGGGGGTGGTTAGGCACGTGTGGGGTCAGGGGGTGTATGAGAAACCTCTGTGCCTTCTTTTCAATATTGCTGTGAACATAAAACTGCTCTAAACAAATTAAAGTCTTACTGAAATGAAAATGCAGGGTCCCTTTATCCAACAATTATTAAGAATTTCCAGATGGCCAGAGCAGCATTCTTCGAAGCATGGTTGCATGCCCATGAAGCCAACCTCTTTGTCCCATTGGATTCCTGAGAGGAGAGTCACGGGGGGGAGAAACTGGGAAGCTGAGTCACGTCCACGGCAGACCTCCATGGGGACACCCATTCATTCCCCCAAGCAGACCCCAGGGACTGCCATGGTTTCTGCCTTTTGCTTTCCAAGACTTTGTTGTTCTGTTCTCCAGCTTTGCCTATAATTCTGTGAACTCCCACTTCCTTCCAATAAATCCCTTTTGATTTTGTTTTGCTCTCTCTTTCCTTGTAAGTTTCTGTGGCTTGTATTAAGAGAGCCTAATTAACCAGCAAGTTTTTTTTTTTTTTTTCCACAAAGCTCAATTCTAAGCACGGGAAATGAAGCAGTGAACAATCTGTAAGATTCTTGCTCTCACAAAGTCTCCTTACCATTACATAAACAAGTAAATAAATAATTTCAAACAGTAGCAGGTGCTATGGAGAAAATAACCAGGACCAGGTGGTAGAGAGCAGGTTAGAGGGGAGGCAGTGCTCCTGCTCAGGCCTTCCCGCTCGCTGGGCCCTCTGCCTGCAACGCTGGTTCCCAGAAGTCCCCTGTGCTTTCATCTCACTTTGTCCAGCTTCTAGTGTCACCTTCTCAAGGAGACCTCCCCCGCATACCCGACCCAAGGTGCCGCTTCCTCCCCTCCCTGTTCTCGTTTCTTCTCTCCTTGCCCTGTTTTAATTCTCTTCCGAGTATCTGTCAGCACCTGCTACCTGATAACACGTACGTGCTTACTTACTAAGTATTCTACTCTCCCCTGCTAGATCGATGCTCCCTGGGGAGTAGGGCTCCCGTCCGTTTGTCCATGGCTGTATCACCACACACAAAACAGCAGCTGGCAGTGAGCGGGCCTCAGTCATAATCATTGAAAGAATGAATGACTCAGAGTGGTGAGAGGCCTTTCTGAGGAAGCAAATTTAAGGCTGAAACCTAAAGGAGGAGGAGACAGCTATGTGTAGAATGTTCCAAACAAATGTAGCAGCAAGTGCAGAAACCTGAGATGCAAACCAGCTTCTTGTGTTTAAAGAGCAGAAATAAAGTTACCTTGGCACTCACGTCTCCCCAAGCTGAGATGAAAAGAGCCTTAAGGGTTACTACGGCAGACCAGACCATCTGGACTTGGACTACCAGGAGCGATGCCCCCTGTCATCCTCTGGGGTCCCCAGGCAGGGGGAGGACACCCACCACTCTCCCATCGCATTTTCGGGGCCTCGTGGAGCCCAGGCTGAGGTGGCAGCTGGAGGGAAGGCTCAGGGGCTGGCTGGGGCTGCCAGCATGGCAGCTGGCGGTTGGCCAGATGCAAGCAGGATGAAAGAACGAGGGCCTGCTTAGTTAGGGGCTGCTGTCAGAACCCGCCAGCACTTCAACTCCACAGGATGCTGTTTGTGGGGGGCGGGGTTTAAAAAGTGATGGATCATCAAAGAGATCAGAGACACAGAGCACAGAGATCAGTGGAATGTCTGTAGTTCATGGTGGGGCTTCTGAAATCTCAGATTACTTCTATGTTGGCATAACTCAGGTCCTGCTTTGTGAGACAGAAATTGGCTAGAACCTGACTATACCATCATGGGACTGGTAAGAGGCATACGTGCCGCCAATTCTCTATCCCTCAATCATGACAAAAGTGTCTTCTTGGTCATAGCACTCCATTGCTGCTGAGCCCAGAAAGTGACCCCAAACCCTCAAAGCACTGCCCCAGACAACCACCACTAACTGAATGAAGTTAGCAAATGACATGGCTTTGCCAATCCTGACCTATAGTCTGATGCCCGGAAGTCACCAAGACATGGTTTTAAATCCCTAGGCAGTAATTTTTAAAAGTGAAGTCTTCGGGGGCGCTTGGCTGGCTCTGTCGGTGGAGCATGCGACTCTTGATCTCCAGGTTGTGAGTTCCAGTGAAGGAGCAGGAGGCTGGCTGAGGACAAAGCAAAAGCTGGCACCTTGCACACCCCCCCTTCACCCGCTCCCCTCCATATGTGTAGCATTCCTCAGGCACCCCTGATTGCCATAAAATGATAAATAGTTAACTTGCAGAAATCACAGTCCTGCAGGGTAGGAGTCTCCCTTGGTTTGCAAATGTCCTTGAGATTTACAACAAAGAAGTTACCCTACCTTTGATAGCAGGAATGTAACATTTCACCAGGAGACTCCCAATTGTCTTTATGTTAGTGCCTCATTAGAGGGAAAGTGGCCTTGGCTTGATAGTAACCAGGCCTTCAATATCCTGATAGTGCTTTTTTTCTGCATGCGTGGGCTAACCAGCCAGTTCTGCTTCTGTAAGATTGCTTTGTCTGCTTTCGCGCGCGGGTCCCCTGATCCACTCCACTGACGCCAAGTATGCCTGTTCAAAGTATCAATCAATCAGCTCAGCCCCACCCGAAACTTGTTTGTATCTGTCTATAAAAATCCTGCACCGACCCAGCTCCGGACCTCTCGGCGTTATCGGCAACGAGCGGCGCAGAGGTCCAGGTTCGAACCTGCAATAAACGACCCTTGCTGCTTGGCTTTGACTCACGTCTCTGGTGGTCTTTTAAGGTGGGGGTAATATTCAGTTGGCATTACACCAGCCCTACACTGAGTGTAGAGATTACTTAAAAATAAAAACGTTTAAAGAGAAAAAAGTGGAGTCTTTCTACTTATAGATCTGAAAGCTGATGATTTTAGACTTCTTTCCTGAAGTATAACAAGCAGAAGGAAAAGTTGCCCAGACTGTAAGGTCACAGCTAGAGATGATTTGTCACTAAGTGAATACACACATGCAACAACCACACAAGTCAAAAAATAGAGTATTGCCAGCACCTAAGAGCTCCCCTACATCCCCCAGTTCCAACCGGCTCAATCACTTCACCATCCCCTCCCGAAGGGACTACTATCCTGAATTCAGGTTCCACAGGTAAGTCCTGTCTGTTTCCAACTTTATATAAATAAAAGTATATAGTATGTATGCTCTTGTGTTTGGCTTCTTTCAGCCATTATTGTTGTGAAACTCATCAATGTGACTTTGGGAGGGTGGGGCGGTGTTAAGTGATAGAACACGTGGGGCCCTAGAGGCCACCCTAAGAACCTGAGCTTTCATTGCAAGCTCAACGGGAAGCCAGGATGTTTGTTTTGAGCAGAGATGGGACACAGAGACTGAAGTTTCCAAAGGATCATTTTGGCTGCAGTGTTAAGAATAGCCAGTAGGGGCGCAATGGCGACCACGAAGAGACCAGTGGGGAGGTCTCAGAGCAATAACCCTGAGAATGAAGAGCAGGGTGGGAGCTGCCGGTTAGGGAAAGAAGTGATCTGCTTCCGTTTATATTTGGAAGGTAGAGTCAAGTCAGTTTGCTGGTGAATTGGAGGTCATCATGAGAAAGAGAGAGGAGACAGTAATAATAACTGCAAACTTCTTGACCTGAGTTACTGCAGAGTAGAGCTAAGTCCTCTGAGACGCAGAAGGCTGCAGAAGGGGAATATTCGGGGCAGAGAATTAAAAGTTCTGTTTGAGGCGTATCAAATTTGAGATGTCTGATAGTCATCCAAGTGGAAACATCATACAGGCAGTTAGTTCTATGAATATGAGGTTCAAGAGAGAAGTCAGAGTAAAGTCACCCTCTTGAAAAGCATCAGCGTAACAGATGGAGTTTAAAGCCACAGGACATCACCAGGGAAGTGAGAAGAGAAGAAACCGTGAGGCTGGCATTTGAGCTGAGTGCAAAGGATGAGTGTGATCTCATAAGGAAAAAAGAAAGAAAAGATGTGTCAAATATTAATACTCAGGCATTAATATTTGTTTAAAAATGTTTTAAAACTAAGTGCTTCACATAGATTACTACACTGTAGTGTCTGTACCACACCTATGAACTTTGACCTTTAATGTCCGACATCACCTGCATATCTTAGCAGCGGAGCCGGCCCAGGTGGTCTTACTAGAGGAAACCAAGGAGCTCTGGCTACCCGATGTATGAAAAATGAGCAGACCCTTCTTCCAGGCCATTCCTCCACTCTTGACTAGAAGCTACCATCACGTGTTTTGAGTAAGCCAAGTCCCTGTCCCCTCATGCCCTTATCCCACCCTCCTTACCTGCTCAGGAACACAGTACCTGACTACCCAGGAGAAGACCTACACCATGATGGACAGTTCTATGTGTTGACTTGACAAGTCCATGGTACCCAATTCTTCAATCAAGCACTACGTGCTGCCAGGTGTTGCTGTGAAGGTGTTTTGCAGTTGTGGCTAAATCTATAATCATTTGACTTACAGATATCATTCTTGATTATGTGGGTGGGCCTCATCCAATCAGTTGAAAGACCTTAGGAGCAAAAAGACTGAAGAACTGTCTTCTGCCTGAAGACAGCTGCATCGGTTCCTGCCACCCCACTGGCCAGCCCCCACCCCAAGTTCAGACTTGTCAGCCCCCACAATAACATAAGCCAATTTCTTGAAATACAATTCTTTATATATGTGTACGCACCTACACACCTCCCCACACACACACACACACACACACACACAAACACCCTAGTGGCTCTATTTCTCTGGAGAACCCTGACTGATGCATGTACCCGGCTAGCTCCTGAGTTTGTTGAGAAGAATTAGCCTGAGTTCCTTACCTGTCCCCAGGGTGAGCAGTGGCAGGAACTGCCCACTCCTGGACTAGTTCTTTCAAGTATCCCCCATTAGCTTCTGTAATGGGGTGGCTGGATGCAGAGATGCCGGTGCATCTACATCATCATTGCCTGTGAAGTTTCTCCTCCAACTGCTTGAAATCCTTTCGAAATGATGTCTTAGTGATCCTATGGGACAGCCTGGAGACAGCCCATCATGGTTGGCATAATTTTAAGGTTCCAATTGGTTTAAGGAGGAAAACAATCCTCATTTCCTATTATATGACCTGGGGCTCTATCTTATTATGTAGCTTGCTATTAGAACTCCAAGCATTGAAATTGGTAGATTAGGTTCCAGTATGTACTTTAGGGATTTTCCAGAAGGTCGCAGAGCCTAATGCTTAGCCATTTCTCTCCTAAGAAGATACTGCATTCCCAAGGGTGTGTCAACACCCTCCAGCCAAAGATCACCAGGATACGCCCATGGCTGAACACATTGGGTTTTATCACATTGCTGCAAAGGAGAACAACACACGCTGCCGATGACCATGGGGCGTCTCAGTAAGAGGGTGTTAAAAATAACATTATAGACTTGGAGCTTTGGTTTGGTGATTTGGGGGAGGGTTTAAAGAGGCAAATATTCACTCAATGGCAGAGAACTGTCAGAAAGTGTAGGCAATTTTGTGATGGGTATCTCAGTATATCTCATCAATAGGGAGCTCAGGCTGGAGCAGGGACTAAGCAGGGGAGGAAGCAGGTGACATTTATTAGCTGGAATAAGGAGGTGTATCATATTATTTAGGTGGCCCAGTGGCCTTCTTTTTGCCTAAGCTCACATAAAATTATGAAGTGGCCTTGGCGTGTTTCATGCCATCCTGTTCACAGAGAGGCCCTATCTGATGTCGGTGTTTATGTCTGATAGACAAACGTGCCCCAGCCTGGGTGCCTGGTCACCTCCCAGCAATACCAAGGCTAACTGGGCAGGCCAGTTTTCAGATGTCAGGGGTGCTTTTTTCCTTGGATAAGATGAACACCTAAAAAATACTGGGATTCCATAACTACAGAATCTCTGGTCTTCAGGAGCCCCAAATAGCAGTTTGAGAGGAAGAACTTTGCCTCTGTACAGTGTGAGGAGAAGTAGGGGAGTGACCGCCACCGTCCCCATGATAAACACATACCACGTGAGCACACTGCTGATGCATCAGGGGCAGCTTGCCTGGGTAAGGACAATCAAATGGTTACCCTCCAAAAAACAGTTTTCTTCTCTTTTTTTCAAATCGTGTCCTTTTGTCATTGTTGCCTGAGACTGTTTACCTGATACTAAAGTTCTACAGAATAAATGTCCAATATCACCATCCAGGGCCACATTACTACAGAGGTGTGCGTTTCTGTGAAGATGCCCCCGAGTGTTTGTAATTTTGATGAATATATTTTTTCACAAACAGCATGCTGAGGAAGAAGAGTGGCTATCGTGTACTTGCAAGCCTACAACATATGATGCCTCAACATGGGAAGATGAACAGACACAGTGGGTAAAAAGAGAGCCAACGGTTCTGTCATAATGTTTTGCAGAAATATGATACTGAAATTAACAATCACAGCAACAGCAGATGAATGGACCAATTTCACCAAAACCTATAATCATTATTCAGCAAATACTTATCAAGGGTCTATTATGAGCTAGTCATTACTCTATATGCTGGAAATACACTAGTGAACCAGACAGAAAACATTTCTCTTCTTGGGCAGCTTCCATATGTGATATATATCATGGACTAAGTGCTGTGAAGGAAAATAAGTTCAGCCAAAGGCATAGAGCTGGGCTCTGGTAGCCCCCAAGGCTAAATCGTGCCAGCCACCCATTTTTGCAAATAAAGTTTTATTGGAACACAATCATGGCTATTTATTTTCTATTGTCTAGGACTGCTTTCACCCTACAGTGGCAGAGCTGAGTAGTTGGAACAGGCAAGATGCATCCCACAAAGCCCCAGTGTTGGCAGCACATGGTCTCTTAGGGCAGGGGAAATCCAAAGTCTCCTGGAGGTGCTTGATTGATTACTATAGGCTAACCCCTGTAACCAGTTAACCCCAAAAGGTATGGCGGCTCAGACATGATAGAAATTTATTTCTTGATCACATAATAGTAGCGGGCATGTGAATAGTTTGCCAGGTCTTTCAGGCACCCAGAATTGATAAGGCTTTCCTTTCCTCAACACATGGCTTCCAAGGTCACTCTGGGGGTTATCTCCATTCTGGACAGCCAGGAAGATCAAAACACATGGTGTATATCTTCATGGGAGGTTTTATGGGCCAGGCTCAGAAAAGGCTTATATCACTTCCACTAACACTTCATTGGCTAGAAGCTAGCCACATGGACGTGTTCGACTGCCTGGGTTACTGGGACATGCAGTCCCTGTCTGTTCTGCACTATGTAGGAAGAAGGGCACAGATTTGGAATGATGGAGGCGATGACAGCTGGCTATCTCTGCCTCAGATGGGAAACAGTTTCCAACTTCCAGCAAGAGTTAGCAATTCATTAGTGTATTATTGTGCATTTTTTAACACTGAAGTCAATATGTATCTTTGTTATATGTTTCTTAGCCACTTATAATTTCTCCTATCTGAATTTCCTATCTTTGTGTTCTTTGTTCATTGTTCAATTGAGGGTCTTGGAATTTCTCAATCACTTTTTTGAGTACTTAAATGATTAAAAAATCCTAAGCTCCATTTAGTTTTTTTTGTTGTTGTTGTTGTTTCATTTTTACATAGTTTTTGAAAGGTGGAAGATTTTTAAATTTTATGTAACCAAAGCTGTTTTCCCTTTGTTATTTGTTCTATTTTCTACTTGGAAACCTCTTATTTACTCAAAGATTAAATACATATTCACCTGTTTTCTTCAAGTATTGTAAGGCTTTATATGTACTTTTTTCAAGTTTTATTGAGATATGATTGACATACAGCACTGCATAAGTTTAAGGTGTATACATACATATATTTTTAAGTCAGGTTCTAAGTTCATCATTTTTGAAAATAACTAATTTTATCAACACCAGCTGTTAAGTGGTTCATCTATTTCTTATTATGATGCTCTATTTATTACATTTTAAGCTATTTTGTGTTCTAGAGTATGGATGTCTGTTCATGTCTTAAATAAGTACCATAACACTTTAATTGTTTTATTTTTATAGTCTTTTTCTTTTTTAAAAAAAAATGAGTTTATTTTTATTTATTTGACAGACAGAGATCACAAGTAGGCAGAGAGGCAGGTGGGGTGGGGGAGGCAGGCCCCCTGCTGAGCAGAGAGCCCAATGCAGAGCTCAATCCCAGAACCCTGGGATCATGACCGGAGCCGAAGGCAGAGGCTTTAACCCACTGAGACACCCAAGTGCCCTTTATAGTTTTTTTTCTATATTATGTTCATATCTAGTAAAGTAAGTCCTTGTCATATAACTTCTTTTCCAAGTATTTCTTAGCTGTATTTACTCATTTATTTTTTATAGTTGTATTTTTTCTCATCATAAAAATAATAAATATGGATTTATGTGAAAATAGAAAATCTTTAAGTGACTTTTATAATTATTGTGTTAAATTGCTTATAAATCCCTATAAATATTCTAATTATGTTTTTATTAACCCATAGGTTAATTTGAGGACCTAACATCTTCAAAACCTTGAAAATACTCATTTGTTCTTTTCTTTTTTTTAAGATTTTTATTCATTTATTTGACAGAGAGAGACATCACAAGTAGGCAGAGAGGTAAGCAAAGAGAGGGGGAAGCAGGCTCCTGGCCGAGCAGAGAGCCTGATGTGGGGCTTGATCCCAGCACCCTGAGATCATGACCTGAGCCAAAGGCAGAGGCTTAACCCACTGAGCCACCCAGGTGCCCCCATTCGTTCTTTTCTTTTCTTCAGGAATACTTCTTAGTTTTCGTCATATCAATCTAGTACATTTCTTACAATTTCAGTCCTAGGTATTTCAAACGTTTAATAGTATTTAAATATGATATTTTTACCATTTTATTTTTAACTGGTTTTGTTGATACACTGCAAAGCTATTAATGTTGTAACTAGTCGTATAGTTTTTCAACTGATTTTCTCCAGTTTTATAGAGAAATCATCATATCAGCTCAAAATAATGATTTATTTTTATGAACAAACTTACAGCTCTTCTTTTTCTATCTTTCTTTTCAGTTCCTGCCTCACTGCATCCCTAGAACAGTGGCATTGTCCGGTCCATGGTCCCCAGAACCCTAGTGTCCCAGGAATTGGAAAATGCTGGGACTTGATCTTCCTCTCATAGGTTCATGATTTATACTTGAGTCATATATTAAAGAAACCTAGTTAAACTTATTTAACCCAGCATAACCAAGCATAACCCAGCATAACCCAATACCCCAGAAAATTTCCATTAATCTACCTCAGGACAATGGCAATCAAAGTCTCAAATATCCCCAACCTGCCAGCATATGTCCACTTAGCTTTTCCTACCTAGAAATTCTACAATCGCCTCTGCTCGTAAAACCTATGTTCATGGATTGAAGCTAGAATACTTATGGATAACAACTTCCAAACAATGTTGAAAAATGGCTGTGATTTAAAAAAGGCATCTTTTACTCTATTAATGTGATGTATTGTAATAGTTAACTCTGTTGGTTTATGCTTTCTTTTTTTCTTAAATAGACTTACTAGAGGTTCATGTAATTGATTGCTCTTTTAAAAGAGTCTGCTCTTTGATTTATCAATTCTATGATTTTCGTAGATTTTAATTTACTAATTTCTGCTTTTAGCTTTACTGTGTTTTCTTCCTGCTTTCCTTGAAAGTACTTTGCCATCATTTTTTCTAATTTGGGGAGTTAGGTCCTTAGTTCATCCATTTCCATATTTTCAACTATATATCAAAGTGTATGGGATTTAGCTAAATGCCAAAATGTTTCCACTGCAAGAGAAAAGGGAGAAAAGGATTAACTCATTAAATTTCAGGCTCATTGCTTCTCTCAGAGAATACAATGCATTAAACTTTATATCAAAAAAAAAAAAAAAAGCTAATATAGGTAAGAATAGAGAACAACTGGTTTTGGTTTAAAAAGTTATGAGATATGAGCTCTGGGCAAACCAAAGTCATGAGACAGAGAAGCACTCAGCTGACATGAATATGCATCACAAGGGTTCTTTTGGAAATAAAGATTGGCCTTTTATTCAGCTCAAATTTGTCTTATGATTTTTTTAAAGACTGTTGATTTCTAATTTAGGTTCCTCAAGAAGCCAATCCTGAGGCTGGGAATTCCCAAATGGTTTACTGGCGAAGCAATCTTAGGAAACACTGCTGGAGAGGAGTGGGCAAGTGAGCCCAGGCAGAAAGGAAGCCAGCACAAGGAGCATTATCAAGTAAGTTCCATCCGAAGGACACGGGAGCTCCATTCTGCTGTGGAGCTCTGGGGGCCGGTGTACAGCACATGCCTCAGAGCTGTCCTAGCCCCAGGTGATGGAGCTGGGGTATTTATTCAAATATCAGCTCCCATCAGTTGGTTAAGGGCCACTGAGGATAGGGGCCACTTGTACAGAAAGCCCACAGGTAAGGAAATATTCATGCTGGCAGTCAGAAGTCAGACGGTGGGCATTAAGCAATGAGGGTGAGGGAGATGATGGGGGTGGCGGTGAGGGGACGGGAGTGTCCTGACAGCTAGGCACACAGGATTTCCTGCCCCTCCGCCTGCAATAACTGTCTCACCAGGCTTGATAACAGTGCTGCAGTCACCGATGGGCTAATTTACTTTCTGGGAGACAGAAGACTTTAAAAGGGATCCGTTCCTAGTCTAGATGAGAGCATGACCTGCTCTCGGCTCATCAGCAGAGAAGCAGCCTCTGAAATGCAACTGAGAAGGAGTAAAATTGAGCCCATGAATGCTGTCCAGGAGTGGCAAAGCTGCAGGGGTGAGGGGGATGAAGAAAGTCCCTCTTCAAAGTGAGGAGACATCAGAGATCTCTGGAGTTGCTCCTAAAGGGATGCCCACTTCCGGGGGTGGAAGGGACAGGGAAGCAGAAAAGGCAGAGACCAACTGCACTTTGGTGACAAGTGCATTGTCTTAACAAAAGCTTCACTCTTCCTGGCACGGCTCATGTTGCAAGATCCTAAACCATAGCTTAGGGAAACCATCATCTCTCCTATTTCTAGATCAATATAGATGGACTTCAGTCCATTTCTGCAACTCTAAATAGGGGTGGAAATAAAAACTGCTACTACCCCCAGGGAGTAGTTGTAACAACGGATTAAGTGTAGGGAAAGCCTTTTGATTAACAACCACTTGCTAATAAAAGCAAGTTGTTCCTCGCAAGACTTTGTCCGACTTAATTAGTGTGGCCCTCTAGTCTCCAAAGCACAATGCCAATGCAATGCAAATAAAACAGACTTGACCCCCTTTTCATTGCCAGTTTGGAGAAGAATAAAATCTAGGTTCCAGGCAGCTCTGTGACACTGATGAATTTACCCTCCAAAGTGGTATTTTGAACATCGAAATGTGTTCCCATCATCATGCCCTTTTAGTAAAACTAGTTCTCTTCCGTTTGTCAGTTGAGTTTTACAAAGTACCTACTACAGCCACAGTAGAATGTCACCAATAGCCCGGTCTTTATTTTGCCCTGCGGAACTCTGAATAGTTACCATCAAAATGCTTTTCCTCTGCATAAAGTATTTGACCCGGGGCCATCAGCCCCTGTCTGCTTTTTGATGAATGGCTTCCTCAAGGAATGCCTCACGCACCAATTTGCAATTCTGTATTTTTCTCCTCATTCCTAACAACAAAGATGTTCTCATAGAATTCCTTTCCTGACTTCAGCTGAAATTAAGAGGCCACAGGAACACTGTACCTGTCTCGGTTTCTGCACCACTCAGGTCTGCCCACGAGCCTTGCTCCTGCTGGAGCCAGGTCACTACCACCAGCCAGGTCAGGTCACTGCCCTGCCACCAATGCCACTGCAGCCACAGATTGGGAATCCCCACACAGGGAGTCCCCTGCAAACCAGTCAACCACCTGGAGAGACCAGTGACACAAGCCAGAAGTATGGTGGAGTGACCCCTCAGGGTGTGGGAGACAGAGTGGGACGTGGAGCTGAGGGCTCATTTCTTTTCCCTTTTCCCCTGGATGGACTATTTGCAGACTCTGAAAATGTCTTATGAAACCAAGCAATTAGCTGTGCTTGTTAGGACTCTGTGATCAGCCAAGTAACACACCTCCTTGCATTTTTTTTTCTCTCTCTCTTTCAAATTGAATTTTTTTAAAAAGCACATAACATAAAATTTACCATTTTAGCTAATTTTAAGTGTACAGTATGGTAGCATTAACTATGTACACATTGTTGTGCAACAGAACACTAGAATTTTTTCATTTGCAAACTGAACCTCTCTACCCCTTGAACAACAACTCCCCTTTTCCCTCCTCCCCAGCCCCTGGCCCCCGCCATCCTCATTTCTGTTTCTCAGAACAACTACTTTCAATGCCTCATCTCAGTGTAACAATGAAGTATTTGGCCTTTTGTGGCAGGTTTATTTCCCTAGAATACTGTCCTCAAGGTCCATCCATGTTTTTAGCATGAGACAGGATTTCCTTCTTTTTAAAAGCTTAACAATATTCCACAAGTGCACAAGTGCAAGGTGGTATGAATATTAACCCTGTACCCCACTGATTCCACACCATTTCTCTTCTATCCTCATGCAAAAATCCTGAATTCCTTGAAGCTCGCACACCATAGGTTTTTATCCTCCTCTGGAGGAAAGGCAACGAAGCCATCTTTCCTACATCTGTCATCCACTGGTCACCCAGGTTTGCCCAGCTGTTCTGGCTGATGATTCTGGGGAGTCTTTCTACCTTCACTTCTCTGCACACATCTCTTCTTTGGCTCCTGTCTCATAACACATCCTACATCCTAATACAGAACAGTGGCTAAGGGCATGTGGTCTACAGCCCAAGCGTGTAGGTCAAGCACCACCTCTGTCTGTCTCTGTGATATGAGATATGCTCCTTGAGCTCTCTGTGCCTCAATGCCTTCTCACATATAATGGGGATGAAGTAGTAAAAACTATGTCATGGGACTGGTAGAGGATTAAATGAGTTAATGTATGTAATGGGCTTAAAAGATTTCTTGGTCCATAAGTGCCTAGGAAGTTTAGCTAACATTATGATTCATTTTTATAATTATCTTTATGAGAATATTCTCCATCCATATAGATGAATCCTACACATTAGCCCTACAGTTTGACAATCTTAGCTACATAGATCCCCCACTCCACTCTCATTTAGGCACTGTATTAGTCTGTTCAGTGTGCCATTACAAAATATCACAGACTGGGGGCACCTGGGTGGCTCAGTTGGTTAAGCATCTGCCTTCAGCTCAGGTCAGAATCCTGAGGTCCTGGGATGAAGCCTGGTGTAGGGCTCCCTCCTCAGTGGAGAGCCTGCCTCTCTCTTTCCCTCTGCCTGCCGCTCTGCCTACTTGTGTTCTCTATCTGTCAAATAAATAAATAAAATCTTTAAAAAAAAATCACAGACTGGGTGGCTTAAACAATAGATGGTTATTTTCTCACAGATCTGGAGGCCAGAGGTCCATGGCCAAGGTGCCAGCAAATTCAGTTTCTAGTGAGAACTCTCTTCCTAGCTCATAGACAGCCACTTTCTCACTGTGTCCTCAAGTGGCTTTTCTTCCATGTGTACATGAAGAGAGAACTCTTTGGTATCTTCCACTCTTCTTATAAGGACTTCAATCCTATTAGATTAGGGCTGCATCCTTATGACTCATTTAAACTTAATTACCTCTTTAAAGGCCCTATTTCCAAATAGGGGTTTAGAGCTTGAATATATGAATTTGGGGGAACACAATTCAGTCCCTAACATGCACACATTTCCAGGGTCACAACCTGAAAATGTCATCACCTGGAAACGTTATACCTTCATTTCCTGTCCTGCAAGCTCATCGATATCCTCACTCTTACCACATCTGTTCTCCGACTTCCCCAGATTCCTCCATTCCTCTCTATCATTACCTCCTCAGCTCCCTATTCATGTGCTTCTTTTTCCAAAACTCTTCTCTTGGACCCCATAACTGATGCCCCATAAGTCTCTGGCCCAGGCACTTCAACATATTTATTGCCTCACCATTTCTCTCCAAAGACTCTGTGTTTCAGAATTCACAGGTGTACTTCAGAGCCACACCCTGTCTCTCCAACTGTTGAAGTAATGCCCAGCAAGATGTCACCTATTCTTTAAGAAGGTCCTCCAGGACACTCAGAGAGGTGCAGTAATCTAGGAGACCATTTAGGCACAGCCAATATTTCATCCTTCAGTTCTCTGCCAGGACAGCAGCATAAGCAAATAAGCCAAGGAGAGAATTAGCCCTCATCACCTCACAGAGCCAAGGAATAGAATGGACTGATTCCTGATGCTCCTTAATTGTCCCGCCGCTGGGAAAATTGTGATCACTCTGTTTATCTGCCCTCCTCCCCCCCTTCTGTTCCTTCTCAGTCGGCTTCTGTCAGCTTCCGTTTCCTCTTAGGTAAAAATGTAAACACTGATACCTCTTAGGAGACAAAAGAAAGTAGAAGCAGATAATATATGTAAAATAATACTAGCCCAGTAGCTGAGACATGATGGCCCCTCATTTCTTAACCATTCTTAGAGCATTTGCATCTTTTGTATTTATTTTATATTTATGAAGGACATATAGGAACATAACTTTGGATAGGAATATAAAAGGAAAAAAAATCATTAATAATTCCACCAACTTAACACAGCTATGTCCCATTTTATATATTCCCTTCCACTCTTTGATTCAATGATTGCGTATTTTCAGGGCACTGCAATCAAGAGTATGCATAAGATTTCACACCATTATGTTTTTATGTTTATTGTCTCAATGATTAAAATTTTCATGACTGTATAATATTTCATCAAGGGACTATAGTATGATTTAATTAACCATCCCATCATTGAAGAGTTAAGTTGGTTCTAATGTTTCCTTATTATAATAAGGAAATGCAATAAACACTTCTGTGCCATTAATTCTTTTCCTTATTTGAGATTATTTCCTTCAGACTTATTTCTGGAAGTGGAATTTCTATGTTAAACATTTTAAATATTTTTAAATCTCCTGATGCATTTTGCCAAGTTGCCTCCCAAAGCATTTTTGCAGCCTCTACTGTCACCAATAGTGCTTGAGTGGGAGTAGAGACAGTTTTAAGTGCTCAGTTATCTTAAGAATTTAGCCCAGGAATGGCCAAACCCCTCAGGCCACTTGACCTGAAGGAGAAGGCAGTGTGTGTATAGCTTTACTATCACAAGGGATTTTCTCTAAAATCCCTACTCTCCAGAGATATCCCATCGTCTTGCCTCGTTCTATTACTGGAGTCACCTTTTCTGCACCAATCCTGAATTCTTGTCATCTCCAGACGCAAGCTCTCTTGTTGATCTTGTAAACAGAACAGCTTTGAACATTCAGTTTTATGGCAGCTCTGGTTACTCATTAAAAAGGTTCAGTTTTGCTGGGCTGAAATCCAGAGGGAAAGAGGTACCAGAATGGGCAAGTGGTCAAGGCCATCCCACCCAATGACACTTTTGTGGGGTCCCCAGAATCCAGGAACAAGTCTTTAACTCTGCAAGACTGAACACTCAGTTTTGCCGGATCTCCTGCCTTAAGGGAAGGCCAGAAAAAAATGGATTCACTTAAACCAAATCCAACCAAGTGGTGACTTTTGTTAATGATTAGAGTGTGTACATGATGTACAAATTTGAGATGTTGAGCTCCTAAAAGTATCTGAGGAGGGGAAATAAATGGGTCAGTCAGTCTGAAGGGATGGAGAGGAAGTAGGTGTTACCCATTTGGTAACTTGCTAAGATGGGGAAATCAGGGGCTAAAGATTAGGGAGTAGAAACATGGGATCTTTCCAGAACTAGGTCACATGGCTACCTGTAAACTAATCACAGGCAAAGGAAGAGCACAGGATTACCTCATTGGTCTAGACAATCATTTGTTTCTTAGGGATGTGCCCAATACCCTGAGAATAAAATTCAAATTCAATCACTGAGGAAGAAGTAGAGCAGCCAGTGGGGGATCACACACACTGGTCATGAACACAATAGAGTCTCTGCCCTCATGGAACTTACAGCTAAATGATGGCAACAGGCAGGAAACAACCCCTAAATGTATTATCGCATATTGCACTCATTGTTATAAATGGAAAGTTGGGTTTTATGAGACCAAAAAACCTCATTAAGATTAGACTGTAAGGGGGCGCCTGGATGGCTCAGTCATTAAGCGTCTGCCTTCGGCTCAGGCCATGATCCCAGGGTCCTGGGATCGAGCCCCATATCCAGTTCCCTGCTTAGCAGGAGGTCTGCTTCTCCCTCTCCTACTCCCACTGCTTGTGTTCCCTCTCTTGCTGTGTGTCTCTCTCTCTGTCAAATAAATAAATAAAATCTTAAAAAAAAAAAAAAAAAGATTAGACCGTAAGGTGAACTCCATCATTCATTATTTCCACCTTCTGTTGCATGGCAGCAGGGTGGTTTCCCAAGCCGCCTGTTACAGCCCTTGAATTGAGTCCAATGTGGTAGGCAGAATAATACCCCCCAAGAATCCATGCCCTAGTAACTAGAACCTGTGAAATGCTATCTTACTTCACAAAAGGAACTTTGCAGATGTGATGAAGTTAGGCATCTTGGAATGGAAAGATTATTCAGGATAATGCACACAGGCTCAATGTAATTTCAGAATTTCTTATAAGAGGAAGGCAGAGAAAGAGTCATGATGACAGAAGCAGAATGATGTGACTACAAGCCAAGGAATGTGGGTGACCTCTAGAAGCTGGAAAAGGCCAAGAGCAGATTCTCCCCAGGTGCCTCCAGGAGGAATGCAGTTCTGCTGACACCTTGATTTTAATCCCAAAAGACCCCACTTCAGACTTCTGACCTCCCAAACTGGAAGATGATAAGCAGTGTTGCTTTAAGCCACTAACTTTGTGGTCATTGTTACAGCAGCAGTGGGAAACTAACACATCGAATCAGTCCGAGTTCAAACTCTTCACATATGTGTCCACCTCTAATTACCTGCTGATGAAAGCCAGAGGAAGCATGTCACCCAGGAATTTGGAGGAAGGGGTTCATGTCAATCACTCTGAACAGCTTTAATCCAAGGGTAGGTGACAAAAAGAATTGCTATAATATTTGCATGAATCCTTCCTTTTCTTCCCTCTAAATAGATGTAAAGAGAGCTTGGTACTTTACAAGTATTCTCTGAGATAAAGTCTGAGGAGACAGTTACATTTTTCCATTTGAGCTGAGCTTCCTAAGTGCTCATCCTCCAGGATATATAATAGGGAACATGATTTAAGGTCATAACTTTCCTGTCAAAGAAACATAACAACAGCTAGCAATATTTTTCTAGCAATTCTCCAGAGCTGATGTCTGTGCTGGATGTAGTCCATCTCCAGAGGAGGACTCTGACCTCCAGCTCTCCTGTGAACTAATCCTGAGCTTTCTCTTATGAACTGAATGAAGATCAAGAGGCTAATGCTGAGAAGGTCCTTGTAGTGTTTGGGATAAAAATCCAGTGGAAAAAGGCAACCAACCATCATTTGGGGACAGAAACTATTATTAGAGCACAAGTCTAGGGGCACCCGGGTGTTTCAGTTGATTAAGCATTTGCCTTCAGCTCAGGTCCTGGGATTGAGCCCCATTATCGGGCTCCCTGCTCAGCAGGAGGTCAGAGTCTCCCTCTCCTGACCCTCTGCAGTGATCATGCTCTCACACTCTCTCATTCTCTTTCTAATGAATAAATTTTAAGAATTTATTAAAAAACAACAACAACACAAGTCTAACAAGCAAAAAAGTAAGTAGAAATGGGACATTTAAACAGAAATTTTAAAACTGCTAATAAGAAGAAGTACAAAGTCCCAGTGAGCGAACTCTCCTATTGAGGGCCCAAAATGTATTTTGTGGAATTCAAATAGCAAGGAAAAGCCTTTATCTCTGCTCCACCCTTCCTGCCCAGCCCTATACCACCCCGTTGGCATTGGCTCTTGACATCTCTTGCCTTAACTACGAAATAGCTTTATAACTTATCTTTCTGTCCCATCACTTTCCAGTCCACTTCCCACACTGCTGCCAGAGTGGATTTTAAAAACAAAGATCTTATCAAATCACTTCCCTGCTAAAAAAGATTTGCTAACTCCCAACACCAAGCGCACCCGGTAGGAAATGGCACATACTTCTGCACTGGGTAGGAAATGGCACATACCTCTCTGCCTGAGCTGGCCCAGCTCTGGTTCACACTGTTCATTACCTTCCGTCCATGGCCCAACCATACTGAGCTGTCTGAGCTTGCCACATTGTTTCAAAACTTCGCAAAGTCACACATGCTCTCCCACCTATCCGGAATGCCCTTTCTCCCACCCCACTCTAAGTCCACCTAGCAAATTCCAGTTCATTCTTTCAGAACAAACACAAACATCTCCCAATGGCCTTCTTGGCTCATTCAGACTTGATTATGCTGACCGCTGATGGCTGATGTGACATCTACATTAGCTATTATCAGGGCGTACTATTGTTGTTTTTCATGTATCTTTCTTTTGAACCTGACCACGAGTTTCCTGAAGAAAAGACTCTAGCTTAGTCCCTGCTTTGTCCATAACAGCCAACAGAGACTCAGGTACTCAGTAAATGCTTACTGAAAGGAAATTAGTGAAAAATGGTTTGGTCACACATAACAGAGACACCAACAAATATTTGCAGGAATTATTTTTTTCTCACATACTTAAGAATGTGAGGAGGTGGGGGCATCATCCAGGAGAGCAAAACATCCCAAATATATCCCTAGCTGATTTACATCTCATTGGGCAAAACCATGTCATGTGGCCGCCATCGGCTGCAAGGACAACTGGGAAATGTTTGTTCACTGGGCACATTGCCACTTTAAACAAAATCCATCTTTTCTTTGAAAGAAATAGTGAATGACTACTGGGTATACAATAAGCACAGAAAGCATGCATGAGAGCCTGGGTGAGAAGATGTATCTTAACAAGGCACCTGAGACAGTCATTCCTTTGCAAAAGGCATACTCCAAGCTTCTGAAGGTCATGGTGCCCAATCCAGGAATCAAGCACAGGAAATACTTCCTCTAATGGTTCTCCCCCAGTTTAGAACTTTTTAAAAATGCAGATGCCCATGCTGAATCCCTGTGCCACAGGATCAGAATCGCAGAGGTCAGGGATCTAAAATGTCAGTCCAGCACGTACAGCTGTATACAGCTGATAAAATCAGATGGTGTAGCCCTGAGGACATGTGTGGCTTATGAAAACTCCAAAAGCATTTCTACGACATGGCCAGTGTTCAGCCTCTGCCTGAGACTCTTGCCCTTTGGTTTATGCCACAAAGTCAAACCTCAGATGGGAAGATGAGAGCACAAGGCAATGACTTAATGCATATGGACCCTGGAGCCCTTCTGCCCTAGCTCCCCTGTACTAGCTGAGCAATCTTAACTAAATCAGTTAATGCCTCTGTGAGTTTCCTCATCCTCAAAATGGGATAATGCTAGTACAACCAGCATGGGACCATTCAGAGGATCAAACAAGATGACATCTATATAGAACCTGGATTAGGGCTGACACATAGTAAGTATTCAGTAGGTGTTAGGTACTAATGTTAGCATCCTAGATCTGCCAGCAGAGTGAAAAACTTTCTTTCCATTTTCTTTTTAAAGATATCTTTTATCAAGTTAAAGAAGTTCCCTTGTATTGAAAATTGAGAGTTTTTATCACAAATGAGTGTTGATTTTTGTCAAATGCTTTTCTCCATCTACTGAAATGGTCCTTTGATGCTTCTCTTTTATTCTGTTAATGTGATTATGGCATTGACTTCTTGAATGTTAAGTCAAACTTGCATTCTCAGAATTAAATCCTACTTGGTCATGATATATTAACCCTTTTTATGTTGTTGGATTTGATTTGCTAATTGTCAAGAATTTTTGTGGCTATATTCAGGGGGTTATTGACCTGCAGTTTTTTTCTTGTAATGTCTGTCTAGTTTGGGTATCAGAGTAATGCTAGTCTCATAAAATGGATTGGAAAATATTCCCTCCTAAATTCTGAGAGAGATACACAATTGATTTTATTTCTTCCTTAAATATTTGCTAGAAATCACCATTTAGGCATGGATTTTTCTGTGTAGAAATATTTGTAATTATATGTTCAATTTACTGAGATGTGTAGGACTAGTGATTTTATTCCACTAGAAATAAAAATCTCTGGGGTGCCTGGGTGGCTTCGTCGGTTAGGCATCAGACTTTTGATTTCAGGTCGTGATCTTGGGGTACCGAGATTGAGTCCCACATCAGGCTCCTCACTCAGTGGGGAGTCTTCTTGTCCCTCTTCCCCGCCCCCCACCCACTCAAGCACTCTCTCTCTCTCTCAAATAAATAAATAAAAACTTGGAAGTAAGAGAAATAAAAATCTTAGCATCTGTGAAGTCCTACCTTCACTCTTCCTTGTCAGGGACACTCACAGTTACCTGAACCACCTGGCCAAGACTTGCTCTGTGGAAACACACTGCCTGCTGCAATACTGTTCACTGGAATCCAGGTCCTCTGTTCAGAGTCCAGATAAGGAGAAACCCCAGCCAGGTATGGGCTTGAATGCAGCCTCCCTACCAGCATAGTTCATATGGGGAAAAGATGAACCAGGAGGCTGAAAGTAGGTTTACTTGGGCCCCAGCTAGAGCCACAGATGCTACTGAGACACTGAATATTGCACAATTCTAAGGGGCCCCACTTGCCTTTGATATATTATAATTTGCATATTCTCTACAATGGTTTCCCAGTGGATGGCAGAGAAGGATCTCCTCTAACCGGTGAGGCCTACAGCAGCCTTGAAGAGGCTTCTGTGGCTGAGGCTGCACACAGGGTCAACCAACACATTCCATCATTCAACGAATACTTATCATGTGTCTCCTATGTGTCATACACTGTTCTAGGAGGTGGTGTTTTCCTGCTGCATGTGTTAGGAAAATAATTCATCTCAAAATAAACCCAGATATATTACTGAGTCAAAGCACAAGTCAAAAAACTTTCAAGATAAAACAGAAGTCTTCAAAAATGGTTATGTTCCCCCCTCCCCAACCTTGGGCCTCCAGACCCCTAAGAGGCAACAAATCCTTCTTTGTTTGAAGGTGTCTGTAAAGGAAAATTTCCCTAAGGGAATAATCATCTACAACAACAACATCAAAAGTTTATGGAAATCAGCCATCAACTGTAGTATGAATATTTTATCTAGTACACATGGAACATTTGCCAAAGTTGAAAATTTACTAGGCCATAAAATAAGTCCCAATCAATCTCAAATGTCTGAAATCATAAAGAATATATCTTCTA
The DNA here is from genome assembly GCF_030435805.1 of Mustela lutreola. Taxonomy (NCBI): domain Eukaryota; kingdom Metazoa; phylum Chordata; class Mammalia; order Carnivora; family Mustelidae; genus Mustela; species Mustela lutreola. The sequence goes on along the minus strand of NC_081298.1, from coordinate 96,569,650 downwards.
GCCTCAGGAAAATAAAACAAAAAGAATTAATTAAAAGGTAATGAGGAAAAAAATACAAATTAAGCAATATATTTCCAAAAAAAAAAAAAAGAATAAAAACACTAGGTCAAGAAAGAAATCACAGTGGAAATTAGAAATCATTAGAAATCAGTGGGTTAAAGCCTCTGCCTTCAGCTCAGGTCATGATCTCAGGCTCCTGGGATCGAGCCCCACATCGGGCTCTCTGCTTGGTGGCGAGCCTGCTTTCTCCTCTCTCCCTCTCTGCCTGCCTCTCTGCCTACTTGTGATCTCTGTCTGTCAAATAAATAAAATCTTTTAAAAAATTATTCTGAATGAAATGATAATTATAATATAACATATCAAAATTTTTAGGCTGCAGCTAAAATAGTACTTAAAAGAAAATAGCTTTAAATACTTGATTTTTAAAAGGCTGATTAACTAAGTATATATTAACCATTGAACTAAGTATATATTTCAAAAGTTAAAAAAATTAGCAAATTAAAACATATTCAAAGCAGGATTTGCCTGGTACACAGTAAGTACTATACATGTGCTAGCTGTTATTATTATTATCTAGCTTAGGAGGGAAAAATGGGTGCAACATATGTTACATGGTCTATCGAAACTTACCAGACTCTCTGCATTGGAATTTGGGTTGAAAGCTCTATATAGCAATAAAAAAACAAGTGTATTTTTTTTTTAAATTCAGTGAAGCCAGGAGCAATGGCTAAGATGTACAACAAAGCTAAACTGCCTGGGTTGGACCCCAGGATCTACCATTGATAAATTACATGACTGTTTCAATTATCTATCGCTGCATAACCAACTATCCCAACACTCAGCAGCTTAAAACAACACCACTTCATTTGCTCACATTTTGCAGGCTGGGCATTTAGGCAGTGCTCCACAACCAAAGCTCTGCTCTGTGTGGTGTTACCGTGGCTCCGACAAGATGACCTTCCCCACAGGACCCAACTTAGGTAGGGCTGTTGGCTGGCACACTGTGGGTCTCCTCCTCGTGGCTTCTCTCTCCACATGGCCCATTACTGTATGGCCTCTGTCTCCAGCAGGAGAGCCTGGACCTCTCGACACAGGAGTCAGGGTACTAGGAGAATAAAAACCGACACTGCAAGGCATCCTAAGGCCTTCATCAGAAGGTGCGCCATATGCTTTCACTGCATGCTATTGGTTAAGGCAAGTCAGAGACCAGTTCAGTTCAAGAAAAGAAACAGACTCCACTTTAGAAGTGACAAAGTCCTATTGGAAAAGTATGAAGAGATTGTGGTCAACATCTTTGAAAATAATACACCCCGGGACCTTGAGCAATTTACTCATACTTTCTGTACCTCGGCTCCCCATTTGTTTGAGGAGATAACACTAGGAGATAATTGCTAGGTTAGGGGTTGTAACAAAAATTAGAAGTGAGAAAAAATACGAAGCACCTAGAGGTGTCTAGTACAGTGACTCTCAAAACTTGGTGTGTGCAAGAATCACCAAAGTGGGGAGGGGACACTTATTAAAAAGAGATTCTTGGATCCCATTTCTGGAATTTCTGACTGAGGTGGTCTGGGGTAGGACCCTCAAATTTGCACTTTTACCAAATTTTCAGGTGATGCTGATACTGCTGGTGGTAGACCATACATTAAATAGCACTCGGGTATATATAGTAGGCACTCAAAAACTGTTAGCTATTTTAATTTTTTTTTAAGATTTTATTTATTTGACACATAGAGCGCAGCAGGGGGAATAGCAAGCAGAGGGAGAGGGAGAAGCAAGCTTTCTACTGAGCAGGGAGCCCAACGTGGGGCTCCATCCCAGGAGCCAGGGACCATGACCTGAATCCCAGGAGCCAGGGACCATGACCTGAGGCAGATATTCAAATGACTGAGCCAGCTATTTTTATTTTAAAAAGAAAGAGGAGAAAAAAGATTAGAGACAGCTTTGCTATTTAGACTCTGAAGGCACTTTCTCCAGGCTCCAGGAGATACTTTCTGAGTTATAAACAAACACTTGAGGAATCTCCACACTGTTCTCCAAAGTGGCTACACCAACTTGCATTCCCACCAACAGTGTAAGAGGGTTCCCCTTTCTCCAGGAAAACTGGAAGGGGAGGTAAACCATGAGAGACTATATGGACTCTGAAAAACAACCTGAGGGTTTTGAAGGGGGAGTGGGGTGGGAGGTTGGGGGAGCCAGGTGGTGGGTATTAAGGAGGGCATGTATTGCATGGAGCATTGGGTGTGGTGCAAAAACAATGAATACTGTTATGCTGAAGAGAAGAAAGAAAGAAAGAAAGAAAAAGAAAGAGGGACTTAGAAGCAATTCAAAAGGCCTGGGGGCGTGCCTTGCAGGGCTGGGGCTGGGGCTGGGGCTGGGGCAATCCAGGAGGAAGGCCGTCCTCAGAAAGCAGGCTGAGAGGGTTGAAACTAAACAAAGTGGAGGGCCTTCGTAAAGGGAACATGCGATTAGGTGTTCATCAATCACAGTCACTGTGCAAACTGTTTAATTTAATGGATTATTTTTTTTTAATCAGGCAGTGTGGCAGAACTATGCAGGAATAAAAGAATATTCATTCTGACCCAACTCCAGGCCTCCAAAGCCCCATTTTTCTCATCTAGAATCAGGATGCCAAGCTTTGTCAGATCTCGGTATCATCCACCAGCCTGGGCCTCTTCAGGTTGCCATGGTAACAGAATACCCTCATCCTTCTGTTTTTTTCTCACAAAGTATTCAAAAGAATGAAATGCCATGACACCAGGATTTCTCCCATTTCTCGGCTGAATTTCTTTAGAGCCTGCATATTCTCAAGAGCAGATTCACAAGTTATCAGGGGTTGGGCCCCCTTTGGCAGGTAACCCTTATCAAAAACCCACCATTGTATTCTGAAGGAATGTTTGACATTGCATTTCAGCTCTGGGAGGCCTTGACTTTTGCAGACTGAGTCCCATGTTCCCTGTGGCTTTGAATGTATCTTGGTTTTCTCAATAAGAAAGAAGTATATGCAGTTTTACACCAAATTTATTCCAGCCCTATGCCGTATCACCCTGCTCAGTAAAAATCCCAAACAACGAAAAGGAAAACACAATTTGCCTTAATTTCTGACACTGTAAAAATTGTTTGTTTTTAAGAACCAGTCTTCATGTTTAATTCTATTCTAAGAGAATCCTCAAAGTTGTGTTATTTAGATCCCCTATGCTGGTAGCTCTCACATTTGAGCCTACAGCAGAATCACCGGAAAACTGGCTAAAACCCTGCCAGGATGGGTGAGGAGGATTTCTATTTCTAACAGGTTTCCAGGGGACGTGGATGCTGCTGGTGTGGAGACCACACTTTGAGAACCATTGACAGTCACTGAGGCTGGTTAGGAAGGCTCTGAGTAACCAACGATGGGCAAACTCCTGGACTGTGCCTCTGGAAAAGCACGAGCAGGCGGGGAAAGGGCTCTCACAGTTATTATGTGCAGGTAGAAGACACTGGCTGCACGTCTGCACTCCCTCCTCCCCGACTACATAATAGGTCACCTGAGGCAAGTCAGGGAAGTTCTCTAAGCCTCAATTTGACTTTAAAAAAATAATAGTAATATCCCCTTACTTAACCTTGCAAAGTTATTATTCCAATTAAGTAAGATAAACTGTGTGAGGCTGCTCAGTCAGCGGGAATAGCCATACAAATACAAATCGTTAAGAGCTTTGCTGCCAAGACTGATTATTTTTATAAGAGCTAAAGTGAAATTCTAGTCATCCTTCAAGGCTCAAAGGTTATCTTCCAGGGGCGCCAGGGTGGCTCAGTCGGTTAAGCGTCTGCCTTCAGCTCAGGTCATGATCAAGCCCCACACTGGGCTCTCTGCTCAGCAGGGAGCCTGCCTCTCCTCCCTCTGCCTGCCTCTCCCCCTACTTGTGCTCTCTCTCTCTCTCTCTCTGTCAAATAAATAAATAAAATCTTTAAAAAAAAAAAAAAAAAAGGTTATCTCCTCAGGCACATGGTCCCTAACGCCCATGGAGAGAACTGATATCCTTTCCTCATCAAAACGCTCATGTTACCTGATTTATAACTCCCTTTTGATGATTTTTGTCAGGTGTAAAATGCAATGTTAAATGCCTGTCTCTCCCATATAAATTCCGAGCTCCCTGAAGATGTGGCACTTGGTATTTTTTACCTTTCTGTGCCCCAGACTCCAACTTCCTTCTTAGTACAGTGTTGTACACTCTTAAGCATTTAATATACTTGTTTGAACTAATAAATAAATGAGTGAAAAGCTTAAGATTACATATCCCTGATTTCAGATGAGATTGTGTCCACCTACATTCATCCAAACTCACCATCCAAATATATATATAAAATATATGTGCTAGATACAAAATTATGTGTGTGTACGTGTGTGTGTGTGTACATACACATATACACAAATACTAGAGTGAGCTCAAGAAACAGAAAACTGTGGGCATCATGGCTGGCCTGACCTGGGCTTCCAGATCCAGCATGGCTCCTCTCCTAGTTGCCACAGCTCAGGCACCCTCAAGGTAGACTTTTTGGAAGATGGAAGCAAGCTTGATAGTAAGCAACTCCTGTCCCCAAACCAGGTGATTGACCTCAACCAGGACCAGCTCTGGGCATTGGCCTTGCTATGCCGTGGGCATTGGCCTTGACCATGCATGCCTAAGTGGGGTCAGAGAAACTAGAATTAGTGAGGACTCTGGTTTTCAGCTGTCTTAGCCACTAGAATTCTGCAAATGCAGAACTCCACCCCACCCTCTTCTTGAGGATCTTGGTTATAAGAGAAGATTGAGTGGAAAGTGAAGATCAAAACACTGTAATTAACATGAAGCCCATCCAGGAGTTACCAGACGCCTCTGACTAAATCAGGAAGCTCCCACATCTTGTCAGCATATTGGCTTATAGAGAAGAAAAGCCTGATGAGGCCCTCCCATGAGCAAGTGTAGATGACTTGCCAATAACCTTGGCCTCAAGCTCATTAGAGAACACCAGCTCAATTACACAGTCCTGACATAATAGGGGTTGCTTCTTTCTCTCCATTTCTGGAAACATCTTCCCCTAGGCAGCATGTTTATCTGGAATGTTTGGCCTGGGGTTCAGAGGTTAGAGTCTGATGAAAACCTAGGCAATGCTGACCACAGAAGTTTGAGAAATAGGGGAGATAAGTCCTTCCAATGGCCCAATCAGGAACCTTACCTGAAGGAAGCCACGGGTAGACCAAGAGGGGTAGACCAAGGGCCATAACAGTGGACAACAGAAGCACCTGCTCCTTATCCTTGCCCACAGAATTATGCAGGGGTAACCTCCGCAGTCCTCCCTTCCACAAGGCTATGAACTATCCATATGCATAAGTCTTCTGTGGATTTGTTTTTTATGAGACTGTCTCTGACTTTTCAGCACACAAAGACCTAGCCATGGACAGCAGGGCCTAACACCTCTGGGACCCTGACCTGAGGACCTAGATGGCCTTCCTCCCTCTCACTCCCACTGCCATCCTGTTTAATGGCAACAATGAACAGAAACTACTTAAACAAAATTTACAAATCTGATTTACATTTTTTTATATTTTAATTAACCCCATTTATATCACCTAAAGTTGAGCACTGCTGTGTTACTATTGTATAAATATTCCCAGAAATACATTTCCACATTTAAAAGACCAGAAAATTGAATACCAAGGAGGTAGCTAGGAGGGCTGTCATTTGTAACTGTCACTCGACCCTTCTAAATCCAGCAAGATAAATGAGTTATGGAGAATTTTCTTTATGTTCTGTACTTTCAGTATCTGTTCACCTAAAATAATTCTTGCTCTGTGCTGTAAAATATGAAGAAAGAAAATGTTCTGGTTATTTTTTTTTAATTTAAATTTTGTTAGTTACCATACAGTATGTTCTAGTTATTTTTTCAAGTACATTTCTGGTAATATTTAGTATAAAAATCTCTATAAGATTCTCTCCCAAAAAAATGTGTTGACTGGGGCCCTGAGGGATTTTTTCAATCATCCTCAGTGTCCTGGGTCCTCTGACACTTGTCCAACTTTGGTAGATGCATTCCCTGCCGCCTTGTCTGCCATCTTACAGCCTTTAAGGAACTGGCCAGAGGGATGCACAAAGCCTTGTGGGTTGTCAGAGCCTTGATTTTTTTATTCTATGAAGTAATTTGAAAGTTGTTTCTTCAAACCAGCTAGAAAGCTATTTCTGAATGTGACCCAAATAAAAGAAGATGAAAGAGAGCACTTTGATGGTATCCATGAGAAGAAAACTCATCCAGTCCAAGGCACTTTTGATCAGCTACACCCTACTTGGCCCAGAAGAAATAAGGAAGAGAAATAAAATCATTAGGGATAGATAAAATGCGCAGCATTTTCTGGCATTTTGCCTGAGAGGAAAGCAAGCATTAGATAGCTACTTGATACTTTAACTGTTAGAGCATTTCTGGCTTTCCAAAGTCATTTTACATGTCTTATTTCTTTGTATTCTTCTAGGAAGAATGATTGTTATCATCCATGTTATTGTTGTCCAAATTGTTATTTCTGTTTCATGGAGACCAAGGTCGAGACCAGAAGAATCTGGTAAATTACCTAGCGCACCTCAGAGCAAGTGGCTTCATCCTCAAGGACTCTTCTATTTGATGCTTCTGTTTTACACATTATGAAGTACGATTTTCCCCAGGTCCCTCTTAGTGAGCTCAACTAAAGATGGAACATGATTGGAAAGGGAGGAACATAAAGGACTGGGCAAGAAATGGGGTGTAAGGAGAGCAGAACAATGGTTCAGCATGCGGGCTATGAACAGAAGTGACCCAAGCATGGCAGAGGCCATCACGTGGAGCCAGATCAGCCCATGAACCTCACAGCCAGCTGGACAGGGGATGGTCAGGTTGTCTAGATCTAGCCAGGAGATTCTAAGAAACATGGGGTTTGCTGGGAAATGGTGATATACCACTCACTGTGCATCCATTTGTGGTCCCCCACCCAGACTAGGGTATATTAGCGAAAACTCTTTTGGTGGCAGACAGAAATTTTTCATCATTATAGAACATTTTGGACAGTGCTGGTTTAGACCATGTTTGCAATTATCTAGGCAGTAGATGATAACAGGGCTTGAAGGCAGTAGGGTGACTCGGAGCTAAGTCATAGCACTTGCTCATAAGAGAGTAAGTAGCTAAAAAGAAACTACCTAGTGAACACTGGAGGGACATCTTTCCCTTTTGCAGACAGTGCAATTCTAATTCAAAAGTCCTTTTACAATCTCTGCATTGCTGGTGCCCATCCACTCCTAAAGATCTTAGAAGGTCATCTGGCCATCCTGACAGGGAGGGAGAAGGGATAAGGGGCTCCTCAAGGAAGGAGAAGGAAGGAAGACCCTGCTCTTGCACCTGCCTCAGGATGTGAACCTTTCCCCCCAAAGCCTTGCGTTTTCTTCTCTCAGAATGAGGGTGAATGGTAGAAAGGCTCCATTACCCACTTACTGGGAGTCTGGTTTGGAGACCACAAAAAGGTGCTTGCTGGCTTAGCACCAGCCTTTTTTTTTTTTTCCTCATGAAACCCTATATTTCTTAGACTCTTCTGGCTAGATCTTCACAACCCAACCATCCTGTGGAATATAACATCTCTCCTTAAATCCTAGTTGCCTTTCCCATATGATTTTAACTCAGCTCAGGAAACTCTTTGGCCTACGAGATCTAAGCAAGTGCCAAGACACCAGAGCCAAAACCCATGATGGTCTGTGACATGACTATGAAGGCTGGAGTCAGAAGGAAGCAGGATGGTACTGAAATAAATAACTAAATAAAAATACATAGCTATCCAGGTGTGAATGATTAGAAACAGAAGATTCAGTCAAGAAATCAGAGTCCAGGACCAAGCATGGAACATGGGAAAAAACCGGTATGGGCAGCCTAGATGCAAGGTGGGCAACCAAACAGAGAGCCCAGCACCCCTACACAACAGGGCTAGGGTCCAGTATGTCAGGGTGGTCATCTGCCCACAGTGCCTCTTCTATGTCTGTGGCCACACTGCCCTTTGGCCATAACAACTGATCACCTCCTGGGCCCAGTACAACCAGTCAGTGATACCAGAAACTACATCGGGGGTTTCTCTTTGCTCCCCGCATCTCCTCTCTGATTCCACCATAGCCATGTTCCTTCACGAGTACATAGCCCAAACTCCTAGATTATTTGGCCACCTCATCTACTTGGAATATAGCTGAAAGTCAAGTCTGAGAAAATATAACCACACACAACCAAAATAATAAACAACCAAAATAATAGTGTTAACATTAGCTCACTCTACTTATGGGACTAGTCTTCAATCTCTCACTCAGAGTTCATCAATCTTACTCTACACCGTACAGTAACAAGCTCACCTGTCTGAATTACCAGTCCAGAGCAAACAGAAGCAAAACATCAGGAGAGAAAATCCAGCGTTATAAAAAGCCAACAGGAGGTTAACTCGAAAAACGCAAGTTGAGGCCATTAGCCGATCATTAAACTGTTCCACTTCACAACAGTAGCTCCTGGTAATTAATGCACAAAATGACAAAACTACCTCCAGTTTTTCTGCCCACATCACAGATTTGGCATACATAGTCATTCAGAGATTACAGACACTGGCTTATAGGCTAAGCTATATCTCTGTTTTGTTTTCTGTTTGGTTCTTTATGTTAATCTCGAAGACAGGAAGAACAAGCTGCTTGGTTCCATCAAGATCTAGAGGGGACGGAAGCTCCAACACTGCATATGGAGACGTCCTGAGCTACATTCTGTGAAACGAGGCCCCAGCCACAGAGAGCGGGATCCACAGCACCTGGGGGCCGCGGGGAGGGAGGTGTGGGCAGTTACTGTTTAATAGGTGTAGAATTCTACACAAGATGATGAAAAAATTCTGGAAATGGATAGCAGTGATGGTTGCACAGCATTAGAATATAATTAATGCCACCAAATTTTATACTTAGAATAGTCAAAGTGGTAAATTTAATGCTATGCATATTTTACCACAATAAAATTAATTAATTAAAGATAAAATAGTGGCCCGGCCAATGGGCTAGAGACGGAGGTGGGGGAAGAAAGAAACCTCCAGGGAGGAGACCTGCAAGGCACGATCTCTACCATGCAGTTTGAATGCTCCTTTGAATGCTACCTAAGAGGCAGGTAATTACTGCCTCTTCTCACTACATTTCCAGTGAAAGACTGCCCTAAGCTGGGGAGCAAAAGTGGGCCGCTCTGGGGCTGTCACGTAACAGAGTACAGTGGTCACCTGGGGAAACCGTAAAGAGATCCTGACCAGCAGAGCCTCTTTGCACAGGGGCCAGAACACAGGCTGAAGCTGCAGGTAGGAACAAAGGGCTGCGGAGGACACACGGGATTCCCTGGAACCTCATGGGAATGTTAAGGGAAAGGATTATTTCAGAGGCTACACCCCCAGAGCCCCACAGGCCATGAGCCAGGGACCGAAACCTGCACACACTGGCTAACATCCTAACCTCGTCCCTGGCTCCAGCATCTTCTCAGATCTTACCAGCTGGGGCCCCACTACCCGCCTCACTTGCAGTCTCTTGGAGATGCCCTGAACTTAAATCCAACGTTGCCCAGTTCTCCTGCAGCTGAAACATTCTGGTAACCTCCCTCCCCCAGCCATGCCCTCCCACTCATTCCCCAGCCCTTCTTGGGTCCTTACTTCCCTCACTCCTGGCATAGCCCCCAGAGCCAGCTTTGCTTGAGCCCTAAGAAGGGCCACAATGCTGCACAGTGGCTGTCACCTCTTCCTCAAACACTGAACACCTTTTGGTCCAGAACTCCATTTGATACGACCCTCTCAGCTCCGTTGCTCACCAAGGGCTCATGTGCACACTGGAGCGTCCCGTGGCCCAGGTGTCACAGCCTTTCTCCGCTTGGTCCTGGAAGCTCTCTGGGACAGCATGGAGCTGACTGGTCCCTGGTACTACTCTCTGTGACCCCTCCTGGGTGTGGCTGAAGCCTCTAACACAGCCCTAGGTGCTGTTCCATCACTTTTCTTCCGACTTAGGTCCTAATGGATGCAGCCAACCACAAGGTGCCTGCATCAGTCGGGGTCCCTAAACTGAGAGGACACTTCCAACTTCAGACACTCTGTGAGCTGTTTGTTAGGACTATTTATGAAGGTGTAGGTGAGGGGTAGGCAACTCACAAGGAATAGAGTGATATCCCAAAGTCACCAACAGCCTCTGTCTTGCCCCTAGGCCTGGAAGGGTGAGGGAAGATGTGGTTAAAGGAACCCAAAGATGGGGTGGCTGAGTTGCAAGGGGGGCTGCCAAGAGTGAAGACATTTGGCAGCCGATGGCAACCCCACATGGAGAGAAGAAATGTATACTGGCTTCCCTGTTCTTCCGCTCTCCTGTGGGGCTCCTCACCAACTGAACCCAATCAGTAGCTGGAGGGCAAGCAGCCCAGTGAGGTGGGACATGAAGGCTGGCTTCCCAGGGCACAGGCGAGTTGGGGGGGAAGGGTCCTGCCCGGTGCCCCTCCACTGGCACCTGACCACTACTTACCTGCATGGTTCTGGCTCCTATGGACCCAGAGGGCTTAGTGCCAGGTAGGAGGGGGACAGAAAAGTAGGGAAATCAATGCTTTGCAGAATCTCAAACCCAGATGTCTAGATACAAACCCAAAGGACAAAGGAAGGAAAGAAAGCAGATTAAAGATCCTGGCCACATTCCAATGTCCCCTCGTGGGCTTCAGCTCACTCTCTCATTCCTCACCCACTTACTCACTGGCTGACTCAAAAACCTAGCTGGCAACACATTTTTTAAAAATTAATCTATAAAGACATATATATGCAGTTTCTAGAAAAAGAAATACAAATGACTTACAAACCTGTGAATAGATGCTCAATCTCATTTATTATTTATGAATCGCCAAGGTACTTTTTTTTTTAACCTCTCATACTGGCAAAGATTAACACATTTGATGATACACAATAGCTGCATGGTTATGAGGAAACCGTTGGAAGCAATACAAATTGGTGCAATTTCTTTGGAGGATCATAAATTTAAGATTTACATAGTGGTTAATTCAGTCATCTTACTTCCAGAAATGTATTCAATAGATACCCTCCCCCATGCAAGCAAAAAAATGAACAAAGATATTCACTGCAACATTGTATGAAAAGCAAGGGTTGGAAAATCCTCATTGTTTACCAATATAGGAATGGCTAAATAAATATGTTTGTACAGACAGTTGGACACCACATAACAGACTTAAAAATAGGCACATGGGTGTGCTGGGAGGGAAGGGAAGATCTCTAAGACAGAGTACTAGGTAAAAAGTAAAGGGCATAATTGTGGGTATGATATGGCCCTATCTGTGGAGGCTTTTGGGATTTGGGGGGATAGGGGTTGTTTTTTGGATGGAGCCAGAGTCAGTTGAAATAGGGTGCATGAAGAAAGTAAGTTAATTCTTTCCCACCACTTCTGCCTAAACTCACACAGTGGATTTCTTCTTACTCTGCTCTTCTCGAGCCACTGCTAGATCATCGAAAAGCCACCAGTCACATTCACTTCTCAGGAAAACCTCATTTTGAAAATTTAACAATCCATTCAGTGTAAAACTTCTTCTTTGTCGGGCCCAGCTGGTTGTCTGCAGGTGGGTGCTATTGGGAGTGGGGGTGAATTTGATTATTTCCCTTCCCCCCATCTCACCTCTCCAAACCACCACTGGCTACAATTACTGCATCCCAGCCTGGGATGCAGGGGAAGAGGGTCTAGAGTGAGAGGGTGGTTTCCACAGCCGGTACAGAGGCTCAGGAGCCAGTTTCTCTGAGTGTGACAGAGACAGAGCTTCCAGATGCTGGTTTTATAGAAAGCTGTTATGGGTTTTGATTTTTCTTTTTGGAGCATCTCTCACCGGGGACCCATGGGTGTGGAGCCCTTGAACAGGAGCTGCATCTTGTCTGGCTCCGGACAACCCTTCCCTCTCACAGACTCGTTCTGTTGGGATCACAGAGTCCCACCAGAAAAGCCTCCAGGGTGGGACCCAAACCACCCCAGGCTGCTCCCCAAACACAGCTGTACCCCCAAAACATGCACTTTTGTCCCACAGCTACTGAAAATGCATCTCAACTGGAGCATAGCTACCCCTCTTCACTCAATGCCCTGGTAGACAGTTTCAAATTAGCCTTTGCACCATCTCCAGGGAGAAATAGGTACTACCTTTCTTTCTAATAAATGGTAGGCAATGGGTCCGGCTCCCTGGGAGATGGTCTTGAAGCCGTGCTCACTTGACCAAGCACACTGACAATACTCTCCAAAGAAATCTCTCAGCCTCTACACCTTATTGTCCAGAGGGAGAGTTGCTGAAGCAGCCAGTGTTCTCTTATGATCTCTTAGCATGACCTACGAAGGCAGTTAAATCACTGCAAACACAAGGCATCTATGGTGCTGTTGCAGGCTTTAAGGATCTCACTCAAAAGGGAGAAAGAGAGCCATTTCAAGATCTTTTTGCATGTGCATATACCCATGCATTTTTTTTAAATGTTCTGAAAGGATTATACAATAAATAATCCACAGTAATTATTTATTATACAATAAATAATCCACAGTAGTACCAGTAGGGGACCAGGATGAGAGGGAAATTTACATTTCATTGTATCTGCTTTTATATTTTTAATAATTTTTATGTTATTAAAAATTTAATAAATTTTATGCTGTTAAATATTACTTTTCAAACTAAACAAAAATCTAGTTGATACATTTTAAAATATGAAGGAGATTTATACACATCAAGGTCAAAAACACTCCTGTGATAAAATGGTAAGTGAAACACCAAACAGTTACAAAGTATATAGAAGAAATGATCTCATTTATAATAGCAGTCAAAGAGACAATATAAGACATGAGCAAAATCTGAAGGAAGCAGACTTTCAAATTCTAGTGAGGGATATAAAAGAATAATTGAATAAATGGAAAAGTATATTCTGTTCTCAAAAGACTCAATAATTTAAAGATGTCAGTTCTTCCTAAATTAAACTATAAATTTATATGATCTCAGTAAAAATGCCAATGGCTTTTGGGCTCAGACAAGCTGATTATAAAGTTCATATAAAAAATAACAGTGAAAGACAGACTAGGAAAACTCTTTTAGACCCAGCAGATAGCAGAACGTTTGATAGTGTCCTGGTAATTAAATCATTTGGGAGACTCCTGAGCAAATACAGCCATTGAAACACCACCAAAGGACAGTGAAATAGTAAACAAATGTGTAAACTGAAAATCCAAAGAGAATGGTAGGAACAAGGGAAACTATAACCTGGGTAGGCCTTTATGGAGTAGAGGGAGTTAAAAATGAGAAGGGTTTGCCCCTACAGACCCTGGTAAAGCCTCAGGACACAGAGGAACAATTCCTGAGGAAAACAGAAATCAGGCAAAGGGCTGAAAACATGCAGCTTGGTTGAAAGTCTATTTACAGGAAGGTTAGCATCCCCTGGGTCCCTTCCCCAAGCCTGCCAAGATAAGGAATGTCCCTAATCTCCCACCAGATGCCATTGATTTATTCTCTAGGAAAACTGAAGTTAAAAATGAAAATGATTTTCATCTAGCTGAGCATCTAGTCTATACCCAGCAAAACTATCAAGTCAACATGAGGCTAGAATAAAGATATTTTAAGACATCCAAGGACTCAGGGAACTGAGGAAGTGCCCGTGATATTGTGATTTATGAGAAAATATGTGTTTTGTTTTTATCTCTGTTCCTGGCACAGCGTTCCTAAGACCCTTAGAATTTCCTGAATGAAAGCAGGATCTTTGTTCTAGTGAGGGCACTCTTGGTGAGCTGCTGCATGGGAGCTGGTCACCAGAAAGACCAAGCCATGATTAGAAGCTTGGAATTTTCAGCCCCATCCTCCTTCTCCAGAGGTGGGGGAGCTGGAAATAGAGTTAATAATTGATCAGGCCTATGTGAGAAGCCTGTATAAAATCTCAATAGTAGGGGTTCTGAGACCTTCCAGGCAGGTAAACACACCGACATACAGGAGGGTGACACACAGGACCCTCCCAGACCGTGTCCCATGCATCTTTTCATCTAGCTGTTCATCTGCATACTTTATCATATCCTTTAATAAACGGGCAAACATAAGTGTTTCCCTGAGTTCTGTGAGCCACTCTAGCAACTTAGTCAGACCTGAGGACGGGTCATGGGGACCTCAGATTTATAGCTGATCATCGTCAGAAGCACAAGACCTGGGCTTGTGATTGGCATCTGAAGTAGGAGGCAGTTTGGTGGGACTGAGCCCCCAACCTGTGGGATTTGATATGATTTCATGGTAGATAGTGTCAGAATAGGAGGACACCCACCTGGTGCTGGAGAATTTCTTGACAGTACCTCACACACACCTCCCCGTGTGGGACGTGAGAAGGGCTCTGAGTGTGCTAGTGTGTGAGAGGGAAGAAGACACATGCAGGGGGAAGGACTGAGGATTTTCCTCAAACAGGGCCTCTCAGGCTTTCCTGAGCATGGAAACTACCTGATCATCTTATTAAACTGTACATTCTGATTCAGAAGGTCTAAGAGTCCACATTCTTATCAGATCCTGGTGATATTGGTGCTGCGGGTCCCTGGACCATATTTTAACAAGAGACCACAGTAGCAGTAGTACCAAAATGTGGCCAAGGGACTTCAGGGATCCCTCAGAGCATTTTAGGAATCACTGAGGTCTTTGTTTTTCCAGCTACATCTGTGTTGAGACCAGATTTTCTTCATATGCTTCAACTATGAGCATCTAGCTGTCTTCTACCAAGCCAGACATCAAAGAAATTTTCAAAAACTATAAAACAAGGGCTCTCTTCTCAGTAATCGTTGTTTTTTAAAAAACTATATTTTCATAAAGAATGTTCTTATATTAGTTATGCAGTGTTTTTTATCACTGTTATTTTGAAATGAACTAATGAACATTTTAAAGATCTCTCTGTGGGCACCTGAATGGCTCAGTTGTTAAGTATCTGCCTTTGGCTCAGGTCACAATCCCGGGGTTTTGGCTTAGGTCATGATCCCTGGGTCCTGGGATCAAGTCCTGCAATGGCCTCCTTGATCAACAGGGAGCCCGATTCTCCCTCTGTCTATGGCTCCCCCTGCTTGTGCGCTCTCTCTCTCTTTCTCTGACAAATAAAATCTTTTTTAAAAATAAAAATAAAGATCTCTCAGCTTTAGCTTCTAACATGGTAAATATTGATAGATATAACCACACTGATGAATGTTCTTTTGGGTCCCCAATAAGTTTTAAGAGTATCAAAGTCTCCTGAGACCATTACATTTGAGAACAGCTACACTAGAGAATACGTTCTAGGAGGAAGACAAGAGCTCTAGGAAATGGGGACCCCAACACAAGGAAGACAAGAGGAAGCCCATGGCATTTTTTACATGATGAGAGCTGTACTACATTTTTCTTGCTGATGTACCAAATTACAACTTTCATGGCTTAAAGTAACACAAGTTCGTTATCGCCCAGTTCTTACAGAAGTCCGAGCACAGTGTGGCTTAGCTGGCTCTCTGCTCAGATCCTCATAGGCCAAAACCAAAACATTGCAGAATGAATTTCTTTCTGGAGGGACTCTGCTTCCAAGCTTACTGAAGCTGTTGGCAGAATTCAGTTCCATCTGGTTGCAGAACTGAGGCCCCTGGCTCCTTAGGTTCAGTCTCAGCTTCCAGACCACCCTCCAGAGACCATTCCTTGGCTCGTGGCTTCCCTCCCTCACCTTGAGAGCCTGCAACAGCAAGGCAAATCCGTCACACTTCTAATCTCTTTGACCTCCCTGTGGCCCATCTTTCCTGCCACATCTCTTTCTCTGCCCCCCTCTTCCATTTTTTTTTTTTAAGATTTTATTTATTTGCCAGCCAGAGAGAGGGGGGGAGAGAGAGAGAACAAGCGGGGGAAACAGCAGGCAGAGGGAAAGGTAGAAACCGACTCTCCACTGAGCAGGGAACCCGATGCAGGATCCTGACTTGAGCTGAAGGCAGATGCTTACCCAACTAAGCCACCCAAGTGGCTTTTAAGGGCTCATGTGGCTACATTGGGCCCACCAGGATAATCTCCTTATGTTAAGGTCAGCCGATTAGTGACCTTAATAATACCTGCGAAGTCTCCCAAAGTAATACCTTGAGTTGTATTTGCCTGAATAACCTGTGCATGGGAATCTTGGGGACCGTCTTTACAGTTCTGCCTACCACAACAGTGAAGGGAAAGTTCCACATGACATCAGGTAGCTGGTCTAGGCCCCAACGTTTCCAGATTGGAACGGGAAGACAGAGAAATATAAAATAAAGAAGCAGATATGTTTGAGCATATGAAAAATTTTAAAGAAAGTCATGGTACATAGATGTTACAGTGTCTGGATAAACTTAGTAAGAAACTTGCAGATAGCTAGGCAAATGAAAAACCAAAATGCTTATTACTACAAAAGAAAATGAGGAATTCAAAAAGAAAAGAGGCTCAAGCATCACAAACCTCTTGGCATGGCAGTGAACAATTTTTGCACACTCATAATACTATAAGCACTGTCTATTGACTTAACAACAACAAAAATATATAATTATGATGGGAGAGAAAGAAGGGGAAAAGGTAGAAAGAACATCAATTGATACATTTTTAAAAATTGTTTAGAAATATGGAAATAAATACTAAAGAGAGAAACTAGAATCACTGTGGGTGGCTGTCTCTGAGGAACAGAGCTGGAAGGGCGTGGATGGGCATGGCTGCTTCTCATTAGAAGTTTATCCCTACCCTCCACTCTTCACCCTACTCTGAGACCTACTCTGAGCCCCAGGAAGCTGGCCTTGCTGTTCTTTGCCCCTAATTCTGCTTGAACTCAGCCAGTGGGAGTAACTGCAGAGATAAAAGTGTGGAAGGAGGGCAGAGGATCCTGCAAACTCCCCGCTCTGAAGGGTGTTTCTGAGCAAAGGATGCAATTTCTCCGCCAAGCTTTGGCTCTCACCAGCTCTCATGAAATGTCCCCTCCCCTACCCCCTTCAGGCCTAGGGATGGTGAGAGTTTCTCAAAGACCCTTGTGTCATTTAATCCTGCCCATACCTCTGAAAACTGTCCCTTTACTAAAGTCTCTTGAACTTCCTGAGGGCCTTTGTTTTCCACCAGGACCTGACTGATATGAACACTATATTATGTGACTTTTTAAAATTTTGTACATGACCACATAATATTCTAAAAAAAAAAAAAAAAAAAAAAAAAGGGCCATTTTTTTTTTAAAATGCCAAAGTCATGAATAACAAATCTGAAGATCTGACACAGATCGAAAAAGACAAAAGAGGCATGAAAACTAGATAAAAGGAATGATCCTGGATTGCATCTGGATGAGAAAAAATGATGATGAAAATTACCTTACAGGACATTACTAAGACGACTGACAGAATTTAAATAAATCCATAGATCAGATAATACCATTGCAGCAATGTTAAATTTCCTGATGTTTGTCATTGTCTCATGGGAGGTATCGTGTCTGCAATCTACTCTTGAATGGCTCCCAATAAAAATTATACAGTACTAATATGTAATAAAGAGAGTGATAAAGCAAATGCGAGTCCAGATGAAGGGAATATAGTTCTTTGTACTAACCTTGCAACTCGAGTCTGAAGTCACTTCAGAATGTAAACTTCCCAAAACATAGATGGGTTCTTTTCACAAAAGTTTTAAATACACAATTTGGAACTAGTACACAAATAGATGGGTCAGTGGAACAGCACAGAGAATCCGCAAATACACCTATCTATCCAAACACGTATGAGAGGTCACACATTTAAAGGGTGGCGTTTCAAAACACCATGTGCTGAGGGTGGTGATGGGGATGGATAATTTTTTACATGGCATCTGGAAAACCGAGTAGCCATCCCGAAAAAAAGTAATGATGGCTCCCAAGTCCCTTGATGGACCAAATGCCAGATGGATCAAAAACTCAGGCACTAAAAGAAGACAGAAACTACTAGAAGAAAAACCACGAGAGGAGAAGACGAAGCGGGAGGCAGAGGCCACCTTCCTAGGAGACAGCGTGCAGACGCCTGCAGGTCCCGTGCCTTCGCAGCCGGCAGCCAGCTCCCACCAAGCCACAGTCAGTGCCCTGTCAGGGCGTCTGCACAGAGAATGAGGGAGTGGAAGAGCAGAGAGAGGCAGCATTTCGTGGTAGGGGCAGCTCCAGCAGCAGTGAGAGGCGCTGATGGAGGCGGTAGGGCCCAGTGGAGGAGTCGTGGCTCAGGGGACAGCCACTTGTCCCCAACAGATCTGCCCTGTGGGGGTCTCTGACTGTGATGCTAGTCATCCAGCTTCACATTCTTCCCACTTTTCCATGCTTGCTTCTTCAGCCTCTCATCAATTCTATGAGCTACTGGACATTAAATTCCTTTTCTGTTTAAAATCACTCCGTTTTATTTCTGTTGCTTACAACTTAGAACGTTAATGGCACACACACACACATAAACACTTATAAATGGGGTGTGTGTCCATATATATATCCTATAGATCACAGCTGTACTATATTATATGGTTTGTTTTTTCCCTTTTTCGCCTTAAGATTACATCTGCATGAATGAGCATGCATACAAAATTGACAGGCGAGCACAGCAAACTGGCCACAGTGGACCCCTACAGGGATGGGGAGCTCAGTGGTGGAGCTGGACTAAAGGGAATGAGACTTTTGAACTGATCTTCTGTGTTGTTAAGGGGTTTTTTGTTTTTTTTTTATCGTAATTATAGATTTACATACGCTTTTTTAAACTATAAATATTTTAACACAATTTTTTCAACAAATCTTTTACCTATCTCACACCAGAGCCAGAGTGGGGGCACTGAGGCCAGAACAGAGTGGCAGGCAGACGCCATCCCCCCTCACAGAGCAGGCCGTCTAACGGGAACACAGACAGGGCACCAAGCACTGATTCCAACAGTGTGATGAGCTTTAGGATGGGGAGAGATGGGCCCTGTGAGAGCCATAGGGGAAGGGCACCCACTGTCACCTAGAGGGAAGCCAGGAAGTTTCCCAGCCATCCATGTTGGGCCAGCAAACAGAGAGAAGAGGATGAGCAGAAATGTACAGCAGGTAGAAGGAACAGCACCCACCGAGCCACAGAGACCACAGCTCCCTCAGGAAATGAGGTGGCTGGAGCCAAGGAGGGCAAGGAGGAGCACAGAGGGACAGGCAAGGTGGATCAGCACAAAAACCTCATGACGACCTTGTAAAGTCTACGTAAGCAGCTCGGACCCTACCCTGAGGGCCAATAGTCACAGAGGCTTCCGAGCAGAAGAGCTGGTCAGACCTGGCCTTTGGCATGATCAGCCCTAGGATTTCCCCTCCAGTTTACATCTGCCGTAACAATTCTTATTATCAGTGGAGCACACCTGCAGTTTCCTCTTGTCTACCAGAATACTGGGCAGGCTTTTCATTTTTTTCTTTTTTTTTAGATTTTATTTATTTAATTGACACACAGAGGTCACAAGCAGGCAGAGAGGCAGGCAGAGAGAGAGGAAGGGAAGCAGGCTCCCCACCGAGCAGAGCCCGACGCGGGGCTTGATCCCAGGACCCTGGGATCATGACCTGAGCCGAAGACAGAGGCTTTAACCCACTGAGCCACCCAGGTGCCCCTGGGCAGGCTTTTCTTAGTGTCACCTGGAGGAGGACAATGCAACCATCCCAGCCTGTAACCCCTGGCTCCCCCTGCCAGCCTCAACAGGCACCTGCCTCAGGGCTGATTATACCATCATTCCTGAACCACTAGCTATATAAAGTATTGAAATCAAACCTCAGATAAATCTAGGCCCTTTCCAGAAGCTTAACACAGAGGAAGCCCCTTGTGAAATCCTCTGAGGGGAGGACTGTTCGGCCACTCAGGGCCCCGTAGGCTACATTCCTGAACCTTAAGGCACACCACCATCAATACCTCACTCATCCTTTAAAAAAAAAAATACATGTATGTGTGTATATACACACATACATGTATTTTTATATATATATGTATTTTATATACATATACATATATACATGTATATATATGTGTCATGTATATATATGTGTATATGTATATATACATATATACATATATATATACATATATATATACATATACACATATATATACACATATATATATACACATATATATATATGTATATATATATACATATATATATGTATATACATATATACATATATACATATACACATATATATACACATATACATATATACATACATATACACACATATATATACATATATATGTGTGTGTGTGTGTGTATATATATATATATATATAATTTATCTTACAGAGTGAGAAAGAGATATCACGAGCAGGGGAGGAGAGGTAGGGGGAGAAGCGGTCTCCCCGCTGAGCAAGGGGCCCAATGCGGACTCAATCCCAGGACCCTAGGGGATCATGACCTGGGCTGAAGACAGACACTTGATGACTGAGCCACCTAGGCACCCTCACTCATCCTTATTAGCACAAATACTGATATGCTGGCACCTGCTGGCATATTTGCTCTCCTCTCCGATCTCCCAGTGCCACCCTGGCTTAGGGTTTCCTTTTGTCCTATGTCTAAGTGTCTACTAATAGGCCACAGTCTATGTCGTATGCTCTGAACTTGAGAGTTTCCCATGACAATGAGCTCTTCAGGATTTTCTCTCCCCAACTCAGTTATGTCTGGCATTTTTCTCTATTAGGACACACTTCTGACTTACAGACCTTTTCACATTTACAAAATGCTTCATGAAATAACTGTGATTCATGTCATTCACAGTTAAGGATGACAATTAGATGAAAAAACAATTTGGTTTCTTGCTTTTAGCTGCACCATACAGCAACAGTGGCATAAGGAGGAACCCCAAAATTATCCCTAAGATTTTCAGCCAGCAATCACCTGGTGAGTATTTTACTATTCCAAAGCACCAAAGGCTCAACGTTTCTTTTTGTAGATAAGGCAAATAAGCAATGCAATTTCCCATCATTTTGAAATACAGTTTCACAGTTACTTGCTCTGAAAGGGCACATTTCTTTAAAATGCACTGAGAGTCTTTAGTAAGTTCATTCGTTTTAGTGTAATTTAAAAAGTCAAATTTTGATCTCTGCTTTGTGTCACTCTGACATGACATCCCTGAGATGAGGACAGATGATTTCTACAACTCTCTCTGCCCAGAGGAGGCCTGGTCAGTCTCCATTTATCATCTCTAATAAGGTAGAGATGTGCTAATTAGCAGCGCCTCAAGAAAACACCATGAAATGATGGGCGCAGACACATTTGAAAAAGCATGTCTTTCTCCACTCACTGTACTAGACTCAATTAGGGAGCAGAAAGCAAAAGGAGCTTGTTGTCTGTCTTGGGTAACAGCTCCCTGGCATCTCCAAAGAGGTCCTTCACATTGACATTAATAAGTTCAGTGAAGATGTCTCAAGCTAAGAAACCTGGGATCGTCAGCACATCAAAATGAACCTTTTCCTCAGAAGCAGACTCTCATTAATGAAGCTTGATGGTGATATGGAGACACATCTGTTTATGGTATTTCCCTCACGTGTGCTTGATGGAGCCCTCATTTCTTATTTAGAGCTTTTGTTACCATAGGTGAGCGACGTTCAGAATAAAAACGGCTTCACTGCTCAGTAGCATTGCTGAAGACGCTAGTTGGCGAAAGCTTTTTTAACAATGTCTAGTGTTGACTTAGTACTATGTGCCCCACAGTGCTGAGGGCTTTACCGCAACAATTCTGTGACCCTCCTTACGGAATAGTGACTGTTATTGTCACTGAGGCTTAAAAACGTTATTGCGCCCACAGTTCCACAGTTTAGAGTTCCAAGGAGAAGATGCTGTGGCTGAGACTTCTGGCTATTTACATGAAGTAAAATATAAAATTTATACTCCTAAAGCCAATATTACGCTATGTGTTAACCAACTATAATTTAAACAAAAACTTGAAACAAAATAAATTTTTAAAGTAAAAAAATTACAATTAGGTTTAGCTCCACATTTCAACTGCTCAGTGGCTACTGTGGCAGGTGGCTACATTACAACCACCTGGATGGACAGAGAACATTTCCATCACCACAGCAAGTTCTCTTGGACAGTACAACATAGAAGGCAATACAAAACAGTAAGATGGAAGGAGCCCAGATCCCACAGTGACCCCACAGACAATGGGAGTTGGATGGGACTACAGTGCTGAAAGGCACCTGATGGGACAGGCTGACACAACTTATCAGTGGGACCGTAGGACTCTGAGCACTGGCTAAGTTTCCAGCTAACCCTACCTAGCAACTGGTCTCTGGAACTCCTTCCTCTCTCCCATAACTAACCACTGCCCTCTGCTGACTGGTACACTATTCTTCATATATTTGATCAGATCTAGTTGAGTTTTGGAGCGATTCAGCCTCTGAAATGTTTGACTTAGAGGTTCTACTTTCAAGGGGCAATGTTCCTAGTTTATGTCCAAATTCCTGGGGCGATCTACCATCGCTCACATACTGGAGCTTATCATTATGAGAAAAGGGCTTTGATCTTACACTTCTATGCAGAGCCTCACACTTGTTTCCATCACATTTCACCAGATCTTGCAAACAGGAACAACATGTTTCTGAGGTTCAAGCAACCTGCAGTCAAAGAGCAGCGAGAATTCTGTATTGCGATGGATACACTGCTTAGAAAGAGTCTGGAGGCTTCTGGGCCAGAATCCATAGGAAAAGTGGATTCATTTCTTAGGAAACTCAGTTAATCCCTAAAATTGTCACAGCCTCAACCTGATCTAGCAGAACAGAACATATCCAGGAAGTCGTGGTCTAAGGGTGGCTGCCTTCACCAAGGGTTCGGGGAGTCAGCCTCCCCCTGCTGCTTACGGCCCAGGAATGCAGGAGCCTCTGAACTCCTAGGCCACCTGAAGGCTTTATGACAGCATTCCAAACCACTTTTTACCAGACATGGCTACTTTATAAATGATGAATCAGTTCAACCATGAGAGGCCCATGAACCAGGCACCAAGCATTATGAGGATTGTACAGACAAGGAATGTTGATATACTACTAGAGATCACACTGAGTAGATTCAACCAACAGCTTTGCTGACAGTTATCACTGAGGTCCTCCTTTGGTTTTGAATCTTTCTCCACACCATTGTGTCCAGTCCTTTCCTTGATGACCTTCACCAGATGACCTACAAAATCTGGTACTCCCCTTACTTCTTAAAGAGTGGTGGTTGTTATTTTCCTTGACTTCCTTTCTAATCCAGACTTTCTACATTCATACTTTATTGCCCTCTGCCCTCCTGTAGATCTGTGGACAAGTGGTAGGAAGGAAATTACTTGGGGAAATTTATTTGAAAAAACTAAGAGATTCTTGGGGCTCCACCCTCTGAGATTCTAATTTATTAGCCTGGAGGAGCAAGGTCCAGAAATGGGCATTTCAAACAATGGCCACAGATGAATCTGAAAAATGGTCAAGTGTTTCAGTTGGTTTCCTGGTGCTCTCCTTAACCACTACTTTGCAAGTACTTTGCCTCCCTCTTGCTAGATCACCCAGACCTTCCCTTAAAAACCAAAATTTAGCCAGGATCTAAGTGGGGGAGGCTGGGAGTTATTGTTTAATGGCTACAGTTGCAGTTTCAGAAGATGAAAAATGTTCTGGAGATGGATGACAGTGATGATTGCACAATAATGTGAATGTACTTGACGCCATAGAACTGTACACTTAAAAATAATTTAAAAAGCAAATGTTAGGTTATGTATGTTTTACCATAATTTAAAAGATAAAAGGAATGGGTACTTCTACATGCTATAACATAAACAACCCCTGAAAACATTACCTAAGTGAAAGACACCAGATACATAATACGACAGATCTTATGATTCCATTAATATGGAGATATTTTCAAATTAACTGTGGTAGTAGTTGCACATATCTGTGAATACACTAAAATACACTAAAAACTATTGAAATGTATACTTTAAATGGGTGAACTGTATAGTATGTGCATTATATCTCAATAAAGCTATTAAAATTTAACTGATTTTAATCTAGGATCACATTTATTTGAACTTCTGAAAACCTTAAGTGACATCCCATAAATTCTGAAATCACATTCTGGTGACATATTGGGAAAAAGCATATAAATCAAAGGACTGGGGTTTAGAACAGCTGGCAAGAAAGATCAGATGGTCTGTGGGCATGGTGGCTCTCCAGTCATCATGGCAAGGACAAAGGCAAGATTATAAAACACACTAGGTTGAAACTGATCAGAGACCTTTATTATGGTCCTCATCATTCATTAGGCAACCTACACAAATCATTTTCTTTTCCTCTGCCTCAAAAGAGGCTGCATCCAAGCCTGAAATGGAAGACATAGTAGTGGAAGACCGTGTAAAGAAAAGCTAACAGGTGAGACCTCTGTTTATCCCAGTTTAGATGATGGTAGAACAGGAAAAGCATGTAAGTACAATATTCCAAACAGTCTGTTCTTCAAGGCAGAGGCCTGCAGGAGAGGGGCTGGCCAGAGGATGCAGGTGAAAGCTCACAAAACTGCCGAGCTCAGCCATCAATCCAAAGTTCCTAAAAAAAAAACAAAAACAAAGAAAACAAAGAGCAACAAATAAAGCAAGGTACCTCAAGAACTGGATAAGTTTAACAGACTGGGCAAAGTTCAAGGGGAAACTGCATTGGTACTGGCAGTTCTCTAAGACCAAAATACTCATTTTGAGGAAGAGCCATTCAAAAGATCTCAGAGGATAAACATGTCACTATGGAAATTGGGCAGCTGGGAATTAAGCATACTGGTCCAGAGTTAGAATTAGAGGTGGGGAAAGGGCAAAGAAGTTGCCATGTTAGTTAATGAGCACTTGAGAATTTCATACAAAGCATGATACAAAATAAAAATGAGATTAAGTTTTCTAAGCCAAAAGTTTATAATCTTCTGAGAAAGTTCCAGATCAAGATGGGAGACTGAGCCCACAAGTTTGTATGTCCTCCCATCTAAGATTCCATTCAAAAGAAAATAAGGTTTTAAAAAGTATAAATAATAATGGGGTCTATCAGCAATTAAGAGATTTCATCAAAAAGCTGAATAACAGAAATCTGATTGAAGTATGTTTATAAATAGAGCAGGGAAAAAACATAAGCCTAGAATGAATAGAAGGAGCAGCAGAGGTGGGAGCCCATCTGCCCAAGAGACTCATGGACAGTCTCCAGGCAGACACAGACACCAGGAACGACAGAAAGCAGCACAGGCTAGAAAGGATTAATGACTTGAGGGTCGACATGAGAAATAGTTGGCCCCACTTCCCTACATCCCTTCCAGCCTGTAGCATTACCAAAAGGACAAACATTTAAAGCTAAATGGAAAAAAAAATCAGATGGCTCTCTTCCAATAAACTAAATAAATTATCTGCAGAACTGTCGAAGCCTCTGAAATGCTACTGTCCCATAGTAAGGCATTCAGGGCCCCAGCATAACATCTGGTCCCACCTCTGCCCACACTCAAGTCCCATTGCCAAGCAAAAAAAAAAAACCACCTTCCCATGTATATACAGCTTCCAAACAGCCTTCTTACTCCCTCAATCCTAAACAGTATGAAAATTACTGGGCAAACTGCAAAATGAAAGGAAAAACTAAAATTCATTTAAAAAAAACACCTAGAATAAAACAGATAATGCAGAGAAAAGAACATATAAGAAAACAAAGCAAAAATACCTCTAAGTTAAAAAAAAAAAAAAAAGAAACAGCTTCTTCTTGTGATAAAGGCCAAGTTCCCGCTAAAATCGAATGATAAAGCTGACTGAAATAAGAAAATCCTTCAAGCACTGAAAGCATCAATGAAAGTAAAATCCAAGATCTAGAGAAAGCAAGAACACAAAGTAAACCCAGCCTCCAAATCTGCTTTTACCCTGAGGTCATTTGCCAGTCCAAAAGACAGAGCTGAGAAATGTTAGCTGAGTCAAATCTAAGATTCTGCCCAAGTGGGAAGGTCAGATTTTTTAAAAAGTGCAGTCCCAAAAGGTTATACCCCCAGAGTAAAGCTAGATTAGAATTAAATCAGCCCCCTCACAGACTTACAGTCAGGGTTCACATGTATTTATTAACACAGTGAACCAAGAATCCTCAAGTCTTGGATTAGGATTAAAGAGATCCTGAATTTGGATTAAGGAGATCCTGAATTTACAAACTCCCCTAGGTGCCTTGCAGCAGCAACTGAAAATCTTTGGAGAAACATTTCATCATACAGGCCTCAAACTAGCCAACAAATAATTTTTTCAATTACAATGACCAACACACCAAGATAACTAAGTATAAAGAGGAAAAAAGACCATGAAGCAATATCAAAAGGAACAAGTCAGGAAAAAAAAAAAATAAGCAGCCTCAAAAGACTGTGGATATTAGACTGGACAGAGACTATAAAACAATTGCATTTACTTTGCTTAAAGAAAAAAAAAGACAAGCTTCAAAACATCTGGAGCAAATACAGTAACAAGAGACAAAATAGATTTGAAAAAAAAGCAAATGGAATTCACAGAACTGAAGATACAAAAACAAAAGCAAACTAAGAAATCAACAGGAAAATTTAAAGGAGACAAGACCATGAGAGAAAGAATTAAGCTAGATCAGAAAAAAAAACTACACAGAATGCAGCATGGAGAGGCAAAATTATGACTGTGCTTTAATATACATTCAATGGGAATCCTAATGAGAAAGAAGAAAGAACAAAGCAGAGCCATTATCTGAAAAGATACTAGCTGACACTTCTCCAAAACAGATAAAAGATATTAATCTATAGATTTAAGAAGCCTAAGCAGACCAGAAAGGGTAATATGCACATAGCTACATCCAAGAGAAACTACAGAGAAATCAAAGACAAATACAAAATCTTCAAAGTAACCAAAAAATGGGGCGCCTGGGTGGCTCAGTCGGTTAAGCATCTGCCTTCAGCTCAGGTCATGATCCTGGAGACCCAGGATTGAGAAGTCTGCTTCTCCCTCTGACCTTCTCCCCTCTCCTCTCATGCTCTCTCTGTCTCTCTCACACACACTCTCTCTCTCAAATAAATAAATAAAATCTTTAAAAGTTACAAAAAAGGACAAATTAGCTTCAAAAGATTAACAGATTAACAGTGATTTCTCAACAGAAACAATGGAAGCCAAAAAACAGAATGAGAGCTTCAACATGATAAATAACTTTCCACCTAAAATTCTATATTCAGCAAGACACCTTTTTTAAAGACTTTATTTAATTAATTTATTTATTTGACAGAGAGATCACAAGTAGGCAGAGAGGCAGGCAGAGGGAGGGGGGAAGCAGGCTCCCCACCTGACCAACTGAGCCACTCAGGCACCCCAGCAAGATGCCTTTAACAATGAAAAAAAAAAAGGCTTTTTTATACCAACCCCCCACAAAAACACAGACTCATACTAAAGGAGTTCTAAAGGATTTACTTCAGAAAGAAAGAAAACTATCACAAAGGGAGAAACAGAAATATAAAAGGGGCAAAGATAGTATAAATATGTGGATAAATTCATATATCCTTGCCTGTATAATACAGCAGTAACAGTGCCTTATGTGGATTGACAAAAACAAAACAAAAATGCATGACAATAATAGCAAGTATGGGGAAGAAGGCCTTGTATAGAGTTAATAGTTCTAAGATCCTGTTTTCTTGAGGACAAGTATAAAGGTACTACCTTTGGGCTCTGATAAAATAAGAATGCATACAGTAACTGATAAAGTAACAATTAAAATAAAGTATATAATTTCCTGAGGGAGGAAAAAAATGAAATAATAAACTACACTTAAAAAGGGCAAAAATTTGGAAGAAAAAATGAAACATATACGAGGACAAATAGGAAGACAAAATAATATGGTAGATTTAAACCTATATATATTAAAAAAAAAACATATATATTGCTAATTACATTAAACATAAATGAACAAAGTGCTCCTGTTAAAGAAAAAAAGACTGTAAGCCTAAATTCTAAAAAATAACCCCATTATCTTCTGTTTACAAACATGGACAGGTAAAAATAGAAAGATTAAAAAAAAATACATACTATGCAAATACTAACAAAGAAAGCTGGTAAGTTTTAAAAGTATTAGACAAGGTGCCTCAGTGGAGTAGGTAGCGTGTCAGTCTCATAAAAGTATTAGAAAAAGTACTCTTTAAGGCAAAAAGCACCATCAGAAGTAACAATGGTTAACTTACAAAAAGTCTCAAACACTTAACTACTAATAGCCTACTGTTGACCAGAAGTCTTACCAATAACATAGCCAATTACACATATCTTATATATTATATGTACTACATACTGTACTATTACAATAAAGTAACCTAGAAAAAAGAAAATATTAAGAAAATATGGGGAAAAATACATTTACAGTGCTATACTGTAAAAAAATCCCCACATATCCACACAGTTCAAACCTGTGCTCTTTGGGACACCTGGTTGGCTCAGTCAGTAGGGTATATGACTTTCTTCCTTTCTTCCTTCATTTTTTTAAAGCATTTTATTTAGAGAAAGAGTGGGCAAGTGAGTGGGGGCGTGGGGGGAGTGGGATCTCAAGCCCCATGCAGGGCTCAGATCTTACAGCCCTGAGATCATGACCTGAATTGAAATCAAGAGTTGGACACTTAATAGACTGAGCCACCCAGGTGCCCCAAACATGCGACTTAGCCCAACACTGGGCAAGGAGCCTACTTGAAAGAAAAAAAAAAAAAAAAAAAAACAGTCCACTTGGGGCGCCTGGCTAGCTCAATCAAAAGAGCATGCACTTCTGAACTTGAGCTCATGAGTCTGAGTCCCATAGTGGGTATAGAGATTACTATAAAAAATAATAAAATTTAAAAAACAAAAAACCTATGCTGTTCAAGGGTCAGCTATATTATGAAGAACTTTATGCCAACAAATTTGAAAATTTAGATAAATGTAAAATCCCTAGAAAAACCATAACTCAAGTGGGGGGAAACAGGACAGGACTGCCTCAAAAAATAAAATAAAATAAAATCAGAAAGATCCCAGTATCATCCAAAAAAATTTAATCAATCATAAATCTTCCCACAAGGAAAATTCTACCCCAGATGACTTCACTGGTGAATTCTACCATTCAAATAAGAAATAATGGGGTGCCTGAGTAGCTCAGCCAGTTAAGCATCTGCCTTCAGCTTAGGTCATGATCCCTGAGTCCTGGAAGCTAGCAGGCATCAGGCTCAGCAGGGAGTCTGATACACAGAAAACTCAACTGTAGTTTTACGAAAGACAAGAAAACTAAAAAAATTTTAGCATATAGGAGAATGACTTCATGATCTTGGGGCAGGGAAAAAAGTCTTAAACAGGAAACAAACAGCATTACCTATAAAGAAAAAATTAATACATTTGACTATGTTTAACTGAGAACTGATTTATCAACAGATACCCTAAAGGGTGAAAAGACAAGTCATAAACCTGGAAAAGATATTTGCTTCCCATATGATGAAAAAGATTCACATTCAGAAAAAATAAAAAACAAAAAGCATACACACATACACACACACATATAATCACAGATACAGTTATAAATCAGTAAGGAAAAAGACAAAATATCCAAGATAAAAATAAGACACCACCCTACCTCAGAAAAAGGACATGCATATGAAAAGATGTCACCAGTAATCAGGGCAATGGGAAATAAAAGTACTATGCAATTATCATTAACATCCCTACCAGACCGGAAAAACTAAATACCAAGTGTTGGTGAGAATGAGGAGTAATGAGAATTATCATATACTCTAGGTAGAAATGTGAATCAGGTATGCAGGAAGTTCAGCAATATCTACAAAAGAGGGAGATATACATATACTATGTCCCAGCAATTTTATCCACACACACATGCACACTCCCCTAAAGAAATATGTGTAAGAATGTTCATAGTCATGAGGGAGGAGAAGGCAAGCTGAGGACAAAGCATTAATAGTGCATTGTTAGTAACAGAAAAAAAAAGTTATCCAAATATCCACATTAAAGTGGTTCAACTGTAATACTGTCACACAATAGTATGTCACACAGCACAGAAAACAAGAGATATGTGCAACCACACAGATGATCTCATAAATGCATTAACCTAAAGAAAACAGCCCCAGGACAGAAGATGATCAATGAATACATACAGTGGTCTGGTTACATTTTTAGGAAGTTCAAAAAAATATTAAACCAAATCAACTGTTTAAGGATGCATGCATATGTGGTGAAACTATAAAGAAAATCAAGTAATTACCAAAAAGTCAGGAAACTGTTATGTCAGGAAAGGGGATGGAAAGATCTGCCATGAAAAAAGAATATATATGGAGTTTCTGGGGGCTGACACTATTCTATCTCTTGACCTAGCTAGCGGTTGCAATGGTGTTCGTTTTGTTATTTATTGACTTTACATTTGTCATCTGTGTTCATAAGGAAAGGCTTAGGAAAAAATATACACATAGGGGCGCCTGGGTGGCTCAGTGGGTTAAGCCGCTGCCTTCGGCTCGGGTTGTGATCTCAGGGTCCTGGGATCGAGTCCCGCGTCAGGCTCTCTGCTCAGCGGGGAGCCTGCCTCCTCCTCTCTCTCTCTGCCTGCCTCTCTGCCTACTTGTGATCTCTCTCTGTCAAATAAATAAATAAAATCTTTTTTAAAAAAAAGAAAAAAATATACACACATAAACTCATCTGCATAAAATATCTGGAAACTTACACAAGAGACTAATAACAGTTGCCTGCAGGGAAGGCACCTCTATGAGAGATGAAAGGATAGAAGAGGTAAAGGAAGTTTCCCATGTTCGGAGAACTGTTCACAGTACTGGTTTTCAACTACCACACTCAACTGATATGTAAAGCATGGGAGATTTAGCTAGGATAACACGGTACATTTCAGTCTTCACGATGTCAAAGTATAGTATAGATGACACCAAGTAAAAGCTACAAGTTGGCTAAAAAATGTGAAAGGAAAGGATGGGTCCACTAATAGTCATACCTTCCAAAGTGGGGAGTTAACAACAACAACAAAAAAAAAGAAGATATTTTAGTATGTTATGTAAACTGTAAAAGTAATAAAGGAACTAAAAATAATGATAGAACTTCCAAAAATCAGAAAGGAAGGATTTATGGAGCAGTATAGGTTACCTAAATCTTCATTTATCACAGCAAGAAGTTAATATATAACATCTGGAGTTGAAAAATCAAGGATGAATCGTATTATTTAGAAATTTAAGTCACCACCTGAAAGCTAAAAACAAAACAACAAGAGTGTGGAGCAGCAGCTGTCTTTCATTATAAGCCATTAGATAACTGATTTTCAAGCATGGATATATACTGCCTTGATAAAAAAAGAAAAAAATAATTTTCTACTTAGAGCATATACATCTAAGGACATGAGAACATTTACTTTACCAAGTACAAAATATAATACTGACTGAATCTGCAATGGCTAAAATGGCCAAAATTCAGATCTACTAATGTAGGCAGAGCAGATGAATGTAATTACTGAGATTATTGGATCAAAAGATGAATGAATACATCTACCACTCAATAAGTAACCATTTATTAAAAATCCAAGCTAAGTACTATGCCATAGTAGAGACCAGAGTAGAAAACTACTTGAGATCTCTCCACTTCTATGCCTGGCACCTTCCAATTCATTATCCAGAGGTCTGCAGTGTTAAGTCTTTAAAATGCAAATCTGATTGTATATCCTTTGAAAAGCTGGTAATTAAAAATGAGGAGGTACAGTAGACTCTGAACAAGTTTGGAGAACTGATGGGAAGTCAGTCACAAGAAGCTGCCTTCCTCAGGGAGGCAATTAACAAGTTCTTTTTAAGAAAAATGAGTAAGTAGGGACGCCCAGGTGGCTCAGTTGGTTAAGCAGCTGCCTTTGGCTCAGGTCAGGATCCCAGTGTCCTGGGATCGAGTCCCACATTGGGCTCCTTGCTCAGCAGGGAGCCTGCTTCTCCCTCTGCCTCTGCCTGTGCTCATTCTCTCTGACAAATAAATAAATAAAATCTTAAAAAAAAAAAAAGAAAGAAAGAAAGAAAAATGAGTAAGCAGAAAAGTGTTAAGAAAGATCTACAAATTGGGGCGCCTGGGTGGCTCAGTGGGTTAAGCCGCTGCCTTCGGCTCAGGTCATGATCTCAGAGTCCTGGGATCGAGTCCCGCATCGGGCTCTCTGCTCAGCAGGGAGCCTGCTTCCCTCTCTCTCTCTGCCTGCCTCTCCATCTACTTGTGATTTCTCTCTGTCAAATAAATAAATAAAATCTTAAAAAAAAAAAAAAAAAAAAAGAAAGATCTACAAATTAAGGGCGCCTGGGTGGCTCAGTAGGTTAAGCCTCTACCTTCGGCTCAGGTCATGATCTCAGGGTTCCGGGATCAAGTCCCGCTTCCTCCTCTCTCTCTCTGCCTACTTGTGATCTCTCTGTCAAATAAATAAAATTTGTTTAAAAAAAAAAAAATCTACAAATTGAAAGAATACTCAATAATCTAGACTTAAAGCTAGCCATGGGAATGTATCTTCAAACACATTTAAAAGAAATGTAACAAAAGAGTGAGAGGCCCAGGCTGATATACAAAACAAACGAGGAGAAATAGTGAAATAAATATATCCAGAAAGGATTCCTGAAGGTAATGAGGCTTTAAGGAGATAATGAGAATGCCCCGGTATTGTAAAGGTGAGAACGAACTGAAAGTGCATGGCTCTCTCATATTCAATCAGAAAATGTGCCAGGAAAAATAAGCTGATCAGATTTAGGAATTATCAGAGAAACAGATATCCATCTGAGAAAAGATAGCTAAAATAAAGTATCTCAAATATTTTTTACTTCAATGACAAGACGTAGTACATGAGTTAACCCAAAGTTCTTTAGACAGAAGGCAATTACAATCTCCAGTGGCAAAATAATGACTTTATACAGATCGCTGAAGAAGAAAAAAGAGCAAGAAGCAACCCTTTAAATGTTGGCAATTGTTTCTGATCTCTAGCATTATGGTGAAGGGAAGATTATATATAGCATTACATGAGGGGAATGGTGATCAAAGTAAGAATCTTCTTAATCCACCTAACCCCACCAGGATCTTTATATACCCTCTCATTTTTTATAATTAGCAATTTTCAGGGAAAAGTTCTAGCTACCCATGAGAATCAGAATTGCTAAGTCTCACTAGATTCAACATTAGTTTTTCCCAACTTAATAGAAAATAGACAGAAAGAATTATCCCTAAGAAGAACCAGGTAGCAGTTTTATAAGGTTTTGAACTCAGATCATGGGGCATGAAAGAGACAGGTGGAAATGGTTACCAACTGACAAAGAACTCACCTTCCAGAAAAGCAAATTCATCCACAGCCTCTATTGCATTATCTGAAACACACAGTAAAAGGACACTTGACTAATTCTGGTCATTTGGACATCAACCCCTTTAAAAAGCCACAACCCACATAAAAAAAGGGCATGACGCTTTATGCAAATAAGGGCATTTATAAACTTTGTCCCTTGCTGCCATGAGGTCCATTTCTACTCCACCACCAAATCTTACATATCAGCTGTCTCTCTATAAAAGTAGGAAAACTCTAGGTAAACCCTGTTGCGTGGGGGGAACCTTTTTGCTCTGAAAGCCATCAAAGAAGAATCTAGCAAAATAGAAGGGAAAGCAGGATTAAGGTATACGAAAGCTTACACAGGCACAGGGGTTACCAACTAAAGAGACAGAAATCAAACTCCCGGCTTCTAGGGGAAAAAGAAGTGCCCAGCCTGGTACAACATGGCAAAAGGTACAAAGCGGTCTAGTTAGCTTTAGCAACACTTAGACTCCCTTCATTACCTACCCCACCACCTCTCCTGCCACTCAAAAGCATAGGGACTCTAAAAGCTAGGTCTTTCTCTCACTGTGGCAGTCCAACAGAAGACATCATAGGGAGAGACCTCTGACCTTACAGTGATGGCTTCTCCAGCAGTGAGAGGGAAACCTGCCCCAGCCCTCCCTTCTTTGCCCCCAGATACTGAATACTGCAGTGACACTCTACCCAAATCTCTCCTCTGGAGGGTTTTCCTTTTTCCTTGTTGAGCACAGCAGTAGGCATCTTTTGCAATGGTCTCCACAAACAGTTCCTATGAGGGGAACAAGGAGAATTGAATCAATGGGTTCTAGCACAATTCTGGTGAGCACTTCTATTTGAGTGGTGGGAAGGGAGTAAGGGCGGCTCTGGAGAGGTTTTCTGTCCCGGACTTCATGAGCGTCTATTATTCCCTTTCCCCCTAACGTGGTAGCCCAAGACACGTTCCCCCCTCGCCTATAGATCCCCACTCCTTCACTTGACACTCTTACAAGTTAAGTCAGACACTCAAAATGCAACTTGAAGTCGTTGTGCAAACCCCTTATGACGAGGCAGGTCTGTTACGTCTTTCTCCTAGTCTTCCCTCCGACGCTTCCTCTCGGCACCTTCCTCACTTCCTCACCTCCTGACCCGCACCTTCCTCACCTCCTCACCCCCAGTCCAGACCCTCTCCTACTTCCTCGCTTCCCCGCCTCCCCAAGTCGCTCCAGTCGCCGCTACGCCCCGCCCCCCGAAAGCTACTCGAGGCCCCGCCCCTGGCCTCCACTCCGCTCGGCAACCCCGTGTGGCCCCGACGCTCCCGCCGCACCGCGGCTCGTGCCAGAATGAAGATGGCTTCCTGTCCCGCGAGGGTTACGTCGGGGTCGGCCTTCACCAAAGCCTTCACTCGCGCTAAAGGCAGCCTCGAGAGACGAGCCCCGGGCGCGCTCGTCGGAGCTTGGGGCTGCGGAGCAGCCGCCTCCCCGCTGGGCCCCTCCTCCTCCCGGGGCGTCCCGCTCCCAGCCGCCGCCGCCGCCATCCGGGCCCCGAGCGTGCTGCGCGCGGCCGCCGACTGTGCGCGCGCAAGCGACGCCAGCCCCTTTCCCGCGCGCGCTGGGAGCCACGCCCCCAATGGGCGCGTGGCTCCGCCCTTTACGTGGCTGGACGCTCCCGGGACTCCCGGAGGGCGGAGACCGGCTCAAGGCGTGGTGGCTCTGAGTGTACTGTGCCTTTAGGCTCGCGTGTACACTTCTTCTCGGTCCTGGTGAGCGCGGTCAGGCCTAGTTGACCCCGGGCACCGTCCTTTAGTGATTGAATGTGATTGAGCCGAGCTAGTGCCTGGAGGAGCTCGTCGGTCTGGAGAAACCCAAGACCCGACCTTCAAGAGAGTCTCAGTCAAGTGATAAGCGAGTGACAGAGAGGACTGAGAAGGTCAGGGGCGCGTGCGAGGCCCGGGTGTCCCCGGGAGGTCCAGCGGGCGGAAAACAGGGTACCGAGAGGGGCGTGAAATCTGGACCAGTGCTGAAGAGAACAAGATGCCCTCGAAGGAGGTAGGACCTTGGCAAGCAGAGATCGAAGAATTTCAGTCCTGACAGGAAACCACAAATAAAAATCGTCGAGGTCACAAGCCGTCCACGCTTGTTCAGTCACGAGTTGCACCAGAGCGTTGGCTCTCAAACTTTGGGTTCGCAGGCTCCCTTTACGGTCTTAGAAATTACTGAGGACCCCGAAGAGCTTTGGTTTCTGTGGTTTAATTCTGAAATTAAAAGTTTCAGAATTCAATTTACGATAACTAATATACGTTAACATAAATAACGTTTTAAAACAGGCTTCCCCCCACCCCCAAAAAAAGTCTTTTATAGAAGACCACTGGTTTCTCCAGCTGCTTCTGTATGTTAACGTTAGCACTTATCCCATAGATCTGGAAATTCCTCTGCCTGTTCTTGAGAAATGAGAATGAAAAGGGCAAATAACCTCTTAGAATTGTTAGGAAAATAGGTGTGACTTCACAGACACCTGAAAAGGGCCTTTAGAATACACTCCACCCCTGATTAGTCCCCACACCAAAGTCTGAACCGGACATAGAGGAACATTCATATTTGCAGTAACAGTTTTAATCTAAGTCAGTTCTAGTAGCTCACATTTTTTAGCATTTTCTGTGTGCATGATTCATTCTTTTTCATGTGCTCCTACATTTATGTATTTATGTACTGAGTAACATTCTCTTAATACCCTTTTTGGAGTAGGTAATATTTTTTTTTAATATTTTACTTATTTATTTGACAGAGAGAGTGACAGAGAGACAGAGCACAAGCAGGGGGAGTGGGAAAGGGAGAAGCAGGCTCCCCACTGAGCAGTGAGCCCCATGTGGGGCTTGATTCCAGAGCTCTGGGATTGTGACCCGAGCTGAAAGCAGACACTTAACTGACCTAGCCATTCAGGTGCCCCTGGAGTAGGTAATATTTTAACTTTGCAGTTGAGGAAGTTAAAAGACACACGAGGTGGTTAATTTACGCACAACAGAATGCAGTCAAGCCAAAACGAGGTTGGATTAGATCATCTCTATCTCCACTCATCAATAATGTAGTAAACTCTACATGACTAGATTAGCAGAGGCTCCCCTAGAACAGAACAAGAGGCTTGGCCAAGATTAAAATATTCAGAAATGAGGTTGTGTCACTGAAAATTGCACCACAACCTCCTTTAGGACCTCAGTCCTGAGTCCCCCTTCAGATAACATTTGTGGACACTCCTGCACAGGGAAAGCTCCACACAAAATTCCTAAAGGCACCACAGACAGATTCTTGTGTCCCCTTGCAGTGGAACACTAAATGGAGCAAAAGTCTAACAGGGTCAAAGTAGTTAAGTACTAATGGCTGTCTAAATTCCGAATTAACACAAAACACGAACACTGTGGGGACAGGAATTTGTTCAGAAGGATTGAGTCAAACTGGCTTTCTGGGAGGATTCTCTTTAACCTCTTTTTCTTCCCAGTTTTCCCTGTTATCCATTTATTCCCTACCTTTCTTCCACTGCTCCTCTTCCTCTCACTTCTCTCCCCCAGTTCCTACTTTTTTTTTCCTCAGTAGTTGTGTATTTTACCACTTGGCCCAGCTCCATCTTCCTTTCCCTGGTTTTACTATGACTAATAAACAGAGGTTTATTTAGACCACACAGGAGTTCTTGACTATGAGCCGTGAAAGGGACTAAGTCATGTTAAAAGGGGGAATCATGGGGCGCCTGGGTGGCCCAGTTGGGTAAGTGTCTGCCTTGGGCTCAGATCATGATCCCAGGATCACTTCCCTTTAGGAGATGGCAGTGATCTATCAGGCATATTACTTAACTAATTGATCAGGCAATTCCTGACTGACTAGTTTAAGATTCCATTTCAGGGAGAGCCAGAAGTGTCTTGGTCTGATGATGTAGGGCTTAGCAATAGTGACTCCATTTGGGGCCTGTTGTCTTGTTTTAAAAACAAGTGTGTTAAAGACCCAAGATTCAGCTGAGTAAATATAAAGGTCTTACTGGCTTTATTCAACAGTTCATGAATTGGGTAGCATCCAACCCAGCAGATAGACAGAAAGCTGCTCTGAAGAGCTGTACAAGTCAAGAGATTTTTATAGACCAAAGTGAGCAGGAATAAGGAAGTTTTACTGGACATCTGCTAATTGGTTAAAGCGGGGTTAGTTTCCCTATATGGAGCAAAGGGAAGTTTTAGAGCCTGGTTAGATAACTTATACTGATCAGGCAAGCATTGACTGGTTGACCTAAGTCTTCCTTTTCCAGAAGAACCAAGCATGGAAACTAAGTTTTGATTTGCTGACATGGGGTTTATCATGAGGAACTCCATCTTGGGCCTAATCTGGTTGCTTTAACAAATGTACATATACATATCTATATATATTTATGTGTGTCTGTGTACGCATTACACACACACACACACACACACACACACACACACACATATTTATAGGGTCAAATGTTAAATAAGCCATAGGGAAAACATAGGGAATGCTAAGGTAAATTTAAAAACAAAAAAACCATCGGACTGTTTAAAAGGGGAAAAAAGTGTCATGAACTGGGCCGTAGACACCTCAGGATGCAGGAATTGCTTAAGTACTTAAAAGTCAGAAAGAGAAAAGCATTCATTCTCTTTCTCAGAAACAGAAAGCATATGGAGAAATAAAAGGAAAAGATTTTTTTTAGTCTTAAAAAAATACAAAGAAAATTTTACCCTTAATTTGGTATTTAAAGAAATTGTTTCGGCAGTGGTTCTCAATCTTTCCCCTCCAACTTTGACTGAAATGATAAGAACCCATGCAGTCTATAAAACACTCCATAAGTGGGCTCCTTTTAACCTCTCCAGGCCCATTTCATACCACATCCCCTCCTGTTGTGTACCCAAGCCACAGATTTTGTTTCCAGCTCTACAGCACTTCTGCCATGAAAGCTTTATCTTACCTTCCTTCAGATTGCAAAAGCCTTCCATCACTAACTCACCCTCCCAGAGAAGAGGCTAAGTTGCTCAGACCACTGAGCACCTGTCTTTCATAGTATTGATCACAGGTTGCAATCCTGCATTTACCTTTATAATTATTTGATCAGTGTTTGGCTCTTCTCTTCCCCCCACACTCCTTAGACTGTAAGCTCATTAGGGGAGTGCCTCTGTCTACTTTTGTTCATTGACTTTATGGTACAGTGCCTGGCACTTAGTAGGTACTCAACAGGTATTTCATGAATGAATGAATCATTAACTGTAGCTCATCTGGAATTGCTATCCCCTAATGAAGCATGTCAGAACCTGGAGAGAGAATTGTTATTTGAAAGTATCTACCAAGAGTTTCTAGAACAGTTGACCCTTGAACAATGTGGGGCTTAGACGCACCAACACCCCTGCACAATTGAAAATCTACGCAAACAGCACCTGTACACAACAGTGCTAAACTTGCCACCTACATCTATATGTTTGCCTCAGCTCGACTAGAGATTGTGAACCCATGTGCCTTCCTGGGCCAAGCTGATAATACAAATCAGAGCCCAGCAAGCTATAGACTGGAGGCCACTTTTTTAAGCCTGCTACTTTTTTTTTTTTTTTTTAAGTAAATAAAGGTGCTTGGAAATAGACCATAACCGCATGTATTTTCTGTATAACCTAAAGGTGACTGTAGCAGGGATTTAGCATTATGGAAAGAAAGGCACTCTGTCTCAGGATTGCCCTTACTGCCATTTATACTATTTTTATGTAATCTTGTGACCAAGAAGAATCAATCAATGAGCCAATTAATAACATGTGGCAATAAGATGAAAATTACAAATGAAGAAAGTAAGTAATTTAGCATAGTACAAAGATGGGATAAAGGGTCCCTGATAAGTTGCCCTCAAATACATATTTTGAACAAAGTAGGGTAAAACTACAAGAATAGAAGATAACGTGTGTGGCTATTGAGAAACTTGGTGGGACCTCAAGTATGTGTAAACTAAAGAAATAAAGTTATGCTCTTTGAGAGTTAAGTTCTACAGCTACATAGAACAGAACAGGTATAAAGTCATCTTAAGGAGAAAGAATAAGTCTGAAAATGTAAGCAAAGAAAAAGATAAAAAGGGCCATCAAAGCAAGGCTGGCTGGCCATGAAAGCATAGAAAAAGGAGCATCGCAGTGGTGGACCTCAGCAGAGCCTTTTAAGAAATGCCCACTAGAGATGGGCCCTCAACTAATGTCTGTGAATATTCTGGTGTCATTGGTATGGCCATTCTTATAGTCAAAAATGGCAGTGTCAGGCTTTCCCAGCTTAATGCCATTATAAATTTGAATCATCTAACCTGCTCCCCTTGTTCAGATTCCATGCTCACTCACTAAGCAGCTTTCTGATAATTTG
Organism: Mustela lutreola; assembly: GCF_030435805.1. Classification (NCBI taxonomy): domain Eukaryota; kingdom Metazoa; phylum Chordata; class Mammalia; order Carnivora; family Mustelidae; genus Mustela; species Mustela lutreola. The sequence goes on along the minus strand of NC_081298.1, from coordinate 96,529,989 downwards.
CCTTTCTCAGAGGTCTGTCTTCAGTGAAAGAATGTGCTAGCCAGGGCGCCTGGGTGGCTCAGTGGGTTAAGCCTCTGCCTTTGGCTCAGGTCATGATCTCAGGGTCCTGGGATCGAGGCCCGAGTCGGGCTCTCTGCTCAGTGGGGAGCCTGCTTCCTCTTCTCTCTCTCTGCTGCCTTTCTGCCTACTTGTGATCTCTCTCTCTCTCTCTCTCTCTGTCAGATAAATAAATAAAATCTGGAATCAAAAAAAAAAGAATGTGCTAGCCATGTGGCAAGACAAGTAATCCAGACACACAAGTGGTTCTGATCCTCTTGTGAATTGGTAAGTAGACATTCTGGCTTCATGCATCTGCTCTCTGAGCTTATTTAAGAAGAAAGCAATGAGATGGATCCCCATTCATGGTATGCTGACAGATCCAGTTTCTAAACATACAGGATGGAGACCAGACTCTTGGCAGAGGGAATGCCACCATGTGAAGTACGGGGAGACGCCAAATCCTCATCCTTTTTTTTTTTTTAAGGCACCTAGGAATGTGCATTTTTAAAAGATTTTATTCATTTATGTGACAGAGAGAGAGATCACAAGTAGCCAGAGAGGCAGGCAGAGAGAGAGAGAAGCAGGCTCCGCTGAGCAGAGAGTCCGATTCGGGGCTAGATCCCAGGACCCTGGAGATCATGACCTGAGCCAAAGGCAGAGGCTCAACCCACTGAGCCACCTAGGCGCCCCCAAATCCTCAACCTCTGATATCCCTTGACTGCCTTTCCAGTGAAATTCCACTAAGTTTTCTATCTGTCTGCTAACTCTGAGAGCATTGATTTATAGGGAAAGAACTAAATGCAGATTGGCAAATCTCTGATCCAGGTTAGAGAAAGGATGATAGGTGAATTCAAAGCATATATGACCGTTTTCAATAACCAGCTACACTAACTCCTAATACAGTTGGCACCGGAAGATGTTTTTTATCTTGGCCCATTTTTAGTTAATTTTGGTTAGTAAAATGCCATTTGTGTCTCTGGGTTGTGATTACTAAATATCTTTTCATATCTTTTAATTTTCTCCACCATATAATGACGACACTAACACTTCTCATCTCATTGATTTACTAATCATTCATTCAACAAATATTTATTGAGTGCCCACCATGTGAGAGGCACCATGCCAGGCACTGGTAATATTGGGGAAATAGAGGTGATGTTGGGGAAATCAATTTCTAATGGGGAAGACATAATTTAAATCAGTTGGGTTGGTCTGCTTGGGCTGCTATAACCAAATATTGTAGATTGGTGGCTTTAACAACAGAAATTTACTTCTGGAGGCTGAGAAATTCAAAATCAAGGTGTCAGTTGATTTGATTCCTAGGGAAAACTCTCTGCCTGGCTTGTAGACAACCACCTTTTTCACTGTGTGTGATCTCTTCTTTGTGCATGCACACAGAGGGAGAGCTCTTTGGTATTTTGTCTTACCTATCAGATCAGGGCCCCACTCTTATGACTACAGTTTGTCCTTAATTATTTCTGTTAAAGACCCTATCTCCAAATATAGTCACCTCTCTAAAGACTCTCCTTCCAAAGAAGGTCACATTTTGAGGTACTAGGCTTTAGGGCTTCAGCATATAAGTTTGAGGAGGACACACATCATTAATGGCAACTGAATCAACCATGGCAACACCTTGAATTTTGATTTCAGATGTCTAGCCTTCAGACCCAGTTTATGGTACTTTGTTATGGCACAAAACTAATACACTAGTGTTCTAGAGTCCAACCGCAGTATCAATATCCTCTCTACCAATTTTACTCAAGTAAACAGAACTCCCAAAGGCCTGCTGATACACCAGCACTCTCAAAGTCCTCATGTGGATCAGCCTTCCTCTCCACCATGGCTGTTACTTCTTTGTTAATGCATTCCCCTTAATATCTATATGATAAACATCTCCTTGGGAACTAGGGATTAAATAAGACCCAAAGTTTTGAAAATTTAATGAAATCTTGGAGTATTTTTTTTGTTCTTTATTTCTGAAGCTAAGATGGTACCAAGGAAAAAAGTAGAAATGAAAGCTTAATATAAAAAATTACTGATTATAATGGGCATTGACTATTAAGGAGTAAAGACAACTAAAGAAGAGAAGAATTACAAGTATAGGGAGCAGCCACTACCCCCCAGAGCTGGGGCAGAAAACCCAATGATGGAATGAACATAGGAGAGCACCCTTACCACCAGAGCTGAAAATCAAAACCTTGGTGAAGAGGGTATAGCACTCGCTGAGCAGTGAAGTCACCGAAGTGCCTGCTGGCAGGACTTACTGGCAAGTCACTGTCCGGGTGCTCTGAGAAGATGCTTTTGAAGAGGTGTTGCACACTGCCTGCCACTATGCCCTACAAAAGCCTGCTCTGGAAAAAGCACACTGGAACCAGGAAATGCCACCTTTTCCCTCCAGTGCCCTCTACTGATGAAGCACAGCATCATGTCATCTGTCCACAGAGAAATATCCCAACATCACCAGCAAGCAATGAAGTTGGATTTCATTACCAAGAGGCAATGGACTGATAACAGCATGTTAACCCCGGTGAAATCGAATCCTATGCCTGTTCTACACTGACAGCCACCCACGCAGCTATGCGTGACAAGAGAAAACCCCACCACCAACAAAAACCAAACTGACAGGTCTCACTAGTCTTGTCAGTCTCAAGTGGGTATCAGAGCAGCCAGCAATCCTACCACATTTCCCTGGCCTGCTCACCCACGCAGTGCTTCCTGTCTCCCACCTCTTCAAACACACATCACCTCACTGTCCACGTGCTCTCTCTGCTGATGATCTCACTTCCTATTTTATGGAGAAAATAGAAACACTGAGAAGAGAGCTTCTGCCCACTCACCACCACACACCTACACACCTGGCCACCCCTGCACCCACATACTTTGCCTTCCTACCCACTACTATGCTAAGATGCCCAAGTCCCTCTTCACGGCCAACCCCATGACCTCTCTCCATAGGTTGCCATCCCTTCTTGCCCACTCAAGGAAACTGCTCTTGCTCCTACAGCATCGACTTTTCCTCCTTCTGCTGAACCATGCCCATCAGCATACACCTAAAAAAAAAGGCATATTCCTCACCCCATGCACCCCTCTAACTTCTGCCTCATTTATTTGCCTCTTATTTACAGCAAAAGTCTTCTTAAAACTTAGTCTATATTCATTGTCTCCAATTTTTCTCTTCTCAGTCCCTCTTGCACTTACTGCAATGAGATACTTAACACCACCAGTCCACTGAGACCATTTTCAAGATCACCAATGACCCAGGACACCCCTGGTGGGCAGAACCCTGGAAAGATATTTTTTTCAGGGTTCTTGTCCACCTTAACAATTTGATTTTAAAATGCATTTCCAAAAAAAATGTGTTTCAGAATTTGTGGGCCCATGTGAGATGTTGACATTTATCAATGAAGATTTAGAATCATCAGTAGCAAAGAGGGGCTTACGTGTTTATTGTTCTATCACTCCACATGAAGATTCTTTATAGAGTCCAGGCACCAAGTACTTCTATTCAGATGCAGGAAGCATCTCTTCTTGCTCTTTGGGCTAACATTCTATCTCTTGCAGCAAGACCTATTCACAAGGTCATGCTTTGAAACCTATTTGTATTGAAACAAGATGGTTTGGGGGTTGGGTTTTTTGGTTTGGGGTGGGGTTTTTTTGGTGTGTGTGTGTGTGTGTGTGTGTGTTTTTGGTGCCTCTGCAGTTCTCTAGTACTATTAATTTAGTGCTGATCGCATCATTAGTTATGACATTGCGCCATCCATCACAGCAACCATGCATGCTGGCCTCCAAAAACTCTATTGAAGGTTGTCTCTGTGCTTCACTGATGATGACCAAGAATGTAAGTCTTACCCAGAATGTGCAGAAAAATATGAATGATAATCCATTTTCTGATTATGTTAAATTTTCTGGTTGGAGTGTTATAGTGTTAGGAAAAAAACATGTCTTCAAACATGTATTCTCTAATTCTAGGCAATAATCATATTACATGTTCAGAATATTATTACTTCTAGTCGTTGCCTGTATCCCTGCTTTCACACACCACTACCAACAGGGAGGAAAGGCAAGAAGACATGGAACGAGCAAGAAAAACAAGTCTCACTCAAGTAAGGAATGTCCATTCCTTATTCAGCATAGCCTCAAGACAGACTTGGGAAAGCACAGCATGACCATATCAGTTGAAGGCAAGAGAGGACATCGTTTGGAAGAACCTATAGGTGTGGCAAAGCAACAGTCAGTATCCCTCAGAGGAGCTAATGCATAGCCACCCCTGAAGGCCTTCCTCAAAGGTGGTGTGAAGCCTGTAGGGGGTGACAACCTCAAGAGGCAAGGGAGTACACAGAGTAAAGGAAGCCTGCCGCTATCCCACACCTTTGGGTGACATAAATCAGAGATAGCACTTAAACACAGACTTGTGTAAGCTGAGGCATGGGCCCACACACACGGCTCAAGTGCACATGTTGGACTTGAATTCGCTCTGTGTCTTATGTGAGAGTCACCCTCAATCGGTGTGTCGGTGCCATTCTGGTGACCCACTCTCACACAATCCCACACCAGCGAGCAGAAGGAATCCTAGTGCCAGACTATCCTCCCAGACCAGGGTCTAGCTGAGAACCCTCTGATGACTCCACTGACACAAACCTGGAGTGCCTTGCCTAACAAGTTAACCCTGCACATAGAGTGCAGATTCAGAGAGTGCTCCAAAGGGGAGAAAACAAGGGTTGGGGTCCACACAGGTCCCTATATAAAGACAAGGGCTGCCATTTGTCTCTAGTCACCTGTGGGGTCTGCTATGACTAAATCATCTCTCCTGGAATCAGATATCAGAAAACCCCACGTTATTTTTCCACTGCCATTTATGCCCTAGCTTCCTTCCAGGCATCTCCATTTTTGTTCTGGGCTTGACTGCACCCATGATTGCTTTAAGGCCCAGATACAGAATTTCTTATTGTCAAGAATTATTTTTTATGGTCTTTGGAGAGACATAAAAATTCACCAGGAAGTTTGTTTTTTCAAAGATGCAATACAGTCACAGAATTTCTTAGCTTTAGGGGATTTGAGACATTCATGAAATCATAGACATTCAGACCTGGAGGAGCCTTAGACCAAGTCTTTCTTTCTGAATTCACTCTTTCCAAGCCTCCTCTCATTGTTTCTGTAACATCCAGTGCTCTGATTTCCCTCTTATCTCTTTGACCACTCTTCACTCTTTTTCAGGCTACTCTTTCTAGGACTAAATCCTCATACCCTTGCTCACTCTAGATCCCCAAGTGATCTCATCCAGACCCATGGCTGTAAATACCATCTATACGCTGCTGATGATTCCCAAATTTGTATTTCCAACCCCATACTCTCCACTGAGTTTCAAGCTCACATACCCAGCTGTCTGTTCATTGTTACTGGTATATTTCACAAACATCTCAAACTTTAGTACTTAAAATTAGACTCGAAATTTTACCCATCACCCATATCAACAAGTCCCCCTGTCACTGCCCTGCAGTCTTCCAATCAAAGTCTCCATTACACACACAGATGCTCATGCCTGAAACCTGAGAGTCCTTCTTGCCTACTCTCCTTTCCCTCACTCTCACATCCAGTCTATTAAAAACATTCTTTCCACCTTTCCCACCTTTTCTCAAGTGCATCTACTTATCTTCATCTCTAGTGCCAGTGTTCTTAGTCCAAGCCATCATCCTCTCTCTGTTGGACCTCTCTAGCAATGTCCTAACTGGTTTTCCATATTCCTGTATCACTTCAATCCATTCTCCATGTAACAACTGGAGGATCCTTCCTTTCAGGATGTGAATTTAAATATTAAATCTTTCTGTTGCTCCCACTGCACTTAGAATAAAACCTAAACTCCTACAGCTGGTTAATGTGGTTCTTTCCCTCTAACCTCATCCCATACATCATTCCCCCTTGCTCACTTGCTGGCCTTTCATTGCCTTGAACTCAACAAGCTTTTTTCTACACCAGGACCTCCTTCAATGCTCTTCTTCTAATTTCTTCTTTTAGTCATAGCTTGCCATAGTTTTAAACATATCCACAAATTCTTAGACTTTAACCTGTCAGAAGGTAGAGTCCAATTCTCCTCCCCCTTGAATATGGACTGGCCTTAGCCACGTGCTTCTATGAATAAAATGCTGTAGAATTGACTCTGTGTAAGCGCTAACACTAGGTCAAAAAAGATGATACAGCTTCCAACCTAGTTCTCCCTTGGGAGGCTCCCTCTGGGAACTTGCCACCGTACTATGAAAAAGACAAGCAACCACATGGAGAGGTCACCTGCAGGTGTCTCAGTTGACAGCCCCAGCTGAGATCCCTGCCAACAGCCAGCATCAACTACTAGACATGTAAATGAGGATGCCTTCAGATGAGTCCCGTCCCTAGCTTCCAAGCTGCCCCAGCTGATACTGGGTTGAACAGAGACACATTGTCCCGACCAACCCCTGGCTAAATTGTAGATTCATGAGAAAATAATTGCAGTCATTGTTTGAGCCACTAAGTTTTGTGGCGGACACCTGAAACATACCTAAGAATGTCCCTTCCTCCGAACTGTCCTCTGACCATCCTAAGTGCCCTTTGGCTCCATCCATGACTAAAAAGTGATTATTAACCTCACTGCCTAGCCTGGGGCCAGACACACAGGAGGAGCTCAGTAAATATTTATGGTATGATTAGATGAGTGAGTAAATCCTCTTGTCACATTTGAAGTTATCTGTCATTGATAAGATAGAGGTTTGTTTAGTCTTTTGCAGGGTGGTGACAACAAATTTCAATTCAACTAGAGGAGAGGATCACCATGCATCATCATGCTGTTCCAGAACTGCTGTCCAGGACTGGGGGGCAGGTTCATGACCAGCACTCAGGGGCCTTAGATGACCACAAGTCATCTGGGTCTGGGGAGGTAGGTAGGGGTGTCCCAACGGTGCTAGTCTTGATGTCAGTGCTGCAGACAGGATGCCTTATCTTTGTTGAGGATACAAGGGACTATTCTTGTTTTCTGTCATGCCTGCCAGCACTTGTCTTTCTCAGAAGTGGGCCTATTATCAATTTGGGAGACAGAAGATGGGGGGAATGGAGGCAGAGAAGTTTCAGAGAATCATTCTTGCAGGAGAGGCTGCACTTCGGCAGAGCTGAAAATGACAACATGTCAGATGACTGAGTCTCATACTGGCTCCAGGGGGGCCCATTCATGGCTTTCTGCTCTGACGTGTGGTTTCCTTGGTGACAGGACGGCTGTCGGGCGATCGGCAGCTTCAGGGCCACCTGACTAGCTCTGATGCTAACAGGCTCTGACAGCTTTGATTGGGTTGAAAGGATTTAGGGTCCCTACTGGCTTTCTTAAATTAAACCCTCCCTCCTGGAGTGAGTTTGTTTATAAATGTTGCGTTGGATTAGGAGAATTTTCCTGCGAGCACAGAGCTCCTTTCCCATAGGGGTTGTCTTGTTGGGGCTGCTGGCAGTTCCTGAGGTCAGGCCCCTCAAAGCAGCCCAGCCAGGCAGGGATCTGCCCTGGTCAGCTTCCAGACCAGTGCCTCCAAGGGTGTGTACCAGGCACTCTCGGTTGGAGCCCAGGACCCACTCCAATCATTTTAACAGAGGGAATTTAATCTAGGCAATAGGTGAGGCTGGTATTGGAGGCTGAAAAGGCAAAAAGAGACTATCAAGGTAGAGAAGGGCTTCTCAAAGGCAAGAGATGGGGGTTCCGGTCACTTAGAGGCTTGGAACAGGGGCCTGCAGAGCTGAGACCCTCACCCCCGATGAGGGGCGACTGCCTGGTATCTCTGACACTGGTGCTGGACTTGTGGAAACAGCTAGAAATGGGGACACATTGCCATGAGAAGAAACGGTCCCAGCAAGGTGGAGGCTCATTGCTGGAGCGTTGCTCAGAGGACCAGAAAGCAGCAGGGAAGGAGCAGGCCCACTCACAGCCCCTCATGGACAGAGCCGCTTGCCACAGAGAACTGGTTTGCAGAGTCCCAGCCCTGGTGCCACAGAGTAGGGGATGGAAGGGTGAGTCTGAGCTGAGTGACATCAGCTTCATCACCAGCATGGACTGGCTGAAGAAGAGTCATGGTGGGGAGCCAGATGGAACACCTGGCCAGGAACATCCACGCCTCCCCATTCACTGTGAAAACCATCTAACGTTTACCTAGCTCCTTGCACAGTACAGGCAGCTTTTTACATTATCTTTTCAAAGCTAATGGCAACTGCCGGTGTCTTCTGGCCCCGAGGAGAATTGAGACTGTCCCGTGGCCAGCATAGGTCCCTTTCCTCTCAGCCTTGACCCAGAGCTCTGACTCCCAGGCCTGGAACAGCTTGATGCCCTCTGACCTGCGCTCCCCTCATCTAGTGCACTCCCCAGATCTAGAAGTTTCCACCTTGTTCCTCTGGAGCAGGTGGACGTCCCCAGCCAGGACTGTCACCTACCCCCTAGCCCTGTTTCAGCTGGACTAGCTCCACAGCATTTGCTCCTCACATTGGCTTTCCAAGCCAGCTGACATTTGAAGAGGAGATTTGGCAGGAAACAGCTTGGGAACCCTTACCCTAGAGGAGAATCCTTCAACTCACCAGCAAGACATACTTCCCATAGTCTCCTCTTCTGAGATGTTCTCTATCCCTACCAGCTTCAGGCATATGTCAGTTCCCATCTGTCCTCTATAGAGGCCAATTGTCCCCCCAAATCCCTTAAGAGTATTCTTTCAAAGGCATGTTGGTGGGTGGTCTGCTGAGTGCTCCATCTGAGCCCATGGGTTGTGCAGTTTGTGTGAAGTATAGTCTGAAGTACTGTTTTTTTGCTCATTTGTTGATTGGTGTGTTTTTCCTGAAGAAGCCTTTTAATCCACCCTAAAGGAAGAAAAGTGTAGGGAAGGGAGTTACTCAGTAAGAAGGAAGGAATAGTAATTTTCCTTTCCCTGACAGACCCCAGACCCACACCTGCCCCTAAAATTTGCAAAGCAATCTGCCTGCATTCCCATATTTTCCTCCTACCCCCAGCTCCACCCACATGCCTAAATTCTATCCAAAGCCTTGCTAAAACCAGCTGGCCTTGGTGGTCCCTGAGGCCCAGGTGAGCTCCCCACAGGCAGGACTGATGGGGAAGAGGCCCCTACAGTTCTGGAAGAGGCTGGGGCATTTGAGCAGAGAATTTTGGGTCCCAGGTACCCAAGAGATAGGACACTCAGAAAGGACTGACCCTGTTGGCATTGACTTGGCCCTTGGACTTTTCCTGTGGGGAGGGATTGGCCCCTGCCAGAGCCAAAACAGGGCTCCTGAAACAAAGGTCCAGGACTGCAGCCTGAGAAAACAAAAGAGGCTTCCCTGGACACAGTGGAGCCCAGGGGAGGGGGTGTCTGCTGTCAGCCTCCTTCCGAAGTCCCCACCCAAGCAAGCACTCCTCAGCCAGTGGGAGAAGCAACGGTCAAGGTATGGTCCAGAGCTCAGTCGCTCGGCAGAGGGGCAAGAGTAGCTGCAGCCATTTGCTGAGAAGCCTGGGGAAGCTCTCCTCGGGCCTGCACAGGCCCCCAGCATCCCAGGAACACATGTGAAGAAGGCGGGCTTACAGAGATGTTCACTGGGCCCTGCCCTGTCTTGGCTGATAATAGGGGCAGTGCGGGGCTAGAGGGTGGCAGAGAGGAAGGGAAAGAGATACCTGGTTGCATATTAATTCTAGAAAAGCCCAAATATGATATTTCTTCATTTCGGTACACTTGCCAATTTTAGGCATCTTCCCCACTCTGCCCAACATCCCCACTCACCTACACTCAAGAGTTCTGGGGTCTACTGCTCTTTATTTTAATGCCCTTTATTTTAATACATTTCTTTAAATCTTTTCCTATAGAGAAATTCAGACAAAGGCAGAAGCAGATGAAGAATACAGTGAACCCCAATGGGCCCTTCACCAAGGCTCAGTCACCAGCAGCTCGGAGTCAGTCTTGTTCGGTCCAAATTCCCACCTATGTTTCCCCTCCTGTATTATTATTTTTTAATATTCTTTTTTTTAAAGATTTTATTTGATGTGAGAGAGAGCACAAGCAGGCAGAGTGGTAGGCAGTGGAAGGCAGAGGTAGGCTCCCTAGCTGAGCAGAGAGGCCGATGTGGGGCTCAATCCCAGGACCCTGGGATCATGACTTGACCTGAAGGCAGCCGTTAAGATAACCGACTGAGCCACCCAGGTGCCCCCTCCTGTATTTTCAGGCCAGCCCAAGTATCCTTGATTTCATCAATTAATGCTTCAGTGTATGTCTCCTAAAACCAATTCTTTAAAAAAAAAAAAAAAAAGAACCTCAATGCCTTTAGCACACCTAGACAAAGAAAAAACCACCTTAACATCATCCACTATGCAGTCAGTGGTCTCATTTCCGTGTTTCCTATATACCGCTCATGGAGCTATGGGAAGGGCATGGCAGAGGACAATCCGTAATAGGACAGCAGTGGCCCCAGCTGTGGCCCAGACCAAGCAGGTGGCAAAGCCTCAAGTGGGGGAGGAGACGGTGAGAGATGTCCAGGGAGCGTGGGGACTATAGGCCACTGCGGAACAGAAGTGGACAGAGTCCTGCCCCGTTCCTTCCCAGCCCGATGGAAAGGAGAGGCTGGAAGAAGAGGGACGGGTCAAGAAGCCCTTGTGAGAGGTGAATTCTCCCTGACTGCTGGGGAGCGGTCATCATCAGTAAATGGAAGTGTACACCTATCACCTCAGCAGGCTCTGGGGAGGAAATCGAATTTCCTCAGGAGGTAATCACTGCGCTGCGGTGGAAGGAGGGGCAGGAAGAAGAGCTGGATTCAGTGTGTGTGTAAGTGTCAGACCTAATGCTGCCCCTTTGTAGAGGGACACAGAAAGCGAAAAAGCATGCAGACTTTGTCCTCCTACCAACCGAGGCTTAACGCCTGCAGCTGCCAGTTACTAGCTGTGTGACATGAAGCAAGATCGCAACCTTTCTGAGCCTATTCCCTCCTCTCTAAAGTGATAAAAAGGGGAACATAAAGGGCCCCTAAAGGGATAGATCCAGGAAGACATGTGAAATGCCTCATCAACACTTAGCCAGAGAGAGCCCAGCTGCTTGGTTCTTTCTCAGCTTCTTTCTTCCCTTGACGTCTGGATTCAGTCACACGGGCAGCCGAGGAGACCAGGCTCTGAGAGGGCTCACTGTGACAGAGATTCTCAGTCTTTGTCTCCCATGCCATGCGGTCCAAACGGCTCTCACCCTGGTGGGAACTCCAGCCTTTCTCCTCCACTCAAGAAAGCCTTCCAGAATGCAAGTGAGGCGGGAGAGAGGTTGTCTGGGACTGAAACATTATGGGATAGCTGAGGACGGCAGCAGTAGCCGGCCGATGGAGAGGGCAGGACAGATAGCAGCTCTGAGACACCGGGGGGGACCAGTCAGCCCTGCAAGCTCTGTGAAGGGGGAATCATGTTTATGACCTAGTATCAGGGCTCCAAGACTGTGTGACTTGTGCAGTCCCACAGAGTCCCATGCTTGGAAGGGCTGGTACTTCATTTAATGCCTTGGTGTCACCATCTTGAACTTGTTAGAATTTTTTTTTTTTAAGATTTTATTAATTTGACAGAGATCACAAGTAGGCAAAGGCAGGCAGAGAGAGAGGGGAAAGCAGGCTCCCCACTGAGCAGAGAGCCCGATGTGGGTCTCAATCCCAGGACCCCAAGACCATGACCCGAGCCGAAGGCAGAGGCTTTAACCCACTGAGCCACCCAGGCACCCCTGTTAGAATTTTTAACAAAGATTTAACAAACATTTTGCAGTGGGTCCCACAAATCATGCAGCCAGCCGTACCAGGCACCAACCTGCCAACTGTGTGGATTCCTGCAGCTCCCCAGTGAGGCAGAGAAAGCCGATCCCAGCTGAAGCAGCCTGGTGGACTTCGAGAGCAGGTGTTTACATGGAGACAGAAAAGTTGAGGGACCATCACAGGGTTCCAGTGACCACCTGTGGTGTGTCTAGGATGGGCAAGCAGCGGACTGATGCATTCAAAGAAAAGGAGAGACTAGAGTCTGCAGGTCTCACAGGCAACACTAGCTGGGGTAGAAGTAGAAGTGTGATTGAGCCACAACAAGTGATTTTATTATTTACTGATAATAAAAACTATCCAGCTCTCAAGCTGGGGCATGAGGACTTCACAGGTGGAGCTCATGGCGTGGCTGGGCTGGGGCCTTGGAAACTGAGCTCAGCGGAGGCTGGGCAAGCCGCAGCTGTAGGTGATGGAGTCAGGATGGCAATGGGAAAATGTGAGGACAATGGAGGCAGTGGAGGTCCTTTGCAAGTTTTCCAGGATGAAACTGGAGAGGGGGCTGCCTGAGCCCCAACAGGTTTCTAGTACCAAGACTGGTGGAAAAAAAAAAGAGGAAGACCAATATAGGAATGGGACACCAGAAAAAAAAAGCAGTTGGGCTGCCTGGGAATACAGTGAGAAGGCTGGCATCTCCATTCCCGCCACTGTCCTGGGCATCTAGTTGGCACACACACACACACACACACCCCAACACTTTGGTCTCCCTTGACAGCCTGAGGCTCCTGAAAGGCAGATGCTTTCTCTCTTTCACCTGCTTATCCCCAAGGCAAGGGCAGGTACTTGGCATACGGCAGGTGCTAAATGAATGTAGCCTTGTTGGCTGGGCGCTAGATGGTTGGGCAGTTGGCTACACAGCTCAGGAGCCAGAGGGAAGCCATGTTGCAGAGTGGAAAGCCTGCACACATCCTGGCACCAGACGGCCTGGGGTCTATCCCTATCTCTGCTACTGGTTAAATGAGCAATCTTGGCTGAGTTCTTTAACCTCAGCACCTGAGTTTCCTCGCTATAAAATGTCAATTTTATTTTTTCTAATCTTATAATGTGCCTTTGAATTAATATATGTAAAGCACTTAGAACAGTGCTTGACACCTAGTAAGTGTGCTGGACAAGTCATGCACTTGCTTTTATCACCATTATGACCGATAAATAACATTTTGTGTGTATGCGTGTGGCAGCTGGCAGCCAGCCGCCAGCAGAGATGGGACTCCTTCGCCTGCCAGCACCAGAGACTTAAACATCACTCAAGAGGCACCGGAAGGCGGCAGCCCTCCTCAACCCTCCCTAGTTAACAGTTTCTAAAATATTTGCCAGGTCCAACTGCGTAGGCAGACAACGCACCTCTGACTCAGAAAAAGAAGTGGTGCGTCCACGCGGCCAAGGGCACCTGGCCCTGCGCCGCCGCGATACCCCGCCCCCCAACCCCACCCCAAGCGTCACCACCTCTGAGCGGCGGGCGCCACCTGGAGGCCACCTCATGATCTGCGGGGAACCCGCGGGCACTTGAGAATGTGCGGAATCCTTTCATTCTATTTTATCCTTTATTGAGCCACTCCTGTGTGTTATTCTGTGGTGACACGGGTAGAAATAAAGCTAACGTCTGGTCTTCCATGACATTTATGGATTGATGGAGACGACAGATCCTTGATAAATAATCCAGTGTGGAAAGTTAGGGCTGGGAAAGAAATGGATACAAAGGAGGGAATAACCAGAGCGCCTGGGTGGCTCAGTCCGTGAAGCCGAACTCTTGATTTCCACTCAGGTTTGATTTCAGGGTCCTGGGATCAAGTACCAAGGTAGGGCTCCACACTGGAGGTGGAGTCTGCTTAAGATTTTCTCTCTGACCCCCCTTTCCCTGCTCAGGGTCTGTCGATGTCACTCTCAAAAAAAAAAAAAAAAAAAAAAAAAAAAGGAGTAACCAACCACCCAAGATATTTATTGGTGCCAGGTGCCTTTAAAGGCACTAAAAATAAAGAAAGAAACAAAACAGCTCCTACTCTTGAGGAGTTCATCACAGGTAGGACAGCCAGACAAACTTAGAGGGAGGGGACAGAATTAAGAATGAGCCAGCCTGGGATCAGAGGTGTCCAGAAGGAGGTCAGGGACATCCTCTAGGAAAACCCATTACTTAAGTTGAATTTTAAAGAACGGGCAGGATTTCTCCAGGTTGGTAGGTGGGGGCGGGGTATCTTTTGTGAAATAATGGAAGAAAAAAAAAAAAAAGACATAGGTTGGAGAGTGGCAAGTTCTGTGTCTGAAATACAAGGAACATGGAAGCTGGGACACCGGGCTGGAGAAGGAGTTGGAGTCAGATGGTGAAGGACTCCATTTGACGAGTGAAGAAATCTAGACCAGATCTGGAGGACAGCAGGGAGTCTCCCAGCATCCACAATAGAGACCTGTGCTTGCCCCAAGATGCAGAAGTGAGGGCAGATGAGAATACTAGCAGCTCAAACTTTTAGGTGTCGGAGACAAGCTGAGTTCTTGGCACCCTCTACATGAGCCTGTGGGCTCAGTACTAACATTCCAATTTAACCAATGGAAAAAACGGGCAGCCCTTGAGCGCCAGCTACAGTGAAGCTGGGTTTAAACTCCTGGGCCAGCTGCAGACCTGGGCAACTCCGTGGACAGCAGGGCCAGCCACACCAGTGGGGCGAGGGCCAGAGCCAAGACCTGCTTCATGGGGGCCATCAGCAGTACAAAATGATTTGCAAGATGGAAAATAGGAAAGCGCTGTGAACCAGATTGTTAGGAAAAGTTTAGTTTTGAGATGATCAATTGTCAGACCTGAAAAAAACCTTATGGCTCATCCAGAACAACCCTATTCTGCCTCCAGTTTGGGCCCAGATTCAAGCCCCACGAAGTCCATACCAGATCTCTGCCTCCTACCCCCAAGTCGCGCCCCTCAGAAAGCACAAGCCCTGCAGGTTCCCAAGTGCAGGCCTCTGCCGGATCTCAGCCTTGTGTCTACTTCATCCAATGGCCCCTCTCAACTACATGAACACTTTTTTTTTTTTGAGAGAGAGAGTGAGCATCTGCATGTGAGGGGGCACTCAGTGTGGAGCCAGTTGGGGGCTCAGTCCCACCACCTTGAGGTCATGCCCGGAGCCAAAATCAAGAATTGGTTGCTTAACTGACTGAGCTACCCAGGTGCCCCCCAAAATTATTTTTTTTTAATCTTTCTACTGAAGGAAACATGCATGTGTTCCCAAAACATGCAGAGGTACTGTAATGTCTTCCATCTAAAATGTTCTTTTAATTTTAAAGATCCCATTGACCCCAGATCTCTCCCACGGCCACCATTCTATAACATCAATCCTCTTCAAAGGAGTTAATTATTCTCCGACTGCACTTTCTCTCAAGCCTTTCTTGAACCCACTTCAATCAGTTTCATTCCTGTAATGTCCCCAAAATTGCTCTCGCAGAGGTCACTAATCTCTCCCCGGCGCACTCTCAAGTCAGTGGAGAGTTCTCATCTTAGCGAACTGTCAGCAGCATTCAACACTGCTCTATGTCTTTACTCGGTGCCTTCAAGCTGTCTACGCTTTTCTCCACCTGCACCCACTTCCTAGGGATCTGACCTGGCCTCCTGCTTACAACCCCCAAGTGTGTATTTCCAGCCTGACTTCTTCATGGAAATCAGACCCACGTTTCCAGCTGCTGATTTAACATCTGCACTTGGATGCCTGATGCCTGATATGATCTCAAACTGAGTGTGTCCAAAAACAAGCTCAGAATCCTTCCCCCCAAATCCATTCCTCCCACACTCCCTCCCATCTCAAGAAATGAAAGGCCTAATATTCCAGTTGCTCAGAACAAACCCTTCCCTCCTGTGATCTGAATCAGGATAAATTAGGTTGTGCTGCAGTGGCACAGAAGCCCCAGATCTCAGAGGCATCACATACAGATCTTTATTTTGTTGTTCGTGTCCAGCCTGAGCTGGTAGGAGCTCTACCCATCATGATCACTTAGGGACCTGACCAAATAGCTCCACGTGATCTGAGGCAGGAGAAGGCATGTTGCAAGGTCTTGTTCTCACACTTACATGCCACACACATTCCTCTGCTCATATTCTGTTGTCCAAAGCAAGTATGGCCACCCCTAACTTAAAGGAGGGTGGAAAATGCAAACCTACTATGTGCCCCCCCAAAAAGAAAGAAAACAACTGAAATCTCATGCACAGCTCCCACCATCCTCGACCTCTCTGTTTCCCCACCCCATCTTTCACTTGGGTCATTGCAATAGCTTCTTTACTGGACTTTCTGCTTCTGCCCTTGGCCCCCTTGGCTGATTCTCCACATAGCATCTTAGTGATTCTTTTAACTGTGTCACCCCTCTTCTCAGACCCTCCCAATGTTTCCCATCTGAGGGAGGGTAACAGAGTCCTTACCATGAGTCATGAGGCTATATGTAAGCTGCCTGCCCTGTTCCCACTTCTCAAACCTAACCTCCCACAGCCTCCTCCTTTGATCGCTCTTTGGCCCCGTTGGGCCTGGGGGCTTCTGGGATACCGACCAAGCTCATCCTTAAGACCTTCACACCTGCTTGCTCCTTGCACGTAAAATGCGCTCACCAGGTAACTGTGTGTCTTTCTCCTTCAGATCTCTGCTCCAATGTCGCCTATTCATAGAGGCCTTCCCTGATCACCCTTAAAATCACAACCACACACACACAAACACCAGCAACACTCCCCATGCCCCACCCCAACGCTGCTTTATTTCTCTTCAAAGAACTTGTCACTGCCTGGCATGCTATGTATTTGGTTTAATCTGCTTAACATCTGTCTCCCCAAAGAGAATATATGTTTTATACAAGCAACAATTCTGTTTGATCACCGCTGCATCTCCAGTGCCTGCAACATAAAACGTGTTGAGCTTGAGGACACGAGGCCCAAAGCTGACCACCGCAGAGCTTGAAATAAACTGTCCCTCTCCAGACCTTCTACCCACAGCTCTTCCCAGTATACCACGAAGTCTCTTGAAAAGCCATAGTTGGGCCCAAATTCCCTGGGAAAATGAAGAGCTGCTCGTTCACCTGAATCAGAAGCCAGACCAGGACATGGGAAATCTCACTGTGCATGGAGAGCCCCTCCCCACGGGAAGTGTGTGTGAGCAGAGGCTGGTGGAGGCCACTCTGCTCCACCACATGTGGTGAGCCTTTTGTTTAGGGAGCCACGTGCGGACACCCAGAAGGCAGACTCAACCAGCGGTGATAGAACATTCATGATTGGCCCCTAAGGGTCTACCAGACCTATTATTATTCACATAATGGAAATAAAAGGAGACTCAATACAAGAACCCATAAGGGCCAGAGTTCCTCCAGTGTCCTCATCCCCAGCACCTGCCCTGGTCCCAGCTCCAACCCCAGCCTTCCCCCTGGCCGCCTCTTTAGCCCCAGAAGCAGCATGTGGACCTCCTGCACCCGCACAGCCCCGCTCTCCTGGCTCCTTCTGTAACACGGGGCCTGGCCAGGTCTCATCCTGGTGTCCTCCACCGCAGACAACAAGGAGCCTCACTGTAGGGGCACAGCCAGATTCATCTGGCTGCTGCTGGGAAACCGTGCACACACGCTTGTGTCGGACTCAGAAGAAAGTGCTTTGCAGTGCCACCCAGTTCATGCAAGGAGAGGACTTGGCTAAGAATGCGTACACGTTACCCAAGAACATATCCCCAGATGCACCCAACCTGGGCGGATGCTCTGCGCTGATCCGTGAGCCCTACGCTCAGTGGGGGTGTTGGGGGGGTGGGCAGGGCAGGGAGCTGCATCCTCATGTCCTCACTGTGGATTCAACTCCAGAATGGCCGGGGGAGCATCAAGGCTACATCAGCACTGTTGCGGAGCCCCTGGGAAGGCCACAGACTGATACTCAGGCTTCAGCCCGTGGAAGGTGTGTGTCCTAACACCCAATGCATCCGAGTCAGCCTGCTCAGGGGTGACCCCGAGCATCCTCCTGGTAATCGCCCTTCTCCCCCCATCATTACTGATTCCCTCTGCATGATTCTCTGCTGCATGATTCCCATCAGAACAGAAACATGCCGAAATTCCTCCTGCCTTGAAAACTCAACTGCCCACTGTTCCCTTGCAAAACTCTTCTAAAGAGTCAAGCATGTTCACTGCCTCTGGTGCCCTCTGCCTTCTGGAATCCTCCCCACCCTCCCCTCAGCTGCTCTGGTCCAGGTCAGGGATGGCCTCCTTAGGCCAAATGACATGATCAGCAGCCACACCTGCTTTTCTGCCTCAGCATCCAGACCGCTCAGTTTTGGAAATCCTCAAGATTTAGTCGGTAACATCTTTTTTTTTTTTTTTTTTTTTAAGATTTTATTTATTTATTTGACAGACAGAGATCACAAGCAGGCAGAGAGGCAGGCAGAGAGAGAGGAGGAAGTAGGCTCCCTGCCAAGAAGAAAGCCCGATGAAGGGCTCCATCCCAGGACCCTGAGATTATGACCTGGGCCGAAGGCAGAGGCTTTAACCGACTGAGCCACCCAGGCGCCCCTGTAACATCTCTTTTCCCTTATTTATATTCACTTTTAAAGTGATCTTACCTAGTTTTGTGATTTTAATACACATATAAATTTAGGACTCCTTGATTTTTGTTTCCAACCTTAACACTCTGCTGAACTTCAGGCTCCCATACGCAATGCTTCCACATGCCTTCCTACCTCCCCCCTCACACTCACCCCTCGCGCACCCCACGGGTCACACTGGCCCCTCTGTGGCTCCTCCGTAGCCCTTCCCCCACAGAGGCACGTGGCTCCCCTCTATTTGAAGCACTTTTTTTCCCTTCCCTATGTAGAATAGCCACACTGCCCCCACACCATCATTCCGTCTCCCCTAACCCTACTGTATTTTTCTTCACAGCACTAACCACATGTGACATCCTAGATGTTAGGTGCTCGCTCTCTCGCTACAAGGATGGAAGGTAGGAGTCAGTTTATTTTGTCCACCGTTGTCTCCTCAGCATCAAAACAACAGTCCTCATGATCATTCAACCAGTATTGGATGAATGAGTGAATTAAGGCAAGGGAGAGGAGGAAACATCCATGGGGGCAAGGTTGAGCCTCTGAGGTAACTGGCTGGTTGCGGAGTTCCAGGGCTCTAGGAGAAGGGTTGAGAGGTGGAAGGAGTGAAAGGTTAGACCAGAGAAAGAACCCGCAAACCTGATGGAGCTGCTGGAGAGGGAAAGCCTCCAAGGAGAGAACACTAGCTACAGCCATGACAGATGAAATCTGGGACGTCCCATGAGGGATACTTTCCCACTGACCCTAAGCAGAGAAGATGCTGGAGCTAATAGGTAGAAAATCTGGGCGGTCTGCAGTGGTCTCTGCCCAGCCGCAGTGAGCTTGTTCAGGGAAGGGCCTGGGGACCTCTCTTTTAGCCTTTGGTGGCAGGGGTGTCATCCCTGATCTCACTCTGCCTGGTGAGGTGTTGCTAGTGAAAAAGAACACACAGCTCTCAACTGTCCCAGACTCTCTAATTAAAACATCCCTTCCTGGTCTTCCACAAAAATATCCCTCATTTGACCTCGAGACAAATCACGATTCAGCCCTGAGCCCTAAGCAAGAAAAGTTATCCCAGAGAACTGGAAGAAACAGTATTAGAAAGACAAAAGAAACAGTGTGAGCCAGAGAAAAATAAGCACTCCCCTGTTCCCATAAACACAAGAGAACAAGAAAACCCAGAAAACTCTGTGTTAGCGACAGGTCAAACAGAGCTGGCTTGGCCCTTGGAAGCAACCCAGCGAGAGGCCCAGGGCCACGCGGATGCGAATTTCTCCCAGTGCGTTTCTCCACAGCCAGCCTGCTCACTGCTCCCACCACAGCCTTCAGGTGGGAAATTTAAAGTATTGACTTACAAGGAACTTAACTGACTTTTGATTTATTAAATTGTTGATTTACTGTAAAGAACTGACTCTCAGACTGTCCAGGGTTGACCACTTGCCTTGGGAAGTCTGACTGTCTCTTTAAGATGACCATCTCTCTTCTGAGGCTACCTCTGCAGGGTGAGGACCTGCGGGATGGGGACCCAGAGGTACTGGGGTAATGGTGGAGCAAGGTGGAGATGGACAGAGCCCTGAATGCTCACACCAGACAAAGCCCTCTGCCAATCCTCCCTACAGCTCACTACCCTCATCCCTGCCTTCCTGACCATTCTCTGGAATGTTCAAGCCTTCTTAGCAATCTCTCCCTCCTTTTCTCTTTTCCTTCCCCTCCTCCTTTGAAATATTATCCATAAGGAAACAAAGAAAGCACGCACTATTTTAAAATAATCTGCTTATCTGGGGGGGGGGGGGTGGGGAACTACATGAAAAATACCCATCCAGTGTCTGAGGCTGGAGCAGCCTCCAGTCTTTAAGGTGAATTGCAGACCCAGAGCGGGGTTTGGGGACCAGGAGGACCAGGACCCAAACGCTGGGGCGGGCCCTTGGGCCCTTTGGGGGTGAAGGGTGTCGCCGTTCCCATACGTGACCACACGAGGGCGCTTCTGAGTCGGAGCTGCTGACAGCGCAGGGCTGGGCATTTGCCCAATGGGATGTAGGTGCCGCTTCCAGGGGCGCCAAAGCAGGGTCTGGACCAGCGTCTGCTGCTGAGTTTGAGATGGGTACTTGCTCAGGGGCCCCGGCAGGCTGGCAGGCACCAGTGCTTCTCCAACAGGTCACCTGGGCTTGGAAAGATGGGGGTCCCCTGGGTGCCCAGAACTGAAGGCCCTTTCTCAGGTGCTTGCGGGACTGTGTTGTCCCCAGGGACTGGGTAGGGGAAGGGCACCCCAATAATACCGGATATTGGCCATTTCATCCTCTCGGTGAGGGAGAGTTCAGAGCTAACTTCAAGTGCTGTACCATTTCTTGCATTCGAGCAATGGGAAGCAAATTCATACTTGCTTCATGTATAATGTACATAAACTGGATAATACACAGGCGCACACACGCCTCCCCACCCCCACCCCACCCCCACACCTCCACTCTCTGGACCATGGGAAAATGGACTGGGGGCAGCACCTGGGGCTTTGAGATGTGTAGAAACTGGCCGAAGAGAGGGTCACTTGATTTTACCAAAAGAAGGAGAAGCTGGTCCCGTGGGACCAAGATGAGGCATCCCAAGGTGAAGGCATTCCGGGCATAGCTGAGTAGAACAAGAAAATAGAAGCTCAGATGCCTACCAGTACACCCTCCCCAGTCCCCAGCGTCGGCAGACGGCCGCGGACCGTTCTGGCATGCCCCACTGTTTATTAAAAAGGAAAACATTTAATAAAACAGAGAGCACGCGTTTGTCCCTCAGCAGGCCTGAAGCCCTGGGCCTGCCATTATTTCCGCATTCCAAGCAGCGTCCTTCATGTCTGCTCTCCCTGGAAATGGGCTTGCAGCCTGGAAAACAGAGAACATGACGCAGAAAGCAATATGTTTATCACTAAGTAGAAGAAGGGGAAAGGCCACATCATCCCCTGATGTTGCGGTAAGGAAGGCCTCATCCCCCATGTGTGGGTGGGAGCATGCTTGCCCTGGAGGGCCCGGGTTTGTGAGGCTTCCAGCCATGCTGGCATCGGAGCCTAGCCCGTGGTGCCAGGATTGTCAGCTAACCACGCCAACAGCAGATGGAGCTTACAAATAACAGCACATAAACGTTTGAGCTGGGCAGGAGCTTAAATCCCCTCATTTCACAGAGCAAGATGGCTGGCCAGGAAGGAGGAGTGAGTCTTCCACCTGGTCTGCAGTGGCAAATGTCACCTGCTGGCCAGAGCAGTGCCCTTATCCACCAGGGAAGGGAGGGGTGCGTGTTAAACCTCTGACACCAATTTCAAGAACATTTGGAAATACAAACAAAAGCAACTGTTGTTGGGGCACCTGGGTGGCTCAGTGGGTTAAGCCTCTGCCTTCGGCTCAGGTCATGATCTCAGGGTCCTGGGATCGAGTCCCATATTGGGCTCTCTGCTCAGCGGGGAGCCTGCTTCCCCCCTTCTCTCTCTCTGCCTCTCTGCCTACTTGTGATCTCTCTCTCTGTTAAATGAATAAATAAAATCTTTAAAAAAAAAAAAAAAAAGCAACTGTTGTCCAAGAAGAAGCAAATAAAGGTCACCTGGGCTTCCACTGTCAACAGCTCAGAAAATCTGTAGAATATGTCCACTCTGGCTCAGTGTTTATCTTCCCGTCTCTCTCTGTCCAGTTCTGTGTCCAACACCAGAGAAGACGGACTTTTCAGACACACATAGAAGGGTTACAGCACTGTCCACGTAGTATGTCACAAAGGACGACTTAATAATTCTGAAGATTCATTATCAAACAGACCATATTCTCAGACCATCATCCCCCCCAAATCAGAAATGAGTAACAGAGTGACGGTGTCAAAAACATACTACTGGAAACTAATATTGAATTTTTAAAAGGGAATAAAAAGAAAACTTTTGCCAAATTGCTAATTACTTAGAATTCCAGTGCTTCAAAATATGCGGGTCTTAACATAGTAGATAGAGGGAAACGTAATTTCAAAGACAAGCCAAACAACTCACTGAAAAAGTTGGAACAGGAGCAGCAAAGCAAGGTCAAGAAACAAGAAAGGAAGAAACATACAAGGGCAAACACTAATGAAGAGGAGAAGAAAAAAGAACAAAAGTTAACAGAACTCATAAGCTAATTCTTTAATGAAATAAAATTCTGACAAGACTGATCAAGAAAAGGGATGAGAAAGAGAAATGATACATTGAAATATACAAATATACAACGAAGGGGAGGACCAAGCACAGACACAACACAATATGTAAATAATGGAAGGACCCCTTTGAAGTAGTCCTGCTAAAATAGCAAATGTGCAAGGCGCCTGGGAGTCTCAGTCAGTTAAGAGCCTGACTTTTGATTTTGGCTCAGGTCATGATCCCAGGGTCATGAAATAGAGCCCCTCACTGGGTTCTGCATTCAGCAAGGAATCTACTTGAGAATCTCTTTCTCTCTCTCCCTCTACCCTTTGCCCCACTCAAGCTGTCTCTCTAATTAAATAAAATCTTTTTTAAAAATATCAAATGTATATCTGATCAAGAGTGGAGACTACACAGAGGTACCTGGATAGCTCAGTCGGTTAAGTGCCTGCCTTCGGCTCAGGTCATGATCCCCAGGGTCCTGGGGTCGAACTCCGTCCACATGGGGCTCCCTCTCCCTTTGGTGGCCACTCTGCCTAATTGTGCTTTCTCTCTCAAATAAGTAAATAAAAATCTTAAAAGAAAAAAAAAAACAAACAGAATAAAGCCTACCATAATTAATAATGTTTCTCTGCACCAATGGTTCTCAACTAGGACCGACTATTCCTCCCTGGTAAGGTTGATAAATTTAACAAAATTTAAAAGGACCATCCATTAAATCTGAATTTCAGATAAGCAATAAATAGTATGTGGTCAAACACGTCCCACAGAATATTGGGGATAAAATACTAGGTCAGTATTTTATATTAGGCCAGTATTTTATGGGACAACCCCACTCCCGGAGGACATTTGGCAATGTCTGAAGCCATTTTGTCACAACTGGGGAAGGGGATGCTACTGGAGTCTGATGGGTATAGGCCAGGGATGCTGTAAACATCCCACAGGGCACAGGACAGCCCTCACAACGAAGGATCGCCAGCCCTAAATGTCAGTAGCATTGAGGCTGAAACACTCTGGGAAAACCAACCAGAAAATATAATAAAAATCAAGGACACTGCATAGCAAGTATAAACTGTCTGGGGATTAATTTAACAAAAGAATTCACAGAATCTCTATAGAGAAAACTCTTAAACTCTGAGAAAAGGCAGAAAAGATTACATGAATACACAGAGACGTTCTATGCCCTTGTGAACATGCAAAATGTCATTCTACTCTGAAAATCGCTACAGTCATTGTAACTCTAATCAAACGAAGCTGATTTTTCTTCAGAGATTTGGTAGACTTTTTCTAAAATTTACACGGAGTAATAATGGACCATGACTCACTAGAGTCTGAAAAAGAAGAGACTTGCTTTGTTAGACACTAAGGCACCCTAGAAAGTCATGGTGTTAGAAAGTCAGTTACTGGCTCAAGAACAAACAAGGGAGATCAGGGCAGAAAAAAGCAGAGCCAGACCGTGGCAAACTTCGTATGTTTCTGAAACGCTGCTACAAAACAATGGGGAAGGACAGACTAACTCACCTGACCACATAAAAAAACCAAACCCATCCTCTCTCTCTGCCTGCCTCTCTGCCTAGTTGTGATTTCTGTCAAATAAAATATTAAAAAAAAAAAAAAGGAAAGAAAGAAAGAAAGAAAGAGAAGGAAAAAAAAAAAAAGAAAAAGAAAGGGGCACCTGGGTGGCTCAGTGGGTTAGGGCCTCTGCCTTTGGCTCAGGTCATGATCCCAGGATCCTGGGATCGAGCCCCGCATCCGGCTCTCTGCTCCTCGGGGAGCCTGCTTCCTCCTCTCTCTCTGCCTGCCTCTCTGCCTTTCTGTCAAATAAATATTAAAAAAACAAACAAACAAAACTGGACCTTACCCATTATATGGAAGGTGCACACGCACAGAGTTTACATTATCCCTTTTAAGTGAAAAGTTAACACTATAAAAAAAAAAGTAACACTATACCTAACAGTAACAAGACAATGTCAGTGGGCTAAGGATGAGAAGGGTCAAGCCATGTGAGTGGATTTGCTTACACCAAAAGAAAGGACTCCTAGTCAAGAAAGGATGCCCGTGGCCCGAATAACAGACTAGGAGAAGCTAGTCATACCTAAGGCAACAACAGATTGAGTCCTACATCCAACAAGTGACTCTGGTCAATCAGCAAGGAAAAAGAACCCTGCTTACAAAGTCAGCAAAGAATGTCCACGGGCAGTGAACTGAAGACCTTAAAAGCTAAGAAACATCCAAAGAGATGCTCAAGCGTCTTATAGAGAAATGTAAATTGGACCAACCATGCAATCTCACTTTACGCTCAGCACTTTAATAAAAATTAGGAAGCTGAATAATGCCCAGGGGTGCCAGAGATTCCCCGTTGGCGCCTGGGGGCAGCCTTTCAGGAGAGTCTGAAATGGGTCAGATGAAGGAAATGAAGGATCTGTGATCTCGCTCTCCCGTTCCGCATACATGCCATGAGAGATCATCCAAAGATGATTAAGGGGACGTGTGCAAAGACACTTGCCGCACGGATGTTCGTTCAGCCAGAGCGGGCCGAGCCACAACGCCACAACGTCCGTGCATCGCTGGGAGCGCGGGTGGGAACACGGCGCATGCGCACATGGGAGGTTGCGCTGTAGTGGGAAGGAATGGGTTAGAGGACCGCACAGCCGCAGCTGTGGGTCTTTAAATAAAATATTTATTTAAAAAAAAGCGTGATGCTTAGCTTGAGGGAAAAAAAGACTTTCAGCCAGTAACATCTGTAAATTAAAAAGCATGCCCACAAAGCAATATACGCTTCAGACACACAAATAAGTTGCACATCACATCGATGCAGTAACAGGATTGCTGATCTTGAGTGGAGAAGGGGATAGAGAAAGGAGGGTGAAGGAGAATAAGATAAAAAAGCAAGAAGGATCCTTGCAAAGATTAAAAAATAAATGCGCTGAACTGAGGAGCGTGAGTAATTCAGCTCTTGCACCTGGGGCCTAAGGAAAACAAAGTAACAGAAAAAAAGGCGCAATGGGCTTGACGGAAGCTGGAAAAGCTATTTCCCAGCTCCAAGGAACTTGGGTACAGACCATCCAATTGCGTGAAGGAAGTGGTCTTCCTAGTGGTGAGGGGTTCCCCCTCAACCCCCCCATCAGGAGGCGGCTTCGGGAGCTGAGCAGAGCCCAAGGAAGGGGAACCGGCGAGCGCAGGTGTGCAATGCAGAGGGTCTCCCATGGCGATGCCCGAATCCCAGAGGTGTGGGGGTCCGCTGTGGGGGTGCTGCGGCCATTACCACAGATAGAGGCCTCATTCTAGCCCGCTGTCCAGCCAGGCAGAGGGGACATTCAGGGAAACATGATAATCCTCACAGGCCATATAATCTCTTTAACAAAACCAGGATGATAATGTGTTGTATAACATACTTTCAGCATGAAGCAGCATGCTGTCAACACTCCCAAATTAAATGTTCTTCTAGAACATTGTCATGGTTTTAAGGGGTCCGTGCAAGTTACTTACTGCTCGCAGCCAGGGCTCACCTCCTCTGCTCTGCTCGGTCTCCCTTTTCCAGCTGGTTCCCTGCCAGGTTTGGCCAAGAGAGACGCTGCAGAAAACTAGAGGGGAGGGTTGTTTCTAACCACCCTTTTCCCCTGCTCTGTGGTTCCACCCTCTCCCCAGCTTTTGGCCTCTGGCCCAGCCACTGGGATAGAAAGACTGATTCTTTGGTGTTGTTACTCTCTGGCTTCTCAGCTCTTTCATCACCTGTATAACCAAGCCCCTGTAGCAAAATCTGAAATAACAGGCATGGATTGTCTTCCTGACTGGACTCTAACACAGGATGGGCAGACCCACTGGATGGGGTGCTCCTTTTTTGTTATAAAGCACGTAACAGTCAATACCCTCAAAGCTGATTCTTCATCTCCATCTGTTTCCTCTGTACAAATTTCTAGAAAACTACACAAAACATGCCTTTGATGCCTGTTGCCTCTTTTCCCCCCATCTAAATGGTTGTACCAGCTTGCACCCCACCAGTGCAGGAGATACTTCCATAATCTCATTGTCCCATGGGGCCATGACCGTGGGGGTCAGTAGGGTCTCATGTGGAAGGGATTGCCCAGGTTTGTATTATGTTTATTGGAGAGAGGGGAAAGGCAAGGAGAGGACAGAGGTACGTGCTCTTCAGATGTTCTAAGCAGTGGCTTTCCATCCTGAATTTGAGTCACGTACCTACAGAGACCAGCCAGAGCCCCGGAGGCCTCTGCTAACTTAGCTCAGCCAGACTCCTTCAATGATAGTCTCCTGTGCCTGCCACACTTCTTCCTGATGCTTGAAAGCTAGGGGCTCAAAAACGGCCTAGGAAAGGTCATCTATCCTCCAGTTCCACTGGAACTGAGTTCCTGGGAAGAGAAGTATCTGGGGTCAGGACAAGTCTTTGCCACATGCCTATCAAGCAAGCTTATTACCATTATCGAGACAGTCATCCATCGTTCAGACCAGGCAGGGAGTACTAATGGGCCCACACTCTTAAAAAAAAAAAAAAAAAAATCCTCATGAACCACACGCTGGGTATTTTGAAAAATGTTAAAATTTATTAATAGTTAACATCACATAGTTAATTCAACTAGCTCTTTACTATACATGACAACACGTTTATTAGACTGAGTGCTCAAAGATTTGAGATTCAACACATCCCAACTAAAGACTGAGACTGTGTTTACACCAGGCAAAGCAGCATCAGCAAGGAACGGTCACCTAACTGTGGGAACACAGACGTTCAAAATGCATTTTCCATTTTGGAAACCAACAACATATTTTGAATAGCCACACGCACACACACACAGCTCTACCTTTAAAAAAAAAAAAAGGTGCAATTTCACAGACAGAGCCTAATTTTCAAGTTTAAAAGTTAAAATTCATCTCTACTTCTTGGGCGTTCTTTAGTGATACTCGGATCTAGACATTCTTAGTACAAGTATGATAAATGTGCAAAGTCGGGTGCTACTCAGCCCTGTTTTTGCTTCCTTGTTGTGATCCTTGACTCCTACTCAATAGTGTTCTAGGGCTATTCCCTCTTTACCGTGTAGTTGCAGTGTGAGGGTGTGCGTATTTTAGGGAGGAAGTGGCCTTTGGGTTCAGAATTAACTGTACCCCTGAAAGGTAGAGCATGGAAGATCTCAGGCCACCCCACTCCCCTCACCCCCATCAACAGTTGGAAATAAATACTGTGTACAAAAACAGCTCAGCCTCCAGAAGTCCTTGGACAACGCTTCTTAAAAAAACATTTACAAAACACATCAGTTTTGCCGGGAGGGCACAAATCCGCCTTTAAAGGTGTTGTCCCTGAGGTTTTCTGCATTTGATTGTTTCATTGTTTGGTTTTGGTTTGCTATTAACAGGGAGACAGAATTTTTTAAGAAATGCTCTTGGTGGCTTCCTTTATCTTCTCAGAGAGCTTAAAAATACTGACTGACCTAAGAATAAACAATTCTTAAGCGAGCCTGTCTGAAAGGATTCCTGTCTGCTTTGGTTAAGAGCCCGTGTTCTGGTGCCCCAGGAAGGTCTACAGAGAGCAGCCAGTTGCTGCAGTTTCTTCCATCCATAGACCCAGCTTCCCTCACTGTGCCCTGCCATCCATGGTTTCCGGTCTGCAGGTTAAAAAGGAGCCGGGAAGGAGCTACTTGGCCATTCACTCACCCTGAAGGGGCTTCCCTTCTCTTCTCGCAGGCGAATGAGGTATTTCTAGTAACCTGTCAGTATCTTCACCTTCCATCCTCTAGTGACGCTCGTCTACTCCAGAGGCCAAGTCTGGAAAGACTCTGTGTTTATGTACATCACACACTGACATATAAATACATTACATATAACAAATCATTACATACAGTGTCAAGGTAAAGGAACGGATGTACTTCATGAACTAAATAAATTTCAAACATAAATTAAAATGAAAGTAAGAGTTGTTTCCATTTCTGCAGGAAATATTTTTAAAAACAGACAAAAAGTCTCCCTGCCCCCAAAGGTCCATTGCTCATGGATGACTCAGGAACCCACGTGTGGCCTTGGTGTTGCTTTCTCGGATTCAGGATGCTGTAATTCCAGAGATAAGCCTCTCCTGGAACTCACCAGGCACGTAAAGGAGGTTAAAGAGGGGGTGCCACGTGGCTATCCATGGATCCCCCATTGCTGGTCTTCTCTTACCCCTGCCCCTTCTGCCTGTGGGAGAATCAGGCTCAAGTGAGTGGCGGTCCCTCCAGATCTCAGAGGAGAAACATTATCAGCCTCTGAGCGGGGACTGCTCTTCACCTAGAAATACTGTGCTCAGAGTCCATGGGGAGGCCACCGTATCTTCTCATTAGTGTCCCCATCCTGCAGGATTAAGCAGGGACGTGGAATTTGGCCAGGGGGAGGACTAAAAGTTAAAATCTGTCTTGAGTTTTCAAAGAACCAGTAGGAACAGTTGTGACAAGTATAAACAAGTCCTTATTTCAAAACATACGGATCTTGGGAGGGCCAAGACTTGGGCACTAAACTCAACAGTGAGTATCTAGAGAGACCACACCCAGTCCCCTCTCTGCCAAGGAGATGCCCAGGGGCCCATCTATGACACACGGGGTGACATTTTATAATTTAAAGCAGGGAAGACGGGGAACCAGAGTAAGTCCCTTCCGCCTCTACCGCTGGCCAGCATCGCGGATGCGGCAGGCCACAGCAGTGATGAGCGCTGCCCCCTTCCCGCTGCCGTCCTCTGACTCCAGGAAGGACACGTCACATTTCGGAGCCAGGTCCTTTACCGTCTCGTGCATCACTTGGGCAAAGCTGCAAACATGGGGAGGAAGACACAGGGGGAGAAAAGAACACCTCAGTCGTGATTGATGTATGTCCCCCAAGGTGAGATCCTAGGAAGTGATCCTGGAATTACTGAGGTGAGCAAAAGGATAGCTATCACGTATTAAACGCTATTATTGTGTGTATCAGAAAACCACGGCTTCGAGCGGCTGGCAACATGCCCCAAGTCTATGTCACAGTGGGCCAAGTGGGAGCAGAGAGCCGCTGGGAGGCAACTGTCTGAGATTCTGGGGTTGTGTTCTTAAAATTCACCAGTGGAAGACAGGGTCAAGGGTCATGGGCACCACAGGTGTGCCCTGTGGAAGTACATAGCCTATTCACGAACTCTGGAAGACCAAGCCTCATGCATGTAATACTTGATTTTCCAGGAGTATGGACTCAAGCAGACCCACATCTAATCCAAAATGCCATTAAAGATGAAAGGAGCAGGCTCAGGAGCTTGCTGTTGGCACATTATGGTGATCATCGAGCTTTCAGTATGGGATCAGAGAAAGAGACAGTCACCATGTCCCCAACACAGCAGGATACCATACTGTTTGGTTTTCTTTCGATTTGAACCTGTCGTGAGGAGAATTCCTGCCCTCTCTCCTTTCGGGACTGGCTTCTCCCCACAGCATATAAGTTTTGAGATGCATCCACATGCAAGTATGGGATTGCAGTTTGTGAATTTTCCAGGCTGTGGAGCGTATCTTTGAATGAGTATGCTGCAGTTTTATTGTAAAGCTAATGGGTATTGGTTACGGCGATGCCCTCGTCATCTATGGAACACACCTAGCATCAGGAGCTTGACTTCTGTCCCCCTCCCCAACTCTCATCTGGGACGAAGATTCCCACTTACGAGGCACCGATCAACAAGAGAATGGGCTTGGAAAAGCAAGCTTCTCTCTGAGGCAACATTTCCATCAAGGAGTCTCTCTGTCCTCACTCCTTTCCACCTACTGCCCAGACCAGGGTAACAGCTCTATTTTTTTTTTTTTTTAAAGATTTTATTTATTTGACAGAGAGAAATCACAAGCAGGCAGAGAGGCAGGCAGAGAGAGAGAGGAGGAAGCAGGCTCCCTGCTGAGCAGAGAGCCCAATGCGGGACTCGATCCCAGGATCCTAAGATCACGACCTGAGCTGAAGGCAGCAGCTTAACCCACTGAGCCATCCAGGCGTCCACAGCTCTATTCTTTTAACTTTGAGCAGGGAAGCTTGGGGGGGGGGGGGGGATTGGTGCAATTCTTGAATTCAGGATGATTTACTCAAAACATATGCAAATGAGTGAAAAAGGGAGACGGAAAGACAGGGGTAAGTGTAGAAAGAAAAGGGAATTCGGTGCTTCCACACTGGGGCTGGGAGGTTCAAGGAACACACTTTCTATCAAGAGCCAGACAGTAGATACTTTCCGCCTTGTGGGTGACTACTCTGTCACCGTGGCGTGAAAGCAGCCAGAGACAACATGAACGTGAGTAGGCAGGGCCGAATTCCAATAAAACTTTATTTACAAAAAGTGTCATGGCTCTAGTCAGCCAGCCCCCATGCAAGACTGCAGAAAATACCCCACTCTGGAACTCCAGCATACCTTCCCAGAATGTTCTCAGGAGCACTGTTTTTAACAGACACAATCTAGAAATAACCCAATATCCATTAGCAGTAGTATACTCGTTCAAAGATATGCTCCACAGCCTGGAAAATTCACAAACTACGATCCCACCCCTCCAGGTGGATGCATCTCAAAACTATACATTCTGTGTCGGAGAAGCCAGTCCCGAAAGGAGAGATGCCCAGGGGGATTCCCCTCACAACTGGTTCAAATTTAAGGAAAACCAAACAGTACGGTGCAAACAGACATACAGGGAAAGGCAGCTAGGGACCGAGTCACCAGAGGACCTTCCCCCAGCAGGGGTCAGGGGTGTGATACTGAGTTCTACAGGCTGAGTGGTCAAACACAGGCCTACTTCTGGTTATTAACCTTTAAACTCAAGCGTCTATGCTACGAACACTCACTTGAACATTAGACGGTTTGCTGTAAAATGGCGGGGGGGGGGGTGGGTAAGGAAAGAGCTGGACAGAGCGAGAGATGGGAGAGCGTGGCGTGAGGTCAGGTACTCACTGGGGATGCAGCTTGTACAGGGTCCCATCCACGCCTACGGTCACTTTGAGGGTGTCCAGCCCCCGGTTTTCTCGTATCTTGTCTACCACAGCGGCCATGCCTGCGCCACAGAGCTGGGCTGCCCGCCGCGCCACCACGATGCACACCTCCTTGACAATGATGCTGTCGTCACAGGTGCTCTCAAGCCCCAGGTGATGCAGGATGGCACGGACCTGCAGCAGCGCCAGGCAGTCACTGCGGAGTAGGGGGGGGGAGTACAGCGAGCGGTCAGTCACATACATGAGTGGCTGGCAGCCCACACGCCAGGGGTCTTGCCTGGCAGCGGCCCCCACCAGGTGCCTCCTGTTCTTGAAGTTGGTCCAGAAACCAACGCTCATCCCACTGGATCCCCTGGGTGTGACAGCAATGCCAAGACACAGCTCCTATTTCCACCTGGCCCACGTGAGGCACGGCACTGCTCTCCACAGCTGGTACTCAAGAGAACAGTCTAGGGAAAGTCACCGTCTAGTGTTCCACTTGTTCGGCAAGAATAAAGGTAGTGCGGATGCCGGCAGTTGGTATTTTCAGCTGCAAAGCTCTTTCCTACCCATCTCCTCCACGTTGTTCCCGGGTCAAGAGGACAGGCACCCCCTACCTCCCAGCACAGATCCTCACTCCAGCTCTACTCCCCCTCCCAGGGGGGGGTCTGATGGCAACTCGCACACACTCTTCATGAAACAAGACATGAATCAAATTGTAAGAATATACTTGTTATTCTATCAAGGGAACTGTCTTGGGAATCGGCCCCCTGCACGCAAACGGACACACAGACGTGAACATATGCCTTCTCTTCACTGGTGCAGAAGCACTATGGTCCCCAACCCGGCCGCCCGCCTGCCTCCTGCTTTCCCACGCACCAGAGAGTGATGCACAGCAGTCATATGTGAAGGGCTCCGAGAGGCCCTGTTCTAATTTGCAGTGGACCTGCTGCCATTACTGGCCGCGAGGAGGGAGCCTATGTTCTAAAAAGCCACCGCACAGCCTGATTTCTGACCGCCAGGCGCGCCAGCCCTCACTCGGCCCTGCTTCTCCCATCACCGAGGCCATGGTCAGAAGCACCCTCCTGCCAGGCACGAACAGGCCACATCCTCTGTGCATTCCCAATTTATTGCCAGTGCACAGGTTATCTTCCCACCTTTGAGAGTTGGCCTAAAACCCAACAATACTACTTTGCAAGGACTCCTGGCAACTCAGCAGGATTTCTCATGCTTAAAATGCCAACTATCCATGCGTTACTCAATAAACAGTACAGTATGGCTGTCTGCAACCAAACTGACCTGTAATAGAAGCCATATCCCTGGTCTTACTTGGGGTCTGGAAACCCTTCGGCTTGCTGTCCCAGGAAAGGGAGGACAGAGGTCCCACCCAACCCTGAGCCCTAATTCTCACCTCTCAATCTGAGACAGGAACTTGGTCTCAAAGATCCCTCTTGTCTTGAGTCGTTCTGAGATGCGGCCACGGAAGAGGAGCCCACGCTTGGTGAAGTCGATGAGGATGTTTCGGACGATCTCACCCAGGTACATTCCGCTGATCATTTTCTCGAACCTGCAATGCCAGTAACATTCACGGAGGTTACGGAGGGGAGAGGGAGGCGCCCTGGGCATTAGCAAGGAGAAGGCATGCTGGATCCCTTGGGCGGGAAAGGACGTGCTGCTTGATTGGCTTGGGCAGGACAGCTGCTGTCTGCACACCCTGACCCGTGGCCTTTGGCAACACTGGCCACAGCGCCTGCCTGAGGCCCGTGGGGTTCCCTGGGATCGTTCCCATCTTCTGGGCTCACTACCTTCCAGTGCTTACTCGCAGCCCCTCACAGACATGTACCAGGACCCACACGCCCTGGGGCACCCACCTCTGTCTGCCGGGGTTGAGGGAGAGCTCATCCACGGCCACATCAAATTCCGTGCGGAAGTCGTCGAGGCATCCGTTGTCCCCGAAGGCCCCCCACTCCATGTTGACACACATGCGGCCCTCTTCCCCCTCCACCAGCTCCACGTTCCGCATCTCCTCCATGTAGCAGGCGTTGCTGCCCGTGCCTGCCGATCACAAACGCGTCAGCCCCTCAGCCGGCCCCGTCCTCCTTCCACGCGAGCCTGTGGGTCCCGAGCCAGGTCCTTACCTACGATGAGGCCGACTTCGCAGTGAGGGTCCTCATAGCCACAGGTCATCATCGTGCCAACCGTGTCATTCACCACAGCAACCACGTCCAGGTCAAACTCCTGAGGGGGCAAACGAACCCCAACATTTTCCTTCAGACGCTCGCAAGGGAAATTGGTGTGTATATGAAGTGTACCTTATACAGCATGGCTCGTTCTCTCTTTTCATTCGTGCCCCCTAGGGGCTCAAGTGTCACCTCCTCAGGGAGGTTCCCCGGTTGTGCTATTAAGAGTGCCCTTCTCCAGACCACTACCCTGTCCTCACCCGACTTCCTTTCTTGTCCCGGTGCGACAGCACCTGACATTAGCTCATGGGTTTGTTTATAGCTCAAGAGTTTGTTGTGGTCATTCCTGAGTCCCCAGTGCCAAGAGCAAGGCCTGACACACAGGGGACACTCAATCATCACTGAAGGATCACGTTCACTCTCCCCCTAACCCACACGCCTGCTCCCAGCGTCTCCCCGCTTTCTGAACAAGGTCATTCGGGGCCTCGTCCTGCGCCTGTCCCACCTCTCGCCGGTGGATGGCCTCCTTCAGCAGCGTGACCACGTCCTCACCCTCGCAGCCCGATGCCTTGAAGCCTTTAGTCCACTTGAGGAGGATGCTCTAAAAAAAAAAAAAAGAAAGAAAGAAAATCACACAGGACCATAGAGGAGGCTATCAGAGGACATGTGAGCCTTCCCCGCAGCCTGGCTGTGTCCCCGGTTCCCAACCTCACCACCAAGTAGTACGGTCCCCCCTTCAGTGACCAACGGTCACCCCACACGCAACGGCGCACCTGCCAGGCACGCATTCCATCATTTACTCCTCACAGCAAAGTGGTGAAATGTCATCATGAGGCCTCTTTTCTAGGCAACTACAGCTCTGGGGTAAGCTGCCCAAGGCCCAAAGCCAAGGGGAAGGCCCAGGTACCCCAATTCCATGAGCCCTAAGCACCACACCACTGCCCCAGCCATGGAGCCAAGCTCTATACCTGTTTCTTTCACTGGAAAAGCAGTTTGCTCTGTCATTGTCCTATACTTACATCAGAAGTCAGAGTATGTTTCTTAATTGTCAAACTCCCCGGGCATGAATGAGTGCCCTGACCCTAGCTGAGTGACAGCCAGGCTTCACACCACCCCAGGGAGGGACGTGCTCTCCTCTCCTCACAGACCACGGTAAGCCACTCATCTCTAATGTGGCCGTCCGCTGTGTCGCAGGGCCCTCTGGGGAACAGATGGATACGTGGTGGTTTTACATGTGGGAGAACTGACTTGTGTATTGTCCCCTGGTCCCTCTCTACCGCTGCAGCCCATCAGGAAAGAGGCACTCAGGGTTCCTGGGGCCCTTCCTGCAAGGCCAGAATCCATAAGCGGGCTGGAGGCTCACTATCCACCCACATCTGGGTTTCTCCAAGCCTTGCCTGGCCTCACCACGACCTTGGCATTTTACAGCCCAGGCGAGTTTGGAACCACAAGTCAGCCTGGCTGTGTCACACTGTGCTCCAATCCCAGGACTTTTGGAAAACAAGCTAACGTCCGGCTTTGCATACCTACACCCTAGTGACTGTGTGCTCATCTCCACCTGACTGTCTTGCCCACAGGTTAGCTCCGTGTCCCTAATTAAATTCTGTATTTGGCACTTTCAAGTTTACAGAATGATCAAATGACATTATGTCAGGTGGTCCTTTATAGTAACACACGCAGAGGCCTCTGCTGCAGGGAGACACGCCCCAGGCCACCAGGTGGTTAAGGCAGCTTGAGGTCTCTGGGCCGTGGCACCTGCTGATTTCCCACTCAACAGGGTATCTTAGCAGAGCAGAACCCAGCTTACAGACAGATGGAATGACAGAGAGAACCCAGCTCCCACTTTATCTGCTCTTAATTTTTATAATGTTAAAATATATACATGCTCCCTACAGAAACTTAGAACATATGGAATGAAACCTGATACAATGACCCAGAATCTTATCATTCGGGTAAAACAGTGAAGGTGTTCTTGGGTCACCTGATAAATACTTCAAAATACATACATGTTAGCATGAAAAGGAAGGCATGTTTATTTAAAAATATTTCAGTAGGAAAAGTTTTATGAATTGCAGTTTCTGTGGGTTTTTATATTGTAGAGACCAACTTATTCTTAAAAAATTTGGGTCTTACCATCAATTTTTTTCCCCCATCATTGAAATTTCTTTTTTTTTTTTTTTTTTTAAGATTTTATTTATTTATTTGGCAGAGAGAGATCACAAGTAGGCAGAGAGGCAGGCAGAGAGAGAGGAGGAAGCAGGCTCCCTGCTGGGCAGAGAGCCCAATGTGGGACTCGATCCCAAGACCCTGAGATCATGACCTGAGCCCAAGGCAGAGGCTTAACCCACTGAACCACCCAGGCGCCCCCATCATTGAAATTTCTTAAAAAAAAAACAACAACAACAAAAAACTAGTTATTGATACGAGACAGTGGATGGCTTGGAATTTGTTAACTATTTCCCAAGTGTCGAACAACTGGGTTTGTTCCTAATGTTTTCATTATAATAAGCAATGTTTCACTAAGTATCACGTAAGTATGTATCTCTATGTTCCCTTTGGTAAATTGAGGCAAACAGAAACATTCCTATACAATATATTTGAAAACTGTGAAAGAGAAGATCCTTAAAGTTCTTATAAGAAAAAAAAAAAAGGCCCACTTTTTAATTCTTTTTTTTTTTCTTGTTTTGTCTCTATAGGGGATGGCAGATGCTAACTAAACTTTTTGTGGTGCTGGACTCCTTAAACCTCTATGGCATGCATGTTACCAGCTCAATAAAACCAGTCAAGAACAAGAAAGTGAAAACCAACACTGCCTTAGGGACAGCAGACACACGATGACACAGGTGTTGGGAAATACTACATTAGGCAAGATTTTTCATTGTCGGACACCCCCAAAGCCTTCAGCAGATGGGGCACACGATGAATTCAGCTGAGGGGAAGAGGAGGAAGCACTTACAAAACTCAGCTGAGCAACATGGAGGCCCTATTCTAAAACCCTACACCAAATGCTGGCCTTTCTTCTCCACCGGACCAAGCTCCCTGTACCTGGGACCTTTCCCACCTCTGTCCTCTCCTGCACATGGCCAGGCCTACCTGCCCTTCTTCCCCATCCACTCCTTTGGACTTGGAAGACGATCCAAGTCTCCATGCTCACCGGGTATGTGCTCACGTTAACATCACAATGCGTATCCTCGGAGCTCTGGCCCCCTGTCGCTGCCCCATTCCCACCAGCAGCTCACGCCTTCCCACCCTTGCTTACTTGCCGTCAGCACAGTTCGTGCCTCAGCCCCTAAAGCAGGGACCAGGCCTTGTGGACCCTGGCCACTCTGTGCATGTGTAAACATGTGTGCACGCTCCTGTTCTACAGGACCAATCGAGAAGGGAAACAACTGCTTAGACAACAGTATCCTAACATCTCGTACACCGACTGTCCGCCCAGAACAAGCCCAAGCACAGGACTCAGCTCCCCTCTGTTCACAACACACCGTGACCAGAACAGCAGAGCGCACAGCTCTCAGCCTGCCTGCTTCACTCACGCAAGGCTGGCGGAAAAGGCATGAAAAGCAAAGCTACGACAAGAGAAACACCGGGGCATCTGAACGCCAGGAGGTGAATGAAAATATCTTGCAGGAGCTGGTGAGCTTCCCTGAGAACACAGACTCGGGGATCAGGAACCAGAACTGAAATCCTGGCTTGGCCACTCCCAAGCCTTCTGATCTAGGGCAAGACACCTGGCATCTCTGTAGACTGTTTTCCTTCCTGCAAGATGGGCATGCAAACACCTACCTACCTTATATGGTTGCCGTGAGCGTTAAATGAGGTGACACACATAGGGAGCCTAGTACCATGCCTGGCGTCAAATGCTGTAAAAACGTTTGTCCTCTGTATTTTGGTAAGCACCATCTTCATTTCCCCGAAGACTGTGCCCTAAGTAATCTCCAAGCCCACCATGAGGCCGGCTACCATGACTGCTGGCTCATGCCCGTCTTTGCCTCCTCTCAACTCAACCTTCTCCCCAGTTCCAAACCCAGGCTGGGCTAGAGTCAATAAAGCCCAGAGGCCGGCGCCCCGGGAGACTCTGTTACCTCATCCAGGCTGTTCTGCTGGCAGGGGAAGGAGAAGGTGAAACCCAGAGGCAAGGACACGCCCTTCATGCCCATGTATTCCAGGAAGTCGGCGATGCACTGGACAATGTGGTCGAAGAGCTGCAGGGACAAGTGAGGCAGTGAGGGAGGGGCCCCAGCCAGGGTAGGCTGGCCCCCCCACAGCGCCTGGCCGCGAGCCCGGGGCTCCAATGGGGACAAACTCACGCTCAGGCACAAACCTAGGGGCGGGGGAGACCAGGCCAGAGCCCCAGGCCCCCTGCCCTTCCCTGGGACCATGGCTGAGAGGAAGCACCGTCCTCCCGGGCGAGAATGGGTATCCACTGGGGTCCCCTCCCCGAGGGGACACACGCCTAGTCTCACCTCGTCCCCTGTGCCGTGCATGACCTCCTGCGGGATAGAGTAGATCTTGTTGTGCATCTCCACGCCGCGCCGCTTTCCATTCCTCACACGCACCAGCAGGACCCGGAAATTGGTGCCCCCGAGGTCCAAAGCCAGGAAGTCACCTTTCTCTGAAAAATAAACAAACCCAGGAGGGTGACGGGCTGGAGCGTCAGTATGTCAACACCACAGAAAGGGATGGTCTAAGGCCCTTTTCCCTAACACAGACCTCTCCTGTCAGCCCCAACCCACTCAGGGGAGATGGACTGTGTGTTCCACCGAACAGGAAAGAAAATAAGATCCCTGGGATGAGATCCTGCTGCCTCCGTAGTGATCCTCAGATGAGGTCAGGTGGCCCCAGAAGTCACAGTGAGCTAGCTCCACAGGACACTGGAGATTGTGATCTGTGATACAGTACACTCAAAAAAATATCTAGGGGCACCTGGGTGGCTCAGTTGATTAAGTGTCTGCCTTCGGCTCGGGTCATGGTCCCAGGGTCCTGAGATCAAGCCCCGCGGGTCCTGAGATCAAGCCCCGCATCAAGCTCCCTGCTCAGCGGAGTCTGCTTCTCCCTCTCTCTCAGCCCCTCCTCCCTGTTTGTGTTCTCTCTCATGCACATGCTCTCTCTCTCTCTCTCTCTAATAACCTTGGGGAAAAAAATCTAAATGTGTCATTCATGCTAAATCAAAAGCCACCTCCTCTTAGCTTCTAGAATAGAGAAGAAACAGCAGAAGCCAACTCT
Organism: Mustela lutreola; assembly: GCF_030435805.1. Taxonomy (NCBI): domain Eukaryota; kingdom Metazoa; phylum Chordata; class Mammalia; order Carnivora; family Mustelidae; genus Mustela; species Mustela lutreola. Next base: position 96,491,188 of record NC_081298.1, on the reverse strand, counting down.
TCAAAGGAAACAGAAGGGAATTCTTTTCACACAAGAAAACCCTCCTCTGTTGGGCAATCATAGGTAACGAGCTGCGTGCCTCACGCACACTCCTCCAGCAACCCTGAGGCAGCCCTGAGGAGGAGACACTGCCTTTTCCTCAAACGGAGGAGGGAGACCTGGCTGAGCTAAGCTGAGTCACTCTCTCAAGCCCACGGGGTCAAGAGAGGGTAGAGCAGGCACCGTGGCCTGGTCTCTGCCTGTCACCTGCACCAGCTGTGTGATGCTGGCCTGCCCAATGTTAGCTCTCGTTGCACTGGGAAAAGACCACCATTTCTTAATGTGCAGACCCAGACCATGGGTGAGCAGTATTTTCCTGTGAAGTGTTGGGCTGTAAACCTTTTAGGTATTGTGAGGCACAGTCCCTGCTGTAACCACATGTTGTCACAGTAGCGCAGAGTGGTCATAACAGTATGTGAACAAACCAGCACAGCTGTATATTGGTCAAACTTTATTTAAAAACAAAACAAACAAACAAACAAACAAACAAAAAAACTGGCAGTGGACCCAATTGAGCTCATGGGCCAACTGGCCCTGGAACCAAAATTCCTGGGTTCAAATCCCAGCTCTGCTGTTTTCCAGCCGTGGGAAACTATCAGGTTTCTTCATTTCTCTGTACCTCAGTTTTATGACAAATGTTATTAGTTTGTTAACAAAAATTAATTACGAGTCTGCTAACAGTTAAAGATGAAATAAATTACTTATGTGTGTAAAATGCTCACAGAAGCGTTTGACCCACTGTAGGCATTTAGTAAGTGTTTATCATTATTAAGTATTTTTCAGTTTGTAGCAGAGGAACGCCTGGGCTGAAATTCTTGAACACTGGAATTTTCTAATACTGCAGCTAAAGAAACATATTCTGGTCCCAATACCCAGAGCTACGGCAAAGGGAGCCCTCCCGGGGAATCAACACCAACCAGGACGAATGCCACCGCAATGGGCTGGGTGGCAGCCCCGTAACCTACCTGTGCCGTCAGGCGTGGCACACACGTATGTGGGCAGCATCTTGACGGGAGCAAGGGCATGCGTCTCCTTGCTCAGACCGCGCTGCATTTCCACGTTCATCCTCCTCTTGACCTCCAGCAGCTGCTCACAGCTCAGCTTCAGAGCCTCCAGCGTTTTCTGGCGGGCTCGGTGCTGGTCAGCCAGCCGGTAGGCCACCGCCGTCACCATGGCTGCCCCCTTGCCGCTACCATCCTCCGAACGCAGGAAGCGGACATCGCAGTCTGGCACCAGGCGCCGCACTGCCTTGTGAAGACGCTTGGCGAAGCTGAGGGGAAGAGATGGGGGAGGAGGGAGGTCCGCCGTGAGGGTCAAGGGTACATACAAAGGGCTCACCGCCTCAGCCCCAAGGCCGGGAGGCACCCGCAGAAGCAGAGGTGGCCCTGAATATCCTCTCCCCACTTGCCCAAGTTCGCACTCAACACCGCTCAAGCTCAGATAGCCATATAGGGCCACTGTGGCTGAGGGAAGGGGAACAGCCCAGTGCACACAGTCACACAAGGACCTCCCATCCCACACACCACGGCCCCTCCACCCAACACATCAGCCTCTGAAATCAGGGGATTCTGAGACCAGCTACAATTCATGCTCTAGTGCTCCTTTCATTAGATGCTGCCTGGGAGAACCCCAGAACAGAAAAAGGAGAAAAGAAACTTTGGTCTCTTCGGGCAGTTTCTGCCGACAATCCCCAAGGTGTCTGAACAGCTCAAGACAACAAGTGTGTCCAGCAAGAAATTCTCAGGTCATGGCTGTGCTGAGCCACGGTCTCTGGGGCTTCACATTCCCAGGGTGGTCTGTGGGCAGCAGCACCCCCTACAGGCCCAGATACAGGGTCCCAGGCTGGACACTCCTGAATCAGAATCTGCCTCTTGACAAGAGCCCCAGGTGATTCACATGCACATTCAAGTCTCTGAAGCCCTGGACTAGAAGACCACGTGAGACCTTTGGCATCAACCAATTCAGATAATGCAGGCACATGAACTGGTGCTCATATCCGGTGAAAAAGAGATAGTAAGTGGGCGCAAAAGAGAGATCAAATCAATACCCAGGTCAGCCAGAAAGGCTTAGCCAAAGTGCCCTCTAGCAAAGAACACAGCACCTGAACTGCCCACCCAGAAACTGAGGAGTCAAACAAGTAAGGAAACAAGTAAGAGAAACCTGAACTCCTCAGCAAGAGGGTGGCAGACAGAGCCCCATGGCCAGGAGAGCCCTGGTTAGAGCACCAGTCATCGGGAGCCCTCAGAAATCACCCCTGCCCAGGAAACTACCCTCGCAACCCCACACACCCAGCTGGGAGCTTATTCTGCAAAGCCCCTCAGTGCCATGGCCCATCTCCTCGGCCCCAAAAGGCCAAATGGAGCTGGCCACGGCGTCCCTGGGGTCTCTCGCAGGCCTGTTGGGGTCCCGGTGTGCTCTGGGGCCAGGGCACGCTGACTCACTGCGGGTGCTTCTTGTAGACGGAGCCATCCACCCCAATGGTGGAGCGCAGCCGCTCCTCGCCCTTGTTCTCCTTGATGCGCCGCAGCACGGCCGCCAGGGTCGCGGCACACAGGCTGGCCGAGCGCGTGGACACGATCTGGCAGATCCGGTGAGTGGCCACACAGTCCTCCTGTGTCGGGTCTAGGCCCAGCCGCACCAGCACCTCACGGGCCTTCCGGGTGCCATCCTTCTCCCTGGGAAAGAAAAGGACAGTGCATGGGCTCAAGTCCGACCCACTGGGGCCAGCGGGAGGGGGTCTATGAGCCGACAAGGAAACTGCTCAGCTCCAGCAAACACCACCGCCCGGAGAGGACAGACATCCCGTTCGTGGCTCCGCCCACTGATGGGGAGGCAGAACAAGGGGAAAACACAACAGAACCAACAGGAGGCTCTTCTCCCAGACACACAGACACATACACACACACAGTGCTCAGGAGCTTCTTTTTCCCAATGGGAAAAGCATTATTTTTTATGTATATACTATGTAAGGACAATGTAAGGACAAGGCACTGTTCTTATGGCTTCACACACCAAGCTGTGTGTGTGTGTGTGTGTTTGTGTGTGTGTGTGTGTGTTGAGAGAGAGAGAGAAAGAGAGAGGAAGAAAGAGAGAGAGAGACATGAAGAACGAGCTATATTTGTTCGTCTAGGGATAGAGCAAACACTGTCCCTGCTACCAGCCACGCCACTGGGGATCCCACCCCGTTCTCTCACTATGAAGCAGTCAGCTCACCGCCTCTCCCCACAGAGCAGGCACTGCTTTAACCTACTCTATAGACTGTGCTAGTGTCTGCTGCCGTGAACTCTGCAATCTTCTCAGGGGAGCTAAATGCCTCACAAGTATGCACTGTTCCATTCCAGGCACAATTCCCTTAAGAGTTTCCACTTGAGGTCGCTGGAACAGTTTCACTGCTCTCTTTAGCACCAAAGTCCCCTCCTCTCCACCATCTGGTCCCTGAAACAAGGAGGCCTCCTCAAGCGACAAGTGGAATTCTCAAGAACAGGAAACCAGGCCCAACTCTTTGGATACTGTTAACTGAGAAACAGGGTTCAAGGCTATCCTTACTCCCACCCGTGCCACTCTGTGAAATGCAGGCCTCTGCTCTACCTACTGGAACTAAATGGGTAGATCTCAGGGCCATCCGAAGACCTATTCTTCTGTTAGAGAAGGAGGGGTCAGGACAGAGCCCTTTTGGAGAATCATCAACAGAGAAAGAAATGTCAGCGCTTCAGAAGAAAGTAGATGTGTCATCAAGGGACCCGCTGGGAGCCTCTGGCATCAAGCCAAGCCCCACCCATGCAGCACCAGGAGCCACTTGGGTAGCAGAGAAGGGTAGAGACTATCTGAAAAGTTTAAGTCAAGCCAGAGGCCTGCCATGACCCATGTTGCACAAGACCCTCTTGCTACCCAAATCTGAAGGGTCAAGGGCCAGTTCTTGTTCCTCATTCCCCAACGGCCCATCCGCCCTTCCAGAGACCCAGTGAACAGAGAGGGAGCTTACCCTTCAATATCTGAAACGTCTTTGGTCTCAAACTGGCCAGTGGCAAGAAGCCCTGGGCTGAGCTTCCCCCCGAAAAGCAGCTCTTCCTTGGCCATCTTTACCAGGATAAGCCTCACCAGTTCCCCCATGTACATCCCACTGATCATCTTCTCAAATCTGCAAGGATACAGACCAAACAATAAGGAATAGTCCTTGCTGTCAGTGAACTCCCAACTTCCCCATGAAGGCAACAGGCACACAAGGGAAGCTGGGGCACAGTGCAGTGCTAACTTGGGTGGCATTGCGGGGAGCCTCAATATTTATATCCAAGAGAAAAGGGCCAATATGGCCCAATTAGCAGCATGGGCCCAGCAACATCTCACACTGGCCTCCCTTTGCAAGGTCATTTGTGGATTTTTAGAAAAGCAGGTGCAAATGACCCAGGGATGGGGTGATGGGCAAGATTAGAAGGGCAGCCTGGGACAGACGAGAAGAAGTTCTGAACATCAGATGGTCCTGGGAATCTGAGAGTGGGACACGTTGGCAGTTTCTGAGCAGGCAGGTGACAAGAGAAAGGCATTAGTTCTAGAAAGGCTGTCCCCAGGCTGAGAGCTATCTGTATCAGTTAATTTATTTTTTCAACACTAGGTGATGCTGTTTTCTTTAGAAGCCAGTCTTTTTGGCTCAAAGGGTGTGATCCGAGAACCGAATCTTCACCATTCTTTGTGGCCAAGAGGGCCCTTTCTTGGTACCTAAGGATATGGGGCCTAGAAAGGAGGCTCCCCCAGGGCCAGTGGACACTACCTAGGCTGGGCTTCAGCAAAGAAACCCAGGGGGATGGGGTGAAGGGATTACGATGTCGGCTGGTACACTCTATGAGAGAGGAAGCCAGGCCCTCCAGAAGAGACTCGTTCAAGACCTAAGGCCAGGTATGTCAGGACTGGAGCTCAGGGTAGAGCTGGCCAACTTGCTTGAGCAGAGGGTGCATGTAAAATGTCCAAGCACCAGCACAGGCAGGTGGTGCGGGGGGGGTCACCGGGCTTTACCCAGTAAGCAACTCGTGTGTCTGCCTCTCCTCTCCACCTTCTCCCAAACAGCCAGGGGACGGGTCCCGTGGGGCTTGGAAGTGCGGGTGGTTACAAAAGCTTCTATTCCCCAGTTTCTTAACCAAAACTTCGTTTCAGTCACCATTTAGGAAAATATTTATCTAGAAATACATCCAGAGGGGGGTTAAGGTTTCTCCTGGAGCCCAACAGTGACTCCAGGGCTACCATGGCTGACACGTCACAGTCTATGTCCTCTCAGCCCTTGATCTGCCTCAGGCTGAGCCAGCGGTGTGTTGCCAAGGCTGGGCTGGCAATTCTGTCTGCAGACACTTCGAAGGGCGTACAGCTCCTCTGAATGGCTTGGGGGTGCCTCCTTCTTGGAGTCAGACATTGAGTGAATGACTTTTCAGCCCATAAATTTTCACCAGCCATGGCGGACACAGCCAGTGTGTTCTCTGAAAGTTACAAGTAAGGGGACTTGTGCTTCGGCATGTGGGAGAAGCTATTGACTTAAATAAACCATGCCTAGAAGAAGCAAGGACTCTCCCTGTAAAGAAAAAGACAGCCCATTGCTGAGCTGGCTTACAGAGTTGGGTTTTCCTCTCTGAGCAGAGATCAATGCCAGAAGCTTTCCTGCAATAGTCATAGCAACGAGAAGACCAGAGGGGCCTGAATTGCTCAAAACATTTTGTAATTCGGAGCTTACAGCAATCCCTGTTTCAAGATCTTTGATAGGGACATTGGGCCAACGTTGATGTGTAATAATGACAGCGAAATAATGTTTTGTAACCATCAAAAGTACCTAAAGTCAAGTCTGGCCAGGCTGGAGAGTATAACATTCAGGGTGCAAAACACTGGAGGCCCTCCTGGTCCAGTCCGTCCAGGAACCCTGGCTGGGCCACAGGTCCAGGGAAGCAGCCGAGGAGGCTCCTAAACCAGCTTTTCCAGAGGCCTTGAGTCTGCCTACAGCTGGGTCCAGCTCAGCTCACAGGCGGCTCTTCTAGAGTCAGAGCCTCAGCCCGTGTGGAGGAGGCCAAGTGTCACAGCCTAGTCCCTAGCCGGGGGAGGGGCAGCAGCTAGGGAGACAGCTTTCCGGGACCCTAAGCTGGGCCATCCCAAGATGACTTCTCTTCTGTCTCTCACAAACTATTTCTAGAGACACATTGAGGGTGGAGGAGAGAGCAGGGCCAACACTTAGGAAATGACCTTCTAAAATGATGGCTCTGAAGGACAGAACCAAATTATTACCTATAATCTGGTTTGCCCACTTGTTTACTGGATTATAGATCCCTCTCAGCAATTTATAGTGAGGACACATGTGAGGAACGCCACTCAAGGCACCAGGGGGTGCCTTGGCAACCTTTTGGGGACATAAAACTATAAAGCAATAGTGATAGCCACACCCGCCCCCACCCTGGTCAGCCCCCTGCTTGGTTCCTGAGCCCACCCCGACGAGCCCACCGCACACAGGGGTTGCTGCTCACAGTTGCTTCCCGGGGTTCAGGGAGCCCATGTCGATCTCCTGATCAAACTCAGTGCGGAAGTCATCAAGTGCGCCGTCGTCCCCAAAGGCCCCCCATTCCATGTTGATACACATCCGCCCCTCGTCGCCCTCCACCATGTCAATGTGGCGCATCTCTTCCATGTAGCAGGCATTGCTGCCCGTGCCTGGCCGAGACAAGGGACTGCTAAGCACCCACCTGCACTGGCCTCTCCCCAGCCCCCATCTCCCTCTTATTCCAGCACCCTGAGCCTGCCTCGAGAGACTGGGATTCCTCAGTGCAGGCTCCTGAGGCACCCCAACATGATCCCATCCACAAGTACCCCCACCCACAGGTTCTGGCTCACCTCCACAGTGACTGTACCATCATCTTCTAACACGAAGTACAAAGAATCATGCAGTCTATGGAGCCCTCCTCCCTCTCCAGCCCACATCCCCATCCGTCAGGCAGCACCAGCCCCCACACCCAGTGTGCTCACTCACCTACAATGAGACCTATCTCGCAATTCTGGTCATCGTAACCACAGGTCATCATGGTCCCAACTGTATCGTTCACCACGGCCACGATGTCAATATCAAAGTCCTGCAGGGATGCAAGAGGGGCTCTGGTCTCTACCATCACAGAAAGGTCCCAGTTATGAAGATGCAGAGAAAGAGCAGCAAGACACACAGCTCAGGGCTACCCCTTCCTAACCCTACTTGGCGCCAAAGAAGGTTAGAGCTGGGAATCGGGTCCAGATCCCAGTCTGACAGCAGTGACTCACTCCCTACCCTGCCTGTCCTCTCCACGGAGGCCACCGGCCCTGCGGTCAAGTCTATTGACATCACTGCGTGCACAAGAGCCCCTCTTGCCCCTGCTGTCCCCTTCTCCCTCTTTCTCTTCTTCTTCTTCTTTTCTTTCTCTCCCTCCTTCCCTGTGTCCAGGCCATGATCCTGCCTCATTCCATCCTAATGCCAACATTATGCCAACATTCTTACTTGAAAATGATAATCAGGTCTTCTTCAGGTTTAAACCTGAAGGGTTTTTTGCTTGTACCAAGGCTGAGATTATTTATCCACCATGCTAATCTGAAGACCCCAAAGGCAAAAGGCAACTGGTTATTATCCATCATGATAATCTGAAGACCCCAGAGGCATCTCCTTACATATTAAGATCAGCAGTGTGTGTGGCAATCATTTCACAGTGTATGGATGCCAAGTCATTATGAGGCATGCCTTAAATTTTGCCATATGTCAACTGTATCTCAGTAAAGCTGGGAAAAAGTTATTATTATTGGGTAAACCTAGCAGGGAAGGAAAAGAAAATCTCTCCTTAACGACTACAAAAAAGTTTTTATGTTCATTTGAGGACAGACTGGGAAAGATTTCAGAGTAGACCCAAAAGAATATAAAGAGCCTCCAGACTCCATGCTCCTGTCTCCCCACCCCTGCCCTCCCCTACTCACCCCTCTCCTCTGGATGGCCTTCCGGATCAGAGTAACCACGTCTTTGCCTTCCACACCACTGGACTTGAACCCCTTGGTCCAGGAGACCAGGAAACTCTGAAAAAAGGACCCAGGAATGAATACTGATTCCTCACCAAACTCTGACCATACAACTCAAACAACCGTTAGTAAGTGGAGACCTCAATCACGGAGCTCAGCTAACCTACAACCATGCTTAAAAATATTTATACTGCAGGACACCTGGATGGCTCAGTTGGTTAAGCTGCTGCCTTCAGCTCAGGTCATGATCCCAGGGTGCTGGGATCGAGTCCCACATTGGGCTCCTTGCTCAGCGGGGAGCCTGCTTCCCCCTCTCTCTGCTTCTGCCTGCCACCCTGCCTGCTTGTCTCTGACAAATAAATAAATAAAATCTTTAAAAAAAAATTTTTTTTTAAATTCATATTGCCTCCTGACTAGCCTAGGAAAGAGAAATTGGGGCCCCATCGAAGCCCCAGAAAGATTAAATGAATGACTCCTTCATGATCTACTGCCTCCAAGAAGTGAGGAAAAGAACAGTCTTTAGAAACGCCACAATAAGAGACTCTCATCATGAACTCCCCAGTCATCGCTCTTCCAAGGAGCTGTATCATGATATTCTCCAACAAAGGAGTTCCTACTTTCCTATTCACTGTCCCCTACAAGGGATATGGATAGCATACATACTGTCCTTTGAGGACGGGTGATAAAGACCCTCCCCAATACTTCTTCACCACACCCCCCACACCTGCACACACTCACCCACAAGACACAACTCCCAATACTCAGACCTTGTCCATGCAACTATCAGAGTCGCCTCTAAAAACCACAGAAGCAGCTGGCTCAAAGTTCATCCCAGACCTCCCAGCCCAGACAATGAAGCAACAGAAGCGTCTGAAGAACTCAATCTTACCTCATCTAGTTTCGTTTGGACGCAGGGGAATGAGAAAGTAAAACCCAAGGGGAGCTTCTTGTCTTTGATTTGTAGCTTATCCATGAAGTTAGCCAGGCATTCCGCAATGTGGTCAAACAGCTAAGAGCACACGACACAGCAAGGTGAGTGAGAAGGGAGAACAGCATGGAGATTAAGAGCATACCTAGACTTTAAGCTCAGAAAGGAATTAGTTGAATGTGTATAAGATATTTACCCCCTCAGAAGTCTTAATTTGCTCATCTGTAAAATGGGGGTAGATAACTGCACCTGCCCTCAGAGTTACCAAAGGATTAAATGAGTCAATGCATAGAAGGGCTTAACACTAGTTAGTGCTTATTAAATACGGTCTTCGACTCAAACCGTTTATCCAAACCACTGTCAAAGTAACTCTGAGAGAGGCAGGGGAAATCATACGTAAAGCTGATCAGAAGTCGTCACATACTCTGGAACAGAACAGAACCCCATTGACATGAGTACACTGCTGACGGGGGGCAGCCCATCTCACTGCCAAGAAGGATTCCAGCAGCCCTGTTAGCGTTCTATGAATGAACTTGTAAGTAACTCTTATATTTTTCCTCCATGCTGGAAAAGTAATTTCCCATGAACACTTCAAAGAAGTTATCTTTTGTTTTCTAACTTCAAAATGAAACATCAAGTGAGTCCCTGAAGAGCACTAAGAATAAACAGCGTTTTGTGGATGGGCAGCCTTACAACTGTGACCATGCCAAGCAGGACCCACAGCTCCTAAGAAAAAGCTGTATTTACAATTATCCCAGCCTTTCAATCAGCCCCAAGGCCTCCAGTCCCATGGCTTCCTTCTTGCCTACTCAGCATTCTCAAAGAGAGGCAATGACCCCCCCCCCCCCCAGATGCTTACAGGGTGAGGCAAAGGGCATTCTGGTACAAAAAGTAAGCAGAGGCCAAAGAGACCAAGTAGATGCCAAGAGCCAGGTTGACCAGTTGGCAAAAATTAAAAGCCAAGGAAGGGGTGGAAGGTGGATGAGAACATACCTTTTCCTCTCCAGACAGAAGCAAGAAGATTTCACTAAACCATGGGTTCCCAGGGGACAACAAACATCACCACCATCATGTTACAAATGTAAATTCTAGGGCCAAACCCAAACCCACCGAATCAGAAGCTGTAGGGGTGGGGCCCTCCGGGTGATCCTGAAGCAGTGCTTTGAGAGCCACTGCACTAACTATGAAAGTATTTGCATTTACAAAGGAACTGAGAGGTTGGGGATGATAGAGTAGACTGAGAGGCCCATTGGCTCCCCAGATGTCTGAGATATGCTTCCTGGGAGCAATCCAGGAAGACAAGGCCACCTCCACCTAGAAGGGGGCCAGCTCTAACAATTTCCTGCACTGATCATATCCCTGTCTGGTCACGTGCAAAATTAACCTCAGAAGATGCTGAAACTCTCCATCTCTGAACCAAAACATTCTCAAGAGCGAAGACTGGGGCAACCCAAAGGCTCTTCTCGCCAACAGGATCACCAATGCATAAGGGCCAACTACCCTGAGCAGAAGCCACGTATTTTAATATGTACATAAGGTTTCTAGACAGATACTCAGCAAGTTCTGTCCTTGGAAAGCAGACCAGAGACAAAATTTACAATACAACCCAATTCCCAGCACTTCCTTCTTGGTAGTCATGTCAAAATGATCTTTAGTAAAAATAGTGTAAAATAGTAAAAATAGGAAGAAATAGTAAAAACAGGAAGTTGCAGAAGCTCTGCAAAGAGAGGAGGCCAGTCATCAGAGATGAAGGGAGGAAGAGCTTAAGAAGGGGGAAAGGCAAAATGGTTTCCCTCCTCCAGCCCCGATGCACTGCTCCCTTTCCAGCTGTGCTGCCAACAAGGAGAGGCAGTGAAGTACCACCAACTTACACAGTAGCCACTAGCCACCTGTGGGGATCTTAATCACTCAGAATCTTAAAAATGTAAGAGTCACTTCCTCAGTCACACCAGCCATATTTCAAGGGCTCAACGCCACCACTATCTAGCTAGTGGCTAACATATTTGCAAGGGGAAGATACACTGTAAGAAGTTCTCCGGGACAGTGCTCAATTAGAAGAACCTACAGCTCTTTAAAAGCAGGGAAGAGGTGACCATCTGCTCCCTTAACTGGAAGATTATCTTCTCCTGTACTAGCTGATGATCTGAGGATAAGATACCAGGACAAAGAGCTAACACCTTCCTGTCATAAAAAGGCTCAAAGGGCACCATTTCATGAGGTTAGAAAAGGTTTCCTTTTCCTTATTGGTCTGAGAATGCTCACTCCCTTTCCCACAAGATACACTTTAAACATCCAAAGTGGCTGCTATTATGATTTGAAATTCACTGCTCTCAAGCGGAAGTTCGTTTGCTAGAAGACAGATTTTATCCTGGGACCCACACTGCCCAAGTTCACAGATCTTCAGAAATCTCTGCAAGTTTAGGGCTTGGTGATTTGGTCTTGGTCTTAACTACATGTTATGTTTAAAATCCATTTGTTTTCCACCAATTAAAAGATTGATACCTATGATCCAAAAGAAAAGGAAAATATGGGGGGGAAAGCACCAGTAACTCCACCATTAAAACCACCACCATAGGGGCGCCTGAGAGGCTGTCAGTAGATCATCTGCCTTCGGCTCAGGTCATGATCTCCGGGTCCTGGGACCGAGCCCCGCATCAGGCATCCTGCTCAACAGAGTCTGCTTCTCCCTCTCCCTCTGCCCCTACAACCCGCTCATGCTCTCTCTAATAAATAAAATCTTTTAAAAAATAAAATAAAATAAAACGGCCACTATGAATTTCTTCCAGTTTTTTGACCGTTTTCTGCTTTTAAGCAGAGTATGCTTTCAATTCTTTCGAGTGAAATAAACACCTATATTTTCTTCTAGTTTTTTTTTTAAATATTATTTATTTATTTGAAAAAGAGAGAGAATGAGAGCGAGCACAAGTAGGTAGAAGAGCAAAGGGAGAGGGAGAAGCAGACTCCCTGCTGAGCAGAGAGCCCAAAGTGGGGCTTGATCCCAGGAACCTAGGCATCCCTTTTCTTCTAGTTTCATGTTTCATTTTTATATAGCATTTTTCCATTTATTCAAAGTCTTTGAACCATCACAATAGCTTTAGTTTCCTCCAAGTGGGTCTTTTTTTTTTTTTTTTAATTTGTACTAAAGCATTGTTTGTGGATACTGGAGCTAAGTTACCAACCCCATAGAGCTAAAATTTGTCCAGCCCCAGCATGAAAACAAGGAAAGCAGGTTTCCCCTCAGACCTGTCCCCTGGGACAAATAAAGAGTCTAACAGCAGTTTCTCCCTCAACAAATTCTCTTCATTGTCTGAAATTCCCTTCTGTGGGCACCTGGGTGGCTCAGTGGGTTAAAGCCTCTGCCTTCAGCTCACGTCATGATCTCAGGGTCCTCGGATCGAGCCCTGCATCGGGCTCTCTGCTCAGCAGAGGGTCTGCTTCCTCCTCTCTCTCTCTCACTCTCTGCCTGCCTCTCTGCCTACATGTGATCTCTGTCTGTCAAATAAATAAATAGAATCTTTAAAAAAAAAAAAAAAAGATTTATGAAATTCCCTTCTGAAGTGGGGATCTAGTAGAGTGGGAAGAACAGTAGACCGGGAATAAGAAGGCTCTGCTCCTTCTACACCCGAAGGCCTAAAAGATAACCACCCTGGGAAGGCATCTTACTGGATTTCATGTTCTCTATTCACTCTTCCATTGAGTATATGCTGGAAAGAAAATCAGCAGGGGGGGATCCAGGACTCCCATACTGCCTAATTCCAGGAAGTACCACTCTCGTGGACCACATACATCACACAGCCTACCAACAGGACGGAGCCCCGGAGAATTGGGACAACACCTCAGTGTGGCTTTGTGTTGTGACTCTGCCCTTCCCACCCCTATGATCTAATGCCAAGTCATTCACTCAGGGTTTCAAAACCTAATTCGACATCTTTAAAGTATGTTAACAGAGGCACTCAGCTTCATAGGGCCGGGGGGGGGGGGGGGGGTGCAGGTAAGAAGAAGAAATGCACACATAGCTTTTGCTCAGCCTGTCACACAACAGGGCATCACGGTCAGCTCCTGACGGTCCCTCATCCACTCCAATGCGTGAATTACTTTCTGCGCAGGGTGGGCTGTGTCCCCTGCGGTCCAACTGCGCTGTAAGCCCAGGAGGGAAAAGGCTGGGGAACTCTGATTCCCAGTAAGGGTCACTGCCCCACGCACAGGAAGAGCTCAATACATGTTTGGAGATTATCACAGTCCAATTCCATCCTTTCTCCTTTTTCTCCTCGCTATTACTGAGAGGATTCTCAGTATGTGGATTTCACATTTCTTCTCTTATCCACTCCTTTCACTGTTTAGATGCTCCAGAAGCCACAGGACACGAGGATGACGAAATACGATTCAGAGCAATGTGGAAGCATGCGGTGCCCACTCCAGTACCAGCTGGGGCGGATACCCCAAAGCCAGATTTTGATGTTTTCTCAAGAGGCTTCCATCCCTGTGCGCAAAACCTCTTTTGTCGTAGACAGGCAAGAAGAGAGAGCAAATAACCATAAAGATAAAGGGCCAAGTTCCATCGCCCTGTGATGCGATGGTAACAAGTGTGAGACCAAGAGGGCTACAGAATGACCACAGGGGCAGACCTGACTCTGTGTGTTCTGCCTCGCTACTCGATGGCACCAATAACAACCACAAGTGTCCAGTAGGGTGCGTCGGGCCTCCCGACAGCAGGCTTTCATCAATTACCAGCCCATGCAAGCAGACCTCCAAAGTCATGGCAATCAAAACACCACCCACCGCGGCCCATCCAGACTCTGGGGTCTCACACGCATGCTCTCCGCGCTTTAGTCTGTGTGCACCTCTCCTGATGCAGGTGCCTCACTCCACCTCCAGGCACAGAAAGGGATCACCAGACAGAGAGAGGACAGGACAGAGAATCTGGGCCTCAGACAGGGTCTCCTCCTTCCAGACCAGAGAAAGAGCAGCGTCTGCGCCTGTGGGGCCCAGAGCCCAAGCAGCCACTCTGGGGGTAGGGTCCTACCTGGGTGCCACTGCCTCGCATGAGGTCCTCGGGGATGGCATAGATCTGGTTCTCCATCTCGACCTTCTGGAGCCCATTGTCTGTTACTCTTACCCGAAGCACACGGAAGTTTGTCCCTCCGAGGTCCAGAGCCAGGAACTCTCCGTGTTCTGCAGAGAGACGAGGGGCCACTGTGAGTTCAGGAAAGAGAAGATCCTCACAGAGCCCAAGACTAAAAACCCACGAGCCCCTCCATAAACACTGGTCATCTCCCAGTGATAGGTAGCCAGTGGGTCTTACTTTTTATCACAGACATTTAGGTATGGTCTGATCCTTTTTCTTCATGCTGAGCACTTTTATATTACTTTTAGAATTCACACAATAATGACACAGTCTTACACCCAAGTATGGGGTACCCAGCCTCTCACAAAACTACTATTTCAGGGGCTTTCAGCCAAGTCCCCATCAAGCTCAAGAGGCCTACCAGGCCCTATCCCAGGAGGTCACACCTCAGCTTTGTTCTTCATGCTCCCAGGACACCCAGCACACTGTTAAAGGCCTGTGGGCCTCTGGGCTTTCAGCCAAATCGGGGTCCCCATATAAAATATACTTTTTTTTTTCTTCTGAAGATTTTATTTATTTGTTTGACAGACACAGCGAGACAGAGAACACAAGCAAAGGGAGTGGGAGAGGGAGAACCAGGCTTCCTGCAGAGTGGGGAGCCTGATGCGGAGCTCGATCCAGGATCCCGGGATCATGACCTGAGCCAAAGGCAGAAGTTTAACAACTAAGCCACCCAGGTACCCCCAAAATTTACTTTTAATGTCTGCATACAGTGATTGCAATGTCCTATGGCAGGATAAGAGGGTCACGTGATAAAGTGAATGAATACAAAGAGCTGTAACTTAGGAGGCCTAGCAAATCGGCCAACCAGGTGCCCCCCCAAAAGATCCCAGGCTTATTAGAATGTGAGAGAATGCTGACCCAAAAGTATGCAAGAGTCAGGCCACTCAGCTGTTCCACTCAGACAGGCCCCAGAGCTGGGGTACAGGGGGTACAGGGAGACTCCACAAACACAAGTGGGTCAGGATCTTCAGGTGTCCACCAGGAAGGCACAGTCCCTTCTCCCCAGGAAACAAGCAGCGTAGACAGAAAACGTCCAGATTCTACACAATAATACAGCTGGCTGCAGGGACGTGCTCCACTGTATGGCACAGAATAGAAATGCTGAAGAGATGCAGGGGCCGGCGACAGCTCGGGGAGGTGGGCGCACCATCTCGGCAGCCTCCCTCTGCCAGCAGGGGCTCCACCCTCTTCAACGGCCCTGATGCACACGTTCTTGAAAAATACAGTGTTACTTTCTGGGGAATTCACGTACAGGCATGTTTGCCAACCCTCAGCCCATTTCCCACCGGGTGACCGGCCACTGAAGTGAGGCAGCATGGGCTAGTGGGGCAGCGGTGCGCTCTGACCGGAATGAGCCAACAGGGGTCCCTTCTGCGCCCAGGCCCTGAGAGGAGCAGGAACTGCTCGGCCCTGAGAAAAAAATACTCCTACCCAGCTCCCTGAGGGCACTACCCACAGCCTCTACAGTCCGAAGGGGCAGCCTGGGGGAGAGGGATGTCATTCAACCAAGATTCCATGGGACTTGCCTCTACACATGTGCCCATCTGGCAGGAGCCAACACACACAGCCTGGGTCTGGAGCCCACGTTACCTTGTCAGCTATCCGGCCACGTTCTGGCCGTGGCAAGTTCCTGAGGCTCGGCCACCTCACCTCTGAAGTGGGGGCATCATGACTCAAGTGGTTGTGGGGAGGCAAAAAGCTACAGAATGTGTCCCAACTACCCAACACAGTCCCGAGAACTTAGTTTGGGGCATACTCGGTAGGTTCAGGAAACGTTCCATCCAGGCATCCACACATGGCCCAGTGCCACACTGAAGTCCTCTGGGCTCTCTGTTAGGGCTGCCTCTCGGGCTGAAAAGCAACATCACCCTCACCAGCGGGGACTGAAGAGACCTAAGAAAAGCCATTGGCATCTGCCCCCCCACCCCCACCCCGTGAGTGCAGCATTTCCCCCTCAGGGGCACTAATTTCCTGTCCCCTCCCTGGCGTCTGGAAAGTCTCCAAACCCCACTGTGCTCGACAGCCGGGACACCCTCAACCCCTCCGGGGGTGATTCTGCCCTTCTCGTGGCCATGGGCGACTTTTCCAGGCACTCCAGTTCCGAGCCTCCCCTGGTGGTGGGAACCCAGCCAGACTGCAGGAAAAGCTATGTGGTGGTTGTCATGGAGGATGAAAAGGTAAATCAAAGACTAACTGCCTGCATCAGCACTCTGGGGCCTAGGACGCAAGCGATGCGCTGAATCGGCGGCCACGGGGGTCATGACTCAAGGCCAGCCCAGCCTCCGTTCCCAGGAAGGAATGTCATCCCTTGCTTTCTTTTCAGACTCTGCCGGAACAGACATTCCTCTTGGCGTGCCTCCTCCCCAGCACCCAACCCCCCACCCCCCACCCCCCGTTCTGCAATCACACACGATCACAATTACCACAGCCTAGGGCTGGATTCCTTCCAGGTCTAGTATCTCTGAGGCAGACCCAGCACCATGACTTCTAGAGCAAATATGAAGGTGACCCCCCCCCTTCCCCCACCCCGGACACTGGACAGATCCTTCTAGTGCCCAGCCCCACACCGTGCACGAGAGGCCCCTGCAGAGCCGGGGTGAAGAGCTGGGCCTTCAGCAACAGGCAGACAGGCTTTGATCTGAATTCCAGCTCAGCTGCTTCACTACTTATGCGGCCTTGGAGCACGTCACCTCCCCTGTAGAACAGGGCCCATAGTACGGACGTCTCCCAGGGGTCATGAGGCTGGCACAAAATACAGAACATGCTATGTGTGAATATGAAGGCTCACAGTAAGCCGTCAGTAAACGGCTGCTGTCATCACTCTTCCTATGCCCCTTTGGTTGATCGTGTAGTTCTCCTCAGCCCCTCCAATCCCCACTTACACCTACTCATGGCACAAGTCCCACATCTACTATGAACTTTCCAGAACATTCCAGAAGCCCAGGGCAGACAGCATGGGTGTGTGTGATGGGGCGTGAAGGAACATCACATTTATGGGCCTGGGACTACCAAACTGGACAGGTGGGAGCAAGGCTCTGGGGCAGAAAAACGTGCTTATGGTAGGTTTCTTAAGAAAGTGCACAGGCCATGTGACATGGCCATGAGGACCCAGGAAGATCCAGAGAGATCATTCTGCTTAATGATGGCTGTTATCTGAGGCAACACATTAAGAAAACATCTATTGCATTTGCTCACTGATGGTTCATTTGTTAAGCAAAATGTCTGAGTACCAACTGATTAATAACATGAGACCATCAGGCCAGAGGCAAGGTCTCCTTCACTGCTGAGTATGTCTGGAAAGCAATTAAACTTTCTAAAAGTAGCCTCTGGCTACAAACCACCTGCTACAAACATCTGATTTCTTAAGAAGCTCAAACAATACAAAAGTGGGGAAAATTAAAAGCAAATATCCCTTTTCTCCATACCCCAAAAGTAATCATTATTAATGCTTCTCAGGTGTGCTTAGGTACATTTATTTTATAAAGACACAGAGGCTGTTAACAGATACCCTCAGAGAAAAGGGATTGGAATTGCTGGTTCTTAGGATGTATGCTTTTAATTTGAAGACACTGCCTAAAAGTTCATGCCTAAAAGTGCTCAACGATTTCCACACAAACCAACGTCTGGGTTTTGTTCTCACCAAGGTCTCTTGTTATGTGGCAATTAATCTTGGCCAACCTCCTTGGTCAACGTGGTATCTCATTTTTTAAACTGGGTTTCCTTCTACTGTGTAAGGTTATATATTTTGAATTATCTGTTGTTGACTGGCCTTTTTGAATTCCTTGTTCTGTGAAATTTCCTATTCACATCTTTTGCCTTTTTAAAAAATACGTTCAGGGACACCTGGGTGGCTCAGTTGGTTAAGCGTCTGCCTTAGGCTTGGTGGGGAGCCTACTTCTTCGCTTGTGCTCTCTCACTCTGGCAAATAAATAAAATCCTTAAAATATATATATATTCATTATTTTCTTAATAACCTAAAAGAACTCTTTGCATATTAAAGAAACTAGTTTTATTGGTGGTATAATTACAATTATTTTTTCCAATCCAATGTCTGTCTTTTCACTTTATTTGTGGTATTTTTGCCATGCAGAGAAACACTTAATTTTTATGTTGTCAAAATATTTATGGTTTCTGGGTTTTATGTTAAATCTGTACAACTTCTAAGGATTACATGAGCTTGCCACCTTTCCTAACTCTCCCCAGTTCCTCCTGAAGGTAGCTACCACCACTGCTAAAGTGAAGGAAGCAAAGTTTGAAAGTGTACTGGAAAGACCAAATTCATCTTCTATTTTCTTTTTTGTTGTTTAAGCCCCCACTCCCGCCCTGCCTCTCCCTTGGGGAAGGTACCCCACTAGGGACACCCAGCTGCTCACTGCACAGCTGCCATTTTGGGCAAATTGACCCAGATAGGCGGCCAGCTTCTCCCTTCATAAAATTCAGCTGCAGAGGATGCAGGCATCCGTCCGGCTACCTCTCACATGCCAAGCAAGTACTCTACCAGCTCCCATTTTCTACTTTTTAATGGGACTTCTTTGGAAAACAAAGCCCAGCACCCTGTCTTCATCTCTCTCATCCCTGGGACAGAACTCAGACTTCATCACTGGCATCTGGATTACTGTGGTGATAAAACAATGGAAAGACAGAGGCAGGTGTGAGGGAGGTTTAGTTTTTGAGGGCCCGACATGTAGGGGATTTTAACGGAAGAAAAACATTTGTTAAGTGATGGTCACTTTGTTTATAAGCTTTATCTCATCAATCTTCAGGAGCCCTATGGGGCATCATAATAGCCATTTTCCAGACGAGAAAACCGAGACTCAGGTCAAGTAACTGAACCCAAGATCCAAGTTCAGGTCTGGTTCTCCAGCAAAGTTTTCTCCTTGACGAGCAAGGAGGCTCCTCATGGGAAAGTTGTAAATCCTCAAATAAGGAATTCTTCATGAATAACTCCAAGAGCATAAAGCCCAGAGGTCACCAGCAGCCTCCAAGCTGGCCTGGGTGGCAGAGGAAGTGACACTGTGGTTTAAAGTTCAGTCATTTGGTTTAAGGTCACAAAGGGGTAAGTGACTGCTGGGTTTCATGAACACACGTCCATCTGACCCCAAAGCCCGTGCCTGTCCCACCGCACCACACCCATCTCTCTTGTTCCTGGAAGCTGAGGAGGGCCTGGCACAGAATGAGGCACATAAGCAATAAAGTGGTGAAAAGGAAAGCCAAGACGCCCTAATCTTTATCAGTAACTGCAGTCCGTCCCTCCCTCCCCCAGGTCTACGGGAGGGTGAAGGGCTCTCCAACGTGAGTGGGTGGTAGCAGACACACACCCGCTGCATGGAGGTGACATTCCCCCCCGTCCCCCCGGAGCCCAGGACCCTCTAAAGCTTGTTGATACAGTCTTTACTGATGGCCACAAATCGCTGCCATCTCTCAATCACATGGGACCTCTGTTCCCACCAAGCCCTCTCTGGCAAAGGTCCTCCTCATTAAAAGCATCCCCACCAAAACCAGGTAAGAGAAGGGGTACCGACGCTCTTCCACAAGAAAGCAAGGACTCGAGCCAGCACTGCCAGCCCACGGTGATGAGAACTGGCAACGGGAGCATCTGGTCGTGCCGCCCTCCATCCAATTGCCCAACAGTCAAGATCCAAGTTGCTCATCTGGCGGAGTGTGTGCGCTGACTCATTCTGCCCACTTTCAGTGAGGCTCTTATCAAACACTTAAGGTCAGCAAGATAAAAGGGTTTCAGTTTCCCCTGGGAACTCACCTGTCTGGGTGGGGGGTGGGGGGGAGGCTGTGGAGGACTAGTAATGCATCAGACCGGCTGCCTGAACAGGACAGTCACCATCATGTTCTTGGATGAGACCTCAGGAATGGGTCCCGAGCAGGCCATAACTTCAGCATTGTTAGTAACACAGAGGTGGCCTGCACCTGGCAAGGTCTGCACAATTTTTGAGGAAGGAGAGGCGAGGGCCAGCTGGATTTTCCAACAGGATCTATTTTACATCATTAGGTACTTGTCACTAATTAAAATAGCTCACCACCTGTTCCTCCCATCAGGCCCTTGGAGCACTGTGTCTACGAGGGCTGGACTTACAAACAGGTTGCATCTGGTTTTGTATTTTTAAGCAGCAGTGCCCTTTGTCAAAGGCAACTATGTTCAGAAGGGGCAGCACACTGCCCGTCCAGGGTTGGAGCCAGAGCTTTTTCAGAACATATTCTAGAAGCCCCTCTTTGAACAAGAGGCTTTTAGGCAGTGTTCCCAGGGTTCTCGGGACCAGTGCAGGTGGCAAGGTCTGATCTTTGTGGGTTAAGGAAGGCCAGTTAAGGCACAACCTTACCTCCCACCTCCACATTTCGAAGTTTGTATCTTTCCCTTACTGTTATCGTCTTAGATATGGGGTTCCATATAAGATTTCATTTTGTTTACAGTTGGGAATGGGGTGAAAAAAAAAAAAGTTTTAAAAGTCACTATTTTAAGAGTCAGACCCAGAATCTATTCTAGGACCTGCCAACAAAATACTTCCCATTCTGCAATCAGCTATTTCAACAGTGAGCAGCACTTGAACACGGTACTAAAAGCTTCTCCACTATCGGGTGCTATACGCAAACCCAGTCCCTGACCAGAAGGTGAGAAAGGGGGCAGTGAGATGCACTGTGGCAAGCCCGTGACTTGCTCTGCTGGGACAAGCAAAAGTTCTAGCCAGGTCCGAATGATGGTATGAAGTTGCTGGACAGGGAAAAGGGGACACAGGTAAGGGTGTGGAAGTTCACAGAGTGTTCAGGGAATGACACATCAGAGTGGCTACAGTGTAAGGCTCCTACCACATGTAGCAAATACCAATGCCAAGGACTCTGGATTTTAAGCACAGGATCAGCTTTGTTTTCGAGAGGGCTTTGATAGCCCTGCGGACCACGGGTCTAGCACTAGGGACACCAGTGAGGAGGATGCTGCAAGATAGTCGGGCCAAGCAGGGTTCTGGGGCCATGTACAAGTGGTCAGTCACCCAAGTCTGCCCAAGACTGACATGCGGCTTCCAGTGCTAAAACTGAGAAAATCCCAGGCATACCAGGATGGCTGGTCACCCCAGGACCTTGCTAGATCCAGCCATAAAGGACATCACCTCTTATCACCTCAAGCCAGAGGCATGCAGCCTTGAACTTTGAGGTAGGTCAAAGACCCAAGTCCCATACTGTCACATCCAGTTCCTAAGTGGCCCTTTAATAATTCAATGCCCCCAAAGGGACTAGCTCCTGCCTGCTGTACCACAGCAGGAACATTTCCAGGGGCCCCAGATGACTCCACTGAACATTCCAATCCTCCCGCCGTAGCTCTAGGTTGGAAAGCTTGTTTATGCTCTGCTTTTCAAGTGCCTGCCAGGCTAGCACGCAGCCAAGAGAATGCTTGCTCTAAGACTTTATGGCACAGACTCCAATTAAGAGGACTCAAAAGAGCAATTTGCAGGTCCTGGACAGGTAAGCCAGCAAAACTACCTTTGGCAGGCCCAGGTTTTGAGGCCCATATTTCCCATGTACCTGGAACCACCACAGCTACTACCACACCTGGTGGCCTCTTTTTAAGCTCTAGGATCCCAGCTACTCCATTAGAAGGCAAAGCAAGCAGGTCTCCACTCAGTAGCTCAGAAATAAAGTCACTCCATGTCATTAAAGGTATCAAATCACAGTGAATGTGGGTGTCTAGTACAGTCAAAGAACAGGGTAATCGGCTCTTCTACAATCTTCTACGACATTGGTCTCCTAATCATCTTAAGCGATAGGATACCAAATGCCAAAATGGAAAACTAGAGAAAAACAGAGGCTGCTCCAATCGAAGGAGGGAGCTGGAACACAACCAACACATTACGTACCCCCAAAGCTCCCAACACACACACCATTGGAAAGCATCCTGCTGGGGTTCTGATACTGAAGAAGTGTTTCTTAAGCTCAAAAACGCTCCAGTCACAGAAGTGTTACATTCCCCCCACAGTTGCGAAACCACTCTTCAAAGGATTAAAACATGTTTTAATCCGCTGGGTGTGTTCAGATTTTCAGGCAGGCCCACCAGGAGTTCAAGTCCTGTTTCAGGATGTATTAGCCGTACAATGTCAGGTAAATTACTAGAAATGTCGGGTTTCATCATCTGTTTAGAGGAGATAGTAATGACCTCTCTAGCCAGTACCTCCCCTCCACTGCCCACCAAATAGTCCCTTTGGGGGCATGCGTGTGTGTGTTTGGCCAAGAGTCAATGCAATGAATATGTAAGGTGTTTGGCACAATGCCTGCTACGTGTAAATGTTTAATAAACTACAGCTACTGCTCTATGGAAACCACTTATCGATACAATCTTTGGTTTATACTGTCGGCACCATATAAATCCACTAACTTGTTTGTGTGCTGGTTACTGATCAGTCCTCACTGCACGCCCGTTGATATAATGCTGAGCAACCAAGATAAGGGTTCCTTTCGGGTATACTCGCCTCTGTGCAACTTCCCGGCAGCCTTGTCTCTATCACATTGTGTGCTTACATTATATGACTGGGTACCATTCTGTCATCATTGGAACTGTGGAAGCCTTATCTCCCCAAGGACAATTTTCACTCTTTGAAGGTAGGGTACAAGGCAGTTTCAGCATACTGCTGCCTCAAAGGACCAGCCTTGGTGGGGACTCTACGGAACCAAACCCAAGAAACAGGCTTGAGTTACTGGCCGAAGAATGCATGCATTGTGCTAGCGGGCGGCAGGGGGCGAGGGGAGGGGGGCAGGAGGCAGAGAAGAATAAATCACTTAGCTAGTGGTGGGCATTGACACTCGGTGGGCGGGCTTAAAATCAAACACTTCCATTAGCTCACCATGTGACTCTGGGCAAGTTGCCTCATCAAACAAATCTAGTTTTTCTATAAAATGGGTTTCCTAGTGCCTACCACTGGGTCACGATCCAAATTAATGAGATTGCTCAAAGTCAGTGCTCAGCATGGCAGCTGGCCATTTGGTAAGCCTACAGCCTGTCATTGTCACCACCATCTCATCGCCCCCTGCTCTCTCGGCAGTTCAGTCTTGCTAGACGATATACTGACCTGGGAAAATAACTCCCAATTCAGAGAAGTGGGAAAGGATCAAATGATTGATACAGCAAAGCCTTCAACTCACTGGGCCTTACAAGGCATCTTTATAGCTAAACAATCTTAGTGCAACAAGAGGATGACAAAGACCGCACAAAGACACTTTACTTCTGGAACTTGCATCTGGGATATGAGCAGATTCTCAGCTGGGTTGTACTTGAGCTTCTTATTTTAATGGTACCAAGCCAACCCCTATCTGGGATGCATTTGAAAAGATGATAACCCAGGGGCGCCTGGGTGGCTCAGTGGGTTAAAGCCTATGCCTTCGGCTCAGGTCATGATCTCAGGGTCCTGGGATCGAGTCCCGCATGGGACTCTCTGCTCAGCAGGGAGCCTGCTTCCTCCTCTCTCTCTCTGCCTGCCTCTCTGCCTACTTGTGATCTTTCTCCGTCGAATAAGTAAATAAAATCTTTAAAAAAAGATGATAACCCAATCTGCTCTGGAAACTTTTTCAGCAATAGGAGTGGATGTAAATTATGAATCCTATGGCCAGAGTCAGGACGCCCCCTGCTTAAGGCCTAACCTCTTCACCTCTCCACCTCTGCCATTCACTGGCCATGTGTGACCTTGGCAGTCACCCACTGCCTTTGGCCTTGGTTGTCTTATTTTTAAATTGGAAGTCTCTCTTGGAGAGTTTGCATGGGGACTAAACAGATTATGTAAATCGCCTAGTAGACACTGTGGGTGCTCATTAAATGGTATCAATTATTCCCAAGTTTTTACTCTGCAGATAGAACAGTTCCATTCTCCGAAAGCCGGATGGGTCCCTGGGATGCATGTGGTAAGCCTGCTGACAGGACTGGGGCTAGCACCATGATCACACACCCAGCTATGGCTTAGGGCAGGACTGCCTATGGAGAGCCCAGAGATGGCAGGGTTCCTGGCAGATACAAACACATGCTTTCTTTATTCAACTCAGCACTGAAAACAAACAAACAAACAAACAAACAAAAAAGCAAAACAAAAAAAAACGAGAGAAGGTTGAGGAAGGGTACAGACAACAAATACTGGTGAGAATGAGGGGCAGGTGTCAGTCTCACACTGTTGGTAGGAGCATAAAATATAAAACAGAATGGTTTGATCACCTTGGGAAAAAAGCCTGGCAGTTTCTTGTAATAAAATACCCACCAAACTTTATGAGCCAGAAAGTCGACTCCTACTTGGTTTACCCCAGAAAACGAAGGCATGAGTCCACAAAGAGGCTTATGCAAAAATGGCTATGGCAGCTTTAGTCCTAATGGGCAAAAACTGGAAAGAGCCCAGGTGTCCCTCAATATGCACCCCACATAGGCTTCCAAACATACCATGAAATCAGCAACCAAAGGGAATGAACTACTGATAAACACAACCTAGATAAAGCCCATGGTATCATAGGTAGATGAAGACTTGCATAAAGAGTAAATACCAGATGACTAGATTTATGGAAAGCTGTTCAACAGGCAAGACTCATGCACATGGAAAAATTTAAAAGTGATTGCTTCTGGCAGTCAGGGTCAGGATTGCCTGGGGAAGGGGCACAAGGGAACTTTCTAGGCTGGTGGTAATGTCCTCTCTCTTGATGGGGGTTGTATTAAATATATACACTGTTATTAAAACTGTACGTATCTGTCAGCTCATTGGATGATACTTACAATTTGTCATCTCACTGTATGTAAATTTTATATTAAAAAGAAAACAAATATTGACATCTAGTGAGTAAAGTGCACACTGAAATTGTGGGGCTGAAATAAACTGATTTCTGTAATTTACTCTGCAGATGCACCAAATAAAACAAGACTGATGGGTAGAAGCGTGGATGAGAACGGTAAAGTAAATTTGGTAAAATATCAATGTAAGAGAATCTAGACAGTCTGTATATAGATGTCCGTTATACAATTCTTTCAACTTTTTAAAACTGGGGGGTGGGGGAGGCAGAGGAAGGGGGAGGATTTTTTTATATACCCTGACGGCCATCTGAGTAAGATATTCTTGGCCCATCTACATGTATTTCATTTTTCTCTGGGCCAATGACATTTCTGTACAAAGATGGTCCACACAATCTATGAAGTGTGGCTATTTTAGAATCAGCTCCTCTGGGCTTGGTGTCCACTTTCGTTCCTTTCCTTCTCCCACAGACCTCAAACCACTACATGGAGGTTCATTTCCCTTCAGTAGAATGGAGACCTGCATCATCAATGGCCAGCCTAAAGCTTCCTGAAGTCTCTCCCACACTTTCCACCAGGACTTTCATTACCATTGGCCAGCTGGGGCCCACAGAAATAAGAGTTAGAACCTGGTCCTCGCTCCCAAATGCAGGGGTTCTGGTGATAGGGATGAATCCTCCAAAAGGAAGGACCCAGAAGCCTTACCCACCCTGCCTCAGTGAACTTGGTGCTGGCCATGGCTCTTGCAAAGGTGAGTGATGGCTGCACAGGTCTTCATTTATAGAACACGTGGGAAGGTCACATATTTGCTTTTCCCTTAATTCTAGGTCCTCCAGTCCCCTAACGGTACAAATGAGGAAACTGAGGATCCAGGCATACATGAACTGCTTGAAGGCCCACAGCTTGACTTCAACCCCATTTAAAATAGAATTCAGATCCTCACCCCACTCAACACTGCCCTGGAAACACCTCCCCGCCCCTCACCCCCAGAGGAAGACAATTTTACAAACACCCACCTAGGACAAAAATGGGGGACAAGCTTTTAAGGCAGCATCGCTCACACTGCATGCCGGAAAAAAAAACCTCAGGGGCTCCTGACCAGCAGCTTTTTTAAAGGAATAGACAGCAATATCCGACTGCACCACATATAAGAATAGACATTGGTCCCTGCAACTTGTTTCAGCACTGTATAAATATTTATACATGGGTGCTGCTTGGTGTAAGCACGCAGTCCAGAAAAGCTAGGAAGGCACTGATTTAAAGATTAGGCCCCTCTAGATCAGAGATTTAGATCAGAATTTTAATTTCGCAGTTTCAAAAAGCGAACGCTGGAAAGGAATTCGCTGAGGAAGGCCATCATGGAAAAGGCATCACTTGAACGAAGACCCCCTTCCCCCCTCCTTCAATGGGAGAGACACATCACCACCAGTAGCAGCAACAGAACCCAGGCTGTGGCCTGGGCAGGGAAGCCGGTGATGCACCACAGACTGTCTGGGAAGAGGCAGAGATCCCTATACATGACTGACCCACGATCTCTCTTCCAGGCAATCTACTGCAGTGTCAATATCAAAGCCGAATTTTCATTTCAGATCGGCTTTATCTACTGAGGGGTGGATCCTTATCGCCACAGTCCGTAACTCAGAGCTACAACTCACAAAATATAGAACTGAAAGCCTTGACGTTGTCCATTCGAAATTACATCCCCTCATGTTCCCCTCCCCACGTTCAGTCTCCTTTCTTGATTTTCCAATGGCAATTCCTATCATTCATGTTGGATATATATTCCAGTTGAGATCCCAATAATTTTACGATGTGTGTGTCCATAAGCAATGCCCAGCATCGTTTGAGGGATCTGAAGTTACATCCAGCTACTAGGAGGTACCAGTCCTTCCTCCCCGGTGTATCCTTATTAATACCCACACATTTATGTAACACTGCTGCATTGTATCCCTTCACAAGGATAGTCCATAAACAGTTTCCAATATGCTGTCATTATAAGCAACAATGTTATAAGGCATGGAAAAGGCATCATTTGAGCAAAGACCACCCCCACCCCAGGCCAGACTGTTCCTTCTGAACATTCTTAAACATGCCTCGTAGGTTCATAAGGAATCTGTTCAAGTTACGATACAGCTGGAGATAGCATTCCTGAGTTAACATATATGCACACCTTCCACTTTACTAGTTACTGCCAACCTCACAGACCAGGAAAACTGCAACTAATAGTTCAGTGTGTGTCCCTGAGACTTTGTATTCCTTTATGCACATATAAATACATGAGTTTATACCGTATGAATATGCATAAATCGATCTCATGCTTTATAATGGGTTGCAGAGGACCATTTTCTGCACAAACTGACCAGTGCCAAGCTGATGGACATTAAGGGTTTTGCCCTCATCACAAAACGTCAAAGAATTTTTTTGGTGCATAAGTGAACAGCACGCTGGTTCCAGTACCCACGTACAGCAGACTGAGACTGTCAGATCCACCTCTTCATTGTACAGAGGAATAAATGCTGAGTCCCAGAGAGCCAGGGTGAGGAGCTGGCCCCAGGACCCCACCCAGCAGGAGAGAAACGACAGGGCTGAGCGCTGGAGTTCCTACACTTGGGGCACTTGCTCCACTTAAGGGAATAAAGCATTCCAGTACACATTCCTTTTACACACCATCCCCATTTACCCTGTCGAATTTGACATTAGCAAGAGCTACTCTGTGCATCACCAAAGTCAGGTAAAATCTCCTTGTGAAGGTCCAGCAGAAAGTCTTGCCCAGACCCTTCTGCCCGAGAATGCTGCAAGGGAGGGTCAGCCTCTGGCTCCCACCTCAGTCCCAGTGGCTCATGGGCACACAGGCTAAATGCCACTTTCATCTCCACCTTGGGACACAAGACAGGTTCCCAAGACTCCAGTCTGAGGTCACGGAAGAAGACCCCATGACATGGCACAGTAATCAGTGCAAACTCTTATAAGGCTCAGGCCAGTAAGTGTCCAGGTCTCCAATCTCAGGAAAGCAGTGAGAAGGTTCAAAGCTGGTCCCATACCTTTGTATTTGTATTTGTATTCACAAATGTATTCACCTGCTGAAGCCGGACATCTGGCCCCACATTTCAAACACTTTCAGCTGCGCTTGGGCCGTGTGACTGGCGCTGAGGCGCACAGCCTCACGCGTGCACGCACACACATAATGGACCGGCGGCAGTCCTGATGCCCGACCTTTGGCATATATGAGTCTGAATCCTGACTCAGCTTCTCATTAGCTGTGTGACCTTAGGCAAGTATCAGACCATCCAAGCTTCAAATTCCTCCTCTTAAAAAAATACAGATAAAATGTGTCCCTCTCTTACACGGTTTTACAAAAAGGAAATGAGTGACCATACATGGGTGCTCAGCAAAGTTCTTAGACAGTCAAAATGTAGTAGACACTTGAGGTACTTGCCTAGTGGTGGTGCCTGAAATAAAACAATGTCCCTGGCCCTAAAGAGCCAGTAAATTTATCAGAATGTCAAATAAAAACAATAGAAGCGGGTGTGGCCGCCAGTCAGAGGGAGCGGCTGGTACAGACAACAGTGCCGATCTGGAGGGCATATGAGGGATACCCAGGGATCGGGGCTGGCCGCTCACCTCAGGGAACTCAGTGCTGGGCTGACACACACACACACTCGGAGGAACCCCAAACCCGGCCACCCCTGCAGCGCTGGGTTCAGGCTGAGTCCCAAGGCAAACATATAATATTTTCCAAATTGTTGGAAGAACCAAAGTCTCATTAGACAAACCAGGTCCCTGGAGGCTCTCAGGTAGGTTAGCCTCAAGGAGCCTGGGCTTGCTGGCTCTCCCCTTGGGCTCTTTCCCTACAGTCCCCATGCGGGTGGCTATCCCACACTGCTCCCCCGTCGGGCTCCAGGTACCTCACATGTACCGATGAACAGGCACTGACACGGCCCCATTCTGTCCCTTGTTGGAGGATGCGGTCGCCTCCGGACAGCAGGACTCAGCATCCTAGCACCCACTCGAGCACATCCCTCGGGCCTCGCCCTGTCTCTACCAGCAGCCCCGTCACTCCGTCGCACATGGCAGATGCTGCCGCTGATGTTACCCAGACAGTTCTGCCCACACCCCTACACTGTTACTCCCCTGTGCCGACTGAAGAAAGACCCACTGTTCTAGGTGTGCGTGCAAGGCTCTCTGGCCCACTTCCAGCTCCACCACTCCCTTTACTCTGGTTTGATTAAACTACCTGCTGGGTGGCACTCCACAAAATACAGGGTCTGCATCCAGCCAAAGAAGGGGATGAAACCAAGCGTGACAGATTCTCGTGCACACCCTCAGAGCCCTTAATACCCAGAGAGGCACTGTGGCTCTTCATATTCTCCCAAGCGTATATGGGCTTCAAGTACTTTTTTTTTTCCCACAGAGTTCCAGAAACACATTAAGGACAATCTGTACCATACTGTTTTTCCAGCAAGGCTGTGGAATGTGCCACGTAGAATGAATGCCCTGGCCTCTGGCTGTGACCACCTCAGACATGCCTGATCTTCCTCACCATGACTGTGCAATCTCAGTGGGACTGCGAGCTCCCAAACTGAGCCGATCAGCCTGTCTCAGCATAGGGACAGGAGAAAAATGGGTGGCAGCAATGTCTTGGCAGGGCTGACAAAAACTTACTTCTACCCTGACTGCCACAGCTGCCTGCTTTCCAGTCTTCCTGATTACCTCTCCCCATCAACTTCATTAAATTTCCTGTATGCTTCAGGGGCACCTGGGTGGCTCAGTGGGTTAAGCCTCTGCCTTCAGCTCAGGTCATGATCTCAGTGTCCTGGGATCGAGCCCCGCATGGGGCTCTCTGCTTGGCGGTGAGCCTGCTTCCTCCTCTCTCTGCCTGCCTCTCTGCCTACTTGTGATCTCTCTCTCTGTCAAATAAATAAATAAAATCTTAAAAAAAAAAAAAAAAAAAATTCCTGTATGCTTCAACCAGCCAGGGCTGGTTTCTGAGGTATGAAACCAAAGAACCTTTGCTGATACATTGTTCTTTCAGTCCCAAAAGCCACCCAAATCTCCCCTAGGCGATGGAGTGCCCAAAGCCATCCCCCCAGGGGCAGCACCTGTCCCATCTGGAGTAGACCTCACAAAGGTGGGCAGCATTTTCACCGAAGCCGTGGGGTGGGTGGTGGCTCCAAGCCCTTTCTCCATCTCCTTGCGGAACCGCTTAGAGATCTCCAGAAGGTTCTCATCAGAAAGACGCATGTGGTAGAGATACTGGTCGACCTGCAAAGAGCGGGAGGGAGGAGGGGAACAAGAGTTAGAGATTGGGAGGTTCACTCAGTGTGGTGTGCATCTACGTCATGGAACATCCCTCAGCCCTTCAAAAGAATAAAACCTGTTATGCACAGAAGGTTATTATTCAAGACCACTTAATTGGAATCTATTTGACAAGGTATCTTTAAAAATAAGAAAGAACTAAACTGAAAGGTAAAATGAGAAAAATAGGTTTAACTTTACTTCTGAAGAGTGGTAAAGATGAGGGGAAAGGCACATGAGGGAAGAGGGAGAGTTCTTTCCAGAAAAGCTGAGTTTAAGGGTCTCTAACAATGTTCTAGGAACTGGCATTTATCTGACCCTCCTTGTTCTGCACACACCTCGAGGCCAGTCATGGCAATCCTATTATCCCCACCTTGGGCCCAACAGCCAGCTCCTCTTGCCTCACTTACACAATCCTCAAGTCTGCCGTTCCCTCTCCCAACCATTTTCCACCCCCAGCCAGACTCCAACCATTCCCCTGCTTTAAAAAAACCTTTCAGAGGCTTCCCATTAGAACCAAACCTGAAACCCTTCCAAGGCCCCACATGATCTCCGCAGCACCCCCACCCTCCTGGGGCTCACTGTATGTATTTCTTAGTGTCTAAATCATAAGCACAGAGGGTTAGAAGAACTGTGTGTTATCTGTTCACCCCTGCATCCCCAGCAGGTGAGGACCCAGACTAGAACTTCTACATAAATAACAACTCAAGCTCTCCTCTCCTCAGAGGCAGAGCCAACTCCCATAAATTTACATGAACTTTCCCCAGATTTACTACCACCAATCAAAGAAGCGCTAGAAGTCCCTCTCACACCATTTCCTTCTTGGAAGCTCCCATCTGCCTTGGCTGTGGACATTCCCAGTCTTTTCCTATCAGGAAGAAGTCTGACAGAATCCTTACCATGAGGCACGTAAGTTTCCACAACACCCGTTCTCGGCAGCGCTGTCAGGGACAGGTGACGCTGCTGGCCACAGCAGGGTAGGGGTCGACAATCAGGAACCTCGGCCCAGGCCCCAACTATCCCCTCAAGGCTAAGGGTCACAGTCCTCCCAGCTTCATCAGCAAACTGTGTGACTCCAAGCAACCCTGCTCTCCCCAGCCCTGAAACGGGGGTCCCCAGTGGCCAAGCTGGCTGAGGATCACTGCCTGGTATTGCTGTAGGAAACAAGGAAATTTCCTGCCTGCTCCCTGCCCCTGCTCAATTTTGACAAAAATGCACACATTTTTTATAATTAAGAGTTCCCAGACAAATGTGGTTGTTAGCAGTACAGCCTATTCTATTTTCCAGCCTTTTTGGTCAGAACTTCTTAAATTTCTTTCTTTTTTTTAAAACCAAACCTGCAGCCTAACATTTCCAGAGGAAGGGCACAAGGTGCTTAATCCTTTACGAAAAGAACCAACCCAGGGTGCCTGGGTGGCTCAGTGGGCTAAGCCTCTGCCTTCGGCTCAGGTCATGATCCCAGGGTCCTGGGATTGAGCCCCACATGGGCTTTCTGCTCAGCGGGGAGCCTACTTCCTCCTCTCTCTCTGCCTCTCTGACTACTTGTGATCTCTGTCTGTCAAATAAATAAAGAAAATCTTTAAAAAAAAAAAAAAGAAAAGAAAAAAGAAAGGAAAGAAAAAGAACCAACCAGTTTGGTCAACAGAGACAGTCCCCTTACACCTTCCTCTGTTCCAGGCTGTATCCTAACTCCCTAGGCAATCGAGGGTACATCCTTCTCTTGGGGCCTCTTTCTTCCCATGTGGAATAAGGAGATCAGCCCCTCTTGGGTCATTTCAAATATCCCGCTCAGGACTCATCTTTGATCACTCTTCTAAAATCCCAAAAGCTCAAAGATCAGAGTCTGGAGTAAAATGCTGAAAAGAGTAAAATGCAAGCGAGTCGAACGACAGTCCCTGGTGTGTCAGCCCAGCCTGCTCTACAATTACCACGTGGTTAAAATACCACACTGAGATGCGACCCTCGCATGCACACGGTGAAACAGAACAGGGCAGGCGTGGAGAATGGTATAGGTCTTCAGCCACTTCTCCTGTCCACCCCTCATCCCAGCCAACAGAAGGACCAGGTTTGTCATGCGGGGTTTCAAGTTTGCAGAAATGAGGAATTCCCAGAGCTCGTCTGTGGCCAGCATTTACTGCAAACCAGAGTGCCTAAGTCCATCAGTCTAAATCAGGAAGAACCCAATCATCCTTTCTGTTTCCTGACCTCACGCCTCGCGCAGCTCATTTGCCTTGAGTGCACCACCGTCTGCTGCAACCTCTCAGGGCTGTGTTGACACCAGCCATGGTGGGCAACAGTAGTAACAGTAAACCCTTATGTGGCACGGACACTGCTCTCAAGGCCTCACAGCCATTAATTCATCACATCCTCACAACAACCCTGGGAGAGGCAAGTAGTGTTATCTCCATTCTACTGAGAGTGGGGAGGCGACATGCCCAGTCAGAGCTGCAAAGGGGCAAGCTGGGAGTGGACTGGGCAGCCCGGTTTGTCCACTCTGCTAGTTGAATGCCCCCTTCCACTGGCCAACAGCGGGGTCTCCATAGGCCAAAGGGCACCGTGGTGCATTCAGGCTGGCCATCCCCAGGGAAAAGCCAGGTTCTATTCCAGTCATCCCCCGGGGTCAAAAGGAAGGGCCAACGGCAGAGCACAGTGTTCAGTGACAGAGGAAAGGAATAATGATGATTGTTACAGTAGCTAAACATGTACCGAGTATTTCTTACCTGCCAGACACCATCCTGTGACTTTACTCCATTGTCCTTTTGTAAAACTTCTATATCCCTGCTTACAAGCTACTCGATGTGAAGGGACAGAGCTAGGATGCAGACTGGGTGCTTGGGACCATCATCTTCCCTTCACCTGTCTCATGGGCCCTCCTGGTGTGGGTGTGTGGTGCCTTGTGATTTCTTAAGGGACCCCAGGGCCTTGATTTCCTCTCTAACACAGGAGACTAAGAGAAATGATATGGGACAGCTTTGAAAAATGCAACCAGAGCACCTTGGCCCAAATTTCCCTTCTTTCACAGCATGATGATGTGGCCACCCTGAGTTTATTAGGGAAGGGCTGCTTAATCGTGGAATGTCACAGCTTCCTTAAACACACCGTGGGGCCCACCCAGCCTTGGCAGGCACTGCGGTGTTGCACGAAGGGTGGCCAAAGGAAGCAGAAGCCGGAAACAAGCAGTAGTCTCCATACAAAGACAATTTTCCTAGACTGACTGGGAAGGAAATGAATATACTTTGCAGAACCCTGCCAACTTTCACCCACGGTGTAGCCAGAGGGAGGGAGCACCAGGCCCAAAGTCATGGGACAAAGTCATTCAAGAGATATCAAATACAGGCAAGGGTAGTACAACCACCACTAATAAATACTCACCTTTAAAAATGCCCTCGTCATGTTCAAAGAGTCCCACCGCAGAGAGCATTCGAGTATGTGTAGTTTGCCTCTCTCACCCCAACGGACCATCAGGCCTTGGTCTAAACACTTCTAAGCATGACACACTCAGTATTCATGAGTTGGTTAGCTACTACTATTGGTCAGCTCTAGTTGTTAGAAAATTTGTCCTCTAAGATGAGTCTGCTTTCTGGTAACTTCTGTCTAGTCTCCATTCTGCCATTTGGGTAAGAGTTCCTAAACCTGCCTGCACGCCAGCATTACTGACATGAGGACCTTTTTAGAAATATAAAGAAGCCCAAAGAACCCTTCTAGACTGACTAACTGAGCAACCTTTGGCCCTGCACACTCAAACACCTTCGCCTCTCCTGCAGCCCGTAGCCCCCAGGCCAGCCTCTCCTGCAGCTCGTAGCCCCCAGGCCAATCACATGATAACGGTGGGCTGGGCTCTGGACAAGCATGGCCTAAGGTCATTTTTACCACTTTTCTACCCAGAGTCTTTGAAAGTCAGCAGTGAAGACAGGAGGCTAAGTGTGAAATAAACCTGTGTTGATCCTGGGGGGCTGGGAATTGGAAAGAGTAAACCCTGTTCTTGTTGGAAACACTTAGGTCGCTGGAAACTATCAAAGCAGAATCAGTCAGGTCAGCCCTCATTTCACAGCTAGCATTCGTCAAGTGCAGGCTGGGCCATCAGGAAAACCAGTGTCCGAGTCCTGGCTGTGGCATCTGGACAGCTGTGTTAACACTGCACCAGTCACTCTGATGGAGATCCAGTCTCCTCCCTATAAAAGGGGATGACCGGCCCCACACAGCTGTCACTGGCATAAATGGGGAACACAGAGATCTATCTACTCCTTCTCTTTTTCTCCTACAGTCCCCCGCCTGGCAAGTGGCACCCTTAAACGGCCAATGACATTTCTTAACCCCATTCTAGTCACATCCAGGGTTAACAAAACCCCGTTTCCCCAAATTGTTCCTTCTCTTTCTGTGTTGAGTGTGCAGCCAACCACACTGAGCTGTTTCTCTTTAAATTCCCAACAGGGTGGGGCGCCTGGGTGGCTCAGTGGGTTAAGCCGCTGCCTTTGGCTCAGGTCATGATCTCAGGGTCCTGGGATGGAGTCCCGCATCGGGCTCTCTGCTCAGCAGGGAGCCTGCTTCCTCCTCTCTATCTCTGCCTGCCTCTCTGCCTACTTGTAATCTCTCTCTGTCAAATAAATAAATAAAATCTTTTAAAAAAAAAAACAAAACACTCTATTAAATTCCTAACAGGGAAAGACAAAAAAACAAAAAAAAACAATCCTATCAGGGAGAGGGAGGAAATGGGAGGGGCTTTCCAAGCTGGGGAAACAGAGGCATGCTGGAAGCAAGGCCCAGTTGAGGTATAGAAGGCCACATGCCTGCCTAAAGGAAAGCATGTGTGTGAAAGAGAAAGAGATAGTAGTTTTAAATGACAGCTCTTTAGCAATCTTGAGATTAGAACTTCCTCATTGGGCAATTTTGGTCTTTCTTCCCATATAACACGCCAGCCCAACACGCCCGTTTCCTCTAGAGAACTTGAGTAGAGATGGGGGAAGTTCGAAAGAGGAAATTAACCCCATCCTCTTTATGAAATAAAACAGCACCCGAAATGAGAAGTCTGTGTCCACACTTAAGTGTCCACAATTTCCCCCAGACTAGCACTAGAAGGAGGGGAACTTACGCAAAGAATGGAGAGAACAGGTCACCCTCACACAGATCGACTTAAAAGTGTGCAGTGGCTTGGGTGGGCAAGACACAGCCTGACCACATATGGATGGAGAGACCCTGAAAAGAAGGACCTGGAAGTAACCAGAAAGGGACCTCAGAAAAACAAGAGGCCTGGAGGCAGCCACCCAGTTGAGGTTACAATCTGGATCCCCCAGACACCTTCCTGTATTGTCAAGAACAAGAAAGGACAGTCTTCCTGCTGGTCTACAAGGACCCATGTAATCTTACAGGCCAATCCCAACTGAATGCCTGTGGCCACCACTGAGATCCTAAGGCCACCCTGTCTGGTCCCAGAGGGAAACTGGTCCTGACTGAGCTATTCTGAACCAGAAGAGAACAATATTCCAGTTTGGGTTTTTTTTTTTTAATATTTTATTTATTTATTTGACACAGAGAGACCACCAGTGGGCAGAGAGGCAGGCAGAGAGAAAGGAAGGGAAGCAGGCTCCCCGCTGAGTAGAGAGCCAGATGCAGGGCTCGATCCCAGGATCCTGAGATCATGACCCAAGCCGAAGGCAGAGGCTTAACCCGCTGAGCCACCTAGGCGCCCCGAACAATATTCCAGTTTTGACGGTTATATAAAGTACTGCAAATCCCACCTTGAATACCTTAAGAGGTTTCAAAGAAAAGGGTAGAAGAAACCTCAAATTTCAATACCTATAAGATCTGCAGCATTCAACCCCAGAATCTTTGGCCATTGCTGCAACCCCAGCTTCTCCCATTGAAAGCCAATTATATGCAAAGCACTACAGTGTACAGAGCAGGATTTTAAAAGAAATCAATTCTGGGGGCTCAGTCGGTTAAGCACTTAACTCCTGATTTGGGCTCAGGTCATGATCTCAGAGTCCTGAGATCAAGCACCCCCCGTCCGGTTCCATGCTGAGCATGGACTCTGCTTAAGAGTCTCTCTCTCCCTCTACCCCTCCCTCGCCTCCATTTGTGCTTTGCCTTTGCTCTTGCTCTCTCTTGCTCTCAAATAAATCAATCACTTCTGGAAATGGATGGATAATAATGATGTTGTATACAGTGTATATGTACTTAATGTCATTGAACTGTACATTTCTCTCTCTCTCTCTCACACACACACACACACAGAAATAATCTTTTTAAGAACTCTAGATTCCTGTTCTCTAGGACTTTACCAGGCAGTACAGAAATCAACTCATATTGTAGACCCCATGAATGTCTCTGAATTGAACGGAGGGATGGATCTCAGTAGATTACAAAAGCAAACACCCTGCGCAGGGGTCCATGGAAGTGTTAGGTGTACATGGCCCATGAGACCAGCAGGCAGGGGAGACCATATGTTCTGGGCTAAGAACATACATATCCAATGTACATGTCAGCTAGAGTGTAGAGGTATCATGTGAAAGGGCTCAGAAGATGTGGGCCAAGATCATGAAAGGGTATTGTGAATTCCAGGACCAGAATTCAGAAGACTCTAATGTCCTCGGATGAGTCTTATTTCAACCGACCGTTTATCATCACTGGGTCATGGGAAGGAAGGAGCATGAAGATCACCTCACTATGTAAAGTCGCTGTGCTGTTTACCCACCAGTTAATTCCCTGTAGGGTTTGGTACCAGGAGAGAGTCTGACCACCCAGAGTCACCGCTTCCTGCAAAATTCAAACCCCTGACTCTAGGAGAGCTGTCCTTTTGCCTGGACTGTCAGGGAGCTCTGAGCTTGGTTCTCAGCTCCAGTGACCTATACCTAGTCTAAGTGCATTGGTTGTCCCTCCTGCCAGTCCCTTTTACAGAAAGCTGAGCTCCATCACCTAATCCTTTTAGAAAGGTGAGGAAAGAACTAATACGGGATCAAGCAACTGCCCATCAGTCATCCCCTACAGGACACATCCTCTTGAACAGAAGATGGAATTCCAGCGAACAAACAGCTAAGAAAGCAACGCCACAAGCACGTAAGCATCAGGGCCAAGGTCACAAGGACACCCTGAAGTGCTACTGGACTCTCCCCATGCTTTGTGTATTTCTCACAGAAGACCTAGAACCTTCTCTCCAGAAGGTGCTGGATGCAGCAGATAATTTCTACCTTTTAGCTTCTTCCTGACCCCGCACAGACTGTCTGAATTTCAGCTTCCCTAGCACATGGGTCCTGCCCCAAAGATATAATCAGGTCATGTATACAGACAGGAGACAAAGGCTCCAGGGCTCCAACCCAACTTCCTCCTAAGAAATTTAGGAAAGACCACACCCTCTTGTAGGGCTTTCACTGGTCTGTGTATGCTTTACTAGGACCAGTCAAAACAGGGGAGTGAGGGGG
Organism: Mustela lutreola; assembly: GCF_030435805.1. NCBI lineage: Eukaryota > Metazoa > Chordata > Mammalia > Carnivora > Mustelidae > Mustela > Mustela lutreola. The sequence goes on along the minus strand of NC_081298.1, from coordinate 96,453,638 downwards.
GGGGGGCAGGGATACTCTACCACAGCAATTAGGAAGACACCACCTAGGGGCGCCTGGGTGACTCAGTCAGTTGAGCCTCCACCTTCTGCTCAGGTCATGATCCCGGGGGTTCTGGGATCGCGTCCTGCATTGGGCTCCCAGCTCAGCAGGAATCCTGCTTCTCCCTCTGTTTGCTGCTCCCCCAGCTTGTTCTCTCTCTCTCACACACACAAATAAATAAAATCTTAAAAAAAAAAAAAAAAACAGGCACCACCTACCATCACATACAGCCACATACAACAGATGACTCTCACAATATATAGCTGGGCAAAAGCAGTCGGACACAAGAGGAGACGCATCTTACGAGTCCGTTCATACGAAGCAGAAACAGACCCCTGCTGACAGAAGGTAGGATAGTGGTTCCACTTTGCGCCGCTAATGTTCTGTTACTGGATCTGGGTGGTGGTTACCTGGTGTTTTCAGTTTCCTGTGTAGATTGTAGTTCCATTTTAAAACATAAGAAGGAAAAAGGGCAAAGCCCTAACTAGGCCCTGGTCTACCCACTCCACATGGTCAGAGTGGCCAAGGAGCTCAAAGAAGTGTATAAGAGGTCAAACCAGAGGGAAGACCCATGATCTAAATAAGCACATCCATACACAACCTTCCAGTGACTCTATCCGATGACACGGGCTGACAACTTCGTTTTCAGAAAAATTTCTTATTTTTGCATTATTCCTTTGCCAGCGTCACCTCAAAATCTTTGACGAGGACACCAAGCCTTGGAGAAGCTTCCCCAAACCACAGGCTAAGTCCCCGGCATGACCCCCTACATCCGGGGGTGAGCTGAGCGCCCGAACCTGGGACACAGGTGTGCCCGAACTGGGAAAGCCAGGTAACTACCATCGGTGACCTCATTAATAATACCGCCTTCACAGACTTCTGGGAGGACCAAGGCTGAGCAAAGAGCAGCAAGTTTATCCTGTCATGGTGCCAAGCCAAGGCCAGATGTTTCTGATTTAAAAAAAAAAAAGGAAAAGAAAGTGAAAGAAAAGAAAAAGATAAACTGAGGAGGGCAAGACACAGCAGATCCTCGATTCTGTAAGGCTCTTTCCTCTGAAAGGCAGCTGCCCAAAAGTAACAGATCTGCCACAACACTCTCCTCAGATGGGACCAGGAAGGAAGGAGCCCGCCGGGGCCACCAGGCTACCTCAAGGAGATTCAAGCTGCAAGCTGACGCACCCTGCGCTCACCAGCCCCAGTGAGCCTGGGGCGCCTGGGAAGTGTGAAGCTGACCTAGGAGGCCGACAGGCCACTCCCCCAGGATCCTGTAGCACCTTGGTGAGTCATAGGCTTTCCAGTTCTTCCAGTTCTTGCCTCAGCTGCCTGGAGTTGCAGCCAGACCGACCTCAGGCAGCAGCACCCGCCAGGGGTCCAGAAGATGGGCATGTGGGACATGGGTCTTGGGAGCCTCTTATACTCAGACATTCTGGGCCGGCTAGGGGGCAGCTGTGCAATCCTATGCCTCAGACGTATATGACCCCGGCACAGTTCACTGACCCAAAATGGACTTGAGTGCTAAACGGAGTGGGCCCAGGCCAGGGGCTGAGGGCATCAGGGGAAAGGAGAGCCCAGTCTTTGTCTGCAAGGGGCACAGTCTACTGGTAGGAGGTAAATACGTCAGCAAGTAATTACAAACTTGAGGGGAAGGGCAGAGAGGCAGTTTCTTTCACAGTAATAAAATACAGATTTATAATGACTGAAATCACGCAGGCATCAATACAATTCTCAGGAGCGTCTCAGAAAGGTTGCATGTGCGTGTATGCTAACCCCACACCTACAGTGTTATCCTCTGGCCTAACAAACTCCCACTTTGCCCTTCAGGGGCCAGCACAAATGGCCTCTCCCAAATTCCCAGCTGCCAACATACTTTTGACACCTTCTGTCTCCCGCCCTCACTGGTCCCAGAGGACTAAAGACACCAACTACGTACATGCTCCCAAATTTACGTCTGTGGTGTCAGCAGTTATCTCAGTAATGAGAGTAGGTGCTCAAGGCCTAGGTCATGGTCACTTATAAGGGGCTATGGGTGTGCCGAAGGGGTGGGAGAGTAACCGGGGTGAAGGGGAGAGCTGGCCATTCCAGAATGCCCAGGAGCTCAGAGCCTGACCCTGTTCTTCAGGCCTGAGCCCTCACTGCACATGACCTTGGTGGCAGCAGGGTTTTCTCTCCAGCTGTATGACTGTCCTATTTGGTCACCCAGGTCCCCTAAGGGTGTGACTCTGCCTCCCCGAACAGCCCCATGCCAGGGGACCAGAGTCTACCCCCTGAGCCTCCTGAGCCTCCAGCACAGGGATAGCTGATTTCCCCACTCCCGCCTGCTGCCAAGCATCCACCCGCCATACCAAACCCCCGCACATCTGGCACTCGGCCCCACATCAGCCCCAGACCTTCCCAGTCGGCCCCCCCACCCCACCACCACCCCACCAGAAGCAGGACAGCCCATACATCCCAATTTGCCCAGGACAATCTCAGTTTACGCTGAGGTAGCAGCCCAAGTATTAAGAGTGTCCCCTTTTATTCTCAAAAAAGTGGCCCAGTTTGGACAAATTACAGGGTTACTCTAGGTTCAGACCACAAAGCAAATCCTGCCTTTGTTCTTAGGGAGCCCACACCTGACTGATGAGAAGAGCTCATGCCGCACAGTTGGTGCCAAAAGGGAAATAGGGACCAAGAAACTGGGTTCCTGCTCTGGGGCTTGCCCTATATAAACCTGGGCTGGTCACTTAGTACACAGCACCTGGTTTCCTCATCTATAAAATGGAAGGACTGGAATTAGATAATCCAAAGGTCCCTTCCCAAATGACACCTGACTCACAGCCCCATGAAAATGAAATACAAGTGGCCTGTCTCTAGTTGTTGCAGGCAGCCCCATGCTGGGATTAAGGACCTGGGTTCTGGGGTCAGACTGAATTCAGGCTTGCCTTTGACCAAGGTACTGTCCCTTTCTATGCCTTAGTGTCTTCATCTGAATAATAGCTAATAATGTCTACCAGGGAGGGCTGCTGAAGGATGGCCTGAGTTAGAGAGTATACACGGAGCCCAGCACTTAGTAGTGCTGGTTATTTTAAGTATACATGGAGCCCAGCACTTAGTAGTGTTGGTTATTTTAAGAGCTTGAGAAATTGCAGAATGGGGGATGGAACTGATGAGACATGGCTAGAAGGCTTCATGGCAAGGGGTTGAGAAAAATGTGGAAGGAAGCAGGAAGCAGGAGAAGGTAGTCTCTCAAATGGGAAAAAGGAAAAGTGGCAGATTCGTGTGCCCTCATTTAACTCTGATGGCCTATCTGGCTCCGTTCCTTTATCAGACAGTATGGAGATGCCAGAAGGAAGAGTCTAGGAGTAAGGTCTTTCAAGAACAACAGGGACCGACCACACCTCTCAGGTAGAACCACTGAGCTAAGGGGAGGAGAGTCAGGAAGGCCGGCTGGGAGGCACCAAGGGCCAGATTCTCGGCCCTGACTCACTCTTAAGTTAACTCCAAGGTTTTAACAAGGTCCTTCCAAGTAAGGAACGTCAGGCTATTGCTTAGAGACCCACAGACAAAGAGCAAAAAGTACAGCCACCCTAACAGAGGGCTGCATCTCAGGGAAACAAGGCTTCCCAACTGGGTTTGGACGAGGCAAAGCCTATACAGGGATGGGGGAAGGGAAGTGTCGGAGGGGCCACACTGGACAGCCTGGAGTCTGTATGAGGGGCAAAGAGCTCTCTGCTGATACCCAAGACAGCCAGGGCCCCTTCTTCTGATCTGCCGAAAACTGTGGGAATTATGGTTTCCTTCAAACTCCAGGGGTCAGTGAGACCAAAACCTACCATGACCTGGTCCTAGGACTCAACAGCCCAGGATATCCCCCACCCCCAGTTGCCCCAGTGGAAAGGCAGAATCTGGGGCAGATGTGAGGAAGGCTAAGCAGGCATCTCACTGGCCAAATGCAGCATAAGTGGCCTCAGCAATGCCCTGGGCGCCTTTGGTCTGTGGGAGAGGGACTGAAGAGGAGGGAGGACTAGGTTTCTACAGTGAAAAGGGCAGAACTACTGCTGTGATCAGTCACGCCTTCCACAGAGGATGCTTCAGCCTCTGGTACAATGATCGTGGCATCCCAGAGACACCCACCCCTCCCACCTCCAGTGGGGAGGCTACTTCCCACGGGACCCAAAGGAAAGCAAGTCAGAGAAAGAACTCAAGGATGGCCCTCCCAAGCCTAGGAAAAGAAACAGTTTCAGAAGACAGGGAGGGCAGTGAGGATGCTTCCTTACTCCTCAGCTTCAGGAACTTTCCATCCTTCTGCCCTCCCTGTCTTCTCCTCTAATGCGACATCAGACAGATGGAGACAATGTTCCAGAACCCATTATGTCCTACAAGCCCTTGGGGAAAAAGCAGGGCCCCTTTCATCTAAGAGTATGGTTACTATACGGATGTAGTTCTCCATGTACTAATATTTAATACATAAAGAGTTGACGACTACGTGTCAGGCAATGCTGTAAGAGCTTCACATATATTTACTCTTTAATCCCTACAGTAACCCTATTAAGGTGTTATCCAAAAACTCTCCAAGGCCTAGAAAGGTTAAATTAACTGACCCAAGTTCACAAAGCCGGTTATATAAGCCAGGATTCAAGGCCGGGAGACTGGCTCTCTCACTCATACAACCTCTCCCAATGTGACCGCTGGACTGGCCCTCAGTGAGGATCACAGGCCCCTGTCCTCTGTCCCCAGCGCCAGTGGCTCCTGGACCCACATTCTGCCAGCTCCCCCGCCTGCGGTGTTCAGAAATCTGACGGAGGCCTGGCCTCCATGGCAATCCTAGCAACAACCAGGGGACAGATTCTCCTGGGGACAGCTGAGCCAACTTCCCTCCCACTCACTACCTGCCCTGGTAACCCAGGTACCCCACCCTTCGGCCAGGGGGCACAGACATCTGCTGACTGCAGTGGTCTGCGACTTCATCTCAAATGCATCTTTTGTTCAAGAACACGTGCTACCGTGACTGTCCCAGGACCTGGCACGCTGTGAGCTGAGAGCCAAGGTCCTAGTTACAGCTACTATTAACTAGCTGGGTGAGCAGGAACAATGCACCATAAAACTGAAGGGCGGGATGAACTGTGTTCTTTCTTCTGATGCAGTTTCTCAACCTACAGATACTTGGGGCCAAAAAAGTCTTTGCTGCACGGTGGCTGTCCTGGGCACTGTAAGACGGCGTATCTCCTTTGCCTCTACCTACTTGAGGCAGCAACCTAACATCCACACCCACCCAAATGGTGACAGACAGAAAGTTCTCCAGACATTACCAAATCCACTGGAGGGCAAAATTGCTAGCAGTTGAAAACTACAGCTCAAAAGTAGTAGCAACCAAAACAAACAAAACAAAACAGAATACAGGTTTTGCCCCTACAGACTGAGATAGGGTGGGAATTCTGGCTCTTTATTATAGGGTTGGGCTACAGACAGCCCCTCATAAAGGATCACAGGGCCCAAGATGCCAAGAGTGGTGAGGCTGGAAGACCTGCTTCAGGAGTGAGCAGCAACAGCCCCTCCAGCGCAAGGAAGCAAGGCCTATGACCCCTGACCTGCGATATTAAGACGCAGGCAAAGAACTCTGGGATCTAATCTGCTCTCCACCCCCACCCCTCCCCACCCCGCCCCCCCACTGCTTTGGAAAGGGAAAGCCAGACAACACAGTGCTGGAAAACAAACCAAACTTGCTGACTTCACAACTCAACAATGATAATGAGGAACCGTTATCAGGAGTCGTCTTTGAAAGAAATATCTGAACAAAGGAAGTCAGTTTTCTGGGGTTCCTGAGATCTTTTAGTGTATCAGATCTCCTTAGTCTGACTGCCAGGTTTTGAGAAAACGGTTGTGGTTTGTGTTGTTTTGATTTCCCCTGGAAAAGGGCCCCTAACTGCCCTCCAACTCCTCAGGGTGCTGGAAATGGTCATCTTTGAAAAGTGATGTTTAAAAAAAAAGAAAGAAAGAAAGAGAAAAAAGTTGGCTCTGAGGAGCCTCAGAGGGAATTTTAATTAATTTGATGGTAAAGAAAAGTACTTCCCTAGCACTCTCTGAAATCGAAATTTGGTGATTCAAAAAAAAAAAAAGATGGTTAACAAAAGCTACAAAATATTCCTACTACCATCAGCTGCTTCTGGGCAGGGAAGGGAGAGTATTAGGATGCTAAGTATTATGTACACATTGAACAAATGAGAAACTGTACATGTCCATGTCCACTGAGTGGGTCAAAAATAATCTTAGTAAGGTTGTGATCAGTAGCTAACTCTTGGTACTTTAACCCTTACCAGAAGATTCATGGCACATCACAGGTACTCAAGGCATACCAAGCACGGCTCCCTTAAGGTCTGCCACTCCTCACTGTCTCTTGACTACTTACTGCCTTATCTCACCAGACAACTGGAAGGTGTCTTGGTTTCAGTTTCCCACATCATAGCCAGAGGACCTGGTACCCACACTAAGCTCTCAAAAAACATTAAAACTCTTATCTTTCTTGACTCTCGGGGGCTTTGCTGAATTTTTGGCTTCCAAGATACTCCCTGCCCCCTCCCAAGTCCAGAGTTGAAATCCACCCCTCACTGAACAGGGACAGGAGCCCAAGCAAGCTATCTCTGTTCCATAACCGGAGTGAGAATATGTCACCAGTCCATGCATGTTAAAAAAAAATTGGCCAATGGCTAAAGGAAGGCATGCATACCTATTTGACTTTTATGGTTAGAACAGATTAAAAAACAAAAAACAAAAAAAAACAAAAACCACTATCTCTCCACCCAGAGGAGAGCCTTGATTGCTGGAAGAGAGGAAACTCCCTCACCCTCCCTATGTCGCCCGAAACCCTCCCTCCCTTGCTCCTCAGAATCAGCCTCAGGATCAGGATCAGCTTCCAGCCTTTATGAAAGTAGAGGCTAAGGCCTTTCTTTATGCCTCTCTATCCACCCATCCCCTTCAGCCCTGTCCTAGCATTCCCCAATGTGCCTTTCACTCCCCTCCCCTTCCTGCGGCCCTTGCTCAGCTTCTGCCTCGAGGAAGGATTCCTCCCTCATCCTCACACTCACTGAGCACCTCATCAGTGGCCAGAAACTGTGGCTACAAAGGTGAGCAGCCAGAACTCTCCCTGCCCCGAGGAAGGAACCGGAACTGAAAACTACCAAGTCTGATGTAGGGTGGGACTACAAAAATGCCATGATAGGGCACCTGGGTGGCTCAGTCGGTTAAGCACCTGCCTTTGGCTCAGGTCATGGTCTCAGGGTCCTGGGATCAAGCCCTGCGTGGGGTTAGTTCCCTGCTCAGTGGAGAGTCTGCTTCTCCCTCTGCCTCTTCCCCTCCCCCTACTCATGCTGTTGTTTCTCTCAAATCTTGAAAAAGAAAAACAAGAAAAAAAAATTGATCATGAGAACTCCCATTTAAAAAAAAAAGCCATGATAGGGCAAAGGTGCTTTGTGTGAAGAGCATGGCATTTAACGAATGGTGATGCAAGTCCTCAGGGAATGAGGTAGAGAACATGGAGGGGTCAACAGGCCTTCAGCATGCAGTGTTAAAAAAGGGTTCTGAAATGTTCTAGTCTCGTTCCAGAAAGAGACTGGAAACAGAGAAATCCTAGGAGGCCTCTGAATTAAGCCAGACAGGTTGACAAATGTGTAGCGATCAGAAAGGAAAGTCAATGAAATGAGTCCAGAGCTCCCAGCCAGAAGAGCCAGAGAGTACTGGTGCCATTAATGTAAGCAAGAGAAGAGCTAGTTGCATTTCTGGGCATGCTGGGTGACGGTGCTGCCAGCATCCAGAGTGAATGCAGACAGGGGCCAGGATGGAGTCCACTTTTGTTCCCAGAAGCAGGTGAGCGTGGTCAAGAGCATGGGGCTCTCGAGCCTGACAGCAAGACTTCAATTCCCAGCTCTTACAACAAGAGCCAGTGACCTTGGACAAGTTACTGTGCCTTTGTTCCTACCAGTAAGACAGCAATGCTGATAATAACTGCTTCTGCTTTGTCAAACTGTTGCGAACATAAGCTAACAAACATAAAGAACTTAAACCAGGGCCTGGCACACAGTAAATGCCGATGTGTTTGCTCTCAAGTTTCAAAGTGTCAATCAGCAAATGTGAGCAAATAACTCTTACTCTCCTGCTAATGGTACAAAACACTGGACTTGTGCATCAGAAGACAAGTTGGGGGGAGTGAGGGGGCTAGTTGTGGCTAAGTGCATCTAAGTTTTCCATGCCTCAGACTACAACCCAGAATAGGCAAGATAATGGGGATTTCAGAAGAGTCCAAATCCAGACCTTTTCAAAAGACTCTCTAAAATTAAACTCAAACTTCACCCTTCTCTAATTCATCCTTGTAGCAGAACTGGAAAAGAGGCTTCCAGGGATACTGGGATGTCTCACTCAGCTGAGAGTCTTCATCTCAGGGTCATGAGTTCAAACCCCACATTGGGTTTCACACTGGGTATGCAGTGGAGTCTACTTAAAAAGAAGAAAAGATACTTCCAAAATATTCTCTGATTCTCTTCCTACTTGCTACAGAATGGTAGGTGGAATCAAACCCCTTTGCTCACCTAAGCCTGGAGGCCAAGTCCCAGGTTCTGACACCAGGTAAATTAAAGGCCTGACTCTATTCTGCCCCCATCGGTGATTTAGAGGAAATACACCCAGAGTCCACCCAGACCTTCACAGGCTAAAATGAAGCTGTAAGTGTATGTAAGGGCCGCCTACAAAAAAGACAAGGCTACATTACCCGGCTTTATCCTCAGAACTCCCTAAAGTGGACAAGGCTGCTGCTGTCACTCCTGTTTTACAAAAAGAAACCAACAGTCCAAAGAGGCAAAGTGACTTGTTCAGGGTCCTGTGGTTAATAAATCACAAAACAGATTAGAACTCATTTCCAGATACCCTGGCTTATGCTCTCTCCACCCTGGGACCAAAGTGATGACTCCCAACCATACCTAGACAGTCCGAGTCTTAGCCTCCTTCCTCTGGATTAGGGGAGAGTAAATTAGTAAAGGAATTAAAATGTCCTGGAGTGATACACAACCAAGACCTCCCCTGGATTAATAATCCTACAATTTTCTACTTTAGGATTTGCCAAGGGATGACTCTTCCCCAAGGGTTAACTCACTTCTTGGGCAGAGAAGCCTAAAGAAGTTGCCAAGATCCTGCCGGCTCACAGACACATTCTTAAACTGAATTCAAGCGCAGAGCCGAGCCACATCCCAGGAATGAGAGAGCAACAGTCCTTTATACGCAGAGTAAATGAACTCAAAACCAGCGGCCCTCTCCTCCCTCCTCCAGTCTGAGGCTAAGTACTGCCACGTTTTATTGGGGGGTTCATCTGCTACGGCTCTGAAAAACACCACGAAGGTAACCCACCACCCTCTCCTTTGCTCTCAGAATCCCCAGAAGGGGAGGGGAGTACGAGCAGGTCGCATCACCCAACAATTATGTCAAGACACTATCCCAAATGTGTTCCCTCTAAGACACAGAAATTTCAAGTATGTAATTAAGCAACGCTGCCACTGCCTCACAGCTCTGGACACCCCCACTCTCCCTCAACCCCTCCCTTCTTCTCAAGTCCTAGCTGAGGTCCAGGGTCAGGTGCCAACCCTGAAATCCCGTCTATTTCAGAAACCAGTGCTCGGCAGAGTGATAGCGCCTCAGGCCCAGCCCCACCCCCACCCCATACCCGGAGGCACCTAGAGCTTGGCTCCCGGCGGGGCCCGAAGCTCTTTCTTATGTAAATGACCTAGCCCGAGAGCACTGACGGGGGCGGGGGGCTGCCCACAGCGAGGTGAGCAGACCTGTCGGAGTCTCGGACAGGAAAAAGCTCGTTTGCCTACCGAAAACTTTTCAAAGAAGACAGCAAAGCGGGAAGCGGGGGTAGACTGGGGGATCCTTCGTGTAACTTTTAGGAGCACCAGAAGTATTAACCAAAGTTCGCCCCCTACTTGGAGGCTGGCGCGGGGTACTCAGGGCCCGGCCGCCCCGGGGCACGTCTGTGGGTAAATGTACGCCCCTCGCGGGGCCTCAGTTCCGGGCGCCTCAGTTCCGGGGAGGGGGCACGGCGGGCGGAGTTTCTCGGCTACTGTCCCGGATCCTTCCCCGATAGGCCTCTCCCCAAGCGCACCTCCGCGAGGCCCTGAGGAACGCCGAGGGGAACCGCACGTCCCCAGAACGCCATCCTTTGGCACAGGAGACCCCGCGCAGTCCCACGTGGCAGCAGAGCCTCTCCCCACCAGCCACGATTCTCCCCCCACGTGCTCTGGCCGGAACTCCAGCAGCGAGAGAGGGGTTCCTCCCACGTGGGACCCGCAGTCTCAGACTACGTGCCGGGAGACCCGCCCCTCCAGTGGTAGGGAAAAAAAAAAAAAAAAAAAAGCGCGAGCGCGCGCAGGGTGGCTGGAAGGCAGAGAGCCGCGCGGTGCGCGAGCCCAGGCGCCTCGCACGCGCGCACACGCCTGCCCGTGCCTAGCGGACGTGGCTCCTCGCGCCCAGGAGTTTCCCGGCAGCCCTGACTTTTTCCGCGTCCTCGACCCCGAATGGAGAGGAAGTGGTTCCCCGCAGGGTCAAGGAGGAGAGTCCCGGCCGGCCGGGACCCCAGAGTGAGGGCCGGGGACCACACAACTTTGTCAAAGGCGAGCCAGCCGCCCCTGCAAGCGCTTACTTACCTTCTGCACCTGGTCATGGTTGAGCTCCGTGAAGAAGTAGGCGAGCAGATGCGAGGCGATCATCCTGCCGCGGCCCGACGGCGCCGAGTTGGGAAACCGAGGTTGGAGCGCGTGCGGGGGAGGAGGACAGCGCGGTCCGACCGCTTTGTATCTGGGCTTGGGGGCCCGGCCGGGAGCAGTGAATCCGGACGGCACAAAAAGAAGACGATGGCACGCCCAGCTAGAAAGTCTAGGGTCTCTGTAAACAGGTTTGGGGAGTCCTGATTGCTAGAAGGCGCCCAAAAATCACTGCTGGCGACGTGTTGGGTTGCCCCACCGCCAAGGCGCTAACTTCGCCAGAGGATCAGTAAAGGCTCAACTTGGGAAGAATCTCGGTCCAGTCTCACTTGGGCGAGCGGATCTCTACGGCTCACACGCGCGCTGCTCTGGCCCACGGAGCTTCTCCGCTTGATGACACCGCGGCGGTAGCGGCGGCCGGGGACTCCTGCTCTGGAGTTTCGTGCAACAATGTGGCTTATTGAGGGGCTGCCGGCTCGCGGGCCTCCCGGTCAGTGACGCGCGCACGCCCATTGGCTGCACGGGGAGGGTGTGTGTGCCCACGGGCCGCCCGCCGCCGCGGCGCAGCCAATCCGTGCGCACGGCCCGCGGGCGCGGCCCCTCCGACACCCGAGCCGGGAAACTGGAGGGGCGCGCCCGGGGCAGGGGGCGGGGCCGGGCGGCTGGGATGGGACGTGTGGTCCGTGGCTAGAGGCTGGGGCGGAAAGGCGCATGAGCCACCGCCGCGTCAGGCTTAGCTATGGGTGGGGGGCGCGTGATCACAGACCCGGCGTGTGGGACGACTGGAAAGACGGGTCACCCGACCGGCACGTGCCTTGTGCGGGGGACAGGGACACCGTCTGGTATCTCGGGGTCATGTGAGGGGCCCCCAATGCTGGGTCACATTTCTGAAACATCTTAGTCCTCACCTGTCGTGGCTCAGCGGGGTGCAGCGCTGAAGCAAAATTGAGGCGCCACGGCAGCTACTGTTTGCCCTATACCAGGCATCACAAAACGGATAGGGTGTGGGTTTTACTAACCTCGTTTTACAGATGAGGAACTCGAGGCACGGGCCGTTAAGAGACTTCCCCCGAGTCCCATAGCTATATGGCAGATGGGGGAAGGAATCCGCACACCCGTCTGACTTTAAGCCCAATTCTTTTTCCCTATTTTCCTATTGTACCGGACGCGTGGGTGAGACGGGCTGGGTGATAAGTGTATACTGGAATGATCCTGGACCTATGTGGGGTGAGGTGGTTTACAGATGCTGAGAGGAGGGGGAGGTCCCGCCACAGCTAATGTCTGGCACCAGACTGAGTTGGTATATGGGTGGCAGCTGGCAAGAATGAAATACAGACTGATGCAGGCAGGGGACTGGTGCTTATGGAAAGGAGCAAGCCTGGGGTTGGAGAGGTCACCGGGGAGGGAAGATGAAAGGCTTTGTGTTCTACTGAGGAGCTTCTCCTCTCATAAGCAGTCGGGTGCTATCTGCACTGTATACATTATTATAGTATTATGTAAGTAATATATGTTCATGTCTGGAATATACAGACAAAATAAAAAACATCCATGATCCAGCCTCTCAGCAAAACTTCTTGAAAGCTACGTACCCTTCCCAACTATACATTCACGCCTCTCTTTCCCTGTACTCCAGTCAGGCCTGCGTCCCAAACTGCATTTGCCACACTCACCATAATGTCTTAACCTGTGGCCAAATCCTGTGTTCTTATCCCCTTTCCACCCTTGTCTTACTCCACTTCTGGTGATGCCCACACACAGTTGACCACATCCTGCATCTGGAAACACCTTCCTCAGTGGGAACTGGGGAAGCTCCACCCTTCTGGTATCCCTAGGCTCCTCAGACCCTGTTTTCTTGACCTGCAAATGCGGGAGTACACCCGGGCTGTCCTCCACCCTCGGATCTGGTTATGCTCTCTCCCAAAGTGATCCCTCCCAGCCTCATGACTCCTTGCAGGTAATGCACAGATGGAAATCTACAGCAAGGACCTCTCTAGGAGCTCCAGACTCAATTCTCCAGCAACCATTTGTCATCGCCACTGAATGACTAGCGTCTCACACTCAACATGTCCAAAGCCAAACGCAACTTTTCTTCCCTAATCTATCCCTTCCCAGTTGTCTCAGCAAATGACATCACCACCCACCCTAAGTCATCCTTAATTCCTTCGGGCCACTCACCCTCATTACCAGTCAGTCCATCAGCAAGCCATCTATCTGACCCATAAAATAAATCCTGTAAGTGGCCACTTCTCTCCATGTCCTTGGACGGCTTGGACGCAAGCTGCCAGCAACTCGGCCAGAGCCAATACCACATCAGCCTACCTTGCCTCTGCTTCCATTCATGCCTTCTCGCCCTCCCTCACTCCAAGCCATCTATCTAATGGTTTCTAATCCTACCATAAAATTCAAAATCCTGACAATGATATGCTATAGCCTTTGCTGGCATTCATCCCGTCCCATACTACTTTCCCCAGTACCCTGCTTGGCATTCACACGGGCATGCTGTCCTCAAAAATGCCAAACTTGTTTCCCATCCAAGGGCCTTTACTCTTTGTTTTTCTTCTGTCTAGAATATCCTTCTCCAGATCTGTGTCCCGCTGACTCAGCTTAAATATCAACTCTTCTTCAGAGGACTTTCTTCTGATCAGTTTAATCTCAAGTGGTTCCTCTAGTCACTCTCCTGTGACCCTGATTGACTTCCTACTGACTTTCCTATTGTTCTTTCTCTCCATGCTAGAATGTGAGCTCTGAGAAGGTAAGATCTGTATCTGTTTTGTTCCCTCATACATGCAGCGCTTAGAATGGTGTCCAGCAAACAGTGGGCACACAATAAATATTTGTTGAATATCTAAATGAGTAGGAGAAATTTTAGAAATACCCATGGTTTGGGATGCTTGGGTGACTCGATTGGTTAAGCCTCTGCCTTTGGCTCAGGTTATTGATCCCAGGGGTCTGGGACTAAGTCCCGCATCGGGCTCCTCATTCAGTGGGGAGTCTGCTTCTCCCTCTGCCTGCTTGCTCCTGCTGCTTGTGCTCTCTCTCTCCCTCTAACAAGTAAAAATCTTTAAAAAAAAAAAAAAAAGAAATAATTATTGTTCGTGTTTTGTATAATCACACACACACACACACAGAAAGAGTTCATAGTTTCATGTAATATTTGTCTAATCTTATCCACCTCTAGATCTTTCCTAGTTCACACCCAACATCTCTCATCTGATTGAAAACAGCTGGGCTTCCCTCTTTAGATAAACACCATAGATATATAGGTTTAGATATCCAACAGAGCTTCTTAGAGAAGGGATGTGATCAGATTTGTTTTTTTAGGTCAATAGCTGTGCTCCAGGGTGGGGGTGGGGGGATTAGAGACCAGAGACAGAAAGAGGCCTAAGCTGTCAGGTAGGACCAAGGCCTGAACCAAGGTCGGGGTGAGACAAGGTGTCAGGCTACAGGTTACAGGTTTTAAAGTCAGGTAGAATTGACCCCCTGGGCTAGGAGGGAGCTGTCAAGAGGAGGTTGCCTGCTACCTGGAAATACTTGGAAGTCCAGCACTATAAAACCTGTTGGCCCCAAGGCTTAGTAGGTTAAGCATCTTTTAGCTCAAGTCATGATATCGGGGTCATGGGATCAAGTCCCACACTGGGCTCCCCACTCAGCAGGAAGCCTGCTTCTCCCTCTGCCTGCTCTCCCCGCTTATATGCATTCTCTCCTTCTCTCTCTCTTTCTCTCTCTCTCTGACAAATAAATAAATAAAATCTTTAAAAAAAAAAAAATTCCTGTTGGCCCTAGGAGGGTGGGACCAAACCCCATGGGTCATGTCGGCTATGATCCCTTTTCTGTACACTGACTTTAGAGCCTCTTCCCCACTCCCCTCTCTGGTCCCATTTCATATAAACCCCATAACAATCACAAAGTGACTTAAGTACACATAATGTCTTCTGTAGGCCCCAGTTCCAGGAAGTAGGGTAGATATTGTTATAAGCCCCAATTTATACATGACAAACTAAGGCTAAGTTACACACAAGGCTGAGACTTGTGTCTTGGGTCTTCTACTTTTCTAGCTCTAAATGCCATGCCTGGAGTGTATGACTTCTTGACTCTCAGATCTCTCTCTCTCTATTTCTTACACACACACACACACACACATTTAAGAATAACGAGACACCAGGCGCCTGGGTGGCTCAGTGGGTTAAGCCTCTGCTTTCGGCTCAGGTCATTGTCTCAGGGTCCTGGGAGCCAGCCCTGCATCAGGCTCTCTGCTCAGCAGGGAGCCTGCTTCCTCCTCTCTCTCTGCCTGCCGCTCTCCCTACTTGTGATCTCTCTCTCTCTGTGTCAAATAAGTAAATAAAATCTTAAAAAAAAAGAAGAATGAGACACCCGTGTCATTTACCCTCAAAGCCCCAAGAGAGAAATTAATCAGCGAATATTTATTAAGCAAACCCTTACAATGTTCAGGACAATCTGTTCAGTGCTGTAAAAATTATAAAAGAAACACAAGATGCGGTTCTTGTCCCCCTGAGGGATTAATTGTTTAATCAGAGGTACAAAGCCAACACATAAAACAATTATGGGAGAATGGAAAAGTCTATCACTGAGAGTCAAACGTGTGTGTGTGTGTGTTTCTGTGTGATAGAGTTTCAGAGGAAGAGACAGAGCCGCAGGCCAGAGTGGGCCAAGGGTGGTCTGATGGATATAAATGTCAGCTTTTTCACAGGCTGGCTCTGGCCTTACATAGGACAGACCCGAACCTGGCCATCAGCTTTTAGGCAGCTGTCCTGGGAAGAGGCAGGGCAAAAGAACTCTGTCTCCCAAATATTCCTTTCTCTAATTAGGATTTCTTTTTTTTTTTTTTTTTTAAGATTTTATTTATTTATCAGAGAGAGAGAGGGAGAGAGCGAGCACAGGCAGACAGAATGGCAGACAGAGGCAGAGGGAGAAGCAGGCTCCCTGCTGAGCAAGGAGTCCGATGTGGGACTCGATCCCAGGACGCCGGGATCATGACCCGAGCCCAAGGCAGCTGCTTAACCAACTGAGCCACCCAGGCGTCCCTCTAATTAGGATTTCTTAAGTTTGAAGCAAGTTATTAGTGATGGGATTACATAGATTTTAAGAGGGAGGGTGGGCCTTCCCTGAATGTAAATACTTAAGACTCCTGACACTATGTTATCTTTAACACTGGGTCCTAAAGACCTCCATGATCTCTCATCTTTCAATCACAATGTGTGAATTTGGGAGAGTGGGGGTAGGTGGTATTGAAAGTAGTTAAAATAGAAAAATGGAAGCCACAAGATACACAACCTCATTTTATCTGTCAGGTTTGCAAAAAGAACCTATTCAAGATAGTTTAAGCAGAAAAAGAGTTAATGGAGAACTATTTAGTCTCTTTCAAAATCTTTAGGATGGCCGGAGAATCAGGCTGACAGGCTTGCCACTCAAGAGCGATGGCCAAGTGACGCCGTCAAACTCTGCCAGTGGAAATGCCGTTGCTCTGGCCGTTGGGCTCAGGTGTCTCGCCCACATTGCTGATGCTGGACGCAAGATTAGCCAGGACAAGCCACAGCCACCTTTGACAATTGGGTATCTGTCTCTCAGTGTCCTTGCTAGAAGGAATTCCGCACAGCACCTCCTTTATGGTGTTCGCATCCAAACTGATATCTCGCAGCTGGTTGCTGGAGCTTGGGCATGTGCCCATGCCCTAGCTGCAAGGGAAGCTGGGAAAGCAACCCCAGGAGTCAGGAGTCGTAACTGGGAAAACTGGGCTACAGGAGCCCGAAGCTTGGCAAACATCCACCACACCCAGCAGTCACTAAATAGGCTACATCGTAAAGTTTAAAGGGCCCTTAGACAAATTGGCTTCCTAAAAATCCAAAATATATCAAAAGCATTAAAAAGCACGGTGGCATGCTGAGACTCACATGGGAACACCATGTGGTCTTCCGCCTCTGTGAGCTCCAGTTTCCTTATCTGCAAAGTGGAAATCACGAGATGGAATCTAGTTCAGGACCCAGTAATAGTAGATCCCGAATACCAGTTTCCTAAACTCATCACTCATAACATCAAGCTTTCTATGCAGTAAGAACTCGATGATTTTAAAAAATTCCAGGGCGCCTGGGTGGCTCAGTGGGTTAAGCCTCTGCCTTCCGCTCGGGTCATGATCCCAGGGTCTTGGGATCGAGTCCCGCATGGGGCTCTCTGCTCAGCAGGGAGTCTGCTTCCTCCTCTCTCTCTGCCTGCCTCTCTGCCTACTTGTGATCTCTGTCTGTCAAATAAATAAATAAAATCTTTAAAGTAAATAAATAAATAAATAAATAATAAAAAATTCCAGATGTCAGAAATAGTGAATGCAGAGTCTCAGGGACATGGGAGACTGCCATGTTCCAGATGACATGCAGTGCTCTGGTCTAGAGAGCCACTCGTCAGTGGGGAATGGCAAGAGGAAGGTTGGGCAGGTAGGCAAGAGGGTTCAGCAAAAAGGCAAGTATTAGCACCGCGTCTGCACCTGGGGTAGAAGCAACGTGGAGGACAGATTGGTGGGGTGTAAGACCAGAGTCCTGGGGCAAGATGCGGGGGAAAGATTCTACAAGGTTTCTGGCAAAAGGTCACAGAAGTGAAAGAAGTGAGAAAGGTAAGAGGTAGCTCAAGCAGAACATGAGAGATGATGATGAAATGAAATGGGAGGGGTGAGGACAGGAAAGACTAAGCCGGTGATTCTCACCCTTGGCAGCTTTTGGGAAGAGTGGTGTGCTGAGGCGTGGAGGCCGTTGGCCCTGGGTACAGACAGCAAGGGGTACCTTGCCATAGCGAATGTATAAATAATAGTAAAACCTTTCATCAGTTTGGGTTTTTATTATCATCATGGACTGGCAATTCAAAACAATGGCCTTGACAAAGAATGCTTTCCTGGATTACAGCTCAGGGCCCTCTCTGCATGCCCACTTCCCACCCTGCTGTAGCCACTCTATTAGAATCATCTAGAAAAAGCACCTGGGTGGCTCAGTTGGTTAAGGGTCTGCCTTCAGCTCAGGTCATGATCCCGGGGTCCTGGGATCCAGCCCAACATCGGGCTCCCTGCTTCCTGGGGATTCTGCCTCTCCCTCCTCCCCTGCTGCTCCCCATTTGTGCTGTCTCTCTGGGACAGATAAATAAATAAAATCTTTAAAAAAAAAAAAGAGGAATCATTTAGAGAACTTTTACAAATCCTGATGCCATATAAACAATCAACAGATGTTAATGGCATCTTTTCTTCCCTTGTAATAGTGAACAAAAAGACAAAATGTCTAGGAATTTAAATAAATGGACAAGAAACTTGGGAGGCTGACTAGTACAAGGAGGGAGGTGCACCATGGCTTCACGGAACTTCATTTTGTCTTATGTAAACTTGTAGACTTTAAATACGGCCCAACTGAAATAATGGATTTTTTAAAATAAACAGGCTGATTATAACATTCATATGGAAACGCAAACAAGACTTTCCTCCCAAATTCTGGAAACCACAGGAAGAAGCTTGTTCATTAGCTTTTTCTAATGTCAGAGCGGTGGAGTCTTTTCTGAGAGAGACAAAAATCTAAACGTCCTAAGAGAAGAGACCCATGTCCCTGCTCAGCAGGGAGTCTGCTTCTCCCTCTGTCCCTCCTCCCCTCATGGTTGCACTCTCTCTCTCTCTAAAGAATAAAAAAAATCTTTTAAAAAGAGAGAGAAGACCCTTAAAAGAGTATCCATTATGTAAAAGCAAAAGTCAACCTAGACAAAAATACAGATCAGACAGAAAAGGCTCATTTTTCTATTATATAAAGAGCTTCTTCAAATTAATAAGAAAAGGAAATAAAAAACCGTTGGGTAAAGAACACAGAGAGTTCACAGGAAGGGAGCAAATGGCTATTTGATATATGAAAAAATTATTAACGTTACTTAGAATGGGGAAAATGCGCCTATAAAATATACTGATAGGCCATTTCTCACACATCAGGTTGGCACAAATCAAACAATGATAATACACCTTACCGTGAAGAACGAGGGTGCTCTTTCTCCCAGCGTATTGTGTGTTTTTTTTTTTTTAACATTTTATTTATTTCCTTGAGAGGGATCAAGCATAGAAGGAGAGGAGTGGGGAGCCCCATGTGGGCTTGATCCCAATGGCAGACGCTTAACCAGCAGAGCCACCCAGGCGCCCCCTCCTAGCATATTATGGATGAAGAAACACAGCCTCCAGAAGGTCCGCATGACACTCTCCATAAATCCCAAGTACACTGGCCCATTGACTCAGAGAGCCCATTTTTCTACAGGTAAGCCTACACATGCCGTGTGAGGTGATTCCCTGGGACATCCATTGTCAAAGCAAGGCTGGGGCCAACTTAAATCCTATCGCTTGGGGACTGGTTAGGTAGAGTAAGGCATATCCATACCATGGAACATCTTGGCTGCGTATAAAAAAGGAGAAGATGCTCTCAAAGTATAAGCATAGAACAATCTGTAAGGTACAGTGAAGTCAAAAGTGTTAGATGTAGAAAGTATGCATACAAAGTCCTGTCAAATAAAAAGGAACTGAAAATAAAATAAACATATACCTACACAGAGTTATAAACTATCCTCTAGGTGGAAACTGAGTGACAGGAAGACAGGTACCTGTACCAAGTACGAGTACAATCTATTCACAAAAAAACAGGATGAAGTTAAGAGAAGAATCTACTGGTGTAAAGGTAAGGGAGGAAAGGAGACTAAAGGGAGCCCGTGAAAAACTGCTTTTCTGCTCCTTTTCCTGATTCTGTTCTTGCTAGGACCTACACCCCTCCCCTCCCCCGCCATACACACGCCTCATGAAACAGGTAATGTGGGTCCTCCTTGTACAGGTTAAGGAGTTAATGATTTCTTTGGAGTTTTCCAGCACAAGACAGCACATCTTAAGGGGTGACCAGGTGGGGCCATCAGGAACATTTTCTAAGACCTCTAACTCACCAAGACCCGTGGTTCCGGGGCAGAAGTGACATGGAGGACACTTCAATGCTCGTCTATGTTCCTGGACACCTGAGAACGCATCTGCATCAAACTACAATCCTCCATAAAAACCCCAGACCCAGGGCGCCTGGGTGGCTCAGTGGGTTAAAGCCTTTGCCTTGGCTCAGGTCATGATCTTGGTGTCCTGGGATTGAGCCCCGCATCAGGCTCTCTGCTCAGCAAGGAGCCTGTTTCCTTCTCTCTCTGCCTACCTCTCTGCCTACTTGTGACCTCTCTCTCATTTTGTGTCAAATAAATAAACAAAATCTTAAAACACACACACACACACACACACACACACACACACAACCCAGACCCCACGCAAACACCAGACACGCTTTTCTTTCTTTTCTGAGTATCCCGGATGCTCTGTCTGTATCTGCTTTCTCTGTGTCTCAGTAAACTCTGCTCTCACTTCCTCTTGGCTCAAGTTTGATTTCTATCCTGCATGAAGCCAAAACCCGACCTTCTTGGCTGGGGCTGCGGGCACACCGTCCTCCCCGCCCCCACCCAGTTGCTCCAACCCAGCCAGCCTGCTGCAAAGGCAACACAATAAAAGTAAAAAGGACACGGGGACACCTGAATCCACCAAAAAAAAATTTTAAATCTTAAGTTAAAAGAAAAAAAAAAAAAAAGGATGCCCAGGTCACACCCCAGTCCAATTATACCAGGATGTGCGTGGGTAGGGCCCAGGCATCGGTATTTTTAAAGCTCCTGAGGTGATTCCACTGTGCAGCCAACAGTAGAGACCATGGCTGTAGCAAGACTCTGGGCTCTTGGTCGGGGTAAATTTGCATCTTGGTCAGGGTAAATCTGTATTCAAGTCTGACTCCTCCACTCACTAAGCCCTATCCCTTTGCACTTACTTCTCTGATCTTTGTAACCATTCCTGGTCAGGGCTATCTAGTCCTTCTCTTCTTAGCTGCCTCATTCTTCCCCTCTAGACAGTAGGTGCTCAGTTTTCTTATCAACTTGCCAAGAACCCAAGTAAACTCCTGACCTCCTGTCACTTCGATGATGAGAAATGTATTACTTTTAATTAAGAGGGCACCTGTCCTGGTCCGAATGGGCTGCCTCTCTCTCTGCCAGTTTGATGGTTTAAGGTGCAAGGAACAGAACACTCAGGCTCCAACAAAAAAGTATTTGTTGTTTCAAATAAAAAGCCACCCAAGGGTGGGCTGAGCTTCTTCTCTGAGGAGCTCCGGGCTTCCTGAGTTGGCTTCATCTTCATGCTGGTAGTGAGACGAATACAACATTGCCTGCATTTCAGCTACGAACTGCAAAATCCAGAGAAAGGGAAAGGAACTGCTTCCTCCCAGGTCTCTCTCTCTCTCTTTTTAAAGGATTATTTTATTTATTTGAGAGAGAAGAGAGCACGCACATGAGCCGGGGGAGGGGCAGAGAAAGTGGGAGAAGCAGACTCCCCGCTGAGCAGGGAGCCCAATGGGAATGGGGGTTCCACATGGGACTCTATCCCAGGACCCTGGTCTGATGACCTGAGCAGAAGACAGCCACTTAACCCACTGAGCCATCCAGGTGCCCCCTAGGTCTCTTTTTTATAAGGAAGAAAACATTTCCTCAAACCCTACTGCAGTTTTTCTCCCCCCCCCCCGCCCAATCTCATTAGCCAAATGGTCACATATCCATTCTTCTGCCAGCTATCTAGAAAGAAGAATGGATTATCATGGTTGGCTTACACCCATGGCTTGGAGCCGTGCACTTTTCCTCCCAGGATACATTTGACAATATCTGGAGACACTTTGAGTTGTTTCCATGGTAGCTGGGGTTCTACTGGCAGAAATGCTTCTCAACATCCTGTCCTACACACAACAGCCCCGACAACATAGAATTCCCTGGGCTCAATGTCAATAGTGTCAAGACTGAGACACCCTGCCTGAGACTAATCAGGGTCCACCCTACAGCTAAAGACAGGGTCACCTTCTCTTAGTCACATGATGGCTAAAAGAGCAGAGTTTTTACACAGAGAACTGACCAAACTTCCCTACATCATAGGTGTTGGGCTCCTGTACCAATTTCCTGCAGAGTAATCCAAATGGAGAATTTCAAAATCAGTGGTCTAATCATAATAAATTATATGGATCTACAGTTCTAGAACCCAATGAGGTTAATATTCTTTTTAAAATTTTTCTATTGAGATATAACTGACATAAAACATTATATTAGTTTCAGGCGTACAACATAATGATCCAATATTTGTGTACATCAAAAAAAATGATCACCCCAATAAGTTAACATCTATCACCACACAATTTTTCCTTTGTGATGAGAACTTTTTAATATCTACTCTCTTAGCAACCTCCAAATATACAATATTATTAACTATACTCACCATGCTGTATATTACATCCTATGATATTTATTTTATAATTGGAAGTTTGTACCTTTTGACTTCCTTCACCTATTTCATCCACTTCCGTACCCCCTAACATTCTTGATTTAATATGCATATTTCTGCAGAACTAGAAGGCGAGGCACTCAAGATGGCCACAGGACATTTGCTCACTGGTCAATCGAAGAGCATTACAAATGTGCTCACTAAATCTTTTCAAAGAGGGAGGTATGACTTTACTATTGGTAGATTTTAGCAATCAGGGAAAATGTGAGGTTGGCTGCTTCTACTTGCAACATTGGCTGGTATCTCAAGGAGACATGGGAGTTCAGGGAGTCAAGATTAAAGTATCAGCTGAAACACCCAGAAGAACAATATATCCCTGTTCTTTGTTTTTTGCTGAGACAGTTATTTACCCAATATCTCTCTGGCCTGAAAACAAAACCATTCATTACAAAGACCAACTTTTCAGAGCAAAGAGCAGGGTTAACATGCCATCCCAACAACTGCATATGTCTGTGTAGATTTCTGATTCCTACACTTCTGGAAATCTCAAGAACTAACTCATGACCATGGAACAGGCACAGATTCCTGGTGTATCAGGACTCAGCCACCCTCCAGTGGATGGCAGCAGGCTTGCATGCCAACAGAACTGTCCCAGAGTTCTTTTCTGAAACTTAAAGGCAGATTCATTCACTCACACCCCTATAAGTTAGTCACTACATGTGGTAATCATGAGTTCTAGTCACCAAATATTTCTCGTTTTCCCTCAGGTTCATGGTAGGACTGCACATCCTGTCCCTTTAAATTCAGAGGTGGTCATGTGAATTGCTTTGTTTAATGAATACTCCAGCAAGTGCACACACAAAAATTGAGCTTTAGGGACTCCTGGGTGACTCAGTTGGTTAAGTGTCTGCCTTGGCTTGGGTCATGATCCCAGAGTCCTGGGATGGAGTCCCGCATCGATTCGGGCTCCCTGCCCGGTGGGGAGCCTGCTTCTCCCTCTCCCTTTACCCCCCCCCCGACTTGTGCACACTCTTTCTCCCTCTCTTAAATAAATAATTTTTTTTTTAAAAATTGAGCTCTGACTATCATGGAAGCATAGACAGACAGTCTCCATCATCCTAGATCCCTAGGTAAGGAGGACATGGAGCAGGGTCCACACCAACCCGTAATGAACAAGTAGTATAAGCAAGAAACCACCATTTAAGCCACTTAGATTTGGGGTCATCTGTTGCAGTAGTAGAGACTGTTATATCCTGACTGACACAGTTCCCAAAATGATAACTCACCTCCCATCTTTTGTGCCCTCCATCTCCTCCCTGTATTTCTCCAGTCTGATCTTCTACTTCTCTTTTCACATCCCAACACAGTGTGTCTTCTGGAGCCCCAATTTTGCACCAAACAAACTCCCTTGCATCCTTGGCTTCTCCATAGAATGTGTCCTTCACCTTTGGGCCTTACCTGACCCTGGCTCTCCTCTAGAGGCTTCTCCTCTCTCACATCTCAGACCCGAGGGTTGGGAGGTGATATTGGTAGTCCCAATGCCAACGTTGCTTTTACCCTTGAGTAAAAGTTCCACTCCTTTTAGGACTCCTGGTCTCTAGCTGGGTCACCCCAGGCCTTTCACGTTTGGTGGACATCCTGGTCACTCCTCTTCCACTACCCTCTTGGGCACTTGGATCATAGTTCTCTTCTCTTCTCCAAGTCCTGCAGAATCCTGGGAGGCTTCAGTTAACCTATAGACAACTACCAAACACCCTAACCTCGTAGCTTCCTGACTTTTCCAAGTGCGGCAGTCTCCACCTTGTTTGTGCTCTGGGCACATTCTCTGAGGTTACATTGTAAATTCTGTCTCCACTCAGAACGGCTTCCCTTTAGCTGTTGAAGCTGTGATGACCCACCATGGGGGGACAATGAGTTGGCTCAGTAGGTTGAGCTGCACTGGACACTAAGCAACCTTCCACTTGCCAAACCATGTCCTAGAGCAGAGGTTCTCAAATTTTAATGATTTATTCTAATCACCTGGGGATCTGGTTAAAAGTCAGACTCTGCTGAAGCAGATCTGGTGTGAGACCCGAGTGTCTGCATTTCTAACCAGTTTCCAGGTAATGGCCGTGCCTTGAGAGCTCACTTTTAGTCACAGGGAGTGAAATATCCCTGAGATGGGGCTGTCCTGTACTTCCCAGTCTTCCTTGGAAAGAGCCGGCCACCACCTCTTTGAGCTGTCATCACTTCCCATGGAACCCACCCAACAATGGGAGACCTGTCTCAAGAAGTCCACACCAAATGGCGAGCTCTGCCTGTAGTCTTCCATTTTGACTTTTAATTTTTTAAAGGATCCCAGATGCAAAGGGTTCACTGATGCTCACTGCATAGCACACTCTCATCAGCCCATGAAATGTCCCTCCACTTGTGGTTTATTTCTTTTTTGCAACCCTTCAACCCTGATACCCATACCTCTTTCCTCCCCTTGTCATAGGTCAGCACACTAATATGTTTGGTATAGGTCCTTAAATATGCCTGCATTCAACCTTGTAAAATGAGTTTTATATGTTTACGCTTTTAAATTAGGTAAATGACAAGCAATTTAAAAAGAAAAAAAAAAACTTAAGAGACCTTCCGTATGTGGTCTTGTTGTATAGCTCTTCCTGATGAGGTGGCTGATATTTATGTCCCCCTTACTTATACAGGAAAACAATGCACCCCTTATTATTTGAACCAGCCCTGGCAAGTCTGTCTCTTGCAACCAAAATGACCTAAGGAACACTTTGCTTCGTGGAGGTGGTTGTGAGGCTTAACTGAGAACAGGATGTGGTGTCAGACTTCCCAGACCCATGGATCCTTAATGTCAGATCCTCTTTTGTTGTAGTTGGCAAAGGGCTGAATGAAGAGTGATCTAGGCCAGGATTAAGGATTCAGTCTTCATATGGCCCAGTTAGCTCTGCCAGATACCAAGAGCACCCCTAACACTAGCCTAAAACATCATTGCAACCCCTTTGACATAAAGATAGAAGTAAAAAGGTTTAAAACATGCGGCCAGACTTGATTAGACAGACAAGCCAGTGAGCAAAGTAAAAAGTCCAGAAACAGACCCAGAGACATACAAGGGTTTAGTTTATGCTAAAGGTGGTTTTCCAAATCAGCAAGGAAAAGATGGATTAACTCGTAAACGTTGGAACATCAGGGTGGCCATCTGGAAAGACAAATTAACTTGGATTCCTAACTTACTGCTTATAATAAAATAAATTCCAGATGAAGCAGAGAATAATATGTTAAAAAATTAAATTATTAGAAAAAATTATTAAAAATTAAATTACTAGAGAAGTTTTAAACTAATTTCCAATTAAAGCTTTTCTAAGCACCACACCAAAACCCAGATACCTCAAAAGAAAGATGAATTTAGGTACATTAAAATTTTGTAATTCCTCAAGACCAATCCACCATAAACAAATGTCCTTAAAACATAAGTAGCCTATATAGGTCAATAAGAGAAAGATCATTGTCCCATTTGAAGAAAAAGGGGGGGGGGGTGCGGGAATATGAAGAGTTCATAGGAAAAAAATACATAAATGCTCTAAGTATATGAAAAAATACTTGAGATCGGGGCACCTGGGTGACTCAGTTGGTTAAGCAACTGCCTTCGGCTCAGGTCATGATCCCAGCATCCTGGCATCGAGCCCCGTGTCAGGTTCCTTCCTCAGGAGGGAGCCTGCTTCTCCCTCTCCCTCTGCCTGCTACTCTGCCTGCTTGCGCTCTCTCTCCGTCATAAACAACAACAACAACAACAAAACTAACCTAAAAAATTCTTCAGATCACTTATAAAATGAAAAAGGCTAATAAAAATTACAATAAAAATGTATTTTTCAGCTCACAGTTTGACAACATTGAAAGATTTAGAAACCACACTGACAAAGATGTGTGAAAATAGGCACTCTCATAAATTTCTCCAGAGGATAATTTGACAATATCTACCAAAGTAAAAATAAGGGCATCTGGGTGACCGAGTTGGTTAAGCCCCCCACTCTTGGTTTCAGCTCAGGTCACGATCTCAGGGTTGTGAGATTGAACCCCACTCCAGCTCCTCATTCAGCAGGGAGTCTGCTTGGGATTCTCTCTCCCCCTTCTTTGCCCCGCCCTCCCTCTCCCACCTCAGGTGTGTTCTCTCTCTCTCTCTCTCTTTCTCTCTGTGTCAAATAAATAATTATTTTAAAAATATTAAAAACGAACATAGCCTTTGACTTTTAGGAATGTATTCACAAACATACTTGAATATGTGTGAATTACATGTGTCATTTTATTACCATAAATTATGATTTGTCCAAGTAATGGAACACCATACAGCTATAAAAAGTTGTGAAGCTTTTGGATTACTAACGCGGAACACGTCATTTAGAGAAAAGAGCAAGATACAGAACATCGTCGAGTAGGGGGAGGAGGAGAGTGAAAACACAGGCCTGCTTGCAAGTGCAAGGAAGATCTTCGGAAGGTCATGAAAGCGACTTTGAGGGGAAGAGGGAGCAGCTGGCAAGGGAGCGAAACTTCATGTTTCATGTTTGCCTTTTGTACGAATTGAGTTTTATAGCATGGACCCCATTATGAAATGTAATATAAAATCTAAGTAATAGTAAATATCTCAAATGCTACCGGTTTTTCCAGCAGAAATCTTGGTGCCCACTGAGTTTTGGTTCTCATTTCTGTGGACTGTATAAACAAATTAAAAAAAAGGAAGCTTAAAAAAGGAAGTAGAAAGAAAGTCTCTGGAGAGGGTCTGTTTTGATTCTGCCGTCTGGGTGCTCTAGGTATTTGGTGATGAAGTAATGCCTGCTTTCTCAAACCAGGAGCAGGAGAAGCAGCTCTCCCTCCCTCCTTCCTTCCCTCCCTCCCAGGAGGAGGGTGCACACAGACACAGAGAGTGGACGCCAGGTTGTGAACCTGACAGACGGACCGAGGAGAGCCGGTGCTGACTGGTGGGGACAGGCAGGCAGCAGGGACTCTCTAGACCAAAGGGAGAGACAGGAGCCCACACGCTGCTGATTTAGCAACAAATCAAGGGCCAGAATGCCTGGGACCCCTCTGGAACACAGTTGACCAAAAAGAAAGGGAAACCTTCTGGGCCTGGAGAAGGGAGCACAAAAGAAATAGATAGATAGAAGAATAGCAGAGGCAGAAGCCAGGGGCTTGGAAAGGCAAAGAATATCAGGGTTTGGAGTGGGGACGTAAGGACTAGGGGAGAGGCAGGGGTTCAGTGCAACTGAGGCAGGGACTCTTGATCTCTCTTCATTTTCTGTGTGTGGGTGATCAAGTCGGGAGATAAGACCTTCCACTAGCACTGCAGGGCTTGATCTCACATTCAGGATAATAACAGCGGGTTAATATTTAGCCCCACTTGGAAACCGATCAGCACAGTTCTTAGAGCTTTCACAGATGGGCTTCTAAGAGCAGCACCAAGTGTACATGCCCTCAAGCTTCAAAATTCTCTGGGTACTGGTACCGTGTTGCTGCTTGGGTCGTCTTTACCCAGCCCTCTATCACCCTGCTTCCCTTGCCCTATAGATTTGCATTCATTCATTCAACTGGACCTACAACACCAAGCACTGTACCAAGCCCAGAAACACAGTGGTTTACATGACACACCTCCATGGAGCTTACAGTTTAGGGAGGAAACAGACAGTTGAAAAGCTAAACCCAAATAAGTGTGTAATACAAATTACGACACGTGCTATGAGCAAAAAAGAAAATGTATTCTGAGAGTGAGAAGCTGGCAGCCCAGTTTAGACAGTGTGGTCAGGAAAGAGGGCTACCTCGATGCATAGCTCTAGGGGACATTGCCCATGGAAAACACTGTGCACGGCATGCCGGAGGTCAGCCAGGCAGAGTGGGGCCAAGGACCCTTCCAGGAGAGGGAAAGGCATGTTCACAGACATGAGAACAGGAAATATTTGGGCAAGGACAGGCCACTGCAAGAAGTACAAAGGAGGGGCAGCATAGAGGAAGGGAGGCATGAGATGAAGCCCAGATTCATGGGGAATATAGGAGACCATGAGAGGAAAGTGGGATTTTCATTCTAAGCTGAGTGGGAAGACTCTAGAGAGCACTAAGCAGGTGAGTGACATGATCCAAGGTATAAATGCTTACAAGCCACTCAGGCTTCCCTCTGGGACATGGGCTGGAAAAGAGCAGGAGAAGAACTGGGTAACCAGTTTGGAGACCACTGAGTCCACTGGGCCAGAAATGAAGGTGGTTTGGCAAGAGATGACAGCTGCAGAAAGAGAGAGACCAGGGGATGGAGTGGAAAAAAGTTCTAGAGATGGAAGACAGAACACTTGCTGGTAGGGTGAATGACTCCAGGTTTCTGGCTTCAGCAAATGGGTAGTTCCATTTATTGAGACAGGGGAACATGGGGAAGAATGGGTTAGTGAATAGATCCAGAGTTCCATAAGCTGAAATGCTTACAGTAACTAAGGACACAGACTTTATGAGCTTGTGTTCATATCAGAGATCTGGTTGGAGACACAATATGGGCAGCGTAAGATTGTATTCAAAGCCTTGTTGAAAGTCTGGATCCTCTAGTGAGGGAGTGTGCACAAGGAAGCCTTATTTTCTAACGTGTTTGAAAGTTCTTCAGGGTCTCCCATACATTGCAGATCACACCCTATGAAGTTTTTCGGGAGCAGCTGAGAACAGTTCTTCACCTCGGCCTTCAGCAGTGCAGACAGCTAGAGCACAGTGCCTCACTTCCCAGCATCTCTGCTCATTCACATGTGGGAATCCTTCATTTATTCTCTACCTCTGATTCTGGGTCTAGTCACACATTAATTAAAAGGCCTCTTAATTGTCTTAGGACACAATGATGTCACAGTGCAAAGTTTCAAGCATGGATTGGAAACAGCAATGAGGGTACAAGGGAGTGTAAGGGCGTGCGGGATCTGTTCATCCTTAACTATTTCTCCCAGGTTCCAATGGATCCTGGACTGGGACGCCCAGTCTGCTTCTGGGAGAACTGAAACACCCAGAGCTTTGCTTACTAAGGGTACTCCAGCATCTCTCTTTGGCTCTGATGTTTGTACTCTTCAATAGAGAGGATTTGTTTGGGCTTATTGTCCCAGCCAACGTGGGTCCCCTGCACTGACTTAAGTTTTTCTCCCTGCCACCTCCCATGGGTTGAGCTCCATCATGTCCAACCTATACCAGTTTCCTTTAGTATGCGTGATGATCCCCATTTCAGGCAGTCACTGTGATGGAAATGAGGGCCGTCGCACTCCTGGTGCAGGCTTGGACCTCTACAACAAATACAGCCTCTATTTGAGCCCACTGGCCTCTGAAGGGGTTGGGGAT
The DNA here is from genome assembly GCF_030435805.1 of Mustela lutreola. Classification (NCBI taxonomy): domain Eukaryota; kingdom Metazoa; phylum Chordata; class Mammalia; order Carnivora; family Mustelidae; genus Mustela; species Mustela lutreola. Next base: position 96,424,205 of record NC_081298.1, on the reverse strand, counting down.
ACAGACCCTTTTAGAGCATTGGCTTAAAGTAACTACAGTTCCTGGTCCCCAAGTCACAGCTATTGCTACAATTCTTCCTCATCTGAAGGTGCTGATGTGTGAACCTTCAGTCTGGTAAGGTTATAAAGTGACATGAGGAAGGATCATTGGAAGTCAGGCAGGCAGGGACAAGAACCACCCCGCTCCCCAACAGGAAAACCATCCTTAAAAGGATTTTACCCTGCCCTGAAAGAAGCCCTTCCCCCCTTTCCCATATGATAGACAGGTAACAAAAATCTGATAGAATGATGGGCACAGGGAGGGTTAATCAGATTAAAAGTTGATTAAGAACCCCTAGCCAGGGGCACCTGTGTGGCTCAGTGGGTTAAGTCTCTGCCTTTGGCTCAGGTCATGATTTCAGGGTCCTGAGATCAAGCCCCACATCGGGCTTTCCGCTCAGCGGGGAGCCTGTTCCCCCCTCTCTCTCTGCCTGCCTCTCTGCCTACTTGTGATCTCTCTCTGTCAAATAAATGAATAAAATCTTTAAAAAAAAAAAAAAAAAAAACCCTAGCCATAGATACTACAGGGGCAACTCCTTCAAGTCCTCATCCTCCCCGGGAGCTTTGTACTATCACTTTGCTACCATTAATAAACCTTGTGTTGCTGCCCACCACCCTGTGTGGTCTATCTCTTCATTCTTCAAGCAGCATGACCAAGAATCACAGGCAATGACAGAGAAAAATATCCTGCAATGCCAAGACTGGTGGTTTACAAGAACCGTCAATGGCCTCATAAACTCTTTCCCTGGGGTATGAGCTTGCTCTATTTTACAATTCCTATCTGCCAAGTTCTACATGCATTTTATTTCTTTCAAACTTGAGAAAACTCTGTAGGAAAGTTTCTAAACATTCCTCAAACACTTCTTAATTATGGGCTCAGCCTTTGGGTCCAAGTAAATTAAGACTGATCCAGTTTCACAAAATCTCAATCTAGTCAGGAACTGGGGAGCTCTGAAGCAAAGCAATCAAGGTAGCTTGAAGACCCAAGTGGTGAAGGGTCATTAAACTACCAATGTACAGACAAGTTGAACTTCCCTTTAGGGTTGAACTTCAGTTGCAGATGGTCAGATCTTTAAGACATTTTAAAGAGTACCCAGGTAATAGAAGTTCCCACCTTTGAGGTCAACCAGAAAAGTCACCTATATGTTATGGATCCAATGGAGGAAAGGGATAGGGACTGAAGGGGTTTTGTCAACCCTCCAGGACATCATCTTCAAAGACTTGTCATTTTAGGACACAGCTCTCACAGTTTCCTGATATTTCTGAATATCCTGGGGTCACAGGACTATCTGATGGTGAGATAGTCTTCTCAAGAATATTGGTTTATCAAACAGCCTTGGAAGACAGAAATAAGGTCTCTTTCCAGAGCAATGGCAAGTTTATTTACTATTTGGTATAATAAAGATAGTGTCTCTCTTTAGGGCAAAGTTCAGGTAGGCTTACTGCCCATTATAAAAGATTCAAGTTCCCCAAACTTGGGGTCCCTCTCTTCTGATGTAGCCCTCTCCTTGTGCAAGCATTACCTGGTCCTTTCATGTATTACCCTGTGGAAATTGAGGTCTAAGGAACAAACACCAAAGTGATGTTACCTGAGTTACTGCTATTGCTGTAAGTAATAGCCTGTGCTTTATCTCTGACCCAGGAATCTTATGTCTTCTGCTCACACACGTGAGCAGGCTTACTAGCTTGCAGGTAAGGTAAAATCTCAACCCCCTCATAATTATTGACAGTCAGGCACCTGTCTATGTAATCGTGGCCTGGAACTCAAGACCAGTGTTTATTTTTTTTTTAAGACTTTTATTTATTTATTTGACAGAGAGAGATCACAAGTAGGCAGAGAGGCAGGCAGAGTGAGAGGAGGAAGCAGGCTCCCCACCAAGCAGAGAGCCCGATGTGGGACTCGATCCCAGGACCCTGAGATCACGACCTGAGCCGAAGGCAGAGGCCCAACCCACTGAGCCACCCAGGCGTCCTCAAGTCCAGTGTTTAATCTTCCAAACAAAATTCCCTTGACAGCCCAAGTGGAGGGATTCTTTCCCTTCTGCAGATTGGCAGACTGCATGAATGAGTGCACAGTATTACAATTTCCTTGAGACTCTAAATCTGAAAGCTTCTTCCAGAAGTTCTTCAAAAAAGTCCCAGCACTGATCAAAGGCAGGCAGGCAGGAATGACCATCTGTGACAGTGACTGCACATCTAGACCAGGTGTTTTCTAAGTTTTCCTCCCTGGTGGCAGCCAAGAGCCTCACCCACGATCACACCAGAAGCTCTCCTTCCTCCCTCCTGCCTGAGGTTGGGTTCTTCCCTCTCCTGCCTGTTGCTTCTCCCTGCTAAGTTCTTCAAGGTCACCTTGTTCCCTTCATCTTGGCTGCTTCCTCCATAAATCTCAACATCTCTTTCTCACCCTGACCCCAGCTTCTACCTTCTCCCACTCCAGTCTGGATCCCATGCAACCCTCATAGTTTCGGCTTCCTTAGCTCCATCACCTTCCTCAGGGACTTTCAAGCCAGGCAAACCTGGTGGTTGCTTGTGTCTGCTTGATTTATTGGACTGCTTTACAATATTTTGAAAAAAAAAAAAAGCTAGCCTAAAACATAACACTTTATTTTTTATTTTATTTTTTTAAGATTTTATTTATTTATTTGACAGACAGAGATCACAATCAGGCAGTGAAGCAGGTAGAGAGAGAGGAGGAAGCAAGCTCCCCGCTGAGCAGAGATTCCGATGCAGGGCTCCATCCCAGGACCCTGAGATCATGACCTGAGCCGAAGGCAGAGGCTTTAACCCACTGAGCCACCCAAGCGCCCCAAACATAACACTTTAAACCTTTAGCGTATCACTCAAAGTCCTTCCTGCTAGTGCCCCACCCCATCCTCTCCCCATCCTCAGAAGCCCTCATTTGAACCACTTTTCCAATACCCGTATCACCTATATTTTTGTTTCTTGTTTTCTTTTGACCATACTGCTGTTTTGATCAAGCCTCACTGCCCACAAGATCAGATCCAAACTACTTAAGTTGGTATTCATCGCTCTCCCTGTTCTGCTATGTGTCCTTCCTAATACAAACGCTCTTCACCAGCAAGTCTGATCTCTTCCTAATACAGTGGAAACTGGGTTCCTAGGAGCCTTCTTTGAACGTCTGTTTACATTATGACAGCACTTTTTCTTTCTGCTATCTGTCCGCTCCGCCCCTGGGTTCCCCATCCTCTAGCACGGCAAACACAAGACACATAGAGCCACAATGGACAAAGCCATCTCTGATCACTCCAGCCCATGGAGTACCCCAGTGTGTGTGTGAGGGAGTGTATGTGTGTGTGTCCCCAACCTATTAACTCTGACATCTGGAACGCCTCACTCCACCCCAGTATCCTCCTTCCCCCAACACTCATATACATGCTTAGTACCTGGCAAAAGCCGACTCCCAGTCAATACACATTGCTTCATTGAACTCAAGGATCTTTCCTTCTGGTTTCCCCATCTTTCCACTCGAGTAACACAAATTCCTGATTTACAACATTGCCTCTGATTCCTGATTTGTGCTGTATGTCATGCTATCACCCCACAATCCAACCTGAAATGCCCTGTTCTTCTCTTCCTTCCTTACCTACTCAGTTCCTATGTATTCTCTTTTTTTAAAGATTTTATTTATTTATTTGACAGACAGAGATCACAAGTAGGAGGGAGGCAGGCAGAGAGAGAGGAGGAAGCAGGCTCCCTGCTGAGCAGAGAGTCCTATGCGGGGCTCAATCTCAGGACCTTGGGATCATGACCTGAGCCAAAGGAAGAGGCTTTAACCCACTGACCTTCCCAGGTGCCCCAATTCCTACATTTTCTTGAAGATACAGTTCCGTTGTCACCTCTTTGTCCAGCCCAAGCCCTGAGTCAACCTGTACAACTTCAACCATGAGGCTGATTTATTCTGTGGATTCAAAGTTCCTTGATCTTATGATTTATTTAATAGAACCATGTCAAACTTTGTGCCCTACAAGCAGATAACCCATTGCTTACCTCTAGTCCCCTTCCATCCTGGTACTCATCACTGTATATTATAAATATCTGCTTCTATGTCCACCTCACTCCAAGAGATGATGAGCTCCTTGAGGGTAAAAAGATTGGGTCTTATCCATCTTTATGTTCTCAACCATAGAACACTCTATGTGCTCAATAAACGTATGCTAAATGAAAGTGTGAGTTCTTCCAGCTCCTCACTGTGATAGTTCATTTTATGCATCAACTGAATTAGGCTAGGATCTCCAGATGTTTAGTCAAATTCTTTTTTAGACATAATTACATTGAAATCAGTAGACTTTTAGTAAACCAAATTACTCTTCATAATGCAGAGTAAACTTCAAGTAAAGCAGATTATGTTCCATAACCATCCAGTTAATTTAGGTCCTTAAGAGAACAAATCACATCCCCCAGATGAAGAAGAAATTCTGCCTCTCGGAAGAACGCTTACTAATGTATCAGTCATGTGGATATAGAAGTGAAGGCAGCAGCTGGCAAGCCTGATCCAGAGTTGGAAACTGGAAGGACAGCTGGAGCAGAAGGACCAAGAGAAGGGAGTAGAAGTTTGGGGGAGGAGAGTGATCGAGATAATGGGATGTGGAAGCTGAAGCTGGGTCAGGACAAAGGAGTCATGCAGAAGAGGGCTGGTGGATGGTGAAGAAACAGGAGGATGACAGGACCAAATGAGACCACAGAAACAGATTTAGACACAGGTGTAAGAGTCAGAGAGTGGTCTCTGACGTTCCTTGTGAGGGTACGATTTCCGAGCTGGTGCAGGCTCTGATCACAGCACAGTCCAGATATGGTTAAAGAAATGAACAGGGAAGAAAAATAAAGGAAGGACCTTGTATTAGACTCCAGAGAAGTAGAACCAATAGGACATGTATGTATTGAGAGAGGAGTTTATATTTTAAGAAATTGGCTCACACACTTGTGGGGGATGCCAAGTCCACAATCTGAAGGGCAAACCAGCAGACTGGAGGCCTGGGGAGGAGTTGATATTGCATTCCATTATATTCCACATGTATTGTTTCCAATTTTACTGTTGTAAGAAGTATTTGAATAAACACCCTTGTCTAAAGTAGTATCAGTTTTTGTAAGTATTTCATGTATATACAACTTTGTATCTTAAGACCACACACTGCCTTTTCCAAAATGTATATTTCTGGACAGCAGATCAACCAAGTGATTGTGAAAATTGCAGAGCATGACGCAAGCTTTTAGGGTGGAGAGGAAGCGTGTGGCCGTGAACATGAACTGGTAAGACATTTTTTCTTTCTTCCACCTTATTTCTCTTGTCATCGTGTTTTTCACTTGCTGTTTAATGTTCTCAATAGAGAAAAATTAAAATCTTAAGTTATTAGCATTAATTTTACTGTTCCTCTTTATACATCATGCAATGCCAATTTCAAATGCAAACACAAGAACACCTTGACTCATATGCAGAATAACTGCAATTACAGCATTTGTATTTTATAGCTAGCACGTGCACGTGTGTGTCATTCTTACCAGAATAAAATTCACTTACCTGTTTTTCTTTTACTTCTTGATGTACATACCAGTCTACAAACACTCTCAACCTTAGGCTTACCAATGAGTAAGGAAGGAACTCTGGGTCTCCCAGTCTCTCCCTTTCCTTCTGCGTCATCATTTGCAAAGTAAGTGGCTGGCTTATGATACAATTAGAAGGATATGATAGGGTTCCTTGATTTTTTGTTTCTTAAAGTGCCTTCTTCCTGCATTTGAAGCAAGTTCTGGTTGAAACAGGAAGCGTGGCCTCTGGGGCTATAAAAATCCCACTTATTCAGTCATAGAAATAACACACTTACCTACTATTCATTTCAGGTCTCCCTGAACTCCCACACATCATGTGTCCACCAGGATTCCTTTCTTGTGGGGCATCATGAATGCAGTACACATGGGACAGCAAGGAATGGCAGGCCCACATGCTGCACGTATCCCCACTGTTCACAAGCCTGCTCCATTGTCCTACTGGATTTCACTTGTTAACACAAGTTCAAAGACAAAATTATTAAGAACTCCAAGATCGGGCACCTTGTTAGCTTCGTCAGGGAATTCAAGTGCCACATTGGGTGTAGAGCCTACTTAACAACAACAAACAACAACAAAACCCTTCAAGATGGCAACAGGGGAGCATTAAACCAAGTGTGGGACCTGGGGCCACCCATGTCGATGATGAGATGAAGGGGCAGAGTCAGATGGCATGGTCCTCAAATGAGATGGTTTCTGGGGCAACTGTCTGGCTCAGTCAGCAGAGAATGTGACTCTTGATCTTGGGGTCATGAGTTCAAGCCCCACTTTAGGTGTAGAGATTCGTTAAAAACATTCTTTTAAATAAAAATAAGTAAATAGGTAAGTAGTTGGCTTCTGAGACTGGAGGAGTGGTATGTTAGGAAAGAGTTTGGAGAACAGCGGTAACTTGGCTTCTTGGTAAATATTCCAGGAATGCCAGAAAATACAGTATATTTTCTGTAAGAATGAAAATATAACGTAGATCAGTTAAATCAATAATAAGATCAGGGAACTTAGAGTACAGATATAGGGGGGGATCAATCACATGGTTAAGGTTTTCCAGGATGACACAGAACTTGGGTAAAAACACTGGGACCTGGGTCCCTAGGACCTCAAGGACTAGGAAGAGGATCCACAAAGCACACTGACAATATAGGCTGGTACTGCCTCAAAGGGCGGAGAGTTTTAGAAAAGTGGAGGAAAATGTTTGGGGAGGAAAAACAAAATGCTAGGAGAATTCTGATAACCTGCCTCCACCCCCTTCATGGGAGTTAGTCAATGAACATCCCAGGCTCTCCAGAAAGAATCAGATATCAGGCAAAAGGAAATCTTGCTATTGGACTTGCCTTGACCCGTGCAAGTGGAGACTTGGTGATGCTCTCTTGACTGTCATGGTTGTCCCCTGTCCTCTCGTAGGTGCCTCCTAACCAATCTCCCTGCCACCAGTCCCATGCACACTCATCCACCAACAATTTTGCTACCAGTTATTGTCTTCCTAACAATCCCCAGTAATTTGCACAGCTCACAAGGCCCAGCCCAGCCCAGCCATCCATTGTCCATCTAGCCTCAGTGCCTACCACTGCCCAGTCAACTCCTTCTGGGACAGTCAGCCCCTTCTGGCTGGCGTTCCCAAACACGCCAGTGCCTCTATACCTACCTGCCTGATCTCTTATAATTTCTGCCTAGAATGTTCTTCTCTCTCCTCTGCCAGGTAAGAATCCACTGGTGTGCTAGTAAATTGGCTCTCCTAAAAATAAATAAAGAAATCCAGATTCATAGATTCACTAATGTACTGTGGTATAAGTACTCCCACCATGGCTGACTGCAAGCTACTGACAGGAGGTTACTGAACAGGAAACTGAGATGAGACGGGCATAGTCTTTTCCCAGGAGCCAGGACAATCCATTCCAACACACCACTGTCCCTCAGCAGATCACCTTTCTTGCTTGAAAATTCCTTTCAGCAAACCCTACATACTGGAACATAGGAGAGACACATCAGTCTATTTCTTCCTCAGAGACTCCAGAAAAAGCTAAACCTGCCAACACCTTGATTTGGGATTTCTGGCTTCCCGAACTACAGAGAATAACTTTCTATTGCTTTAGGCTACCCAGTTTGTGGCCATTTGTAACAGCAACCCTGGGAAACTTATATAGTCCTATGCTTCAAATTTTTCTGTATCAATTCTATATTACTATATATTTTAACTTGAAAATGAAAGTTTTATGGTTCTCCTTTTGCCTACCTATTAAATATTATGTTCGTATCAGCCTTTCTATCCTTACCTCCCACTCCTCCTCAGCTCAGTATGAACTCTCACTCTTTTCTTAGAGATAGGGAAGCAAACCATAAGAGACTCTTAAGGATAGAGAGCAAACTGAGGGCTGGTGGAGGGAGGTGGGGGGTGGGCTAAATGGGTGACGGGCATTAAGGAGGACACTTGTCGAGATGAGCACTGAGAGTTGTATATATAAATTCTACTCCTGAAACCAATATTACACTATATGTTAACTAACTAGAATTTAAATAAATTTTTCAAAAAGTAACTTCTTTTCTCTTACAATGTGTCACTTTGCAGTTCCCCTAACATTCCACTTCTTTACATACTCTACCCCACCGTACTGTCTTCATGAGCACATGGCCAGCGCAGTCACACAAGTCTCCACATTCACAGGGCTCCGTGCTTGGAGTACAATGCTCTGTAAAGGCTCTCTTGAAATTCTTAATTGTCTCTTTGAATTTCTAAGTGAAGTCCAGTGGGGCAATGAAAGGTATGCCAGGCGCTTAGAGCCTCTGCCCATATGTGGTCCCACCTCTTGGCCACCTGCTCCCTGCCCCTACAGCCCAATATCTCCCTTCCCACTCTGTGACATCTGCTACCCTCTGCCTGGGTGACAACTGAGTCAGTCCTCCATTGCCCTCCAGCCCGAGCTGCAGCCCAGGGGTATGAGTGGGGAGGGTCAGGTTTGGGCATAAGCCCTGTCAGCCATGGTCACAGCCATCCCTGCCCCTTGGCTACCTGTGCCCTGGTGATGTGTTTTTGCAGGTAACTCAGTGGGAGCCTCTCCCCTTACCTTTCTTTGATCCAGGATCCAAACATGTCCCTGTGTAGGGACTGCAATCTCCTGGGGGTCACCATCACATATGGCTTGGGGCAGTGGACCGACAGGAAGGGGAACTGATTTCCCAGCTCCCTAGCCACACCTCATATTCTCACTTTGCTCCAGGACCCCAAAATTATGTCACCGACCCCACTGTTCTCTCTACCTGGGGTGCCCTTCCCCTCTTCTCCTGTTTAATACAAAATTACAACAACAGCAGCAATAATAGTAACTATTATGAACTGAGTTCTTTGCTATTTGCTAAGCACATTAGACTCTAAGGAAGACAAGACATACAGAGATGGTTATAATACCAGGTAGTTGGGGAGCAGAGTAGGTAGAGATGAAGCAGAGATGGCTTCTACATCTGAAGTTTTGGGCTGCCCTGAGGGATTCACAGCAATTCAGTGTCTCCCTGGCCTCCTTGTTTTGTGGGAGGCCAGGTGGGAGGCTCTGTCCTCAGATAATGGGAACAAGCAGGGAGCAGCCACATGGTCTAGAGAACCTTCAGGGAACACATTGTAA